>NC_140389.1:8750000-10000000 GCF_056956725.1 Heliconius melpomene rosina | reverse complement strand
GGCAGTTTCTATGGGGACACAAGCAATTGTGGGCAAAAGCAAAACACGTAGGTCTCAGAGAATATAAAAATGTTTAAATAAATATTATTATTATTATAGAAAGTTCAAGCCGGACCGGTTTGTCTCCAATCAAGGAGTTGGAGCAAACATGGGAGCATGGGTTCACCAGCCTCAACTGCTTACGATGGGCTCCGCAACCTGGACAGGGCCTGGTGTATGCAAATAATACCGGACAACTCATCATTATGAGTTAAAACATTAATTAATATGTATGGAGAAAGAAGAAAAGTATGGAAAACTCATCATAATCATGAATTAAAAACATAATGTGCTAAAAATATTAAAATGGTAGATATAATACTATGATGGTTGTATGTTATTATGTTTATATTGTGGTTACCGTTATAAACTTTGAAGAAATCCTAAAATGCTCTTCCAAGTATGAACTTCTAAATGTATCAAGATTTATCATATATTTTTAATGGATAATATCTATTAAAAAATATGATGAGTATTTCTTATATATGCATTTTAAAATATGAAATGAAGTGACAACAAGCACAAATATACATAATTATACGTTTGCTGAAATTCTTAACTGCGTTATTTATGTTCACGATTCACTTATGCAAATATCGAACAAGTTGCGGTTTTACTAAGTCTCTGCAACATTCTCTTTTTTAAGGTGCAACCTCCTTCGTGTGTTCTTTAAACTTGATATTGGCAAAGTGTTTAGTGCTCAATTGGCACGTTTTGGAATTATGGAATGCCAAGGAATAAATAAAGAATATAACAGACATCAAGACAAATATTAAGTGAAAAGTAAAAATTATTATGAAACGAAAATATATTTTTTTATATTCAATATTTAACTTGACCCCATTGAGTTACAATTCTAATATGTTTATTTAATTTTAAAACAGTCAATTTTTTCGGTGAATATATTCGTAGTACATATTAATTTAAATTTCTAATATTTAATATAAATTTTACAACTTAAATACAGATTTAAGTTGCCCATTAAAAGAATAATGTTTGAATCTCAATTTAAATGTAAATTGACTCGTTTTTATTCGTAAATTCTTCTCTAAAATGTCATATTCTTTATTATAAATATGTATGTACGTCGTTGTATAACGTCCGACAGGTTGTGGGTTGTATCCCCACGCGGGAGGACTATATTTAATAACATTCTCTTTTTACCGCTCGTCAAAACGCAATGTCTTTAAGCAGTAAGAAAAAGGAGTGTCTAACTACCAATATCTTCAGTACCTTCTGCCTATCTTGATGCGGAAAAAAGCGTGAAGCAACAACATACTCAGTGTTAAAATCCCATAAACCACAACTGACAATTTTAGTAAGTAAACCGCGAAAAGAGGAATTAATTTGCTCTAAAATATGACTTTAAATATAAATTTCTTTTAATTTATCAGCCAATTATGATTCGATTTTGATGATTTGTTTTTTATTTGATAGAACATGTTTCAGATTGTTTTATGATTGGTTAAGCCTTTTTTGAAGAATCAACAAAAACAAAATATTATATTTAGTTTCACGTTTATACTTTTTCTCTTTTTCATGATATTTCTGTCTTTTTTGTACTATTTCATAGCAAATTGTTTGGCATTCTGGGTAAATAAAATATTTAAAAAAACATCAGACTTGCCTTCACTTAGCTATGACTACTACTGTCTTACATTTACGAGTTATTAAAAACTGTTAATTTACTATCACAGTTTTTATATCAGGCCCTTTTGAAGATGATGCGTATTAAATAGTGGTTTTTTATGCAGATTTTTTTTTCAAGACAATGTAAAGTATCATCTATGTAAATAGTTATATATATTTTTTCTTCACTCTTCATGGAGTAGACAAAAAGTCATAATTTATTTGTTTTCAAAATGTTCGTAGACCATATTTGACTTTAAATCAACTGGGTTGGATATTCAAAAAATATAAAAAAATATGAACAAACAAAACGAATTAATAAAATCCTTGCACCATATTGAGTGAATAATTGTTTAGTAATCATTTAAAATTCTGCACATTTGTATGCCTTTTAGTATGTGGAGGCAAGATGTAATGTACTGCTAGCTGACAACTGTACTGTACGACCCACATTTATTTTTCATTTCGGGTTTCATATGAAAAAACTTAATGTACCGGAATAATAAATCTTTCACATCTTGCTGCTTCATTTTTTATGTTTATAAAGGTAAATATAAATAACATACAATAAAAAAATGTAAATCTTATTTTTATTATAAATTAGTGAGTCCCTGCGTTACTGAAATCTGAGAAGAAATCAAGCTTAAAATTCTGATATTCATTCAACTCAACTCATTTTAGTGAAATTGTAAATTATTTTAGATAAGAGTTAAAAAACTATTATACTTATCATGTTTTCAAGATATTAAAAATTATAGAATCGAAATCAATAGTAAAATTAAGTGTATTTTTTTGACGATTCATAATACAAATCTTTATATTGTAATTAAGAAAATTATATTGCTAAAAAAATGTTTGCTAGTTGTAAATTGCAACGGCAATTTATTGTACAGTTAAAAATTAGCGTTCTTAATATAACTGATCTCGTTGCATTATGCGGTTTAAAATTAATTGTAATATAACACTAAATTCTAGTTATTCATACTAAATATTATATTAAATTACATTTCTTCAAAATTAGTTTATATTTACCCTTTACACAATCACAATCGTGTTGTTAAGTTAGTATCAAATTAAATAATATGTATTACAGAATTTTCAAACATGCAATGTTTTGCGCATATAATACTTTTTTTAAATAAAATATAAACTGCCATTAAAGCATTCTTTATTTATATTTCTTATCTTAGTGAAATTCGGAATCTTAATTAAGAAATGTTTGTTAAAGAAAAAAATGAACTATATTTTTTTTCATTTTAAAGTTATTTAATTCTGTATATTCCACCTAAAATCTTTTTTATTTATAACGTTAAACAAGAAAACTGTTAAAAGCTACGTTGTATAAAAAAGACACAAAATTGTGATGTTTTTTGTAGATGTGGAACATATAGAAGTTTGTTTTTTTATTTAGTTCCAAAATAAATACTTTTGTTGGTACATTACCTTTTGTTAATGATTTTGAAGCTTACGACAAAAATATATCGACTCCTGTTAAAATTAAAAAATGCATGTCACTTACAAGTATACTTAACAATTAATATTCTGAAGCCAAATATAGAAAAAAAATACTTATGTATTTATAACACTGCTCTATGTACCCGAATTATATAAAATTTCCAATTTTTGTGTAAGAATATATATGAAAAATGCATTTCTTTTTAACAATTTTATGGCCTAATTTATTATTATGTTAAAATAATGTAAATACAACTGTTAAAATAATATCGTAATACCTAATATTTGTCATGAATTAAAGATTTTTGGTTTTGTTATAAAAAAACATTGTCCATTTTGTTATTTACGATTATCCGAACCTTTAAGAAACTAGACAAGTAACTTGAAACAAGCTGTAATATGAAAAAAAAAACTTTTCTTTTACTATTTTTTAAGTTATCCGATTAAATTATGTTTTGTCAAATGTAATCATGTCTTTAATTTTATAGCGTTTAAAATTAGATGTAGATAAACATTACTTATCGAGAAAATAGTCGTTTTATGATTCCTTGTGCGTAGCATGGCTTTTGTGTAAATAATTAACGCCTTAGTCTTGTTTTTCACACTTGGAAAACCTATAAAATTATTAGCGATATATTATGTTATATGTAAAATTTCAGTCATTCAAATAAAGAAAAAAACTAAAAGAATTTGGTTTGTAAACAAATAATTTTATATTAAATTCACTTTTATAAATTGGAATATTTAAACCAATTAGTTCTTAGATTATGCAAAGCTATTGGTATGTATATATGTATTATGTTTTTTTTTTGTGATAGAAATAAAATGTTACTTTTTAAACATATGTATAGTTACGATAAGTCGAGGTGTACAGCAAATTGCTTGTCTAATAAAAAATGTAATAGTAATAAAGCAATTTTACTAATTTGGTGTCTTATCTTTCTCCATGCATCCTTTTTATCGCACAGGATATGTCTATTATTTAATGGTTTTTAGTTCCAACGTAGTATTGCGCATATAACAAACAGGCTAGGTAGAGGGAACCTAGTGTGAAAATACCCCGTTACCCATTGTCCGCACAATTGTCAATGCCTTGCAATGTCTTGTTGCCAAACCAGGGAAAATAATTCATTCTACTTAGTGGGTATGGGAATCAAACCCACAACCGTCGCTTTTACAGTAACAGCCGCTACACCACGATGGCTTTACTACGTTTTCAATTCTGAGGAAACAGAAAAAAATTAAACAAATTAAGAATGATACAAATATTTTATTCAGTTTCAAAAATGTGACTGCATTAATGACACTGACAAAATAAAGATAAATTTTAAAATATAGGATAAAGTAATTTCGGCAATACATACAAAAATATTTGTGAAAAATTGCAAATCCTATTACAATGTTTAAGCACTTATGCGGAACTTTGTCAAAGTAACGTCGTACACAAACAAGGAACAATATTACTATCGCATAATAAATAACCAATACTGACAATATATAAAATATATTTTCCTTCATTATTCAACAATCTATACTTCTGACATTGAGAGTACAAAATAAACAAAAATAACATGTCATATTTACAAGTCTTTTAGATCTCGACTTTCCCAATTTCGACGCCAATGTGGTCTAATCCCATCAATGGTTGAACGTGATGCGATAAAATATACTAGTTCCATTGTGACTTAGGAACTGTCACTAAACACGTCATAAAAACTAAAAAAAACACGGTTCTAACAACTTACAAAAGATATAAGTGGAAACCATAAAAATAATTCTAATTTCTACAAATGTTTTAAAAAAATGTTAATTTGCTCGTAGCACTTGTAGTTTCATCCCTGACTGATCACAGACCGAATGTAACTCCAGCCTCCAGCGACCCTCTGGTGACTTAGAAGCGTTTATATATAATAGCATCTATAACTAACTTCTTTTTGAGGAGGAAGTGGCGTTTTTATTAAAATGCAATAAAATAAATGTTAGTGTTCTGATGGCTTCAGCTCTTTAATTTGCTTTATTAGATAAGCCTTCTCGTCGTTGAACTGCTCGTCCTCTGAACGGTCCGTGTGGAACTTGGTGAGGAAATCTACCAATTTGTCCTGATTTCTTAGCAAAATGTCCAATATTGGTTTAGGTTTATTAGGATTTGCTACAAATACCTGTAAATTATTAAATATATTTATATTATTCCTTACGGCTTTAAATAATATAAAAAAAATAATTACAATTATTTAATACTACGAAAGTTAAACAAAACTTTTGTTTATCGTTGAACTTTTGTTTTTTGTTTTACTGTATAGTGAAGTATATTTTTAATTAAACATAAAGTTGTTATTTATAAATATATCTTGTATATACTTTTTTTACTAAATCTAACATTTTAAAGATCATATTTAAATTAGGTTTATTTTTCTTACAAGGTTAAACATCACGTGACGTGGACAATGACGTCACACGACAAACTAGTAATAATGAAAGTTGCGTCGTAATTAGTAACTAAGTTTTCAACGTGAAATGACAATTTTTACTTCGCAAAAACAAAACTCAAACGTGATTTTTTTAATAACCACGTTTTATTTTAAATTACTATATTGGCTCGGCAATCTTTTAACGAAAACTTGATGTAAAATACACTATCTTGCCTTATAATTGTTCTTTCATTTTAATTATTTAAAAAAAAAAATATGCAAATATATTATAATTTTTTCCATTACCTTAAAGACATGGAAAGCTTCGAATTGAATGTTGCGTGATTTCTCTTTAAGCATATTCATCATAAGCTTAAGGTTATCAGGGTTCGTAATATAGCGTGTCATTATAGAAAAGTTGTGTCGATCTAAAAGTAGTTCTCCAAGTAGTTTTAAGCTCTGCCGTCGAGTGACATAATTTTCGGAATTTAATAGACGCTGGTAGTGACTAAACACTTTATCATAATTTGCTTCTAAAAACTCGGCACATAATATTTTATGTCGAGTTAATAATTCCTGAGGAACAAAAAATTTAATATAAAACCTTTTATTTTTCGTTATATAGATGCAATGAGACAATGTTAAAACGTAAAATTGAAATTATAGGTTCAATCCTCACTCTTCACGTTTTTCATTTCATTTCTTTGGTCTGCTGAGATTAAACGTGGTGTTAAAATGTCCTAATACTGGGTAAAACTGAATGCGTTAACATTGTTTTTTTTGCTAACTTCATTATATGCTAGAAAATATGATACATGATTATAAAAAGATTTGAAATTTTCTAACTGTCAAAGAGAAAAATAACCCTCCGGTTAAACTAGAGTTAGTCTAAGTATGAGTATGATTAATGTTATTAGCTAATAGGTGTATCCTCTGTGTTAGCCCAAACACATGATAATACCTTTTTGGTATCAATTGTTAGTATAAAACTTTAAAATGTGATATATATAACATAGTAATTTAAACAAAAACATTGAAATTAAAAGAAATCGTCATCAATCATCAGATATCAATTATGTTATTTGGACCTGACCCAATGGTCTTTTAAATATTAATACATCAAATTAAAAGTATCTCATAAAAAAAAAATCAGCTTGACACTGTATCCCGTACACAGCAGGGTAGGCAGAGGGAACCTAGTGTTTAAGACACTTGTTACCCACCGAATTCTGGGTTGCGTGGTGAGCGACGGAACTCAACGTCGCGCTTTGCCTCGACACCAGAGCAAAGAAATGAAAATATAAATTTAAATAAATATTTCATTTCGAGTTAGGATCGAACCAACACCCAGTCGTGTTTACAGTCACACTTTGTGCCCCCTCACCACGACTGGCCTGTATTTTGGCTGTATATTGTTTTATTTTGGTTATAATACCTAATGGTTCAATTTGCAATTGAGCAAAGTTTTATTTCTCATTTCACCTAGTAAATTAATTTCACTTATTAAATTCCATCTGCGTGATGAATTCATTATTATTGAGTCATAATAATTTAATGCTTTGAAATTTAAATTAAAATGTTTGATTTCCTCGAGTGGGAATCTAACCCACAACCTGTTATGTATATAGTTGCACAATTGTGCTCCTGCACCATGACTGGCCTCATATCATATTAGTCCTATCAATAAATAATATAGCAAAGACAAACCTTAAAAGTAGAAAAGGCATCAGAGGCAATATCAAAAGTTGATACTTCTACATAACGGAAAAAATTGTAAAAGTCATCTGAATACAACATTATTTTGGCTAGGGCTTCATATCTAGCACACTCTCGTAACATAGTACCACAGTTGGAAGCAATTTCCTGGTGTTCATATCTACAATAAGTTGATTAGTATTTTAAATAACAACAAAGAAATATGACAATAATCAACATTTCAAAATTTGATTCTCATTTATGGGAATAATTATTTTGATTTACTCACTCTGGTAGAAAAATTGTGTTCCACCACTATGTTTAAAAATATGTTACATGTTTTTAATACATACACAAAAATATATATAAAAAGTGATTCTTACCCAGACATCAAAGTGAACAATATTTCTGGTTTAGTACAAATATATTCAACTGTAGGTGAGCGAGTACCAATTTGACGTCTAAGAACATTGTTGAAAACTTGGGCTACATCCTTCTTGCCTTCAAAATCAATACGATTTAAATTCTAAAAAGAATTATTTGATTAAAAATATTATATAAAATATATTAAGGGTATATATTAGGATAAATGTTGTTACTTGGATTAATAGCAGCAGCAGATTTGTATTATAAAGCTCTTGTGCAAGTTGGGCTACAATGATATCTGTTTGTGGTTCTGCATCAGAGGTACCATAGAGCATATTCTTGATCAACACCTGTATTATAAGAATGTATATTATTTTCATTGTTCATTTAATTACAATAACAGTAAAATAATATAACCTACCAAATTTTTGCTCACATCTTCTTGTGCCTTTTCGGCTTTCTTATCACCTCTTTCTAACGCTGTGACAGCATCTTTTAAAGACCTTACTAACTCCGCAGGGCTCTTCTGAGATTTCCCAAAAAGAGGCATAGTATTGGAATTACTTTTACAATAGATCTTTGTAACAATCGTCTACATAAGATTATACCTGCAATGAACATCAATAACTAAAACAGATTATCTTAAGATCGCAGCACTAAGTACATGCACTTGATGTTCACTAGAATGCAAGAGAAATAAAAATGCGATTTGACTAGTTTATAAAACGTTCGCCAACCTGGCACTCTATTAAACAACATTAAATATATCTAATAATGGATCAAATCCCTTCCGATATACGTTAATAATATGAAATTTCACTCACAGTCTAATATTTAATAAAATAAAATTATATCTAGAGACAGCACAGGCAGACGAAACGAACAGCTGTGATGTCAATACAAATATTGCCAGCTTTTTAAATTAAAATAAAAGTCATAGTTCACAGGTAAATAATAAAATAACAAGGAAATTTGTGACAAAATATGCTTAAATTATTTTTATATAATATTTTTTTAACTAAGCAAAAAGCAAAGCATCGTACCGAACCGTGCTGTACCTTAATATAAGATTATAACCGCAAATATCTTTTGTATCTATTGCATTAATTTTTATCCAATGCCAATGTAATACTATGCGGCATACGTATACATACTAATATGTCAAATTGTCAAAGTCAAAAGGTGATGGAATGGAATAGTGATTCTACAGAGCGTGTGCTGCTGTGCTGTAAAGTAATTTAAATTCGCGAACGTGGGCGGTAGGATACATCTTAGGTTATAGGTTGTAGTAAATATAATATTTTGTATTCTATATATTAAGAAGAAATGGCTGAGGCAAGCGAAAAAATTTCAAAGAAGTGAGTATAGAGTGACGAAATAAGACAATATGTTTATTTTGAAGAAAGCATTGCCAATTTTGGCGCACCGAAACTTAAATTATTTAACAAAATCTGTAAAATATTCGTCAGCTTTGAATACACGGTTGGTTTAATTCCTAACATTAACAATTTTGTATTGTACATTACGATTAATTTCTATAAATTTGTAGCGAACTCAAACGGAGGCTAAAAGCCGAACAAAAACTTAAAGAGAAAGCTGAGAAGGTAGCTCAACAGCCAACTGTTATTGCTGAAAAAAAAACAACAAAACCAGAAGAGGAAATTAGCCCTAATGAGTATTACAAACTTCGATCAGGAGCAGTCGCAGCTCTTAAACAAGGAGCTACAGAAGATCATCCATATCCTCATAAATTTATCGTTACAATTTCTTTAGAAGAATTTCTTGAAAAATATAGTAATTTGAGCAATGGAGATGTGTTGGAAAACATTTCAGTATCTGTGGCTGGCAGAATTCATTCAATAAGAGAGTCTGGAGCAAAACTTATATTTTACGACTTAAGGGGAGAAGGAGTAAAACTACAGGTATATTATTATATACCTGTATTATATAATTTTGCATCCAATACACCAGTTCATATTTCTTATAATGATGAATACTAACTTTTCTTATAGGTAATGGCTAATGCCAAACTATATGAATCTGAGGAGAAGTTTGCTAGTGACACCGATAAACTTAGACGCGGGGATATAATTGGTTGTATCGGAAATCCTGGTAAGACCAAAAAAGGAGAACTTTCAATAATACCAAAAACAATAAAATTGCTGTCTCCCTGTTTACATATGCTTCCACATCTACACTTTGGCCTTAAAGACAAGGAAACCAGATTTAGGAAGAGATATTTGGATCTAATTTTAAATGATAGAGTAAGAATAATCATAATATTCTGTGTCATATGTATAAAAAATTAAAAATAATTACTAATATTAACTTTTTGTGATAATCATAATGATGTATTATATTGTTAAATTTAAGTTTAGTTTTTTAATTTAATATTAAATTTAAAAAAATCATAATTTTAGGTCAGGCAAACTTTCTATATAAGGGCAAAAATAATTTCTTATGTAAGACGGTTTTTAGACAACATGGGCTTTTTAGAAATAGAGACACCAATGATGAACATGATACCTGGAGGAGCTACAGCAAAACCTTTTGTAACTCACCACAATGACCTTGATATGGATCTTTACATGAGAATAGCCCCAGAATTATATCACAAGATGTTAGTTGTGGGTGGACTAGATCGTGTGTATGAAATTGGAAGACAGTTTAGAAATGAAGGTATTGATTTGACCCACAATCCTGAATTCACAACATGTGAGTTCTATATGGCGTATGCTGATTATCATGATCTGATAAGTATTACTGAAACAATGTTATCTGGGATGGTTAAAAGTATCCATGGTACTTACAAGGTAATATTTCTTATCGTTTGAATCTTGTGATTTACTTAATTTTCAAATTATTCTATTCCACTGCAATTCTTATGTTTTTATGTTTGTATGTTTTTAATTGTGTGATAACTTTATTGATTGTTTGTGATAAATTATATCACAAACATTTCTATTTTCTTACCCTTATAAGGACTTTTTTTTTATTTACATGGGACTACAATAAATTAAAACTGAGTAAAAAATTATGCATGAATAAACATAAAAAAAATATATATGCCTTAACTAGAGAATTTTGGACACAAGCATGTGACTGTAAACGCAAACAGTTGTGGATTAAATTAAATGCCTGCCTCAACATACAATGCTTTAGTAATTTGACGGAAAGTGGACAATGGATTGTCTTAACTTTAGGCTGGGATCCTAAAGCCTCTGGTTCCCTCTACTATGCCTGCTATGTGTGGGATACAAGAGTCAAGCTGAAAAAAAACTAAAATGAGAATAATTTTAAACAAACAAGGACACTTTTAGGTAAAATATCATCCAGATGGCCCTGAAGGTGAAGAACTAGAAGTAGACTTTACCCCACCATTCGCCAGGGTGCCAATGATTGCCACACTCGAGAAAGTTCTAAATGTGAAGCTTCCACCCGCAGACAAACTGGATACCGCTGAAGCAAATGCTATGCTCAGCCAATTATGTGAAAAACATGAAGTAAGTAAAATTGTCACTATTCCGCCACTCAAGGCTTAAATGTCTCGAAAATTGGGTAGAAAGTGGGGTACAGAGCATCTTAATAATTGGTTATCTTTGCCTACCTTGGAATATGCGGGATACATTGGGTATATTGCTTTATTTGTTTTCTTAAATTTTAGGTTGAATGTCCTCCCCCTAGAACAACAGCAAGACTTCTGGATAAACTTGTTGGAGAATTCCTGGAAGATAAATGTATTAATCCTACTTTTATTTTGGACCACCCTCAAATCATGAGTCCATTGTCCAAATACCATAGAGAAATACCTGGACTTACTGAAAGGTAATATGAGCAAATGTATAGAAGTGACTGTAGTCAAAACCTTAATTTAACTTCTATAGAAATCTAGTTTGTACAAATTATTCTTAATTATAATATACAAAACACATATATGTATGTATATGGCCATCATGTAACAATGAAATAGCATTTGACTGTAAATAGGATGGACTTGAGCTTCATCCCCCTCAGAGGTATGATTTTTTTTACCGCAGCCCCTCAGAGGGCTTCAGAGGGCTGAAAGACAAAATTTCAGAGGGGGCTTTTCAAAATTTCAAAACAATTTGGATATGAAACAGACAATGGAGGGTCTTAACACAAAAGTCCCTCGTTCTCTTCGTCTATAATTCTCTGAAACACGATAAAGTTAACCATTATCAGCTTCCATTTACAGTTAAGGATAACTAAGACAAAATTGAATGAAATTATATGTACATCATATTTGATATGTATAGTATAATAAAAAATATACTAAGTATCTCAGTAATCATTGAATAAATAATTATTGAGATAATTTATACATATTATTGGCACTTGCATTATTAAATAATAGTAATGACTGATTGTTCTATGCAAAGATTAAGCTTTCTTTTATTTCTTCTATTGTTACTTGAGTTTAGATAAAGTTCATATTATGCAATTACTTGTTTTTTTTTTAGATTTGAGCTATTTGTGATGAAAAAAGAAATTTGCAATGCTTATACCGAACTGAATGACCCAGCAACTCAAAGAGAGCGGTTTGAACAACAGGCTAAAGATAGAGCAGCTGGTGATGATGAAACACCACCAACAGATGAGGCGTTTTGTACCGCCCTTGAATATGGACTGCCTCCTACGGCTGGCTGGGGTCTTGGCATTGATCGTCTCACAATGTTTTTAACAGATTCTAATAATATTAAAGTATGTTACTATTTGATAACTTTTTAGAAAGATTTTTTTTATTACATTTATGTAATTAAGGCTTTTGTGATGCAATTTCACCGTGTCTACATTGTGACCGTTGCTCGATGGAAAGAATTATAAACTTGTTTTCATTTCCTCACTCTAGTTACAAAGCAAAGTGCAGCATTGACTTACGTTTCTTAACATTTAATGTCTCCAAAATTAGGCACTGTGGGGACTGAAATGTTTTAACACTAACTATACACATATAGGATACAGTGAAAAGAATCTAATAGATTCAGTCATAATATAGCCAAATATTTATTTTGTAATGTAATATTTTTTATTACAGGAGGTGCTGCTATTCCCAGCTATGAAACCTGATGATCCCAATAAACATAACATTGAAGAAGAATCAGCGGCAAATGGTCCTCAAATTCAAAATGGCGCTTAAACTTAGCAACAATTTTCTGTATAACATACATCTTTTAACAAATAATAAAAACAGTAACAATAAAAACATTGATTTTAATTTTATTCTGTCATCTCTTACATGAATCACTTAGTGGTAAGTTTTAAACCCTGACTTCCAATTATTTCACCAATTATTATTAGGTGTTGGAATCAAACCTATTGAGGTTTAAAATAAAATCTTTGATTTTTGTGATTATTACACATTTTAAATGATAGTACAAATAATCAGATTATAAAAGATTATACATATAGTCTACCTGTGTGCAAGTTTTTGAAATGTCATGTTTTCAAAAATGTATGTTTAAATGTTAATCAGAAAAGTTTAGTTTAAAATAGAACTTTTGTCAAAATACCTCTTACACATTCTACCGTTTATAAATGGCTCTTAAGCTCTTTCTGATCAGTTTGTTGGTAAGTTGTAATTCATATGTTAACATAAATTAATTCTGATACCTATCAAGAAAAACATAATATATAATTTCATCATAAATAATTTATTTACTATCTTGGTCCTCAACAAGGTCCTCAGTAGAATTATAATGTTCACCTAAACTGTACATGTGCCTATGATAGGAAAGTATCAAAGGTGGACCTTCAAATTCAGTTCCTTGTTCTATTGCTTCAGGTCCAGTTGCTTGTATTATAATAATATGACATTTCAAATCATTAGATATAGCTCTTATTTCTAATTGTCCTCCCCATACTTTCGTGTCACTTATTTTTTTGCAATATTCTTCAAATTCAACATCAGTAAGCATTTCATTGGTCTCTGGATTACTTAGAAATGGCATAAAATCATCCTTATTTTCTAAAATATGCTTAGCCACATTTCTTCTTAAATCTTCTACATGTATTATTTTATTGTATTTTTTTTGTAATTGATGCGCAACAGCTTTATACAAGCAATCACCATCCGAAGGTATGGCGAAAATTTTTAATTTTCTTTCTTTTAATTTTGCATATATAGCTTGATTTTCCAAATTTCTAGGCCCATTTCGATTTTCTTGTTCTTGTAACTTAATTTCTATTAATCGATTTCTCTCTTGCTCGAGCTTTTTATCACGGCGTTTTTGTGCTTTTGAAATTTTTGTTTTATGTTCATTTTCTTGAGGGTCTTGATTTATTTCTACATTTATATTGGCATTTTCTTCATCATTAACTAATTCAAGTTCTTTTTTATGTCGCATTTCAAGGTCTGCTTCCAACTTAGCAATTTCAGATACAAGCTCTTTTTTCCTTGTTTTATCATTTTTAGCTGCTTTTTTAAGAGCTTGGATTTGAGCTTGTAATTCTTTTTTTTCTCTGCTATGTTTTTGTTGTAAAGAGAGTTCACTCGAATCTGAATTCTCTTCCATTATTGATTAAAGCTGTTAATTAAAAATATATGTTCAAAAATAAGTGAATATGTATAATAACAAAAAATATAAATGTGTTTAGGTTAGTGATAAATGACAAGATGACAAGTGACAAAGACAATTATTAATAATATACAAAAAAAAATAAAGGATGTTATAATTACAAGTCGCAAAAATTATTAGCTTATTATCGAAATAATAAATTTCTAATTAATAATGAATAATAAAAAGGTGATATAGCTATCTTTGTTTAATTTTCAGAATAAGGACGACATCCAAGCTCTTACTTTAGTACACTATAGATAAAAAAACAGGATCCACAAAAATAATATATTTTGATGTTAACTGGACTTCAAAGTTCTTATTGCGGTGTAGTAGTAATAGGCGTTAATCATTTGAAACGATTATTTCAACTTTTGTCCATAGTTTAGTACATTTCTTTTTTTAAAAAACTAATATTTGTATTAACATTTATGGTTTGTGATGTTGTCTTGTTCATGCCAATTGGCAAGTTACTGAATAGCTCTTAAACCATAAATGTCAATAAATGTCAAGTGAGTGGTAAAACGATTTTAATCTGTTTGCGTTTGCAAAAATTTTGGAATATTAAATTGTAATTATAAATATTTTTTTCTTGCACTTTAAAGGAATCTGTGTTTATTTTTGATTTTCAACATATAATTGAAATCAAGTATAGGGTATTGTTAACATTGATTTTCATATAGAAATTAAATTTGTGTTATATTTTACCATGAACCCTTGTTCTGTGGCAGCTCCACAACAAGATATTGAAGGAGACGGCAGGTGGAATAGCATTGTAAGTTTTGTATTTATTATACATATTGAAACAAGTTACAAGTAAAAATAAAAGTGCGTACACATTAATTTTTGTTGGACAATGACTTTCCAGCATAAAAGATTTCTTTCGGACGCAAAAGGCAAAGACGGAGACGTCATTTTCATCGGAGATTCCATTCTCCAAGCATTAGAACATACAGAAGTGTGGAATCAATGGTTTGCCCCACTTCATTGCCTTAATTTTAGCATCTACAATGATCAAACCCAAAATATACTATGGCGTATCAAGAATGGAGAGTTAGATCATGTTGATCCCAGGGTAATGTATATATATATATATTTTACAAAAATGATTATTGTAATATATTCTTTAATTAAAAAGTAATATTTTTTGTTTGGTGTTAAGTGAAATTAACAGAATTATATATTTCAGGTGATAGTTTTACATGTAGGGACTAATAATTTCATTCATACACCGGATCAAGTCTGTGAAGGTATCTTAGAAATAGTTCATACAATCAGAGAAAAACACCCCAGTGTTTACATTGTACTGCCTGTAAGTAAAAAATGTTGTATGGTTAAAAACCCCTTAAAATATATATGGGAACATAATGACTATTTATATGTTATTTTTTATTTCAGAGTTTACTTCCAAGAGGTCAATATCAAAATGTATTGAGAGAGAAAAATGATAAAATTAATCAACTCTTACATGAAAAAGTTGCTCAAATGAATAAAGTTGAAATGGTATCAATAGACAAAGGATTCATTCAAAATGATGGCACAATAAGCCATCATGACATGCATGACTATTTAATTCCTACAAATGCAGCTTTTAGAAAAGCCTTTGAACCAGTATATGATCTTTTGCAGCAAATACTATCTGAAGGGGAACCAGAAAAAGACTTAACACCTTCTGAATAGCCATAGACAAATAAACACTTGGTAGCTTTTTATGCAGCAAGCTTATTGTGATTGAATATTAGTACTTAAATTTAGCTTTTTTATCTTAGACTTAAGTGTCAAATATTTTATATTAATTTATTATTTTCTTATTATACTTTTACATTCCAAATTAATAAATTGATTCATTGGCTGTGTTAATATTTTAGGCTCTTGGTAGATCACAATGCACTTAATTATAATGAAAATTTAGGAATGGGCACTAAATCATACATTACACTAAAAATATACATTGGAAATGATAATAAGTTATAAATATGACAAAGCAGATAACTGGAAAACCATATATAAAAAAATATTGTGTATTTTTGTTGAGTATATATTACTTCTGCCTATAATTTGCAGCAGTTTAGAGTTTTTTAACTTATTTAAAACAGTGCAAGTGTAATGAGTCAACCTGATGTATAAGATGATGATGATCTCAAATCAACCAACCTCGAAAAGAAAGGTTGTATTTAAGACTATTCCAAAACTGCCCTAGGGATAATATATCTTTAATCAGAATGATATCTTTTATACTAATCGAATTAAGCTTCAACTTGCATGTTAATGTGTGGATCATATAGAAATGAATAAAGCAATGTCTTAAATTTAGATCAATATTTAGAAAATTAAATAAAGTGGGCCAGTTGTGGGCGCAAGGGCACAGAGTGTGACTGTAAATGCCACTAGTTGTGGGTTACATCCCCACACAAGGAAATGAAATATTTATTTAAATTTATATTTCCATTTCTTCACTCTGATGAGTTCCACCACTCAACATGCAAAGCCTCCAAAATTCGGCAGAAAGTGGGGAATGGAGTGTCTTATCAATAGGTTTCCTCTGCCTACCCGCTGTGTGTGGGGCACTACATGAACCTGATTGATTTATTTATTTTAAATAAAACATATTTTTGTAACTATTTCTGTAACATTGATCAAATATTATTTGACTGTAACCAAAATATACACATAGACATATTGTGTAGTATTACAAAATAAAATAACTATTAAGAAAAAATATACAATATGTAGTGGTTTTCTTAAAAAAAGATAATGCTAATTTGTTTTCTATATGATTGATTTGTATATGTCTTTAATATTATATACTTTATTAGTAATGTTTAAAAATACTAGTGTTGATGTTGATCCTTGTTTGCTACAAGTGCTAATGGAAAAAACACGCAACAATTGACTAATTTAACTATTTTTTTTTTATTTTTGCAGCAAAATGAAGTTCTATTAATTTGAAATCTATACATATGAAAAAAACCACATTGTAGAATTAACCAAAGATGTCTTCACTTTCTTAACCAAAGGTTTTTTTATGAAATTTAAGACAATTATATTGTTTTGAATTATAATTTCAGTTTACAAATAGTCATTATAAGTTATATTTATATCCTATTGGTGTAAATCATATTTTTACAGTTAATTGGCAACTTTCAATTTAATTATTTTGATATAAAAAATATTACATTAGTTACTTTTTGGTTTGTTAATAACATATGTATTGTAATCTATAGTACTACATATATCTACTCATGTTGCCAAACTATGCTTGAATCTCAAATGTGATTATTTATTTGCATGATTGAAAAAGCTTGGAAGTAAAAGTGCAATTTTTTCTACTCATGTGTTTTATTTACATAACATTTACAGATAACATGTGACTTTAGAACCACACTGAAACTACATGTTATACTCTTATTGAGTAACAAAATACTAGCTCTTCCAGTTTTGATTCCATCTAATGTCTTAAAAATTTCAACTATATTGCATATTCCTTAAGGATTTTCTGAAAGGATTACAATTCTATTCCTGCCAAGATTACTATTTTTAAATTATAAAGTATTTTTTATACAAAGTTTTTCTATAGATTTATTTAATATTTATTGAGTATTCTCTTAAAATATAGACTTAAAGGTAGTGTAGGGCTACTATGCAACAAAGATTTATCAAATACATTAAAATTTGCTTCCTGAAGTTTTATTAAATATTTATCAACTGCAATGGCTGGTAAGAAGATTTGAGTGGTTATTTTTGGTACTGTTATACTCCGTGCCTGTAAAGAAATTGAATATCTATAGTATAATAAATCAGTAAAAAGTTTGTCTGTACATTATATATTTATAAAACAATAATATAGGAAAATGAAAAGACAAGAAAAATCACCTTTTCCAAATGACTATTTGCTCTGCTTGCTATGTCAAAGACGACATTTCGTAAGTTTTCACTATCATTTCCTCTTAAGACTGTTTCCTGACTTAAATGATGTTTCATCAGTACATCCATCGGTAGATATATTGTTTTATGATAATTTGATATGTGCACTGATCTGTAATTAGGTTAAAATATAAAGAAATATTTATTTATTCATACATCTCATCCTTTTTACCCGAACTGCTGGACATACACCTAACCTGAGGATCTCTATTACAATTGCTATTCAAATAAAAACAGTGTAATACAAAATTGAATAAATGAAATGTCCAAATAAATATTATTTAAAATCAACAATTAATTGTGTTGCAGCAGCTTTTGGTCTGTAAAATGTGATGGTGGTTGGTTGAATATCCAATTGGGGGAATAAATTATTTTAATTTTCCCACAACAACACATTTTTCCCAAAGTATGGTATTTAGTGTCAATACTCATGACAAAGTCTAGAAAACAGAATATAAAGCATTTTAAGGCTATATGCAAGATAGTGCGAGGCTCAACAATTAATAATGAATAACACAAACCTAAGTATATTTGCAATTCCTTGAGCCTTACCCAAATGTGAAGCCACATGGTCTGCATGTACATTGTTTACTCCAGCAATACAAAGTAGTAAATAGTAAATTGTTGAAACTGTGTTCTCAGTATATTTTTCAACATCTTCTATTGAGTTAAAATATTTCATTTTTAATAAATTGAATCTTGATGTAATTAATCTTTCCAAGGATCTTCTAGGCAACTTGTAACTTATGCATACCTATTTACGACAAAGAAATTGTTATATTACATATAAAAATAAAGAAAAGGTTAATTAATGTAACATTGTCACCTTGTTTAATTCTTCAATAACTGGATGTGCTGGCACTTTTGTTGATTCATTACTGTTTTTATAAATAGCATTTACAGAATCCTGCCAAAATTGAAGCCGCATAGCTGCAGTTTGTGGATCGGTAGTTTGGTCTTGCACTCTAGCTACTTCAACATTGAAAGCTCGCAGAACTAATGCAGGTGTTCGGAAAGCTTTAGTCATCAGTAAAGTTGCTAAATAGTTTTCATAATCGTGCTGCCTATCTGTATGAAACATTAATATACGAGAATATTTCTTAAACATATTTAAAAAAAAGAAACACAAATCAAATTTAGATTAGATAACATTTTGAATATGAAATACCTCACAATATTAACACAGTATTGTAATGAAGATTCATTTGAAGTAGCTTGTTGCATTACTGATCGTGAAAGTAGTATATATTTTTTAAAAGGCTTTCTCAAAGAATAAATCATTTTTATAAACAAGTTTTAATATTTTATACAATGTATTGTAGCTTTAATATTATAAACAGAGTATTTACGTATATTTTAATATTATGCAATAATATTATAACATTGTGCCTTTGTTGAAAGGTCCTTATGAATTGTAGAGATTATTTTATTTTTTACAATATGACTGTACTAGCGCATCAAGATTATCAATTAGTTGTTGTTGTTGTTCTTTAATTATGGCGATCCGAGCGTGCAATTAGTAATTGACATTTTTTCGTAATTGTCAAATATAACTTCCCAGGTTGTCATTTTGCGAAATGTCAATAGTTGCTATCTTAATCAGTTTTCCTAAAATTGTTATTTTTAGCCAAAAAGTATGTCTTTTTTAAAACCAGCATGTAATGCCGAAATTTTTCTCAGACGACATAATAATGCACGTTTATTGAAGTGGCATCTATGAATTTAATAAAAAATATATTAGTTTATTAAAAAATGGATTTAATTAAAAATAAGTTGATACAGACAATGACAATTAGTAAGTATCTGAAGGAAAATGATGCTGTGGTACCAACATTGATACATACATGTACAGAATTGAAATTAAATACTTAATTAGCTTTATGCTGTATTACTAGTGGGGAAGTCAGAGAGAAGGGAGTGCCAAACGCTACGGTCTCTACTTCGTCCACTGTCATCAACTTCTTTATACATGCCCTCCGAGGCTTGCTCATGCTTTTTATGTGATTTTTACAAATTTCAAGGCTAGTCGTGGCACTGGGGCACTAAAGTGTGACTATAAAACCAACTGGTTGTGATTTTTGACTGGCGTACTCAAGACGCAATACCTCCAGAATTCGGCGAAAGTGAGGAACGGTGTGTCTTAACAATGGCGTTAACGTTTTTTCAAAATCATGATAAAAACACATATCGTCTTTATCTTTCTAACGAATTTGGATAGAGGTTCTACGTAATTGTAATAAGTGATAAATGTATTCACATGCCATCGCCCGCCCAACTGCCACCGATTGACACAATTCCACTGATTTTATAGTCTTTTTCACCGACCGACCGAGGGTAGATACCCTCTTTTACCCGAGTACGCTAACAAAAAATTGTTAAAAAAACTTTCTCCTCGCTATATTGGTATTCAATTAATTTTATAATATTTTTTAATATTGTCTACAGTGTATCATTCATTCGTTTAGTGTATTACTTCCATGAATTAATTCCACTCATGCTTTCGTGAATATAGTGATTTTCTTTGGGTAGCGGCAATTTGTAAAAATCTCCGTACAGACATGCTAACGATGAGAAAGTATTTTTATACGTTTTTTAAAAAGTATTTTAAAAACAAATTATCATGGAGCTATCGCTATCCAAAATTCAAGAATAAGCAATGAAATGTGAGCATGTGTACTATTGTTATACAAAAGCCATGAATTGTTTTTTCATAAATCTGGGCATTTATAGGGTTCCATACCTCAAAAGGTAATAAAATAATCCTTATATATCAAGCTCAAAATCCTTGTACTCACGTCTCACTTTAATGTGTTTATTTTTAAATATAATTATTTTGTAGGATTCTTATTTGAAAAAATTATTAAATAACTATTTATGCACACATTCAAATTTCTTATACTATAAAATAATAATCATAAAACACTTCAAACAAACAATACACCTACTGGCATAGTAAGATCTAGCAAAATTACTATTGTCACCTCAAAGTAATAATCTACAATAATTAACTTTAAACTAATTTGAATATATAAGTATGTAATTATGTAGATATTTAATTGTTTATTTAAGTCAGTATCTTACAAAATAACACATGGTAAATTATACAATCGAATTTTATGTCACACTTGTCTTTCCCCTTTTCAGCTCATTATTTTTAAGCAAATAAGGTTTTATCTTTAGAGACAGCAATAATTTACCACCTAAAACAACAACACAGAATTTTATTTTTTTAAATAAAACGCTTATTGAATATATTTCACCTCTTTATTATTATATTAATTAAATATAATTTGAATTTGTAGTTAGGTATAAGTATGTTTGTAGGTTAAAATTTAAAAGTGAGTTGTTAAATAAATGTATATACTTACTTATCGTGTTATGCAGACTAGTGTGGATGTACCGTTTTTAGGGTTTCGTTTTTTTTTAGGAAAAAAGAAACCTTTATAAGATCACTCCGTTGTCCATCTGTCTATCTTTCTGTCAAGACCCTTTATCACAGGATTCTCAGGAACGCTTGGAGATGTCGGGTTGAAATTCAAATCACATACTCAGATATACGGCCCCGTGATTTCCCGATAAAAATATATTTCTATATTCACTTTAAAAAAAGATATGGCCGCTTATATAGCAAAATGCGTATTTCGACACTATAAAGGGAATCAAAATTAATAGGATACTTCCAGTTGACCTAGAATATGAAATGTGGCAGCTAATATTTACAGGTAGTATTAATTTAGGAAAAAATCTGAAAACTATACATTTATGGTTAAAATCTTAAAAAAATATAGTCTTAAATAGCGCATATTTCGACACTATAAAGGGAATCAAAATTGATAACCTGAAGTAACTTAGAAGTACTTCCGAATAACCAAGAATTATGAAATTGAATTTTAGAAAAAGCTCGAGCCTCAGACGAGAGCTATTGTACGGAACCCTCGGTGAGCGAGCCCGACTCGCGCTGGTCCGGTTTTTTTCTGTATCTAAAAGAATGCTACTGAAAATTTAATTACATATTACTTGTTGCTGAATCAAGGAAACGATCGACAATTTTGTTATATCTAAATAGCTGTTAAAATGAAATGGTAAGTTATTATAACATTGTTTTTCTATTGTTATATGTGTGTAATACTGGTAGTAAAATTATTAAATATTTCCTTTGGCTTTGCTCATCATAGTTTCTAATACTTTATATAGTGATAAAGAAGCGATATGTAAATTTAAATGAAACTCTAATTGGAATAATCGCGTATATTTATTTATTATGTTTTTGGAATTCCGACGTTTCGAACACTACGCATTCGCAGTAGTCGGTGGGTAGGTACAGATAACAATCGTTGGCGGTAGTTTGATATAATAAGAAAATTTTATGTTGATGATATAGAAGGAATTAAACACATTCCTGTAATATTTTAAAAAAAATATTAATTTATTAATTGTCAGTTGACAAATATTTCCCCTTCCTCTTAAATTTCTTTGCGTTCTGTCTTGAATTGATGCAGAATAAACTCACTGTATTTTGCACCCTGGTGTGGTAGATTTCAGACTTCGAAGTTTTTTTGAGCGGGCCTTAGCCCGCTCATACAAACGGTCGGTGGAGGAACGTTTCCAATTGTCTTCCCTATTGAAATTAGGATATTGAAGACCATCTTCACGCTGTATCCCGCACGTGGCAAAGTGGACATAAGAAGTTTAGTGTTACACTCCGTTCCCGCCACTTCCCGTCGAATTCTAGAGTTGTTCCGTGTGTTAATCTTGATTCTATAATGATAATAACATCTAAATATAAAATTGCGTAATATTTTTAAATATTTAAATTTAATTATATTGCATACAAATAATAATATGTTTTCTATTTGTCTATTTCATTGTTTTGTAAACAACAATATTTGTTTGTCCTGACGTACAGCTGCTAAACAAGTTAACATTCACCATCTTGAATTTCTTAGAACTTCTAACGCCTAACAAAGCTTTTAATTAAACAGTAGTTTTTTTTAAATTACTATTATGACATACAACTTTTTGAAAACGAAAATTAAAAACAATAAAAGAATATTAATATGTTTGTTTATTATTATGAAAAAATAATATGTCGCAGTAAGCAAGGGTGGAATGCTTAAATAACAGGCTTTACTGTCGTCATCTCATATACATTTCAAACCAGTTCCACCACTTGGAAGGCAGTATTGGTCAAATGTCAGTATTCATACAAAACTAAAGCGAATCGAAAGACTAGCAGTATTCTTGATTCAAGTGTTGCCGCAGCTTTCAACCTACAAGTCTTGTGCTGATGTCGCGAAGAGCCCGAACTAACCAAGAGTGGGAGGTACGCGCTTCTACCTTAGCTCGTAATACTACCAATCTGATACGTTGTATTATAGAAAATCTTCAAGTGGAACCAAATCCCGAAAAGGAACTCATAGCTCTCTCAATTGGTAAGTGTGTCCTACCATACTTATGCGTAGTAGGTACCATGCTTTTTCACATCTACTTAGATCAATATTAGAATAAGATTGTTTGTTATAAGTTATATTTTTTTGCATATTTCACAAGTTTTTATGTTAAGAATACCTAATGTTGGTAATATGGAAGGTATTAAATATATTTCTGTTATGTTTTAAAAAATTAACCTAAAATCAAATCAAAATTCACGTTGTATGCCGTATACAGCAGGGTAGGCAGAGGGAACCTAATGTTAACACACCCCACTTTCCGCCGAATTCTGGAGGCCTTGCGTGTTGAGTGGAGTCAATGCAGCGCTTTGCCAGAGCGAAGAAATGGCAATATAAATTTAAATATTTATTTAATTTTGAAATTTGTATTGCCTGCATTGCATTGCATTTTTGTATTTTGCATTACATTTTTGCAATTTAAATATTTATTTAATTTTTAAATTTATATTGCCTGCATTGCATTTTTACATTTTCTCGAGTACGGATGGAACACAAACTCAACCGCGTTTTCAGTCACACACTTGTGCCCCTACGCTACGCCGCGACTGGCCTCTTATTTTATATATTTTGATTAAGATAGATATGTAGGTATAAGTGAAACTTGTTGATAAAAATTTAGAGATCATGGTTAAATTTGTATCGACGAGTATCAAAACATCGTGCTTTTGACGGTTTATATCTGTGAGAGAGAAGTCAGTTTGATGTTCTATATTCGCTTCACTACTTAAGACTTTGTTAACGATTTTCGAACATAAATCTTTACTAATTAGTCTCCTGGTGAAAGTAATATATGGGTCATAATCAGAAAAGTGGACATTTTCGTATTCGTAACGTAACTGATAAGTAACAATACTGATAATGTTTGTTACGAAACTGATGTTTTATATAAGAAAACATTGGTACCGTAATTGTGAACTAGGCTTCATATTTTCTCAGTTTCGTTACGTAACGAAATATAACGAAATTGAGAATGAAGTCTGAGAAATTCTAACCTTTTTAAATATTTGCTCATAAGCCACGTGTTGCATGTGCAAGCACTGAAGTTCTTTTTTGAGATTTTGTAAAAAGAAGCAAATAACATAAACAAGAAAACGAAATTATAGAATACTTACCAAAATAAAAGCCTTTTATAACCCTGAGATATAATTTTACGCATTCCCTTTAAAACATTTGAACCCCTCAACTGCTGCGAGAACACTACTTGTTGTAGCTACGACAGCATTGACTTTTTGAATTATGGTGCCACAATAAAAAATAATATTAAACACCATCCAAAATAATTGTAGTCATAATTTAATTGTACGTTATTAACCCTGAGTAACAAAAAGACAATATTTTGGGACAAATTTACTTAACTAATATATATTATTTATTAAATTATGTATCAATAAAAATAGTTCTATTTGATATTATGCATAATGTAAAGTAATATAAACATATCTGAAATCAAATAAAACCATAAATATTCGTAACAAATCAATTTTTAAAAAGTAAAGTGGTGAATGGGACACGTAAAATTGTATGGAAGCATTTTGAAAGGTTTTTTGCAATTAACAAAAAATATATAAAATATTTGCCATAATACATTTAAAATATTACAAAAATCTTTAAGTTAATAAATAAATTTATCGGAAATGGCAAAATATTTCAAATTATCTTTAAAATTGTATTTTTAAAACGCATTCAAAGTAGCGGCACAAGAAAAGACACAAAAAGTACACTTTTTCTGATTATAACCCATATAATTTTAAGTAATAATAAAATATTCTTATAATATCATAAATGATATATGATATATGAATGATACATATAAACAAAAATAAATGGTAGGTACATTCATTTGTCATACAAATAAGGTAAATGTCCTATGTTTCGGCATCTTAAGGCCCATATGATATTTCTATAACACTAACTATTTTTTTTATATGAACTTGAAAATTTTAGTGTGATTAAAGTAAGTAGGTCTTTTGTCAGTAATTTAATGTGAATTATGTGGTTTTACTTAAGTTTAGTTTTTATATTAATTAATTTGTGGACCTCTTCTTTGAGCCTTAATTGGTGATAAAATTTAGCTCTGCTTCTAAGCTCGTGAATTTGTGGCCGTCGTGAATAACTATTTTTATACATCACCATATATCAATGTAAAACTATTATTAACCTGTAGACATGTTATGATAATCGAATAGTAGAATGATAGTTTGATTTTTTTTTATAAAGAGATTATTAGGTAAAAATAACGATCGAGTCAAGGTTAACATCTTGCGAATAGAAAATTGTACAAAAGTTTATTAATACAACCCCGTAATTTATGCACACACTTATGTTCTATTATAACGTATAATTAATGTAAATAATATACCTTACAGACACAATTAAAATTAAAGCAAAGCTTGAGCCTAAGACTTTGTTCATTTATTAAATTAGAAGTATATTTAACATATGAAATTAAATGGGTTCGTCTGGGGAATGCTAAACGCTAAACCCCGCTGAATCGCTGAATCTTTTACCCTAGTCGCGAGTTAAGCTCGCTACTCCACTGGCCACTGGAGTACCTACGAGATATTTTTTATAGAAAATGCATTTTGTACTGTGTACTATTTAACTATACCTATATATATATATATAACGAATATTTACTGCTTATCCCCCCGCGACTTCGCCCGCGTGAACTGCATGATTAATCATTTAATAAACAGAATTGACTGACAGTCAAATGTGTTGATGTCAATGAATAATTTAATTTACTCAGAAACATTAATTAAATAATATTTATAATTCATTAAAAGAAGCCGCGGTTGGGTCGCAGGTTATATTATTATTCTGCATTCAAATTTTTATTGAAGACGATATTTAGATTGTATTTGTGGAACTAAGAATTATTTATTTTTTGCTTCAGGGGATCCAACAACTTTTGGTAATTTAAATCCTCCTGAACAGGTATTGCAAGCGGTTCAAGAGAGTATTCAGTTACATACCAGCCGTGGGTATGCGCCATCAAAAGGGCACTATGAAGCTAGAGCCGCTGTGGCAAAGTATAGTGCTCATCAAGGAGATGTTACTCCAGACGACGTTATCCTATCAAGTGGCTGTTCGCATGCTATTGAATTAGTGATAACAGCAATTGCAGAATGTGGACAAAATATTCTTGTTCCCTGCCCTGGATTTTCCATATATCAGACGTTGGCAGCTGGTTTAGGCATTGTCATAAAAAATTACAGTCTATTGGTAAGATGTGTTTACTGAACGATTATTAAATATTAGTATTGAAAAATCTGACTAGAAAACGATTTTTTCTCTATAAGCCACGTATTGGTGCGTGTTTTTACATTTATTTGTTCTTAATTAATACTGATACTTGTATACAAGTTATTGTAGACAATACCCAGTATATTTCAATTATTTCTCCTTTCTTTATAAACCATCAGGTTTATTTATCTTCAAATGGTTTATATTACAAGAAATACTTGTAACTATACGAGTGTATCCGCAATTTAGCGAGGTTATATAAGATAAAGGTAGCAAGATTTTAGCAACAACGTTCAATAAAATGTAAACGCGTTTCTAGAATCATAACAAGTTTCTGCTTTATTGTGATCATTTGCATATTTGCGCCGCATTCTCTAAACACCTTTATCGATACCAAATTAAATATGTAATTGTTGTGAAACCTTCGGTATATATGATTTAATGTAAAAATTCTATATCTACAGCCAAATGAACAATGGAAAGTCGATCTAGATGATTTAGAAAGTCAAATTGATGATGATACAGTAGCCATAGTAGTTATAAATCCATCCAATCCATGTGGCTCAGTCTACGACAAAGAACACTTAAGTGATATTTTAGATGTAGCTTCCAGAAATAAAATACCAATCATTGCAGATGAAATATATGAACACTTTGTATTTTCTGGAAGTAAATTCACATCAATATCGTCGATATCAAGAGATGTTCCTGTCCTCACTTGTGGTGGACTTACAAAGCGGTTCTTAGTTCCTGGCTGGAGAATGGGCTGGGTAATAGTCCACGATCGAAATAATATTTTAGGAAAAGAGGTTCGCGAAGGCTTAAGTAATTTATCGATGAGGATTCTTGGGCCCAGTGCATTGATACAAAAGGCGCTACCTGCTATTCTAGAAAATACGCCACAAAGTTTCTTCGATGAAGTGTTATTATTTATAGAGGTGAGTGCAAGGTGCTTGCTTATAAATAATTCCTTACGTATAATAATAAACATACAAATAAACAAGTCCTCCAAGACAAACAACAATATATGCAATTTATATATAAATCTTCGAGGTTGACTTAGTTTTTATAATAGTTAATTATTACATTTTAACTAAGAATGTCTTAATCGTCTGGTAGTGTTTAAACATACTTTATTTTAACATCTAATATTATACTTGAATTTTGTTTAATTATGTTTTTTATAAGGCGAGGACTGAAAGAAATACTTATCATATAAGTATATTGAAGTCATCGTAATTCTAAAGTGTGGGTACGTAGGTACACATACTCGTCCATACATATATCAATAAACATTATCAGTTTTTTAAGAAACACATTTTTTTTAAATTGAAATTATTCTTTAAATCTTTAATAACGTTTTTGATATAAAAATAAAATCGGGAAAAACATTTCAGAATCAAGCCAAACTAGCATATGAAGAATTAAGACAAGCGCCAGGTCTGCGGCCTATTATGCCTCAAGGAGCTATGTATATGATGATAGCAATAAAAATATCACAATTTCCAGAATTCAAAAATGAGTGTCAGTTCGTCGAGCGTCTGGTTTCCGAACAGTCTGTCTTTTGTCTACCTGGAAAGGTAGTTATTCCCATTCACATATACACTATTTGAATACAGTTGCAAATCTTTTTTAAATTAAAGTACTCAATGATGTAAAAATATTAATAATTATAAAAACACATGTAATATATATAAATAATCTAATTTTGCTCCCCGCTTTGAAAGACAATGCGTGGCGTTAAGTTCGGCCACTCAAACTATAATATCTCGAAATTTAAGAGGAAACTGAGGGACGAAATGTCTTTGGCTAGGTTTTCTACCCTACCTTTCTATAGGTACGATATAAAGCATGCAGTTGCGTTCTTTATATACTATGATCTCTCAGCTCTAGAATCAACATTCTTAAAATAAACTGAAAATAGTTTCTTTTGATTATTAATAATTATCTTTTTTCTTGTATTGTTCACAGTGTTTTAATTACGATAACTACATGCGGATTGTATTGACCGTGCCAGAGGATAAAATGCGGGAAGCTTGTCAAAGGATAGTCATCTTTTGTAAGGAGCATGCCGTAGTTGGTGAGAGCCGGAAGGACATTGAAAATGATATATCTGTTGCGAATGATTTTAAAGTTATTTCTGACAGTGATTTGGCTCGTATTGCTTAGTTATTATTATTGAGCTTTACAGGTTTATGTCATATTAGTGTACATACGTGATAGCATAAATTTCCATAGCCAAAAACTTTACACATACGACTAGGTACTTATATATTATAATAATGTTATCGTTTATTAAATAAAAATATTAATTAAAATTATTGTTTTATTTTAGTTTTCTATTCAGTAAATATTGTAATTTTGGAAATATTATAATTTAATATACCTAATGCGTTAATATGTTATAAAGTGTAGGTACGCACCTACTACATTTTTTCACTACTACTACCACAATCGTTTAATAAGGCTTTTTACTTTTCATTTTATAGGCATCAAATGTACTTTTTTCTGATTCGTGCTGGTCGTGGAGGCGGCATTGGTGAGTGGGGGGACTAAACAAAGTGACTCCACTTCGGTCAATTCCATCTTGTGGCAGACTTGGCAGCCAATTCATTCTAAAACTTGCTAAGCGTCATACCGTGAGTTTCTAGGAAAGTATAGAAGGCAAAAGTATAGAACGGGCGGAACTTCTATTTTTTTTTTCGAACATGAGTTAAATGCTGTTAGCCCTATTGGCTTTTACAGCGACGCCTGTTAGGTTGGGAAGAGGGTACTCTGTCCCTGAAAAAATGCAAGCACTAAGTGGTTGCCTGTAAGGAAGTAAGGGAGCCCCCTGCGGGTCTCGAACCTCGTTCTTAAGGCCGTCGAGCGGATTGGGGAACTTGTATACGAAAGTATAGGATTGGGGAATTTGTATACGAAGTATGGGATTGTTATTTGGTAATAACATAGGACTCTAGGATTAGGCATAATATTATTAATTTTATTTTGCGCCTTCTTTTAAATTAAACATATTAGAGATTTTATCAAAATTTTGTCATACTTGTATTTCTTTTCATTCGAAATAGCGACAAACAGATTTTATTTTTTGTCTTTGGCGTAAATTTTCTCTCGGTGTTTGTCAACGATATCAATACATATTTTGAAATATTTTTGTCAAGCATTTTGAAACGGCTAAACATCCTTTACCATAAGACGGAATTTACATGTTTAGTCTGACGGACATCGGAATGACGCTAAACTGAACGTGTATTTAACCGCTGTCTCCACTTACTAGTTACTTAATCGTGTATTGCGTGTTGAGTGGCGGAACTCAACGAATAAATATCATAACATTTTATATAACAAAAAAAGACAAGATAAATAATAAACAAAAGAAAATAAAATTGTTAATACCGCACTAAAGTTATCGTGATAAAAATTTATACGGGAGCTCTTAATAAAATTTATTTATTATCTATACTAGAATTTAAAGTTATAAATTATCTGTGGTCAAATGTCGAAGTCATTCTAATAAGTGCTGCATTTATAATTGATTTTCCTCTGGTGTTCGTAATTTATACGTGAAGTTGTCTTTATTGCGGGTTAAAATTATATTTTAAGAATAAAAAAAATATGTCTCAAATAAAGTCGAATAAAAAGTTTAAGTGGGCTTTAGATTTTAATCCAAAGTAAGTGCATTGATAGAAGTGAGTCTCACATGACAAAGTCCTTCATATAATAACTTACGTTTATTATTTCAGAAATAAACTGCAATCAACTGAGATACCATCACCTCCTGGATATAGTCAATCTGCTAATGCAAGCTACACAGAATCCTCAAAAGATAGTGATTCAAATTTACTCTTGATCAAAAAGCTTTGGGATGTTGCTCTGGGACCACTAAAACAAGTGCCAATGAATTTGTTTATAATGTACATGGCAGGAAATTCAATTTCTATATTTCCCATCATGATGGTAGGCATGTTAATCGTGAGACCAGTTAAAGCATTATTTTCTACACAAAGCACATTCAAGATGGTAGAAGGTACTCAAACAATAGGCCAGAAATTTATGTACATAATAGGAAACCTAGTCAATATATTTTTAGCCCTTTACAAATGCCAAAGTATGGGATTGTTACCTACACATTCTAGTGATTGGTTAGCTTTTGAAGAACCTATACTCAGAGCAGAATATGTGGGTGGAGGAATATCTATGCTATAAATATATAGATTATTTTTAATAGCTACTATTTATTATAATAAATCAGTTAAACACATTATGTACAGGAAATAAAAGTTGACAAATCCATTAATGAACACATTTCAATCCTTTCCTCCTTTTTTGCTATTATTGATTTCATCTAATTTTGCTTTAATAAAAGCTTGTGCTTTTTCAAATAAAACCTTTGGATCTTCTACTTTTTCAATCTGAAAAAAAAGCTTAATAAAATAACTTTAATAATTTTCCAAAGCATTAAATAAATGTATTTTACATAACATAATGAAGTATGCAATAAATTCCTGGTCCAAACTACTAATGTACAAAAAAAAAGCAAAAGCACAAACCATTTCTTTTTATCCAAGGCTTGGTCACATGCGTGAGTTGATTTCTTACAAACTAGATCAACAGCAGCCTGCATTAAAAAATAAAGAAAAATTTATAAAAAAATGATAATATCAAATGTTTGAGCCAGGAGCATTGCATTACACATTATTTATAGTATTTTTTTAATTCTATAGCATAATATCAAATATTAAATTATTATATGTTAAATTTGGAGCAGATGGTAAATATCAACTTTAGTTGTGAGGGAGTCAACTCCACATTTCAAGTTTCAAATAGAGTGAATACCACCATTAGAGCGGACCTGTTTCAAATATATGCTTAACTTCTATGCCAACTATCAAAGTTAAGTACCAAAGTACTTGCTTAGTACATAAAATATGGATATTTAACTAGTATTATTTAATATTACTATTAATCATCATTTTGAACTGGACTCTAGTTACTCTATATTTTTTTTAATCAGCTTCACATTGTAACCGCCCACAGCAGGGTAGATAGGGAACCTAGTGTTAAGACACTTCATCCCTAAACAAACAATAACTAACATTTTTTATAGCAGTGTAGAGAAATGAAAATAGCTTAAATGTAATGATCATTCCTGCTATAGGACTCAAATCCACAACCATCAATTTCAGTTATCAGTTGAATACAGTCCCACTGTGCTGCAATGGCCTCAACTTTGTATTTAAATATTGAATATTCTTGTCAATAAGAATTAAAATAACACATTCCTACCTGATAATTTTGTGCTATATACACCCCAGTATAGACTCCAGTCCCAAAAATAAGCTAAAACATATAAGAAATTAGTATCAATGAAAATATTGAGATTTTAAGATTATGTATATACTTACACTAGTTTTCAGAAGTGACATAAAACATCCCATATTGGTAGGGTTTTTTTTTAAACAAGGTTATTTAAGCATATTCATAATATGTAGTAACTTTATATAATATACATGTATAAAATTTCATGATTGTAAATTTGGAAGTTGTGTATTCATAAAATAATTATAATTTGACATCTGACAAAATGATTTTCCATATTCAAATTTTTTGGTACAAATTTTACATGGCAATATTATTTGCACATTGTTGGCATTGTAAAGTAAAAGTAAAATATTTTTGTATAAGTTCTCTTAACTAATATGGATGTTATACAAAGTTTAAAACTTTCAGACTTAGAAAATGTAAAAACATTTTATATAACAGTGAGTAAAATTTTACTTTTCATAAAAATATTAAGAAGTAATTTTAGAAGTAATAATAAATATGGTTTCTAATGAAGTTGTGAAACTAATTGCTTGTGTCGATTCATATAGTAGTGAAAATAAGATAAAACTATGTAGTATGTATATATTGAAGTTGTATACAAATATGGAGTCAATATACTTTAAAAATTTTAATGATAATCAGCCAATTTATTAACTTACCAGTCCCTTCAACATTTTATTCATTAAAAGTACCATCAAATGTAAGCGAGTTAATGGTTCTTAGAAAAATAATGTTATGGTATAAAACAATAAATTATATTTTAGTTATAAAATATCCACTGATTTATCTACAATCATGATATAACCCCGAGAAACAATGTCACTTCCATTTGACAATTGACATTGACAAATCCAAACCAGTGTTGCTAATTGCTATTAAAATGAACTCTTCGTATCTATCTGGTATTAATAATGTTTAACTAACTCAAATACCGTTTAAGGCGATCAATAGGAATATTTTTTAACTTTTTATATACTTACACTGTTTTTGATTTTAAATATACCATGTGTTAGCATATTTGTGTAAAAGTGGGTAGGTATAGGTGAAAAAGACAATAAAAGCAGTGGAATTGTTTCAAACGGACGGTTGCTTGTAGGCGGAAGCCCTGATTGGAAGGTATCTAATGTGTAGTGTTGTTATTGAGTAATACATGTCACTTATTGTAATTACGTGGAACCTCTATCCGAGTACGTTAAAAACATATAGACAGTATGTATTTTTATCGTGTTTATTTTAAAAACGTGAACCGCTTTTTTTTTTTTTTTTCGCAGGGGAAATCTTCAAAAGATATCCAATCCTTGGGGAGGACCAGATTATGTGGGATTTTTTACCCACTAAAACCCCTGCGGCTGCCGACTTCGACACTATGGGAGGACCCGGGAAATTGGTAGAACTACGTCCGTAGCCCTCCTCAGATGACGCGCTCCTCAACGGAGCTCTCTTATAATTTAAATTAATTCGACAATAGACCAGGATAGGGTGCGCAGATTCCCCACACTGCACACCAATGGTCTAAACTGATTTATCGAGGACCAGGGAGACCAGGACGATTGCCAAGCACACGTCCACGGTAACGCTGCCTTCTCTGAAGAGATGGACCAGCCCTCTCCCGTTCTCGCCCAGCAGCCTCCTTCCGTGACATGACCGTCTCACTGAAGGTGACTACGGCTGTCCACGCTGATTCTCTGCGCAACATTTTTCTTAATAGCACAGGAAGGGAAAGATTACGTCCAACTTCCTGAACTAAAGCCCGCCTTTCCGTGTCCCACGTGGTACACGATTCAAGAGTATGTTGGGCAGTATCAGAATCTCTTTCGCAGTGAAGACAAATCGGAGATGTCTGACGTCCGATCTTAAACAAATAATCACCGAAGCAACCGTGCCCGGTGATTAACTGTGTAAGACGGTACGTAACTCGACGTTTTCGTCTCATCCAAGCCTCGAAGGAAGGAAGTATCGCTTGAACGACACGCTTGTGAGCATAGCGCTCTTCGCAAAGCCGTGTACGCCACGTCTGGAATGCAACATCCCTTTCTCTTCGTCTGATATCAAAGGTGCTCAGGGCGGCTGTCTCTCGAATCTGACTGTATATTCTCGCATTCATAGATGCCAGAATATCTAAAGGCGGAAAACGTGCCAGTAAGGTCGCTGCCTCATAGGATATCGTACGGTAACCACGTACTATTCTGATAGCCACCCTGCGCTGTAGACTATAAATTTTAGTTCTACAGCGCCGAATTGACAGTCTGTGGGACCAGACAGGGGCACCATAAAGGATCATTGATCGAACAACACCAGCATAAAGCAAACGAACTTCCTCTGTCGGTCCTCCAAGATTAGGTAGTAGACTGTGCAGAGCACCCACTACTTTGTCTATTCGAGGGACTAGGCGGTCAAAGTGTTCTTCAAATCCCCAGCGACTGTCTAATGTGAGCCCTAAGTATTTCATATGCCGACCGACGTGAACCTGATGATCACCTACACGAACATACGTGTCAGGTGGCTCCCTACTTCTCGGCAGCCTGTGAAACCATAATGCTTCAGTCTTGTGAGCCGCTATGCGCAATCCCAAGTCATATATTTTTGTGACGATCATTTCAACACCAATCTCTGCAAGCCTTTTAGTATCCTCAAAAGTAGTCCCAGTTGCCAACACCAACGTGTCATCTGCGTAACAAATAACTTCGACATCCCTAGGCAGAACTACACGTAAAACAGCGTCGTAGGCAAGGTTCCATAAAAGTGGCCCTAGGACAGATCCTTGCGGGATCCCACAAGACATATTTCTATGGATTCTGTAGCCGTTTTGATCCGTGTATGAAATGTATCTATCTCGCAAATAATTCCCATTAATCGCCTGCAGATACACGGGCATCTGATGGTAATTTAGTGACTCGTTAATCGTATCCCAAGGGATAGAATTAAAAGCATTGACAATATCCAAGCTTACCGCAAGAGACATTCTACCCTGGGATTAAATAGAATGATATGTTAACAGTAACACTGAGGCTAGGCTTTAAATTTATATTTCCATTTCATCGCTCTGGTGTCGAGGCAAGGGTGGCGTGGAGTTTTGCCACAGAATATTACAGAATTATTATGTTGCCCACTTTCCGCCGAATTCTGGAGGCATAGCGTGTTGATTGGTAAGTGGAATTTAAACAAATATTTTATTTCCACGAGTGGGGACTGAACTCATAACCAGTCGTGTTTACAGTAATAAAATACAATTATTTTTGTGCAACGGGCATATTAATTAAAAACTATATTACGTAAATATAACATTTATTTTAAAAATTGTCTCGTCAACCCTAATAACAATTTTTCTTTACAACGCCTTCTCGTTTCTATAAAAACATTCTCGTTTCTATCAACCAATAGTAGGTACATTCTTGCACACCTTATAAAGGGTATCAATTATTTACTTCTTTCTATTTTCTATTCACTCTAAATATAATAAAATTATCGGTATTGAATTTAATGTATGGTAGTATATCAACAAAATTTTCAGAAATATGTTAACAATGAAAGTCAAATTCATAAGTATTTATAAAATATGTATAAATTTATTAAATTCTGTCATGCATAAAATATTAAAAACAAATATAAAATCATTGTTTTCAACACACAAAACAATCTTAAAACTATTTTTTCAATTTCATTCTTACTTACACAACACTAATATTTACAAATTCTATTGTAATGATCTCCTTTTAAATTACTATTGTAAAATTACGTAAACTTATCAATCTTTTTAAGCATCTATTAGGCCTCTTTGTAGAGGCCTAATAGATGCTTAAAATAAATACTGATAATAGTGTTGTGTTCAATAAATTTCAACTTCCTAACACTTCATAAAACATTTTGGTACTATTTAATATTAATAGGCAGTAGGAACTTCAATAAACCAACAAATTGTGCAATTACCACCAATGTGTAAATTGTTCAAATGTGAACGGAATGTATAATATATTTTTTAATTTTATTTATTGTTTATTGTCTTACTTAATTTATTGAGCAGTTAATTTTTTAAAATTAATACACATAACGCTTATAACTATTGATATAATTACAGCTACTTATGAACTACGAAGTATAATTGCAACAACCGTGAGTAAGGTACCGTTAATTATCACATAATACAGTACGTATTGTTATTTATATTTTCATTGTTCCGCATTTCTAAAAAGGTATTGAATCGAGTCCTCGTGAAGCGCTATCAGGAGCATAATAATACCGCCCGTTAAGAATCCAAGCACTGCAAGGAATAAATGGATGCTTTTTCCTTTATTATTTTCGTTTATTTCAGGTACTAAATCTGCTAATGCAATATAGAAAAATGTTCCCGCCGTTGCGGCGTATATCCACTGCGATGCAGATTCGTGGTCTTCCGCCAGCCATATACCGCCCGCCATGCCCATAAAGCTGAGGGCGGACGAAAGCAAATTGTAATACAAAGCACGTTTAATACTCATGCCAGAACGCAAGAGCACGGCGAAATCACCTAACTCATGAGGCAGCTCGTGGCAGAATACAGCCAGAGCTGTGGCAAAGCCGGTTACTGGGTCACCGCTGAACGCCGCCCCGATAGCCAACCCGTCCGTCAAGTTATGTAGGCCATCACCCACAATAACCATGAGCGCCGTTGATGTCATCGGACGTTCGACGGGCGGTGGCGGCGACCCCGGCATCATAGCACCAAGTTCTATCGGCTCGATTTGCTTAGCAGATCCTACTTTCATTTCTTCAACAGATATGTTCGGTGCGTCATGAGAATGTGAATGACCTCCGTTCATCGTTTGCATGATGGCTTCAACAGAGTAAAAAATTAAAATAGTCAAGAAGGTCACACTACATTTGAGTATTACTTCAGTCTCCTCTGTGGGTTCGTTTGGTGATCCGTGTGACCTGAGTGCGTGAGGCATCAGGTGTAACAACGCGTCACCACATAAGGTACCGACCGCCACCGCGACAAGAAAATGTATGACGTAGCTAAATATAACCGATTTTAACATTGGCACTATAGCCACCCCTAACAATCCGGTAGCACTTATTACCAGTATACTTAATGTTGCGTATATCCACGCTGAAACAAAAAAATACAAATATTAGTTGTTAATTCGACATTATTTTTAAGTAATTTTCAATATAAATGTTGTACGTACTCCATAGCCTACTGAGTTTAGGTGACGGTGCTTCTGTTTTGTAACATGATCTCTGATCTAGCTGGTATACAAGAGCAGGGCACATTTCTAAAAAGGTTTTCGGGTTGATTGTTATAATGCCCGGTTCGTTCTCCATTCCATAAACTTCCAAAATTTCTTTTGGAGATAGGCATGATTTGTTCAAAATGGGAGATTCTGTAAAAGACAATAAAATATGCTATTACTTACATTGGAAAATAAAACGGAAATATTTAAATTAATGAGGTTGATATAATTCAAGGATGTATGAATGAAGACTGGGGTCGACGTACAATAAGCGGGAACGTTACTACAGGAGTGTAATAGGATAATAGCGAGACAGTAAATAACGAACGCGCTTTTAAGTCTCGTTGCGCGCTGGCAATCTTCCTACCTCGTGCTATGAATATGGAATTGAATTTATGTTCCAAACACTGAATACTTAATATAAATAATAATTATATCTTATTAATTATTATTCAAATATTTTGCGTTTTAAGATTGCTATAGAAGAGTATAGATAATAAAAGTCTATAACTATACCTAAGTGGATATATAACACTTAGATCATCGACCGTCATCGAGGACGAGAGGCAATCAATAGAAATTGGTCACAGCAAAAATAAACAACCTACAGTAGTTGGTTTAATATAAAAAAACATGCTCTGCCAAGTTTTTTACATGGTTTGAATTTAGCACTCGTGCTATGAGATTTTTCCATGAAGTATTTTTTCCTTATCATTTTCTCATAATGGTATGTAAATTATTTTTTAGAAAACGTATAAAAATTTAAATCCCCGAATTTTGGAAACCGTCTAAGCATTCTGACCTCTAAGGCATACGTTCTTATCAAGCTACGTTGAAATTCTCATACGCGTATTTCAATTTATTTATATTATTATTATTGGCATTTCTGTAGGAAGATTTTTATCAATTACCGCTACCCTAAAATAATTGTTATGGTTAAAAAAATAATAAAATAAATATGTATATGTAACTTCCAAGATACGCGGGTCCAAATCCCGCTACATTTAAATGTTTATACTAAAAAAAGAATTTTTCTATCTATGTACAGCGTTAAAATTGTAAAATAACTCTACAAAGACTTTCGTATATGGTTATAGAGTACATGACGTGTTGCAGTCTAACGGAGCCGTATTAAATAAAGTCTGGCAAAAAATGTGACAGTACGAGACAATAGTTGTTGTGGTTGAGGAGCGTGAAGGTCAATGTTTAGTGGAACCCGTCACAATATCCATTAAGTTTGAAGGACTCTACAAATTTAACTTCATTCAGTAATATCCAAGCTTTCATTTCGCACGAGGTTTTTCCGCCTTTCAGTGTGACTGACTGATTGACCAAAAAACATGATGGTAAAGGATTAATGGTTAGTTGTGTACGATTTTACATATATGACTACATAAAAGAATATTGTAAAATTATTGATTTTAAATTTTATAATCAATTTTATAAAAAAAATGAATTTCATACAAAAAGAGCGCAAACTTAAGTTTGTTAATTTTTACAAGATTTACTACTCTGATCCGTTGACCTAAAATTTTGAAATTAGTACAGAAGCTTCGGTGGGCGAGTCCGACTCGCACTTAATCGGTTTTATTTTATATTTCAAATGGAATGACCCACCATGACCAGGCCAAATCATAGAAAGCAACCGGATGCTTAGACATGTATTACGTATTATTAACAGTTATAATGGTATACTTAGTGCTTACTAGATGTTGGCGATCTTTTGTGCCGGTGGGCCGTGTCGTGCAACTGTTGGAAGGTGCCATTTATCTTGTGAAGGGCAATGTCGTGTGGTGAATTAAAGACCCGTCCACCTAAACCGAGACTGTCCAGCAGATGCTCGAAACCCTGTAAAGTAAAGTTATTTCATCAGTATACTTACTCATGTTATTTTATTTTATAACTAGTGGACCCGAAGGCGGCTACGCCCGCTTGAACTATACGAATATTTATTAAATATATTTTTGAAATTATTTTCAGTTTTCAATAGAGAGATGCGTTAAGCAAGCTCATTTTGGGTGACGTTTTATAACAACAAACTTTGCAAATCGTTGCTTAGCAACGCGACGGTTGTTATTAACATGGCGGAATAAATTGCATGTCAAATTAATAAGTATTTTAATATATTGATATATATCGAAAATATTACAAACATGAGAAAAAAAGTATCCTATGTTCATCCCGAGACCCTTAAATATCTCTATATGAGTATTTTATCATAATTAAATTAGCGGTTTGGTCTTGATTGCGTAAAAGACAGACAGACAGACAGACAGAGTTACTTTCGAATTTATAATATAGGTATGGATGGATATTTTTTTCTTATACGAAGTTATGGATAAAAATTTAATTGAATTTTAACATAAATCATTATTTTCAGTTTCACGCTGTATCCCGCATGTAGAGTAGGCAGAGGGAGCCTAGTGTCAAGACACTCCGCTCACCACTTTCAGCCGAATGCCGGATCTATTACGTATTGAGTTTTGTGGCGATTTTTTCCAACTTTTTATATTAAATTTGTTTTGTTTTGATCATATTTCTTACTATTCTACTAGGTACATCTCTTTCTATCTTGTTAAATTGTAAATTGTAGTATCTTCCTTATGTTTATTTGTTTGATTGATGATAATTAATTATCAATAGATTATTGACTAAAACGCATATCAGTATATACTTAATCAAATACTGACAATTGTTTACAAATTAAACACTTTGCAGACATATCATTATTTATCTTTATAGTTTATTCTACCTCATAAACAAATTGTTTAGTCTATTTAACTTTTGCAATTCTGCTTATTTCATACATTGACTTCCTTAATATCTGTTTTCATAAATATAAGATTGTTTTTGTCTAGGTCTTAGTTACCTATCTACATTTTTTTATACAAACACATAAATAATGTAGCTACTAATAATGCAGTTTTGATTATTTATTATCATTAAATAATTCTATATATAACAACTGTTTACTGTAAAAAGCACTGACCTACATAAAAGGGAAAGTTTTTATATGTGAAGGTATCTACTATCGGCTATATTATAATATTCATTGGAATTCCACAAGTGAGAGTGTTCTCACAATAGATGTTTTTATTTAATTTACTTTTTAATTTTAATTATAAACAGTTCGTAAAGTGGCGGGCAGCGGCTGGATGCGAAGAGCTGAAGATCGAGCTCAGTGGCGTGCCATTGGAGAGGCCTATGTCCAGCAGTGGACGAGGACAGGCTGATGATGATGATGATGATGATGATAAACAGTTAAATGTTGAGTGTGAGTTGCGACTTGCGAGTGATTGAGTGCCTTTGCCAACTGGCTATTCAGTATTCATACATACATAGGTCGGTACATACTGTGATACGCCATGTCCTCTGGGGATGCCATTATTTAAAAATAAATATTTAATATAAAATTAATCAAATATATTTTTTATATGTTATTGACGACATTGAAATAATTTCAATGTCAATGCCTATAATGGTTTTATAAAATAAAGATATTATAAAACAATTAGATATAAGCATTCAGAAAGCAGACAACTAATTACCTAACAGCTTTGCCAGATTTTGTCTCGGAGAAAAACGAGGATTTTTATATCTGAATTTGTTACTAATTTATAAAAAAATATAATTATAATAATTAATAAATAATTCTCGACATGCGCAGAAAAATCTAAAAAAGGCGGGATCATGAATGTCCCGATTTTCACATTTAATTTTTGGACTAAAAATCGGGACCATCGGGCCACTTGGCCAGACGCCCCGAAATTACAACGCAACGCTGGTAACTATACTAATCGCACTATTATCATAGAAAATATTTATATTATAGTATATCCGCGTTATTTTATAGCATAAAGCCGTTTTCCTACTTATCTATATTACTTTCTATGGAGAACAATGCTCGGTATAAAAATTAAAAATAAAAGCCATTACAAATACAGTGAACACCTGTTGCCATTGTAGATACAGTGTGTTATAATATAGCTAGGTGCCATAATACCACCTTACACGAGGTACTAATATTTTTATTAAATAAAAATAAAAAAAACTTTTTTATTTACTAAGTGTAAACAACGTCATGCATACGTACGTAACAAAAGAATTTGTACATTTTTACAAATATTTTAATATATTATATTTTTAATTGTCTCTGACAATTTATGAAAATAATCTAAATACTTGCAAAAAAAATTGTTACTATTCGCAAGACCGTGTTATTTCTGTGCTAAAATAAATTTAACGATTTTTACTCTGCGTGTTATATAAGTCCGTTAATAATGTTGGGCAGCGCGTGTGTGTGGGCATAACGTCGTTACAACGAATGTATAACGCAGTATTTTTAGATTTTCTAGCGATGTCACGTCGCGAATTTAAAATTGAAAGTAGTAAAACCATTCACTCTAAAAGTATTTTTTAGATTTGAATTAAATTTCTCCTTCATTTTAAACCTTTACAGCTTATTTTAAGCAGAGGGAGAAAAGTTCTAATGCTATTTAATAAGCTCAAGTTAACATTTCAACATTTATAACACAACATGTATTATAATTTTTTTTTTATATCATCACTCACCTTTCTATTATCTAGAAATTTCAATTATATGGTGATCTATGTGAAAAATCTCATAAACTGGAAAGCTTAAGACTTGTGAATGTAATGGAGCTACATGATTCTTTGTGTTGTACGTAATTGTCTCACTTTGTAGTGAATTATTTAATGTAATTGTGATCTATTGAGGTTTACAATAATTAATTTCTTGGTAATTAATTTTTTTTAATCATTGATTTAAAATAAAGTTTAAAATAGAATTTATATAAATAGTAAACATCAATTAAAGTAGAAGAAACATAGATACGTATTTGCAAAATATGTCAATGATAAAAAAAAACAATACCAGTGAAATATCAAAAGGTACTTAAGATTATTAGCCATGCTGCATTCATCCTGCTTGGATTTAAATTTGCAGTTTCCCTTTCCTCTATATATCTAGCCCGAGTGGACACTATACAGTACGTTTGTATGGCCATTTTATATTTATACTGACAGTTACATACTGGCATAACAAAAAGATTGAGATGTTTGATAATATCAACCATTTGTTAAGAACATACTTGTAATACATTATATAAATAGGGTATTAGAAGTTATAAATTAAAGTTTTAATTTTCGTAAGTGCCTGACAATAGCCATAACAACGTATTTGTAACACCAATCAAATATAGCTTTTTTTGGCATTATTTATTTTGAAATATCCTTTATCATAGATTAAAATAATTTTTTATTACTATTTTATAGGTTTAAGTGCCAATGAATCTGCCAGTCAGAATATCTATTCAGATTCATTCACCGAGAAAACTAAAATAACTGAAAGATATTACTTTATTATTTATTTATTTATTTATTACTATATTACTTTATTATTAAATATTATATCTATCGCCTATTAATAACTTGTTTAGAAATCAATTCAGATATTCTTGCATTATAATATAGCTATGTAGGTGTATTATAATTTTTGAGTAGAAAACCTTGTGGTGTTCTGCCCCCCAGAAAGTTAATGGAAAATCGAAAGGAACAGTATCACATTAGGGTACCTTTACCTATCATATGAAAATGCGGGACGTATTTAGATACAAGAAATATGTGGAATGGTCTATTAATATTTTAGAAATGTAGGATTAGAATAATAGCTGCGGTTTTCTAATGCGTATGTCTAACATACGAGTAAATCGATTAATAAACACGTTAATACATTTATTACAAGGAAGCTAGTCATGTTCTTATTAGATTATACTAAACAAGATAAGAGTTTTTCGATTAAGATAACCAATCGATTTATGTAGTAACATTTAGGTTCGATGAACTTCCGTTAACGAAATAGGGAAAGGCGTCTTAGAAAATTGTTTTAGAAATTTTCCGTTGAGCTTGAATAGACGGATGTAAGAATCGTATTTCTTACATTATAGAGATATTAGAAATTTTAGCAATGAAATAAAACGTAAATATTAAATTACAACCACAAAATGTTTTATTTATAAAAATACTATTTATACCTATTACCAATATTAAGTGAGAAAAATATGAAAATGTGTACTGTAATTAAAAAAAAGAAAAGAATTTTTACTTACTTCAAACGTGATGACACCTTTGTCCCCATACTTGTCGAATATCTTCTCAATGAAATATTGCTCAGCTGGTAATGTGTTGTTTTTACCGGCATCCAGTACTTGCAGATCGTTGGCGAGCGCGCCCACCGCCAAGAGGACCACAACGCACGTCAGCACAGCCATCGTACTGAGGTGAGAGCGGCCGGTGCGCCGGCGCCGGTCTCGCGCCTCCGCACTACACTATCAGAGACACGACCAGCTCAGGCCGACTCGTTCGACTTGATATGACGCGACACGATGCGCGCGCGCTTACGCGTTTGTATTTGTTTATTTATCCACTAGTTTATAAAAGAACCGAAAACGACAGCCGTCCACGGTAATGCTTGGCGTGATAATAACTTGAGGCGAAGTAAGCGTCTGAGGCTTTCACCTGTTGACGTCTTCGAGGTCGGTTCTAGCGCTAATGATAAAGAAGTGTTTATGTAGAAGTTCGCGGCCATCCCGTCTCCTCGCCGATAGTGCACCGTACTGACCAAGGTACACTCGATTGACTTCCCACTTGACTTGGAGTGCTCGTTTCCTTAGAGTCTGATTGTAATTAGGGTGACGTTCATGTTGTAATTAGTATAGATAAAGAACAACAACAATGTTAATAGTAATTACAATTATGTATTATTAATTAATATTTTTTTGTTAGTTAATTATTTATTGAGGCTCTCGTGGCGCAGTCGCACAAATCTGTGACACTAAATGTGATAGTTGTGGGTTCGATCCACTGCCTATCATGATTTTTTTTTAACATTTTTAAAGCTTTATCCCACACTTAGAAAAGAAAAATACTTATTAAGAAAACGTATAAAAATTTGAACGTAGCGGTATTTGAACCCATGCCTCTTTGTAGACGTAAAGTAAAACCATTATTTATATATATATCGACGCGATTCATAGTAGTCCAAATTGTATTATAATAACAAAACAATATTGAAAATGTGTGAAATCGATAGGAAAATTAGTAAATTTAAAATAAATAGTGTGACAGCACTACTTATTTTAAATTTACTACTTAAGGCGTCAACGTGAGTGAATAATTAATTATTAAGACTCATACAGTGGGGTATTGTATAACAACATTATGCATACTATGAACAAACAAACAAACAAAGAATTTAGTCAATATCATTGCTATGTAATGATAATTCTCTGTGAATGAAAGTGTTTACTTCCAATTACGTATAATAAGTAAACATAATTAAAAGGTATTCATTTATTTAACTTGTCATTAACGAATATGATATTTAGAATATTTTGGTCTATATTGTTATTTTTGTAACATAAAAAAAATATAATGCCTTTATCTGGAGTGATAAGCTGACCTACTGTTTTCTTTATAGTTGGTTATAGCTATCGAATATGTAGTCTTTGAAATATAGGTTTTGAAAGGAACTGAAAAATAAGCTACTGGTAAAATATTAGCGATATATATAATATTTTGGTATAAACTATTTAATGACAACAAAAGTATCTCTGGATGTGTCATCATTTAAGAAAATGTATACATTTGTATAATTTTCTTAGTGTTTCATAATAACTGGAATCTTAACATGACTAACTAAGAAATTATTAATAAACAAAAAAATAAGTAATTGATATTATATATAAATAATAATTCAGTGCATACAACAAAAGAAAATTTGTGAATCAAAACACGCATATTAGTATTCAATATTCAACTCGACTTAGATAATATCAGCACACTTAGCCAATTTTAAAAACACACAGCGTATTTGCTTGTTTCCTTTTTTATACTATCAACAAAGACCATATACTTAGTAGATAATTCATTTATATTTACTTATATTGAGGAGTGTACAATAAATAATATTTTACTTTATTTTATATTTGTAAGATTCTTCAATATTCTTACAAGTGATCATATCAAACGATAATTATTTATTTTACTTTATATTTATTTGTAGGTAGAGGGTACTCTGTTCCTAAAGAAATTCAAGCACTATGTGGCTGCCTATGAGGGAATCGACGACTGTAAGGGCCCCTGCGGGACTCGAACCTCGGCTTGCGGCCGTCGAGCGGACTGGAAAAACAAACCTCCTGGGTGAAAGCCAGGTATTCTAGCCACTAGACCATAAGGGAGATATACCTAATAAATAATATTATATAACATTATAGATATACAATGGTTAAACTATAAAGATATTTTTTCTTATCTATTTATTCAACAATATTTTATCTATCCAAATCCTATATTCTATAAATGTTATATAGGCATATTGATTAGATATGGGGTTGTTGTCCAAAATCACCTACAAACTGTTAGAATAAGATAGTTACGCCATGACTTATTATAGTAGATAGGTACTTAAGTATAGCTTTTTGTTAATATACTTCCTCAAAGAATATTCGACTATATTATACTATAAATAACTTATAATTTAAAAGTTATTTATAGTATAATATAACTAAATATATTTAAAGGTATTTTACTAAATATGGAATAACTTTTAAAATGTTTACAATAATATATCAGGTCTTCTGATAACAAAGTGTATGTAAAAAATATTTTTCTTTATTGATTTACAAATTTAAAGGTATGCATGATTAAACCATCCATATTTATTTAAGTAACATCTGCCTATTGTCTTTACAGTTTTCTTTGTTAAGTCAGTTTTAAAGTATTTTATATTTATATCATAGAATGTGGTAAATTTTAAAGTCTGAATTGAATTTGAATTTATTTCTCTAACTTAGGACTTTGCTCAATACGAATTGTTAAATATTGTAATTTTCATAAAAAATAATGAAAGTTACCGGCAATAATATTACACACAGACATGGCAACTGTATTATTTATATATAGATATACCGATAAACAAATTTTAAATACGTAATATAATATAATCTAGAGATTACAGGTATTATAGCACTAACATTGGACGCCAATTAGCCCTGTCCGTGACTTCAAAAACAAATTTCAGTAGATACAAGGTTGATTTACTAAGTTTTAAACATACGATTAAAAACCACCTTGGAATTATATACGGCTTTTTGAACATGATGATTATCATTTAAATGGGGCGTGTACAAAGACAAAACTGAGTAATTACAATTATAATCAATTATTATTTTATAACTTTAAAATAATTCTTTTATTAATTTTCTTAATATTACATTAAAAAACACTGGTTAAGTGCGAGTCACGCTTGCCCAGCGGGGCTTCGGTACCAATTTCAGGATTGTAGCTACGGAAAGTGCTACTTAAGATTGCGGGCATATAATGATTATTTTGTTTTACATTTCTCTATACGAATACTTATATTATTGTAAGTTCACTTCGTGCTAAATTAAATAACTTTAGGTGCACGGGAAGAAGCCTTAGTGTTTTCATTATTATATAATTTGAAATTAAATGAATATTTTTTTGATTGCTTTGACTTGGGAGATTTGATTTTTACGTGTTTCAAGGGTTTTCATATCTATGATAGATATAAATATTTGAACTTAATTTCAGCTTGATACCTCCATGCGATCTCGAGATTCCATTCGTAGTCCACGATGATATAAATAGATTTATACTTCATAATATATTTTTTTCTATATCCACGATAACACGCGTAATCTATTAATTCAAAGTCATTAACTAATTATATAAAAGGCAATTAACTTGTTGATTGTATTATGATGAATTTAAAGATATAAGTAATTTACTCGTCAAGTAATAAATATCTACTACTACAGTTAAAGATATCACGTTATATTCTTGCCATTTCAGGTAGACAATATGAAATTACTTAGCTAAGTCATTTCATATTGTCATTATTTATTTTAAGCAAATAATATGCTACTTTTACTTAGATAAATATAGCTACCTAACATTTAAAAGTTGAAAATAGAAATTACGTGTTTGTTAGTGTTGTGGCCCTCTCTACTATTTTATTTAAACTTTTTCAATGTTAGAATGGTCAATAAAGCCACTTATATTTCATACTTATACTTCTTATATCACATACATAAGTATTTAGTTGTTTGCGAACTGCACCCATTAAAGTTTACCTAGCTACCGTCACAGATAGCGAGAGTCAATATTTTACTATAATATGTTACATTAATCAAAACCAGCACATATTTGTTTGAAATGTAATAAATAAATAACTTATTTAATAAAAACTTACAGTTACGTTTGTGCAATGTTGTCTACTATGTAATACTTATAAGCCTAAATATTTGTTTTTGTACACAATATGTTTATTTAAATTAATCTGTATTTACTAATAGATCTTTCATTATATAGAAATATTTTATATTATAAATATTTATGTACAATTTATAAAGAAATGTTTAGTTAATTCGTTTATTAAAAAAGTGGTCCTGTATATATTTCAAATAAAAATTAGTAAACAAGTGCTGTTGATAAAATTCCCCTACAGATGCTAAATTGATTGTACAAATATTTAGGTACTACCTTTAGAAAAGTACATATTTTTGATCACATGCTTATCTTGCAATGTAAATATTTTGCTAAGAATCAATATTTATGTATTTTTATAATTTGTTTTCAATTCCAGATTTCACACGTTTATATATGTAGGCTTACATGTTGCTGCCAACTACCCAAACATTGTATAGGTAGGCCTTAGGTAGGCCTTTAAATCTTTTACAACAATTTAATTTTATATAAAAAAATTTTTTTATTTTTTTTATAAAATTAAATCATCTCCACGCCGTATCCCGCGCACAGCAGATTAGGCAGGGGGAACCTCGTGTTAAGACACTCTGTTCCCCACTTTTAACGTCCATTTCAAAAAGAAAATTAAATCAAAAAAATAAATAATTTAGTTGACTTTTTAATTTCATTATATGTTTACTAAATATTCCTATAACTTTTCCGAAATTATTTCAATCGGAACAACTTACCTCGGTAATTTGTAAATCCGCTCTTCCCTGTGTTTTATATATAATATTTGATAAGTTAATATTTAACAGTGACAATTTACTCCTGTAGCCAAAATAAATGGAAAAATAATCTTTTACCTAGTGCTTATTTTGAAAACTCCCTACATCGTGTTATTTACTTAAAAGTTTATTTTTTATTATTAATTTTATAATAGGCACGTTTCTTGGTTCCGTAATGATTATGAAACCTCGATTTCCTAGATCAATACAATAGAGACGTCGTGGCCGCGCTCCAGACGGCTATATTTCTTTGAGAGAAACTTACGTGGCCATTTTACGGTTGGATAATGTGCAATTTTATTTTTAACTGTTTTTTAGCATAAATGTGGCTATTGTATAGTAAAGTTAGTTTTTTATCAAGAAAAACACAAGGTTAATTATTTATTTACCAATATTGTTATAATTTTATTATATTTCTAACAAATCTTCGCTTCGCCTTGTAAAATTGACAATAAAGAAAATATTTCGTTCTGGAATTAGTTTTCTAAACACTTGAAGATATTTAGAGATATTCCATATTTAAGAAAGAAAAAAGACTTATAATTAAGAGAAAGAATTAAGTATTTTAGAGAACGTACCTATAATTTTTTTTCTACATTTCTTTTTCTACAAATTCTTAATCTAATTTCTTTTTAACTTCACGCTGTATCTTCCACAAAGTAGGGTAGGCAAAGACACCTGGGAACCTAGTGTTAAGGCACTCGTTCCACATTTCTTGCTAACACCGCGCTTTGCTTCGACACCAGAGCGAAGAAATGAAAATAAATATAAATTTAAATAAATATTCATTTCTTCGAGCTGCGATTCAACCCACAACCAGTCGCTGTAACAGTCACATTTTGTGCATTTACGTCACTATCGGCCCCAAAGATTTATAATGTTTAGATTTATTTATTCTCATCGGAGGAAATCTACCATTCTTAAAATCTACCATTTTTTTATTCGAAATTATAATATGTGTATGTATGTAAAGCAAAGTGAAATTATTCAATCCGGTATCAAAATATGTGAGCTACTCCTTTGTCGTCATTTGGGGTAAAATGTTTATAATACTTAAATTCTTTAACATAATTAATAATTGAATCGAGGAGTATAAACAATAAGAAGCAAAACATCTCCAAACAGTAAGCGCCTATATATTTATCATAGCAATGAAATATTTAAACTGATTAAGTATAAGTTTTCCTTTAAGAATTATTGTGAAGATAAAAAATAAAGAATAGATGAAGAATGTATGTTACAAAATCACTCTATTGTAGAACTGTCATTATTTATCTCATATAGATTTTGTTTATTTCTTTTTATATTTTACGGTTATAAAAATATACTTACAAGCTCAAGGATTGAGGCCAGTCAGATTGAGAGTTGGTTCGATTCCCACTCGAGGTAATTCAATATTTAGTATTATCATTTCCCCCATCTGGTAACAAGACAAATCACGGCGTTATCGGTATGCGTTTCGCCACTCAACATCATACGCCCCCAGAATTAAGCGGAAAGTACAAAACAGAATTCTTTAACGTAAATGAAATTTCTTAACACTAGTTTCTGAGGTTTCCTCTGCCTACCCTGCTATTTGCGGGATACAGGCTAAAAAAATAAATAAAGATGTAGATTTAGGATTACTTAGGTATATCAATTTTCTTCCTCGAATGATATTATACGTTACCTACGTTTATTAATTTATGATTTTAACATACATTTTGTGCAAAATATTATATTTTTTTACTTTTTACCTTACAAAGATATCGTCTAAAAATATTGACTTTCAGCTAAAAAGGTGATAAAATGTTGTATATGCAATAAAAAATATACTATCTCCACTGAACTAGAAAGAGTGATAAAGTTTAAAGTAGTCAAAATGATTGCATGGAACACGCATAACTCGTAAAAAAATCTTTTATTTTATACTAAGTATACACATTGTTATTATATTTTCATAGTTATTTCGTGTTAATTAATTATTAGCATATTAAGGAAATTCTATATGCGTATGACACGTAAGTTAAAAAAATATTATTGGGGATAATATTGGGGTAGGTTTAATTTATACTATAATTTAAGTTACATAGGACCAGAGGTCGCTCACCTACCCGATGGACACACGCTGAAATCCTACTGTCGTCACCATTTTAACCGAAAAACGCCATTGTAACAGTTCGTCCGTTGGAAACAATGGGTACATCCCACCCCCCACATCCTCCCCCACATGTCATGACCGCAATCTTCATTCTTGAAGAATCGACCATAGAGTGACCATAGTGAGTAATGTTAATAATATGATATAATTACGTGCGTAGGTATATGGCCTTATTAGAAAAGTGTGATGTTAACTTCCACCCCGCAACATAAAATCTAGCAACATTAATGTTGGGCTTAGGGGCATAGGAATGCTGGTCATATTCACCACAAGTCTGGTGAAATTTTACTAATAAAAAAATTGCCTTGAATAATTAAAAAACAACAACACAAATATGAAGACTTTTATAGAAAAGTAAATCGTAAGATATTTAATAAATATTTTATACTTAAATTATCTGTAACACAAAAAATGTTAGGCAGAGTTAATAGAAAAATAGAAATAAAAATATTAGAATATAGTTATTAATACTGTATAGTTCTTCGATAGATGAAAACAACATATTTTATTATATACGAAATTTATTATAATTTTCGAGTCTAATATAAACTTCATTGTATATTTTAAGCTTAAATTAATAAAACAGATCAAAACATTATGCTCACAAGCTCACAATAAATAAAAGTAGATGCAGAAGCACGTCACAAATAAGGACCTTCAGGACTCGATCATAAATCCTTAGAGTCCTCTGGCACACATAAGAATAATTTTGAGCAAAATGTGTTAAAAGAATTACATGCATTTTGAATCCACATAGGTTTATCTTTCCACATGATGAATACATAGAACACTGGGACTCCAAGAGCTATAAATGCAATACCAATGCCGATTTCCATGGGTTTTTGTATGCCTGAGAAAACTACTAAACTTGTACAAATAACGAGGAATGCGATTGGCAGTAGGAGGTTCACTCGTATTGGCCGCGATAGTTCTGGACGCTTGTACCGCAGCCACAGCAGTCCCGCCACCGAGCACAATATAAATATCGCCTCGACAGCAGTTACGTAAACGATCAGTGACTCCACGCTGTTTGATGAGAGCAGCACGAGGGTTACTAAGCACTGAAAAGAAAAAAAACATACAGTTAAATTGCAAGATGATCGAAAATGTGTAATCTCTATATAGAGACAACAAGAACATATGTTGTTCGGAAAGGGAATTAATCTACTGTTATTTTAAACTTTGAAAACATTTTAATTTTATTGGTTGTAAAATACGTACATTTTTGGGCAGAGTTTAAACATAAATTTAATAAATAAACGATATGGTATTGTAAAACATTAAATAATATCTAGTGGACCTAATTAACATTTATATCACTGTATAGTGGTATAGCGCTACAGAAAATAAAAACTTAATATATGCTGGCAATAACTTATTGAGAATATTTTAATGTAAAGTAGGTCAAGGAGGGCAGCGAATGGACACAATATAAATTATTTGGCAAAAAAAAATGAACAAGCCAACCAGCTGCCTTTCAACAAATATTTTTTTCTATTTATTACTTGTCATAAAGAGCCTAAGCTTAACGAAAAAGAAAGGCCGCACTAGCTTTCTACATATAGCGATCAAAATGTAATATTATTAAATATAATGTATATAATTAACGCGGATAACCGATTATTACTCTGTACTGCTACTGCTGATGTAAATCTAACGATAATAGCAGTTGATAATAAATAAGGAAAATTTTGTGGTGGAATGTATTTCTCTTCAATTAGAAATTATTTTGCTAATATGGAAAATATTATCTACAATCTTTAGTTAGTTATGAGTAGATTCACATACAGTTAACTATTAAACTTACCATGAAAATTAAAGATGGTACGGGAGTTAACCGCTTTACATCAATCAGAGAAATAGCAAGAGGTAAGTGGCCATTCCTAGCACCAACAAAGAACAACCTCGAAGACGCATAAATAGCTCCATTTAGAGATCCAAATGTACACAATGCCACAAATAACGGCATAATCCAAGACATCACACCGAGTATTTTTTCACTGAATGTGACAGCCACGGCCTCTGAGGAACGTATCTCGTCGTTGGAGAGAACTATAAAGTATGCTATGTTGGTCAATGCGTATACGAGAGTCACCACTGGCATGGATATGCATATTGCTCGTGGAAGGTTCCTGGAAAAGAAATCATTTTCACCATTATTTTGTGGAACATTTTAGTTATTCATGACATTTAAGTGGAAATTCCTCATATATCATTTATTTATCCAATTTTCTGACAAAGCTATTGGATCACGTTCAAAATATTTTTACTGTAAAGTATATTTAAACTTTAAAATATTTTCTACATCATAACAAACCTAGGTAAATGAAATTGATATTAGTAAATTTACATTTTAATTAACAGCATAGACTTACTTATAAGGTTCTTTGAGTTCTTCCGTCACAAAGTTCAGATAATTCCATCCGGAATACGAAAACAGTCCAGTGTAGAAAGCAATGGAGATATCACCAGGCTTAGTGATGGTACCTTGCATTAAAGATTCTATATTTTCTGTGTGTCCAGTGGACAGGTACCATATGCTGGCGAAAAACGGTACCAGTAACGCCAATATTTTTGCTACAGTAAAAGAATCTTGTACTCGAGTCACCCATTTGACGTTGAAGCAGTTGAGTGCAGTCAGAAAACCTGTAACATATCATTGTCTAAAATTAATAAATATTTGGTAAAACGAAAATTATTAATATATTCAACAAGTATAAAGTTAACTATATACCTAATGTCAATTTGTTATTTATAAACTCACAAGAGTAAATAGCATATCTAGGTTATTTTAATTTTAGCTTAACACGTATAATACATTGTATACAAATGTGCCATCTAAAAATAGTTAATTTCATGATATTTACACATTAAAATAGTTTTCCATTCCCAGCAGTACGTAACTGGATAAAAATAAACTCATAATGACCAATGTTAAAATTCTTCTTAGAGCGGTACCCTGCTGTAAAGTAGTAACTACTAAGTTCCAGAAATATAAAGTAAATTATAAAATAATTAAGAATATCTCTCTATGGAACATATAATATACTTTTTATATTAGTCTGTTACCGTCGTAGTACCTAATTGAGGTTATGGCTTCAAAGCTCGGTGTACCATGTGTCATTAGGTTCTTTAAGTGAAGCTTGTGTTCTAGTATCTACTTTAACGTCTTTCATAATTATGAAACATGAAAATGGTAAAATCACCATTTTTGTACCTACTTTTTCCAAATAAAAAAAAAATAGTTATTGTATAACAAAAATAAAACGAGTCCTATAATAAGACATTATATGCCCTTAACACACGCGAGGTGATCAGATAATTTCGCACAAGAGTACGTGTCGTGATGCGGGAGGAAGCCGTCATTATCCTGTCAGGCGCAATCAGCAATGCGCGCGACTATGGCGACGACATAAAGACGCGGATAGGCCACACACTGATACCCTGGATCGGCGGGACAGAGGCATTCATTCATATATTGTTATCGTATTGCCAACAATAGCGTGACTTTCATTGATGTTAATTTATGAAGGAGTGTATTCGCGTTTGTCATTCGTTCTGTGGGATAATCTTTTTTTAAGCTCCACGCTGTCCCGATAATAGTAGGGGAGGTTGAAGGAAGCTAGCGTAAAAACAATCCGTTCCCCACTTTCAGTCGCTCGAGGTAATCTGGTTGAGAGGCGAAACTCAACGCCGCGCTTTGCCTTGTCACTAGAGAAAAAAAAATAAAATATTATAGATTTAATTTTCCGAGTGGGAATCAAACTCCCAACCGTCGCATCTACAGTCACACACTTGTGCCACGCCGGCCTCTATAATCTGGGATAATCATACAAATATTAAATGTTTTCATATTTATAATATTTAATGAGAATTGCAAGCAATGCTGTAATTTTTAAACTTATTCTTACTACACAGAATTATCAAGCTTTTACAATTTATCACTGTTTCGATCGAAGTTTTTGATATTTATTTTTTCAATCGCTTAACGAATAACAGCCGTCCGTCCGTCATGTTGATTGTAAATTGAAGACATGTATAAAGTTGAATAAAAATAAAAAGCAATTAAGTTTCATTTCGTGGAATCGCTCTGTAGAGGAGAACCAAAATAAGTTACCAATAATTTTAAGTTGGAATGAAGTCCCGCTGAGTACTGCTTATTTTCAAGTTTTCTTATTCTAAACTTTTGTAATGATTACAATGATTTTGTAATCATTACAAGATGTCATCAATCATTACAATTTTGTAATGATTACAAAAGTTTAGAATAAGAAAACAAGGAAGTCGCCATGTTTGTCGTGACAAAATTTGTTTCACATAGGACTTCTTTGAAAGATAGCAGCTTTTATTACTGTAGAATTGATTTTAACTCAATTTTAAAATAATCTATTATATCTAATCTATATCTATCTTTAATATTTAATGTAAACCACCGCCATATTATATTGAAAAACACCTGTATAAATGTAATATAAATATAATTGTGTAACCATCTACGATATAAACTCATAACCTTCACGTAGCTGAATATTCACATGCTAAAATATTTGTAGTCATTTAGTATGGCTTAAAGTTACCAATATAACACATAATTGCATACAAGAAAAAATGAAAAGTAAATGTAAATGTTTTTTTAAAGAGGTACAAAATTATAATAAAAAGACAAGCTTTAAGAAATTAAGTTTGGAGTTCTCCGAAAAGCTTTAAAAGTATATTGTCGAATTGCTTTTAAAGCAGATTTGAATATTCAATATATCTATACAAAGATTCCTGCACCTTTATAAAGGATACAGTCCATATTCAATTTACACATGTACCTATAGCTATATCATGTGGCAGATATGGTGGGAAACCTGGAGTCATGTTTATGTGAGGCAATGTGATTCGAACCACTGATTTTATTTTTTTATTGCCCAAAAATTTATTGTATTAAATTGAAAACAAAATTGTAATTGTAAAACATATTTTTAAATGATCTTATGATGAATATTTCGCGGAATAAGAGTCAAATGAACGTATCTACATTTTCTAAATTTTAGAGGAGAGCAAAAATACTACATACATACATAATATTTAAATACTAATATTTCTAAAGTGCCGTGTATGTGATGTTATCTAGCAAACACATACAGATATGTGTAGCACTTAGGTAATTAGTGATCTATATGCGTAGAAAACAGGGAACTTTTTAAAATTGAAACATAGAATAACGAATACCAATAAAATTAACTATACTGAAAGATAACATGTTCCGTTTGCCGATATAAATTTCTACGAAAGTGGTCTCTACAATGAAAGTTTCTACAAAGTTAGGCCATTATGCTAGGCCTTTGCTGTAATATAATATCCCGAAATAAGTTCAATCTGAAGATCGAAGTTTTACATCACTAAATTATAGCACGTCAAATACGAGAAATTCGTGATGATAAAATAATAGGGCTTATACGAGTACTTACACGTGACGACAGCGGCAATGAGGCTGACAGCGTCTGTGGGCGGTTCACAAGCTGGCCATAAAGGCTTAAGTATATTCTGAGCAAATGTTAACGCGGTGATGGCGTTCCCTGTTGGCACCAAGATGAATAATGCCACCCAAAGGTAAAGAAATGCAGGCAAATCTCCAAAAGCTTCTCCAATGTACGCGTAATCTCCTCCAGATTTTGGAATCATTGTACCTGTAAATAAATAGAAATATATATACTATCAGTAATTTCAAGTTCGATATTTTTATAACATACAATTTATATCTGTAATAAATAATTTGATAGCATAGCTTAAGCTTCCATAAATCATGTTTTTGTTGGTATACATACAAAATATAAAAAAATAAAATAAAAATGTTTTAATAAATACCAACTACACCATTAATAGTGTAGTGTCTATTAAATAATAATATTATGTGTTTTATTTAATATTACTTTACACGGATCGATTGGATCTAGATCATTTTCAACTCATAATTCCTTGGCTCGAGTCAAGTCCAACTCTTAAAAATAAAAAAAAAGTGTATCGAAAATTCTAATATTTTCATTATAATTGTTTGTTTTTGTATTACGTTTCTTTGTAAAGTTATCAAAAGCAGTTGTCGCAACACGTCATACAGGTAAGTCTTGCATCATCATTTTTGGTATAATAAGAAGGTGAGTTTTGGTCCGCAGTTATTTCAATTTAAGACCATCGACCTTTTCTGGCTCACTGAAAAAGAATCTTGCCACGCAACACTGGCAAGATACGTGGATTTCCAGTTTAACAAAATTAATATGTTTTTCTTCCTTCATATACCTCAGGACAAAGACTTTCAAAGTTATTTTTCAAAAAATATTGAAAATTGTTTTTAAAAGACATTTATTTAGACATTTATTTTATAATAACAATAGTTTGTTTCTATTACGATTGTGCGTTAATAATTATCTTATTATAGACTGTATGGGAATTAAATGTACGAAGTGAAAGTGAAAGCTCATTCAAAGAGCTTACCAATGACTTCTTCTAATCATTGCATCATATTAGCAGTGTAAATCCCTCTGTCAACATTAATATAATTAAAAAACTAAGTATTAAGTAATATTTAATATTTTCTTATGAAGTTTTTTGTATCACAATCTAATTCGCAGGTACTAGAAAACCTTGACCTCTATATGTGAAGGGGATAGTACGATCTGTAACAGCATTACTGTTACTTAAGATGCATTATCTACTCATTTTTAGGAGGTTTTAAACTAAAATCAGAATAATTACTATATCATTTTAAAGTTATTTTAAGTTCAATAATTCAGACTCTACAATTTTTCTTTAACGTTCCTTTTCGTTCTATTTATTATATTTTTTTTATTTTTATATAATAAATATATTGTTTACAGATTAAATATGATTAATTGAGTGTCAGACAACAAATGAGGTAAGTATTGGGAGAATTTTAATTTCGTCAAAAATTTGCCATTGTTTCAAAACAACAAAAATATAAATGATAAAATTTAAAATATATAAAATTTCGTATCCTTTAAAATTCCAATGAGTTAACGTAAGAATTAATGAAAGTGTAGATCGCTTCTAGATGTACCTACCTATTTTATCTACATTATATTTTTCACTTGGAAGTTAGTAGACAATAGTAGGGGAGAGCGGGGCCAAAAGTTCCGATTTTTTTTTAACCTCAAATATTGCTACGAATACTTGATTTTAGTATTTATACAATATAATCAAATTCAACTTACATATCTAGACTTGCAATTAAAACAGTAATTTGGGGTATTCTTTGTAAGACTTTTTTATTATGATTTTTTTTATGACTGAAGTCGGAAAGTAACAACTTACCCCGACTTGGGGCAAGTTGTTAACAGGCCGGGGTAAATTGTTACCATATTTTTAAAGCTATTATTTGCAAAGTAAAAAACAATAAATAATCGAACAAAGCCTGTTTATTTAAGGAATAATCAACAGTATCATAATAATTACCAGGCGCAAAATCAAATCTTTTTTAACCTTATCAATTAAGATTATCAATTCGACTGTTTCTTTTTTTTAAGTACGTTACTTCATAACTTTTGATTAGGTGAACCGATTTTGATGATTTTTTTTTTATTTGAAAGGTAGTGCTTCCCATGTGGGAACTAATTTTTTTTGGTCTATTTTTGACAATGGTATCTATGAGAAAATCACATAAGTATTAAATTTGTATTTGTACGTGTGCGACAAAATGACGAATAACTCAATATCACGCCAACCGATTCTAATGATTCTTTTCTTATTTAAAATGATACACTTCAAGGATAGTTTGATGAAAGTTTGGTTAGGTTCTGATTATAAAATCCGGTCAAAATTGAGAAAATTTGTTTTTATTTTGGTAAATATTAATTATACTGGAATAGTTACAAGGGAAAACTTTGTTAAAATTATTGTCAAAAGTAAGATTCCCCATCGTTGCATTTCTTTTCAACCAACCTCAAAAAAAGAAGTTTTCATTTTCAACTGACTTCAAAAAAGGGAGAGGTTCCCAATTCGCCCGAATATTTTTTATGTATTTTCTTGTTAATATACCAAAATGTTAGTTTCCACAAAAGTTTTACATATCACAACAGATGTCACTCGTTAACAACCACTGCCACCACAACCAACACTCGTTTAAGAAGTATCTTTTTTAGGTTACTTATCACTTAAAATCATAAAAAGAAATAATTTTGAACAAAATAAAAACCGAACCGAAAAACAACGGAACTAAAAAATAAAAGATAATTTTACATAAAATAAAACTTATTTTGATTTTGTTAAACCAAAATAATAAACAAAAATGTTATACCTTTAGGTTCTCGCACTTAATATGTATATGTAATTCTTTGGTAACAGTTTTTATCTTATTCCTGCAATCTTTGAAAACTACATCCGCTGCTTTTTGCATCAACTCATATGACACATAACCTCGAGTTGATTTCCGAGCATAAGTCCGCATGTAACTAAATTACAATATTTTTTAGTATGTAAAATTACAATATTTACATCCCATTATTGGTAGAAATGAATTGGCGAAAGTTTTTCATCACAAAAACAGGTCACAACATGCCCCAAAAAAGGGAACATCTAGCCCCAAAAACACGTGTTGAAAAAAAATTAAATATAAATAAGACATAGAAAACATAAATCATTTACAAATAGTGTTCCGAAATAGTAGGTAATATAATGTAAAAAAAACACTAACATACTCGAGGCTAATCGTTAAAATTTGTGAGATAGACCAAAAATATGAAATGCAAAAATATTTACAATCGTGCACCAACGACACCCGTGTGCTATTCCATTGGTTTCGGGTGCCACTGGATTGTTCAATATGCTGGCCATGGGTGCGCTATCACATTGCATTTCATTATATGTTTGCTAAATATTCCTATCACTTTTCTCCGCGAAATTATTTCCATCGGAACAACTTACCTCGGTAACTTTTAGCCCGCTCTCCCCTACGTCTATTGTAACTATAGAAAAATACATTAAGATAATTTTTAATATATTCGTATAATCTTAAAATACATATTACGTTCTAATATTTAAATATATTTTTTAAATATTCAAGAATTACTTATTGAATATTCCAGATTACCGATTAGAAAAAAGTAGAACAACTTTTGTTATTTTTATCTATCTGTATGTGTGCATTGGCAAAAAGCTAATAGTGCTTGCCGTATTACAAAATAAATTAGTTTTGTCCTCACTTAGCTAAACTACCCAACGGGCAGACGTAAAACATCCATAAATAGTAAGATATTTAAATATTTACGCGCACTACACATGATAACTGAAACAAATGTAGGACTATAGACGCCGTCGCATAGGCATTTAGGAAGTCTTCTTAATGTCGATGTTCGTGGGTTAAAATTCATTATTTCATGCAGGGAAATGATTGTTTATTTTATGTTTGAAAAAATTATAATTTATTCAATGTGCATAATTGTTTATCATTAAATTTAATTGAAAATGTTTGTATCTATATCTACAATTTATTACAAAATAAATGCCTATTTTCCACAAATTAATATTTTACGCAAGAACTTTTTGATTAAATTAAACTGAATTCGCTAAGATTGTATTTACTATTGCAAACAACTAAGCAAATATAAACAAATCTACCAAAGGGAATATAAACCTACGTCCTCCCCTTACCTATAAAGAGTCATTTTTGTAAACCATTTAAATAAGAGTTAAAATTTTACTCAACACTTTTCAATCTACATAAAGAAATTTCAAAATATAGTAAATAAGCGTTAAAATATTCATTTTTTTATATAAATGATGAAATTGTTATTTTAAAAATATGTTCCTATATGAAAAATCTTATTGGAAAATATTTTCAGCTAACATTTTATATATACGATACGTAGGTATATACTTACTTTTCGAAAGTTTATGAGTAATTTTAATAGCAAATTGATAAAAGAATATGCTAATTAATGACGCACTTACCTAATTCCGCATAGCATAGAGCCCCAATCATGGACATGAACCCAGAAAGCACCCATACTATTAGGGCCATGCCCTTCGAGCCCGCGTGCTTCAAGGCCAGACTGGGGGATACAAAGATACCAGACCCCACTATAACTCCCACAATAATCGCCACGCCATTCATTAGGCTCAATTCTTTTTTCAATCGTATCCCTTCATTTGATTCCATTTCTGCGGATGTGCCACTTTCACCTACATCCATGGACTTGGGTGTGAGACCCTCTGCAGCGGATACTTTAGCCATATTTAAGAGTTCAGTCAAATCGTTAATAAAAACAAACAACCTTCACTTTTTAATCAAAATGTTCAACATGATTCAAAGAGAACACATGGCTCAAGCGGGGCCTGTTGCGGAAACCGTGATCCTCCGTCACGCAAGCATTGCATCACACTGCGCTAAGCCACCGCGGGAAACACCACGTGCGAACTAAAACACCATCGGTCAGCCTTGTCCTGATAATAGAATGCCGCTGGCTTACCACCGAACAGATGCTGATAACACACAACCTAATGTAGTACACTATATTATTATTTATTAATAAATGTCCTTTTAGAGAGGTTAATTTTTTCATATAATAAATAAAAAAAACCCCACGTGAGATTTGTAGAAGGATTTATATAAAAATGAATGGAATTTATTATTTAATTAGATCAAGTGTATACGGGAAAATATGCCGGTAACGATCGTAACTACTGCTCGACGCGGTACGGAGTACACGTTCAACGCTCCCCGTCCCCACTTTACTATTCAGTATTCGTTTTACTTCCAAGTTAACCACGAGTCCGACAGTCTACCGCCAATACATGACTCAAGCGCGAAAACATCATAAATCGGTGCTCGTGTAGGCTAAAATAGAACGTAGTTGGATCATATTAAAGCATATTTTAAGATCATAAACTAGTTTTTGAATTCATTGCCAAGTTTGAACAACGGGTTTTGGTTGTCTCTTTCACGTCTTTTTTAACCACGTGTACGGGTTGGCACAGATTTTTAAGTACATAGTTTTAAAATTTCAGTCTGATAACGTAAATATCCTTTTCAGTGATAAGCGTTGTGAAATAAGGTTATTGTTGCTTGTCCATATACTTACCTAGTATAAAGGATGTGATCAATTCTTTTAAAAGACCATGGTATGGTATGGTCAGTGACAACTCAGTTAGATTGCAATATGTTACTATTGGAAAATTAAAAACCTAGTAATTTTTAAGTGTAAAATTGCGTATTGCTTATGAATACGTCGTGGCACAGGGGCACAGGTGTATGAGTTAGTGGACTCGACGGTAGTGGGTTCAGGGAAATCAAAATATTGGCATGAAGTTCCGCCAGTCAACATATAATGCGTCAAGAAATTGGCGGAAAATGGGGATGGACCTAGTGCCTTCACAGCAATTTGCCAAAATTTAAAAGTAATTTGTAAAATAATTTCAAAAACAACATATGGGTTTCTAATTTAAATCATATTTATTTAACTACGTATAGTTACCGTTACATTAAGCATGGTGACGCTTTAGCATAATTTAAAGATAATTAAAACATCACTTGTATAAACATTTCTAATATATCTCCCGTATCATTGTGACGTAGAGTGGTGGTCTTCGCCTGTTGGTTTGTAACTTACCTTCAAATATTTCGATTAAGTATACATTGCAAGTGTTATATAGCGCCTTCAGCTTATCGCCGTGTAAAGTCTTAACTCTGATTTTTGCAGTTTAGACGATGTCTCGTATATCGTAGGGTAGGCAGTACCTCGCGTGTAAGATATTTCGTTCCCCGTTGACGGTCAAATTTTCAAGGCTTTGCGTGTTGAGTGGCGGAACTCGTGAGTAGCGAAACTCGCGTCTTGCTACCAGAGTGAAGGAATGAAAATATTAATAAATAATAATTCATTTCCCCAAGCGGAAATAGAACTAACTGACTGTCCGTCGCGTTTACAGTCACACGCTTGTGCGACTGCGCCACGACGGTCGTGTGATTAGAGGCGACGATTGTTGGACCTTATGCCGCGACGTGGAAGTAAGTACTACACTGTACTTGCATAGTTATCTACCAGGCTACATTTATTAGCAGAATAGTAAATATTGTAAACTAATAATAATAACAAATAATAAATATATTTAGCTATAACTATTCTAAAAACTATATGTAACATAGTCCAATAACCCTCCCTCAGCACTTGGAAATAAGATTATTTTGTGTGGTTATTTTAATTTTAAACAAACGGAAAATAAAAAAATACAGATAATGAAATAAGTGAACTACATAAATGTATTAAAACAAATTATAAATAGAAAATATTATATTTCATAAATGTTCAAAATTAATGCTTATCACATAAATTAAAGCTGTAACTAATTAATCAAGAATCTTCTGTACTTTCTGGGTACTTAAATATCCTAGCAGTGCCATCATCCGAAGTGGTCAGTATAATATTTTCTTGTTTATTATATGTCAAGTCCATTATAGCCGACCAATGTCCTGTCAAACCAAATTTTAAGTCTCCAGATCTCGCTTCATAAATGCGTACAGTTCCATCTAAGCAACCAGTGACAAGTTGGTCATTCACCCATGTCATCCTTGTAACTCCGGCTGCAAATTCATCATCAGGTTTTGCGCAATGATGGCGAATCATCTGCCGGGCAGTGTCCCATATTGTTACAGATCCTTTCAATGTACCTGCATATTATAAAAACTCATAGTTACTATTTTGACTGTATGTTATTTATTTTTAATGGGAAAGTTTTGTAATTGGCTTATTAATATAATAGTTATACCATTTTAAAAAATGTTGTTTGACAAAATTAACTGTTGGATTGGCTGAAACTACTACTTTTCAATATAGATGAAGATATTGTTTTTAAAATGATTTTATTATTAGAAAATGAAAGAAAATCAGATTAGTAAATACCCCCCATAGCAGGGTTGGCATAGGAAACCTAATGTTGAGACACCTCATTCCCTACTTTGAGACTTCTGTAATTTATGAGACAAAGCAATGTTAAATGTATAAACATATATTTTATTACTTTTAATAAAATGTTAAAATAAAATGTTAGTGGTACATACCTAAGGCAATATTTCCTAATTTCACATCAGGACAAAAAGCAACAACTTCTAAGTCAAGTTCCGTATTAATTTGTGCAACAATTTTTCCATTATTAGAAGTCACTAGGACCACTTTGCCTGTTAACAAATTAATTTATTTTGTTTTAAAATTTATGTCTACAAAATTTTGGTTTTGAAGAAATATGGTAATAAGGTATTATTTCCTAATAATACCAATTGAAATATATACAAAATAACCAACCATCAGATGATATAGATGCTATAAGGCTATTTTCTGGATGAATATCAATAGCAATAACACGACTCTGATGAACAGAAGCAGGAATTTGGTGCAATACTGCAGTTGCTTTAAGGTCCCAAATACGAACTGTGCCATCTGTGTAACCAGCTGCAAGCCGTACTCCATCAGGAAATATCTATACATACAAAAACTATTAATGAAATATATGGATGATTGGAATATTGATTAAATAAACACATTCTTTTAATTAATGAAATAATGCTGGTATTATAATCTCAAACTACATACTTTACCACATTCAGATTTTAAATTATGGCCTTTTAAAACTTTAGTCTCTCCAGATGGTACTTTAAATACAAATATATCTCCACCATCTGTTCCACAAATTAATACTCTTGCTCCAAAATGCCACAAACTCCATGTGAGATCGCCTGTTTCATATTCAAATACAAGGGGCCATGTCTCTCTTACATCATCTCCTAATTTACATTTCCATATTTGCACAAGTCCACCCATATCAACAGTTGCTAAATAAGCACCATCAAAGCTAAATCCTACAAATACTATAGAATCTTTGTGGTTGCTGCATTCCATTAAAACTTCTCCAGTTTCCACTAACCACACATAAGCTTTATCGTCTTCTCCGCCTGTTACTGCAATTTTTCCATTGGAATGAACGTCACAACAAAAGACAGAACCATTATGTTTATCAAATGCTAAAACTGCGAGATCTTCGGGTTTTGGCATATCTCCTTCCATTTCATCTGGATCGTCGTCAATTTCTTCCATTTCCTCATCTAGTTGTATTTCCTCCATAATCTCAATAACTTCAACGTCGTCTTCATCTTCACCACGCGGAGATCCAGATCCCTCTTGATATTCTTTCATTTTTATAATTTCCTAGAAAGTGAATACAAAAAAGTAAAGGTAAAATAATTGTTACAATTTTTCCAATAACTATTTATAGGCGTAAAAATAATTTAAACTTTAAAGGTTATGAAATATGTTCAGAAAAACATTTAATTATGACGTAAAACAGTCTTATTTATTTATCTTATGTCAACTGTCAGTTTCCAATGTCAGCAGCAATGTCTCTATCACAGAACATAATATATACCAATAGGGTCTCTATATAAATAGAGGAAGTAGTCTCTATAGGGTCAAATTAATATTTTCATAAATTAATGAAAAGTTATTTGGCAAAAATAAAGAATGGACAGAAAAATAATATACTACGTTCAAAACACTTATTGAGCGAATGAGCTCTCAAGACTCTGTCTGTATAATTCTTACTAGGCGTAAGCAACAATAAAATGTATTATAAAATATAGCTTGTAACGTTAAAATCATGAGAGGATAGCATATCTGATATAAGCAAGGACAGGTTCGAAGTGGTTAAGCTAAGGTCCATTTAATATGTCGTTGGTTAGTAATAATATTGATGTGTGTGAAACCAAATATACATTAAAAATCTACACTTAGAAAAGGCAGTACTGTAATTATTTTTCTCAGTTGCTACATTAACTAAATATAATAAATTAGTTTTAATTTTTAAAACTACCAATATGAAGTTTCAATTAATCAATATTGTTATTTTTTTTCTAAAATTATATGTTTGAAATATACTTTAAGTTTGTCATTATCTATAATATCTACCAAAAGCATTTGCATCTATGGCAAACCTAAAATAAAAAAACACCTACGTCTATTTTTATTGCAATTTGTAGGTTAAGAAATGTATTTATTTTAAATTAATTAAATATTACATTTACGTAGGTAGTACATGTATACTTGATTGTTGTATAAAAACCATAAGTAATAAATATCCTTTAATATGGCTTCAATTAACAAAGGTAAAAGAATAAATTTAATTAATGGCCCATATTTTTAAAATATTATTTCTCTGTTATTAAATAATATTAAATATCTTTTGTAGCGCTATTGCAAACTCCAGTACCTTACTTAATTTCGAAACGTTTTCGTGGTAAAATCAACGTTCAAAAGCCTCGTAAGCCTCACTTTGAAAGACAGCTTCTACTTGATATTTCTAAACCATATTATGGCCCAGCTAAGAATTCACTCCCGGAAATTGTACTATGCGATACACGGAAGGGGTTAAAAAATTACGAAAGAGACAATCCATTTGAAAGAATTTTGGCAAGGGAATGTCTTAATTGGTTCAATACTTCCAAGATGGTTGTATTTTTACATTTGAATTCAATAAGTATGGAAGATAAGACACCAATATTTGCGGCGTTAAAAAAAAATGATATGCATTTAAGAGCATATGGTAAAAAAATAGTAAGTATGGCAACTAAAGGAACACGCTATGAAGTCGTTAACAATTTATTTACGTCCCACCAAAATGTGATTTTTGGCCAACCAGAAAATGCAGCAAAAATGTTTAAAATACTTAAAAAGGCTCCACAACTAGTTATAATGGGTGTGTATTAAATATAATTATTAGTGTGAGGTATATTTAAGATTCTTAAAAAAATTAACAGAATTTTTTTATTAATTCAAATTCTTTTTCAGCTGGTATTATTCAAGATAAATTATTGTCAAAAAATGAATTAGTTGAGTATAGTAAGCTACCCAGCTTGGATATGGCAAGAAGTCAACTTTGTTCTGTTTTACAAAGTGCAGGATCTTGTATTGTCAGTCAACTTAATCAGAGTCAACAATTACTTGTGTCACATTTAGATAAACATATAGAAATACAAAATAGCCCACCAAGTTCTGATTTAAATACAGAAAGCTAATTTTAAGAAGACAATGTAATCTAATATAATTTAGTTGTATTAAATATAGTATGTATTAAAGTGTTTCTTTTTGTTGCTTTGCTGTATTTTTAAAATAAACTATTGTAACATTGTTTTGATATTGTTAACTAAGTGTTAATTTTTATAAAGACTTCTCTTATTGCCATTTGGTGTGGTTTATACGGAACCAAAAAGTCTAAAATTATGAATAACATATTTGTCTCAGTCTTTCAGGTACTATATTACAAATAGTACATATAGAATATGGGTGTTTGGATTGTTGAGTCAGTCAGAACATCGGTTGATGATCCTGGTAACCAACCTATAGACTATGCCTCATTGTGTATCCAAAGTAGCTCAAATTACACTGATGATGTGTTGTTAAAAGACTTTCCAGCTTTCCTATGATTTAGTTGGTGCTTGTATTAAAAGATTTTTGGTTGACAGTCTCCTGTACAACATTTCAAATCTATCAATTCTCTGTCTCTGTTGTTTTTATGAAGTACAGAATAGAACTCTGTACTTAAATGTTGTAAAGCTCAAAGCCAGGTGTGTTTTGGTTCTACAGGCCATTTTAATGGATTATTAGCAAGTAATAAGCTATTTCTTTTAACATTACAATGCATTTCTTTGTCTCTGTTGCGTAATTAGTTAAATAACTAATGGTTCTCGTGGCCTGCATCACTTTCTTGGGTGTCCATGGTTTCAGTTGGTTAAAAATATGTTTTTTTTTTTGCATTTGGTTTTGGTTTAAGAAACTTTCAAGAAAGCTAACGACAACGAAGGTGTAATTTAAATATAATCATATCATTTATCGTTATTCGTTATCGACAATAATTGATCTTTTAAATTTTATAATGGTTACTTTACTTAAATGAATTTAATGTCGTGATGATATGAAATATGCATAAAGTTGTGGCGCAGCGGCACAAGGGTATGACTGTAATGTGAGGGTTGTGGGTTCGATCCCCACTCGAGGAAATCAAATATTTATTAACATTTATGTTTTCATTTTTCGCTCTGGTGTCGAGGCAAAGCGCGGTGTTGAGTTCTGCCACTCAACACGCAATGCCTCCAGAATTCGTCGGAAAGTGAGGAACGGAGTGTCTTAAGACTATTGTTAAGACTCTTAACACTAGATTCCCTCTGCCTATCCTGCTGAGTGCGGGATACAGCGTGAATCTGATTTATTTTGCTCATGTAATAAACAGTGAAAGCTGCTGGTTTTGAAGAATGAAAAAAATATTTGAATCAAAGTTTAAAATAACAATTTGAATATAAGTCCTTAGATATTAGAATTAGACTTTGTATTTGACGAAATTTGTATATAAATAATTTAAACCATCGATAAAATCCATCTAAATTGAAAAACACAAATAATTTAAAACTTGAATTTTATTGTTAACACAATACATATTTGGTAAATATTGGAACTTAGCCTAAAGTTGAAAGAGATCAATTACTACTTAAACAATATTTAATGGACATGTAAACACAAGTAACATGCTTGAGCAAGACTTAAAAATAATAGCATACTTACTTATTTAAAAATAAAAATACTTACAAATAAACTAAGTATAACATATTGAAAATTATTTCGGAACATATGTTTTGTAATTTTATTAATCTTGCATGTTTGTTAAAGAAATAATTTTAAATAACAATGGTTTACGGTGCAGTAACACGAGTGGTTCCTGTTGCAAGCGCTGTCAGAGCGACGGCGGCTTCAACTTCATCTCTATCGTGCCTCAAAGTGCTGATCTCGACACGAATTTTTTGCTCCTTCCGTCGTCTTCCTTCAGCCCACCACGAATAATTAGTTTCACTAGGCTGAAACCTAGCCGCACTTGCAAGCCACTTGCTTAATAGTATGGGACTAGGTATGTTATTATCACAGGTTGATTTATCGCAATGATCTATTTCGTTTGAATTGTTATTGAAGCTTTCATATTTTTCTGTTAAAGTAGAAGAGCTATCCGTATCCTGGTTACACGCAGTATCAGAATCCACATTACTCTTTCGTCGGTTGATATGTAAATGTTCAGGGCTGTCTGGTTCTGGTTCGCTCCAAATACTATCATCAGAGCAGATGCTAAATTGTTCGACATTTCCTTGAGCACGATCATTGTATGTACGTATGAGATGTCCCCATGTATGTTGGTCTCTATTTGCGTTCACATTTTTTAACTTTCTTCGCCAGTTAGCAAACCAGTTACATATCTAAAATGGTACGAATTATTATTAACATTATTTCTCATATGTTATTGACTGATTTGTTGGACTTGAAGGTTTATTTGGTACCTATTACAAATATACATTTTTCTTAGGTTCAATGTATATTTATAAACTTTAAAATTATTAAAAGAAATAGTGTAATTGCAAGAAACTTTGGATGGAAACAAAGCTTAATTATGTTTGTCAGGCAGTGACAAAAATAGTGCCTATTTATGTACAAATAGCAATTCTTGGCGTAAAGCCAATTAGGCTGACTTTAAGACCGAACGTGTTACCAAAGATACCTACTATTAAAATAATAATGACTCTGTTGCTTTTAAATGTAATCATAAACTTACTTGTATATAGGTAAGTCCTGTTTCTCGAGATAGATGCTTTTTTTCTTCCCGATTTGGGTAGGGATTGTCTCGTCGCCGTACAAGCCAATCTTTTAAATACCGCTTTATCTCTGGAGTAAAAAGTCTTTTCTGTGGCCTTTGACCGGCTACTAAACATCTTCTGTAAATTTAAAACAAGATTACTCTTTAATTATTAGCAGCTTATCTGTTTACAATAAAGAATAATTTGTGTTTTAACCGACTACAATAAAAAGAAATAAATGTTCTCAGATCCATGAGTGACGCACAAAGACAATTATTTACAAAACACTGAAAATAATGACTCATTTTCACTAACCGCGTATAACGCCTGTTCCTGACTGGTCTTAACACTTTTACGTGTTCTTTGGTTGCGCCATCCATTTTTTCTGCTTTCGCCTCAATGACCTTCTGAATAAGCGTCATCGAAGGGATTTTATTAAAAAGTGATTTAGAACTATCACTGAAATGACTCCTTTCTTAGAGATGTAAGAGAGCCGAGCACGTGCGAAGGGCACCGCAGCTTGCGATACGACTCGTGTCTTGAAACATACACGCCGCGGGGGATGCTTGTTGATCTATTAAAAAATAAGGACATCATGACATAAATAGATTGTCTTTCAAGTATGAAATAGTCCATATAATCTCCAATTACTTTTGTCATATTAAGAGCGCATTGTTGGTATTCAATCTATGCGTTGATGTAACCGAAACATGACGGCCACATTCCTTTGATCAATTTTAGATGTTATTAGCTCCTGGTATTAGTTAAATCATTTAATTGTCCACCAAATAATGTAATATGTGAAAATATATACTGTTCTTCCTGAGTGCTATGAAGATTTTTAAATATACACTTAATATATATTGCAAAAAACAAAAAACATGGTATCTATTACGTGTATTGTCGAGGTCATTGTTTTCTTGTTTGAAAGCTTCTTATTTTATTTATGAAATAAAGGATGCATTACAAAACTTCACATTGTTTATAATTGCTAAATTAAATTTATAATATTTTAAATAAATTAAAAAACTGAAGCATGGAAGGTACGTACCTGGGTGCGGGAAAGCTCGTGTAGTGTGTGAAAATGGCGGCGGATAAACGTGCGATTACAGCGCCACTGCGCGCGCGCACCGCCCTGCTGCAAATTCATGTTATTTCAGGATGTCTCCCGCGATGTCTTTAAACGTGAGTGCAAATGTTCTCTCTAAACAAATAGTAAAATTTATACATTTTACTATTCATATTCAAAGAATTATATTTTAATAAACATACTTTAAAAATGTGACTTTGGACAAAATTGGTTAACAGAAAAAATTATGACTTATTTATTAATTAGGTTAACATGACGGTTTTTAACAACATAGATCATTAAGTAATTTAAATGCCTATGATATAGCTTTCGAAGTATTATAAATATAAGCTTAGATTTGTAACCTTAATTCATAAAATAGAGATTATACCTAATATTATGTAAATTACTACAATCATTACAAATCATAGTAAAGAGGTTTATTAAAAATTAGAGTATAAATTAAGTACAAATTACAATGGCAGCCAAGAAAAAAAACATTAAGAGATATTTTATATCACTATTTATTTTTCAATTATCGTTATTTTCTATAATTTAGACTTTGTTTAAGTTTGTGCATATTTTAAGTAATATAGTTTTGAAGCCGGTTTTATTTTTATTTATATATTATTATATATATTTTTTTTGTAGCTTCATGCTGTATTTCGTAAACGGCGTAGGCAGAGGTAATTTAACCATCCTCGCCTTTCCGTCGAATTCTGGAGGCATTGCGTGTTGAGTGGGTGGGGGAACTCAATGCCGCACTTTGCCTTAGACACTAGAGCGAAAATGAAAATATTTAATATTTCATTTCCCCGAGTGGAAATCGAACCTACAACGTATTACGTTGACTCACTCATTTGTGCTCCTCCGCAACGACTGATCGAATTTTATTTTTTACTTTTATGTTTTAGTCCTACTCGCAAACGAAGATTACGTAGGTACACTTTGGCGTCGTTGTTTTTTATATTTTTATATGGTGAAAATTGGATGGTTGTTTTCTGATTTGGTCAGATTTCAACAGAAATTGGGGAACGAAAGCGTCTTAATGGGAACTGAGTTCGTAGTATTAACTAGGTTTCCCGGTTGCCTCTGCCTAACCTGCTATATAGATATAGTGTGATATATAGAACCTGGGATATAGTGTGAACCAAAAAATAATCATGTACCTAGGTATAATCATTGTATGAAAAGCGGGCTGCGTTATGTATCTACGAGTACGTAGTACGTACATAGTACATACCCACGTAATGACTAATGACAATAGGGAAACAGGAACTAAATCGAATTGTCGATGCGGTGACTAATGTTAAAATGATCTTTTTATAATACCATATTAAAATTTAAATAAGGCTTTATGAGAATAACGTTCACTTTTATAAGGAAATCTTATATATGCGCTATAAGGAAATCTTAACATTGTCAAATAACTCTTTAATCACCAAAAAAATAATTTGAACATATAGAAGTATCAAATTCATAATTTTAAAATTAAAGAAATTGCAGTTTTTAATCGATCTTCTGTACATTACCACTTCTATAATAGGATTAATATGTAGGTATCCAAGCTTTTGACATCATTTTAATATCAAATATAGTGTAAACATTTAAACAGACCAAAAGTCATAATTAATAATTATAATTGCTATTTAATATAAATTTATTTGCCTATTTAAGAGTTAAGGACCAATAAAGATAAAATCTATTGTGACTCAATTTATATTACACGAGTATATTGATAAGAGACAAGAAACATTTGGAAATTTTAAGAGCGACATATTTATGTGTAAAATTTTAATGTCTTATCATGTAACTTTCAAAAGTTATATATATCTGTTAAAAAGGTATGAACGATCCGTAATGAGTGAATATCATGTTTTTACAATGGGTGCACATTAGAGAAGCAAACCTAGTTTCTTTACAACTTTACAAACACACTGTTACATGTTGACAAACTTTAAATTTTAGTATGAAGTCAGTTAGAATTATAAGTTTGTAACTACCATTTTATATTTTAGTATTAAATCAGAATTATAAATATATAACTACCATTTCTCGAACTTTTCCCTTAATTTGTGTCGTAAGTTCTCACTTTCGTAAACCACTGGTTCTATATGTTTGTTTGATTAAAATTGGTTTGAATTTCGAACAAATTGCAGTAAAAATTGCACTTTATTTTAGGCCTGTATTTATAAACTGTTCTCAACTCTGAAATCGATCTTGAGATCTGAATATCGATCTCAGAGTTTAGAGCAGTTTGTAAATACTTATTTTTTCTGTGGTCTAAAGGATCGAAGACCTGAATATTTGATATTAATTTCGTCTTGAAAGTAGTGTGGAGATCTACACGAACTCGAGATAAGCGGTCTTGGCAGCCGAACTACAAATTGCTTATTTAAAAATTCTAAGTGTGGAATAACACTTTAAAAATATAAAAAAAATTTAAAGTAATCCGTTTTTTCCTTGGTTATGTTTTTTTAGGGGTACGAAGTCTTAAAAAATAATTTAGATCTATTGCAAGATTAATTTTATCTTCTCTAAATTTTTCTACCATTATTATACTTAATCTATTTTTAAAATATGAAAAAACACTATAATTAGTCATTATGTACAATAAAGTACGATATTTGTAATTATAAGTAATATTTTTGAATTCGTTTTCCTTAATTATGAATAAAGTTATTTAATAAGAAAAACCTCACACTTAGGTAATTTATATTTTGTTAAAGTACATATATGAATTTTTTCTATTGTATTCTTTGTAAATATTACTATATTTTATTTGAAAAATAAAATAATACTGCTATAAACCAAATCAAAATTGTCACCTCATTATATTATAGTAGAGCAGTAATGTAGAGCTAAGGCATATGACGCAACAAGTGGCTTCGATGGCAACATATTGTTTGCAAACGAGGCAAAATCTCAGAGATATAAAACAAAAGCGTAACTAATTTGTAAAATATCAGTAGTTGCGATTTAAGTTTAGTAGATTCAGTAATAATTCAAATATCGAATGCATTGCGAGTCTCCATTTTTAACGGCGCCGGTTCCCGCATTATTTTAACGTCGACATTGAGTATCGCTATCTCTGTCTAGCTTTAGTATTTCAATATAGATGTCCTTTTCTATGCGTATTCTGCGAACAGGCACGACGCTTCAGTCTCTAGAATCTACATGTAATAATCGCATTCACAAACCACACATGCGCCGGGACGACCGCTCGCCTGTCACGCGTAACACGTTTCTCGTACGGCGTATTTTGTCGTCAACTCCACTAGTCTAGTTTTGGAGATCGTAAAAATGTTAACAGAAAGTGAATCAGTCGTGTAATGAATACTGTGGAGAACTGACAAGTCCGTGTCATAGTGTCACGTAGATTGTATCTTACCGTCACCGTGCACTCTATTTATCAGTTTCGATTGATTTTTGCGGCATGGGTGAGGAAACTGCCGCTGGTGACTCAAAAGTTACGTTAAAACGTAAAATAACGTTGTTTAATGGCGTTGGAATTATTATAGGAACTATAATTGGCTCCGGAATCTTTATATCTCCAACTGGAGTTTTTCTTCACACTGGGTGAGTACTTGTCAAATTTCCCGCCTCTATAGTTCTATTAATATTGTAAACGCGAGTGTACGTTTTAAAGTAGGGAAATGTGTCAAAATATTGGCAATATTAGGGAAAAGAATAGAGCATTTTGGATATTGTGTCAATTTGAATGTTATAAAATATTAGATTTTAAATGAAAATTAATAAAATATTACTTTATAAAAAAATGAACAAGATTAATCGCGTATATTTAGTATATAATACTAAATATACTGGTTTTTGAAAATCCGACGTTTCGATCATTTTGCAGTAGTCCGTGGTCAAAGGTAGAGTTAAATAGTTTCATTTAAAATATGTAACAATCGTGAAAATCAAAGATCTTACTATAAAATATCAATCATTACAGAGTTAAATATATTTTTGTTATAATTGTTTTGAATTTCATTTAGTCTCAAAAGGAAGCGTTTCTAAATAAATCAAATACTATTTAATAAATTAATAATACAAAACTAATTATGAAGGAATATTCTTATTACCCATAATTTACAATTTTCTTTACTATAATTTAGCATATATTAATGAATTATTAAGTAAGTAAGTACTTACATTAGCTTTTTTAAGTTTTCATTCAAAATGTATTTGAATTATTTTTTTCCTATCTATTAATTAAAATAGGAAAATATATCATAAGACAATTAATTGAAAAATCAAACTCTAATCATCTTGTAATATTAAAATTTCAAGTCATTTTTTGATAACACTGAAATGACCGTGACACACTTTATAGTTTACTTTACGTGCCATGAATGCTTAAATTCCATTAAAAAATATGCAATATAAGTACTGCAACGGGTAATTAGTCATATTGCTTTAGGAAACCTTTTCTTTTACTTTATTTGTTATATTTTATTAATTAATACATAAGTATATCAAAGTTTTTTTAATTATCGACAACAATTATTAAAAGTACGTGACTGTACCATGAGAAATGTCATTACAATATATTTAAAAATGTTTGTAATGTAAAACTAAGTAGTTTAAGTAGAACCAGTGTTTCATTGTTTTTATTTTTAATAATATCGTCTACCTGCTTTAGCAGAAACCGGGAGTAATAAAATGTGAGGGCAGTAGACCCTGTGGGCTGTAACCGTTGAAAAAGCTAGGGAAAAAAGCACAAACAAAAACTGGAGCTCTACGGGGATTATAGAACTAAAATCGTTATATTTAAATAATAATATTTCTTCTTAAATAAAGTATCATTACGGAAAATAATTTTATATTAATACGATACAAGGAAATAATAAAATAAAATAATGTTAACAATTTAAAGTTCTAAGGAATGTAGGAAAATGTTACTATAGGTTTTAGTGTTCATTTTTAAGTATTATTTAGTATTGAGATATTATTTATATCTTCGTATAATAAGACATTTACTAAGGTTCATAATCTGTTTTTAGCTTCACGCTGATTCCCGCATATAACTATATGGCAGGCAAGAATCTAGTGTTAAGACATTCCATTCTCCACTTTCTGGCGATTTTTCGAGACATTGCGTGTTAAGTGGCAGAACTCAACGTCGCTATATATCTTTAGCTAAAAAAAAAAAGTTAATTTTCCCGTATCTGAATCGCACCCTACAACCGTCGAGCCACCCCAGAAATTTTACTGATAAAAAAAAGGTTAACACGAACATGTCAGTTCAAGGCCTCCCCCATCAAAAAATATCTCTAAATACGCCCACGGTTGCAGGTTCATATTCTGTCCTAGTAACGTACTTACTTATGAGCAGCATTTAATATATATTATAATGCTTCTATTATGAAATCAAACCGTTGAACTAGTTTCCAGTGCACCAGCTCTACTTGACAACAGGCCCAGGTTTGTCGGTTAACTTAACATTCATAATTATTAATATGGGTCTTACTTTAGTTATCTACGGCTTTCTATTGCTATTGATAAAAGATTATATTTAAATTTCTTTAGATTTTAATATAAATTGTTTCCAACAGTAAGAGTTACGTTAGCCATTAATTATTATCATAACCTTTTGTGAAAGATTTTGAAGAAATTCACTCATCACTTTAAAATCCTACAATATGAAATATTTTATTAAATTATGCAATAATTATATGTAAATCTAATACTAATTTTATTATAAGTATAAAAAATAGAACAACAACCTTTAAAAATTGTTTTCAGTTATAAAAATAAAAAACCTAATTGTAAACCTAATTTTTGATTCTGAAACTTCAAAAAATAAGATTTATATTCCATTCTAAATGTTCCCTCAACATGGCACGTGAATGATCCTATTTCAATGCGGTTTCACCTAAATACCGATCCTTCTCATATCAGGTTAGCATCGAACGTTTAAGTGTGTATACAGTAAACAGTATTAGATTTCGTTGAGGATTATTCTCAGAATGAAAATAGTGGTTTATTTCTTAGTAAAACGATCTTTTTTTATTGTTTGTTCCAGATCGGTAGCAGCATCGTTAATAATATGGCTTGTCTGTGGACTTTTGTCAACACTAGGAGCTCTTTGTTACGCCGAATTAGGGACTTCAATATCGAGGTCTGGCGGTGACTATGCCTATATTTACACTGCCTTCGGACCATTGCCAGCCTTCTTGAGGATGTGGATAGCCCTGTTGATTATACGGCCTACTACTCAAGCGATTGTGGCGCTGACATTTGGACATTATGTTGTAAAACCATTCTTCCCCGACTGTGAGCCACCGCAAGATGCTGTCAAACTTCTTGCCGCTGTTTGTTTGTGTAAGTATTTTAATATTTTACGTTAACATGTAACTTATAATACAAACAATCAAAATAAAATCACATGTAACGGTGAATGCGACGTTGAGTTCCTCTACTCAACACGTAATGCCTCCAGAATTTGGTGGAAAGTGGGGAGCGGAGCGTTTTACCACTAGGCTTCCTTTCCCTACCTTGGTTCATGAAAACAGCATGAAAACGACGAAGCTTAGCTATTACCAATACAGTGCAAAAATCCTGTAGAACCAATTTGTACTTAAATAAACTTAACTTACTTGTATTTGCGGACAGCTTATTTATTAAAGAAGAGGCATTAACTATTTTATAAAAGAGATGAGTCATATAGTCGTTTGAAGGCGCCGGTTTGTCGTGGCTTTACAAAGATAATTATGTATATAATTAAACATACCCTCAACCTCAAACTCATGTTATCATTGATGTCATATACATTAAGTGTTTTTCTTTAATATCATTCATAAATACAAGCAACCCTGTAAGTAAAAATTATTGTTCAAGGCAGATCCACTATTTATTAACTAATCAAGATTTAATATTTAGTTATTTATCAATAAATATTTAATATTAGAATTCTCAGTTTTTTCTTATAGGGTTATTAGTATTAGTAAGCGATTGTTTTTGAACAAAAAAAATATTGCTGTGTTACAATATTACACAAGTATTTTTCCAGATTTCAATGTTGTTTCTTTGTTTCTTAAAATATTATAAATAACCTAATATGATAACTTTAATGATAACACTCATTATGACAATGAAATGATGTCTCCACATTTATAAAACACGTATTACTCATTTATATTTATGATAAAAATTAATATTATCTCCTTAAGGAGATCTCCCTCCTTTTTCTCCCTCCCTCCTTTCCCTCCTTTTTTATTTAAATATAACAACATTTATGATTTTCCCAATGACATTTTATGACATTCCCAATTTTATGATTTTAAATTATCAAGAAAAAAAATGTAATTGCATCCGCCACTTACAAGTTGTTAAGCAAGTGTTTAGTCTTGTTAAATTTGCATACATATGAATCGTACTTCAACGAACTGAATTTCATCGCATTCCACGAGATCAATTGGCAACTTAATGAAGTTGTTTACTGCTATGCATCTATAAGATTATTCATGAAAAGGTTAATTTGATCTAACTATAATGTTTCCTATTAAATGCATCTTTTATCTTTATCTATCTTATTGTATTTTTGGTTATAATAATCATTCTTTTAATGTATTATAAAAAAAGTAAATAAATTAAATTCAAATTAATAAGCTCATTTTTAAATTATAAGCTACTCACAGTTAGAGCTTTCAAGAATTATGAATGAATTTTATAATATTTTTGTATTGCTATATTATCCATTATTTCGTAGATTTTCCCAAATTGTAAAAACATTTAAATATCCTTTACGATAACTTCAAATCTTAGTAAAGTAGCTATCGGCGGATATTTCCACTTAAGCCTATAAGTGACAAGTGTGGAAGGTTCCAAGGATATTATAAGGATATATTATTTATATTAACGTTACGACGTACCTAGTTATGAGGATATTTACCTTAGTTAAATACATTCTTAAATGTACATGCAAATGAGAAAATGATAAATTTTAGTAACAAAAACCATAAACGATACACCGTGAAGCTATTTCACGGTGTATCCCGCATATAACAGGGTAAGCTGAGGGGACCTAGTGTTAAGACACTCTGTTGCCCACTTTCCGCCGAATTTTTCGAGACATTTCGTGTCGAATGGCAGAACCGTATTATAGAGTTGTTTCTTATAATTTTAAAGTAAATTAATACAAATTTAATTATTTAATTTAATTTCGTTTATAGTATCTATAGTTGCATATGCATAATATGGAGAAATATAAAGCAACATTTTTTATCAATGCGCAATATCTATAAATATCAATTAAACTATGAATATAATTAAATGTGAAGACCATTAGGTACATTGTATAAAATTTATAGCGCGATTTTAATTAGATTGTTTAATACACCGAGCTCTTTGTGTCTGAGAAAATTTACAGTTGAAACAATTTCTGATGGTTGATATTAATTTGTTTGTATTATTTTTCTTATATATAAATTTTAAAAGGATATTCGTTATTATAGGTAGGTAGGCCCAAACAAAGGGCCCAAAAAAAGAGAAGTTACTTCCGAAATTAATTTTCACAAAATTTCTTCACGATTTTTTAACTACGTTTATTGTAAACTTAGCAGTGACGATTTTTTTCAAATGTTACCGAAATATTTAAAAAAAAAAATTCGTCATTTCATAATACCTATGTAAATGATTTACGTATAACTTTCTTTATTTAATATGCTTACTATTTTCCAATATTGGATAACTTATCTAATCAGAAAAAAAATAGAGCAAAAGTCGTCTTGAAATAATTGATTATTCGAATTTAGACAAACATCGACCTATAAAGTTTCAGAAACAGTCATATAATTGTATGCAGATTGCATTCAATTATACGACTAATTAGTTTTTCTATTTACTTCTTAACGTATATAATTACAATAACCTATATTTCATTCACTTTAGATAATGTAATCAAATAACGTCGTTAACCTTAAAAATATTAGTTTAGAAGAAAAAGTGAATGTTCTTTAGCGTATTACCTAATCTTGTATAGCAGATTTCCTATATTACTTGAATAACATTTGGCTTAAAGCTTTTTGCTGAAATTCTGCCCGTAATCGTGTGCTGCATTCTGTAGTAGGACCATTTGACTGTAAATACGATGGGTATGGGTTCGATCCTGAGGTACTAAAATTTTCTTTGCCCGAATTCAGGCGGAAGCAGGACTGAGGTTCTTGAGCTTAACATAAGGGCTACTTACTCTATCGCATATATACTCCAAATCAGCATTAAAACTTTGACAATATAACAATATTTCTAAGTAGTTTCTAAGACGTCCTTATAATGTCTAATTAAAATTGATAATTAATTATCAATATAGTAAAATGCTTAATGAATAAAAAATTGTATTTTTTGTGTATTGCTGATAATTTTGGCTGTGGTTTTAATTCACAATATGACGAGATAACACTAGTTTATCTGAGTAACGGTTCAAGGAATGGCAACGTCCTATCGAGGAACGTAGATAAAAAGACCGAGAGAGTCTTACAAACTACCGGCTTTCTGAAATACTACAATCTTTTCTTGTTAAATTGTATTGAATGTAATATTTACTGATAGAACTTAGTTCGGTGTAATGAATGCAATGAATACAATGCCAAATGATGTATTAATATTTATTCTTCATTGTTTCCCCATGTTCTGCAGATCTTCAATCTTTTAAAATGGAGATGCAATGCATTTGAGAGTAATTTATAATATATTTTTTTAAACAATATTGACATTAGTATTTTTCTTAATGTAATGAATATTGCAATTTTGTCGATATTTCTTTGAACGAAATATGCTCATAAACTTGTATATTTTTATTACAACTTAAAAAACCATATAGTGAAGAATTCTTGCGTACGAACCTACGTAACATGTCTTTTATTAACCAATGGCTAGTGATAAGGAAATAGTTACATAAAATTATCGTATAAAATAATCGGAACTTTGTTGAACCATTTTTTATTAAAAAACATAAAGATACAACGTCACATGTGCATGCTTCGTCATTGATTAAATATTAACTATTTAATAGGTACTATTAATATTCTCATTTCTTCGATCTGGTGTCGAGGCCAACGCGCGGTGTTAAATTCCGCCACTCAACCCGCAATGTCTCCAGAATTGGGCGGAAAATGGGGAAGGAGGTTTAGGTTTAAATGGTCGAACCCACAACCTGTAATTTTTATTAAAATAAACATTTTAGTTCTTTTCTGGAATCTTATGTTATGGAATCTTTGAAGGGTGTTTTATTATTCGTCTGTATGTCAAGACCATTTTTTTCAAGAAGGTGCAGAGGTATCAATTTAATTGATAATTTCGGTTGCTTTGAAGTTTGAACTCACTTACACTTTTTTTATGTAAGCTTCGTACCTACTGAACCACAACGGTGTTTGACAATTACTTAGACATTATTAACATTTTATTATTTCTTCAACAGGTATACTAACCGCTGTCAACTGTATCAGCGTGCGATGGACGATGCGGATCCAAGACGTGTTCACAACCTCCAAGTTATTAGCGCTAATAGTGATAATCATATCTGGCATTTACTACATAGGCATAGGTATTTCTTATTTATTATTTTTATAATTCACACTTAATTTGCATGAGCATAATACAATGTCTTCTAACAAAAAAAAAATTGGGAATTTTGTGCATTTTTTTATAATTGGGTTTTTTAAATGGATTTTTAGCTTATATTATAATACAAGTTAGTTAGCATCAATTTTTAATGACGAAACATCAAAAAGTATTACGTTTTATTCTCTTAAAAATATCTATTTCAATTTAAATATAGAACATTAGGCTTACCTATATTTCTACTAGAAAAATATGTAAATCTAATGTTTTTAGACAGTGGAATTGTGGTCACTTCACAAAGTTTTGCTTGGAGAATTGGTAAACATTTTAATATGTGCATAATAGGGTCCACTTATTTACTAAACTTCGGTAAGCTACTAGTAAATTTGTGCAATTAGGTCAATTCGGTGGTATACCACTTATAGAAGTATCGAAGTTATCCGGTACAATTACTAGGTAAACGAAGCTGGCACCGAATAAGACTTGTAGAAGTCGTTTTGGAATACAATTGGATAAATTGATAGAGTAAATAGTTATTGAGTGTTTTTGTGTGAGAGGCCTGTCGGGGCGCAGTGGCTTAAGTGACGGTAAACGCGACTGGTTGTGGGTTCGATCTCCACTTGAGGAAATGAAATATTTATTATTTTCATTTCTTCGCTCTGGTCAGTCCTGCCATTCCACAATTCGGCGGAAAATGGGGAACGAAGTGTCTTAGTATAAAGCATCATCATTTTCTTTTATTTATTAGATTAAACATTTTGTTACCAGGTCATACAGAAAATTTTCAAAATGCTTTTATAGGAGAGTATGGTGCAGGGAAAATTGCCTTAGCATTTTACTCAGGTCTCTTCGCCTTCGGCGGTTGGAACTACCTCAATTTCGTGACAGAAGAATTACAAGATCCATACAAGTTAGTATTTAAATATTATTAATAGTTTTCGCAGATATTCATTTATAGCACAATGTGATAGTCTAAAACTCTCCTTTTTACCCTAATTAGGGAAATGACTTACTCTAAAACTACTTTCAATCTGGTAAGATGTAAGCTTACGACTATTTTAATACTAACTAAGTTAGGTTTTGCAACCTGCAGCAAGGCCAATGAATCGTGGTCGTCCTGAAGCTAACTCTACAGCTATTTACTGCAGAGAATGGAAGTTAAAAAAAATTATGAGGCATTTATAGAAATAGTATGTCACTGTATTATTCTTGTTAAAACTTTAATTTATTTTATTATAATAAAAAATAGTGTCATTGAGAATAACGATCATCTATGAAAAACTCTTCATGGATTTTTCATAGGATTTATTATTATGGATTATTGTTGTAATTGTGTAATTCCGCTAACCACGGCATGTATATGTTCCTAGAAGGTTGACATTTGTGGCTTTGAAGAATTGTTCACACTCATTGTTCTCATATATTGGTATTTCTCTACTTTATGTTACTTCTTAAAATAAAAGAATGACGTATTCACTATTTATTTACAATTGATATTGTATATTTGTATTCTATTTTATTAAGAGAGCAGTCGTGGCGCAGGGGAACAAAGTGTGACTATAAACGCGACAGGTTTATAGTCACACTTTTGATTCCCACTTGAGAGAGAGATAAAATAATTAATATTCTCATATCTTCGCTCTGGTGTCAAGCGCGGCGCGGCGTTGAGTTCCGCTACTAAATATGATTTGTCTCCAAAATTTGGCTGAAAATGGGGAGTGGAGTGTCCTAGCACTAGGTTCCGTCTGCCTACCCTCTTGTGCGGGATACGGTGTTAAGCTAATAATCTGTATAGATAAAATTGCTGTCTAATTCACAATTCGGTTCGATATGGTCTTCCTTCAATGTGAATAACAGAAAAAAATGCCTAATAAGCTGATCATTTGTTCTATTCGATGTTGATGCATCAGCGATCTTACCGCAGCTTCCTCGTCTTAATATTTTTATTTATTTGTAACAAGACAAAGCACGTCGTTGTGTTCCGCCACTCAACTCACAATATCTAGAAAATTCGGCGGAAAATTAGGATCGGTCCGCCTTAACACCAGTGACACCAGCTGAAACTGAAAAAAAAACAATTATAATATTAGAAATATCTATTTTTACATATTTCGTTAGTAACAACCATTGTTAGGCAAGAGCACGAAATGATCTCGAACAAATTGGTTTCGTTACAGAAAACTTTACTTACAGAAAATATTTCTTCAAACGTTATAGATACCTATTTATATTTATTTAAAATCTTTATAGTTATTATAGCAATAAAAAATTAATTTAATGACTCTGGGATTTTTAAATAGTACTTGTAAAGCCCAATATTCTTTTATAAAATTAAATTATGCTATTATCATCTATGTCAAAGGTTACATGTTGATTCCGTAGTTCATACCCAATAAATATAATAATGAATGGTTGTTTTCAATTTAAAAACCGATAAAAAATGTGTTTACTTTATCTTTATTTTCATAAATTGGGAAAATACAGACGTAAGCGAGCCGAGAGAGCCGAGCATTTGTGTAAGTAATCAACAACAGTAGAGCCAGAAAAAAATCTTAAAAATAAAATTTGTCATATCAATATAATTATACACACTGGATTTGTATTATCATCATTTTCACTCTTGTCCTTGTCTTGGATTTGTTAATAATTAATTGTTTCGTTATATCTTCTCTACATTTTTCTATTCAGGTTCAATAGTCGTGCTAACTAAAAAAGAAATTAGGAGTCAAATAACAAGAGGTATTAGAAAATTAAGTGTTTCTCTCTAAGGATTACTATGAAAGTAGAACTATAAAAAATGTACGGTAAAATAAAAGAGAGCTTATTCTGTGAAGATGCTCCCTAGAGAGCTCGGCAAACGTTACTTCACTCAGTCGATTTATTTGACTTGCTTTTTAAACAAAGATATAGAAACTAGTGCTATCGCTTAGGAAAAGTCACATTGATTTGTTTAATATTATTATACATTTAATTAGATGCTAGCTTTTATTTAGACATTATATTCATTGAAAAAACTGTTTTAAATATGCACCACGCTGTATCACGCACACGCAGGCAGAGGGAACCTAGTGTTAGACACTCTGTTCCCCACTTTCTGCCGAATTCTAAAGGCATTGCGTGTTGAGAACTCAACGTCGCGCTTTGCCTCGACACCAGAGCGAAGAAATGGAAATATAAACGTAAATAAATATTTCACTGCCTCGAGTGGGGATCGAACCTACAACCGTCGCGTTACCCTTGTGCCGCTACGCCACCACGGCCTCAAGCGACGGTTAAACAATTTCAAATAATTAATTAGATTAAAATACATACAATCAACCTAAAAGAAAACCTTCCTGAAATATTTCAGAGTCAGTTTCTTCTAACGGCTTTTGCTTTTATCGTATTTGATGCATTATTCATTCGCATCCTGTTCCTAGCTGACTTCATTTACATTAACCCCCCATTTAATATGGCTGATGGATGTTTGTCCAGTTTTTTCATTTGCTATGATAATTGATGGATGATTTTGTTATTTATTTTGCGTTATTTATAGGTAATAGGATATACCTAACCTACCTAACCTAAATATTTGGTACAAACAGCTGATTGTGTAATTTTGTGTAAATAGGTAGGTTATTCTGGAACTGGATATACTGGTATTTTAATTAACGTGTTACTATATTGTAGCAAAATGGTAGAGATATACTTATATGAAATTGCCTTTTTAGCTCTATGTAAATTTTTGCGACTTTGCGCATAATAACCTAGTTTCATAGGCTGTATCCAATCTCAATGTTCTGTCTAATTTATTTAATAGATACTTATGAATTTTCTTAATAAGTATTTCACTACAGTATAATCCATTTGTGTACTATCTTTTTTATCATTTTTTTAACTAGAAACCATAGAAATATCCGAAATTTTAATTAATATTAAGAGACGACGTAATAAATTTTCACCGTACGTGATACTATGAGACTTTATCACATATTCTATATTGCTTTTATCATTTCAGGAATCTACCCCGAGCTATATGGATTGCTATGCCGTTGGTGACCATAATCTACGTAATGGCTAACTTGGCCTACTTCGCTGTGGTTTCCAAGTTAGAGATGATGTCGAACCCAGCTGTTGCTGCGGTATGTTGTCTATGTTTATTTAAAAGTCATAAATCATTTAAATATTTAATCTTACTTTGATAATAAGAATAAATAATCATTGGAGTTCATAAATGTAATTTCAACTGATAGATATAATACTTATTTATGTTTGTTAGAGAACGAAGTTTCTTGACGTTACGTTCTCTCTGCTTACAATTTCCCAGGAATACAGTGTGAAGACTAGGTGATACTACTTAGGTATAAGAATTAAGAAAATGAAATCGATAATGGTTTTTATCAATTTCAGGTGTTCGGTGACCGTTTATTTGGTAACTGGAGTTGGTTAATACCAGTTTTTGTAGCATTATCGACTTTTGGTGGTGTAAATGGTGTTTTATTTACCTCTGCTCGCCTTTTCGCGACGGGAGCGCAGGAAGGCCACATGCCGGGCTTCTTCACTCTCTTCCATGTGGACAAACAGACGCCTATACCTTCACTTATTTTTACTGTAAGTTATTTTTACTAATAATCTCATAATAATTTCTAATATTTGCTGTCTTTGAATATAACAAGAGCATTTGTTTTTTAACATTTTTTTGTCTATTCATGCTCTATAATTATATCTAGGTACTAATTTTATGAATTATCGGGCACACATTTCTAGTTTGTTCTTAGAATGTAATATTGCGGGCGTTCACTGAAAAAATAAACAGAAATAATTGTAATCTTTTGTGTACCACTTAAGTTTAAATTTTACTGTCAATGTAATTATAAACTGTTAATGTTATACCTGTAACTACGGGCAATTAAAAAGCGTATTCTAACCGCGAAAGCTCGCCAGCAGAAATAACAATTTTAATTTAATAGATCTATTTTCGTAATTTTTCCGAACTCTTTGTTGCTACATATTCTTGTAAAATAATTTATACCAACTAATTTGAGATTAGATAGTGATCTACCACCATTCAAATTAATTAGTATAAATAGTGTTAGTGTCAAATTAGTTAATATAAGTAGTGCAGCTAGTGTAAATGTACACTAGCTACAATAATACAGTAACTGGGACAGTTGACTATTGCTGTAAATAATTGAATTACTTGTGTGATATATAATTCACTTAAACCACGTAAGTGCAAATAGTTGAAAGTAAAAACACCTGTTCATTGTACTTGGCAAGTCATGGTTGCGTCTGACTGAGAGCTGTCAAACATAATTTTTTCGATTCCATTCTCTTTTATATGTTCTTAGGTTTACATATAATAAAATTCTCAATGTATTAATTGAATAGGTACCTATAAAAGTTCGCGACATATATCTGTCTCTTATAAATAAGTCAAAATAAGATATTTTATGACAAAAAAATAACTAAAACAACTTACGAGCGAAAGTTATTCGATCATCAAGAAAAATAAAAGTATTATAGGTAGTATGCGGGCGAAGCTGCGAGTGGGCCGCTAGTATCTTATATTAAGTAGTAATGCAAGATAAATATGAGTTATATTGTCAATCCACATGCAATTTATGGAAATTGGCTATTCCTATTATAAACGCATTACAAGTTATTACTTGTTTTATACTTAAAAATGTGACATATCTGTCGAGTGTATTGCTTAATATTTTTATCTGTATTAGAGAATACATGTAAAAATAAAAAAAAAAAATAAAAAATAAAAGTTATAAAAATTAAGTAATTGTGTTACGTCGGCTATTATAATAACTATAGTTTACACGTTTACACATATTTGATACTTACTTACTTATGTGCTCTATATTTTCTTTAACATCACGTTATGTACGTTCAATACAATTACGAAACTTCTAAATAACACTTGTTGATCTTTCTTGTGTTGACGATTACTTTCTCAAAAGTTGTTACACTTTCTAAAACTTTCTTTACATACATATCTTGTACCTACATTACTTCAGTGAGAATAGATTAAAATTGTTACTTTAGTTTTTAGACTTACATACATTAATGTGCAGCGAGTAGTAGTTCCTAATAGTTCTCATTCATTATAAAATACTAGTTAATTGAGATTATAAATGTATAATATATGACTGAATTCAATTAATAAATCTATTTGAACATATTGTGTCTGACATTGATCTAATGTTAATTTACGCGTGCTTTGTTTTATTCTCAGCACGTCCCTACAAGGAAGTCGGAAGTTATTACACAATATTAGGTAGTATTGCGTTAGGTAGTATTGTATTATCCTATAAGGATAGGAGAAAATTATAATACTTTTATATTAGTAACTTATTCCGCCATTATTTAACACGTTTTATGAAGCTAAAGGAATCATAAGTTTTTTTCAACTCAGCTCTATCACGTTAGATAAGTACGTCCTACCAGGATAGACAGATAGAATAAAGAGTCAAGTCACTCGGTTGTACATTTTCCGCAAGAATTTGTGCCTGAAATATTTTTTGTGGGTAACAACAAATAATATTATATACTCAATAGTATCATAATTATATATTTATTTTTATTCCAGTGTTTCTTCTCCCTCCTCATGTTAACAACAAGCAACGTGTTTGATCTCATCAACTACTTCTCTCAAACATTGTGGCTGTCAGTGGGGGCTTCAGTGGTGGGCATGTTGTGGCTGCGGCGAACCAAACCGGACATGCCAAGGCCGATCAAAGTCAACATAATTATACCTTACGTATTTCTTATTGCTATCGGTTGTTTAGTTATCATACCTGCCATAACTAATCCCAAAGACACCGGCATAGGATTGGCCATTCTCTTCTCTGGAGTTCCTATTTACTATTTATGTGTAAAATGGCAGACGAAGCCCGACTGCTATAACGATTTCTCCGGCTGTGTACTGAGATTCATGCAAAAATTGTGTTCTTGTATTTATGTTGAATCCTCTGAAAAGATGTCCAATTGATTCTAAAACACATTTTACGATCTGATTTATATTTACAAAGATATGAGCTTTGATGTATAATGGACCAATAATATGTGTATTTTAAATGTGTAATTTTATTATGAATGTTTATTACACGTTCTCGTGTAGGTATATTTACCACATGGCAAGTAGTGTTGTTGTAAATTTGACAATATAATCTTGTTTAGACAAAATTATAAAAATATTTAATCTTAGCAAAATATTTATGTAGTAATAATAGATATTTGTAACGTGCGAATGTTTAATACAGTATGGATATAATATAATATTTATATACCTATATTAAATATATAACGAAATAAAAATATGACCAACGACCATAGTAAAAATGACTGATTCATTTCAAATCATTCATTACTCAATTTTTAGACTATTTTCATCATAACATGTTATTGTATGCAAATGAAGTGAATATTACACATTACACATATAACATGCTATACGTGTTAACTTAGATATAATGAGTTTAGCTAATGATTGTTTGTCTATAAGACAAGGCTATGTAGTCTCCATAGAATTTACTGAGATGTAAATTATTGATTTTATTTATTATTCAGAACATGAAGTGTGTAATTCGACGATTCAAAAGTGCTTATAAGCTTATAACAGTCTATTTGAATAACGAATATTTTGAATTTGAATTAAAAAATAGCTAGGTACTTATTTACCTAGACTTAAGTTCCTACATTTAATTTATATTTTAAAAAACTTTCATGAATATGGAAACTTAGAACTAAAAACTATATTTTATCTGTTTAAACATCCCTCAGCTCTCTTTTTGTAAATAATTTATTGTCTATGTTCTTATTATTATTGTCTATGTTTATATTTTTATTATTGAGTTTTGCAGATACAAGTAACTCATAAGAATAAAACAGACCTATAGAATTTGTAATCATAACTCATACAAATATGGTTACAGATTTTTTGTAGATAATTATAAAATTTTATTTTTTAAGTTACCATCCGTTATTCTGTTTTCACTTGCATTAGTAATATAATTATGGAAAAAACATTCCATGCAATTAAGTTTTTTTTAGAAGTATTTTAAAAACACCAATATAGTATCGTATGAAATATTTAAAATACTGTTATTTTTTATATAATAGAGATAATTATGTACTCTATCTATGTATATAAAATTTCATGATGTAACGGATAACACATACAAACAGCTTTAATATTCGAATATTTTTATTTTAGAAATTAAGCTAAGGAATCCATGCACAGATCTAGTGGTACGGCAGTTATGTTAAATATTGGTCAATAGCAGGTATACAAAATTTTATAATGTTTAGTATATTTGATTATAAATGAAAATTTTAAATTTTTTAAACTCAATTATATCTTAACTTAATTCAATACAAAAATTGTTGTCAGACGTCTACGGATATTTTTGTGTACATTTTTTTATACTGTATGCTTATACATTGTTGTAAAATTTTATACTACATGTACCTACTGAGCCATTATTATAACAACTTAAAATAAATATATCGAAATTCCATGGTTACATTATTTTTGAAATATTTTATTAAATACCTACCCTATTACCATAGCCAAGTTTATTTCGTCACATTTTCTTCAAACTAAGTCCTCTAAAGTATACTTAAGTGTAATATTTTGTCTTATAAATACGTCCAAATATGAATTGTTCATCAAATATTATTAAATACAACTAAGTAACTCAAAATTCTTTATAAGAATGCATTTCATGATATAAAATTGTTGCATACACATTTTTTTTAAATGTTGTATATAAAAAAAAATAAAACTAATAATTTGGCTTAGGCTTATTGATTAATCAAAAAGGAATTTCATATTTAATATTCAATATTCAATTTTCAATATTTAATATTCAATATTCAATTAATATCATATTAGAACAAATCGATGCCATGACTATGACAACTTTATTTAGCATTCTTGGGTTTTTGATCATAAATGTTAGTTTGACATTAGAGACAAATGTCAATTTATACTTGACAGTCATATTCCTTTGTTATGGTTTAGAATTCTGATTACGGTCGCAATTAATTTCAAACAGTCTCTTATCTCTTTATCTCTTGCGTCCTATTTTCTCTTCTCTTCATGTGATTACGAGTTTTATAAGGCTTTTTTTAATGAAATTACTCTTTTAAATTTACTAGAATGTTGAAATTCGAAATTGTGTCTTCGCGTACGGTGGAAGCTGTAGAAAAGGAGAAGAAATTCGTAGCTTATATGTTACAAGTCAGACAGGATTCCACAGAGTCAAGAGTATTTGATCCTGATCCAGCAAACGTAGAGAGAAGATATACTCATTTTTTAGATTTATATAATGGCTTAAAAAAGGAGCACCCATCATTAATTAGCAACACTTCGTTTCCGCGGAAGGTATGACGCATATATTGCAAACAAATGTATTTACTTACTTGATTCTTATATCACATGCGGCATTGTATATTTTTAGAAAAAAAAATATCATACATGACCATGAAAATGATGGCAAGAAACGACAAAGTAATTAGTCGTTGAATACATGTACATATAAAGGAATAGGTAAGAATAGGTACATGGTCTACCTCTCTTGGGTTTTGTTTAATCATATGCATATTATTCATTATTCAAAGTAATGATGTTATTCAACCTAATTTAATATTATAATATCTGTGTGCCTAATGTAACTTTACATATGTTTTACTATAGCTGCCGACACATAATATATTTATTTCTGTTTACAGATAGTGGTAGGAAACTTTGACCCAAATCTAATATCTACTAGATGTGTTGCATTTGAATCATTATTAAATTTGATAGCAAATGAGTCACGTCTCAGAGATGCCCCAGCAGCTATTGCATTCTTTCAGAATGTTGAATTGAAAGATGCCAGAAAATTGATTGACGAAGGAAAATTTGACCAAGCACTATCAATTTTAGAAACAAGCTTTAAATTATTAAATAAGGTAATGTTTATTTATTATATTAAGCTTTATTCATACATTCTTATTTTGTTTAGTTTTTCTGTGTGGTTAACGTTGCATATATTAGGGTTTAAAGAAAGTTGCAGACAGATCCACACACACTTCCAAATATGATTCTTGTACATTTATTGTTGTTATATATCATAGTATATTATTATAACTATTAGGAGGAGTGCAGGAGTGAATTATTATATTGCTCTGATAACAAGGCAAAGAACTCTCTTCAGTTCTGCCAATGTTTATAAAATTGGGTGGAAAACTGGAAACTGAGTGAATATTGGGAAGGTGGCTTCATAGCACTAGGTTCCCTCTACCTACCCAGATATATGCGAAATATAGCATGAAGCTAATTTAATTTAATCCTTTTTTCAGGTTTACACAGACCGATCAAGAGTAGTTCTTAGTGTTCTATGTAGAATAGTAGCTTGCGCAGGCTCCAGCGGCGGAGCGTTGGCGGGACCTGTTGAGAAATGGGCCCAGCTGGCATTAAGACGATATGAAGCTGTCAGTGATTCTGACCTGCTGCTTATTTATATACCGCTATTACACACTTGCATTTCAATTTGGTAAGTTTTCACTTCGAGGCCGTCGTAGTGCAGTAGCAAAACGTGTGACTTAAAATGCGGCAGTTGTGGGTTCCATTCTCACTCAAGGGAATTATTATATATTTTCGTTTCCAAGCTCTAGTACAAGGCAAAGCGCGAGACGGAGTGTCTTAACACTAGATTCCTCTGCCTATCCTGCTATATGCGGGGCAGCATGAAACTAAAAAAGGTCCTCACTTATCTTATATTTATTGGTTCAGATCTGTTTAGTTACATACAAAGAAAATTGATTGGTATAAGAGATAACTTTTCACAATTATAGAATGAAAGTATTAAGTTAATTAAGCAGCAATTGAGTATTGGACTGTAAATGTGATTGTGAGTTCGATTTCCATTAGAGGTAATGAATTATTTCAATATTAATTATAAGAAGTAGCGTGAAGCTAGAAGATAAGTATGTAATATGCAAAGTTAGCTTATAATTTAATCTTGTCGTATTTAAAATATTTATATGCAAATTATATAAAGGACTGAATATTCATTGAATATTATCACAATGTGGACCTTACAAGACACATGACCTTAAAAGACAATTCCCCAGATTGGAAACTGAATCCACAATTGTTAGGCTTCCAGTCTTAGTTGTACCGCTGCACCACAACAGCATAATATTGATAAACTGATCCTTGTATTATATATTTTATGAATAAAGTATGCAATATGAAGCTGAAAATAGTTTTTTTCAATATTTACTTTCCAGGGAAACTTTAGGCCGTGATAAGTCACAATTAGTTGAGGAATTAAATGCACTACGCAGGAAGGGAATGAAAGTAGACTCTGTGCCGAGCCTGATGGAGGCTGTGGATAATTTGGACACAGCTATCTGAAATTATATACTATATAATATAGAATAATATAGAAATTATATAATATATATATTGTTCTGTTGTGTATTTGTTTAAATGCGAAAAATAATAATAATTGTGTAGTATTTAAATAACATTATTGTACAGATAAATATGGAATGAGTTTAAAAAAAAAAAACTTAATTATAAATTTTATTCTTAAATTTATTAATATATTATACAGCATTAATTGTGATCGGAAAAATTTAAGTCTTCCCATGAACCAAAGTTTTCTCTACTAAGAGACAAATTGTTAAATGCTTATTAAATATTTTTTACATATTTAAAGTGTTCTTCTACACTTATGCTTATTAATGTTATGTGAATATAAAGATTGAGGAAAAAAATAAGAAAATATGTAAGATTTAAAAAGAATTTTGTGTGCCCTCACAAAATTGAGAGATAACTTTGTTCTATTAAGACTTTATTAATTTAAAAGATATTATTAGTCGACGGTCATTTTATTTTTTTAAATATCAATATTACTTTAAGACGAATGTATTATATATCTAACTATATAGATTAATTCATTATATTACTTTATATTGTATATGTAATGCTTATGTTTGCTTTAACAATGTATTTTTTTGATCTGGAATGATATTAACATTTAAATAAGTGTACTAATAAAATGCTAATAAGTGACAGATAACAGATATGTTTACTACTAGCATTTTCTGCGTCGATACTTTTACAGTTTTCTAATTTACTACTTTATGTATTGTAAATACTAACAATGCATTGACTTGTGGTTATCGGAAACATTTAAATTTTAAAAAGGTTGGTATCCTTTTTATTATTAGGTTTTATTTCTGAAATAGACGTTTTAACTTTATATAACTTGTAGATGAGAAATACGAAATAGTGACATTGTTCACATGTAATCTGCCTTATTTATCTCAGTAGATCATAAGTAGAGCTTTTATCTAATTAGACATAGACGTAAGTTAAAATATAATTAGTCCTTGTGTAGCTATTATTGTTCTGTACAGAGAAACACATTACAAACAGAGTTGAGTAAATTTTAATTGCATTTAACAATTGAATTTTATTTTATTGAATGAGAAACTATAGAATGAGAATTAATTATTTGTGATTTACTTATGGTTCACTGTGACACTGCAATTAACAATTAATTATTTGTTGTATTTATTTATTGTTAATGGTAGTGTAATAATTTATAATTAATTAATTATCAATTGTGATTTCCAACCAAACAAATTATCAATTGAAAATGTTCTTCTGTTCTGTTCTGTTCTTTCTAATAAAATTTGTGCAATTCTGTTTACGAAATGTTATGTATGCTCACATAATATAGAAATAGCAGACGCTAGATCAAGTTCGCCTATTGACAAAAACATTTAAACGTGCCTAAACTAGTATTTTTTCATAATAATTGAATTGTGATGTACGCATTGGTCTCGACTTATATTATGGCATCTGACTCTATTGTCAATTTGATATGTAAGAAAAAAATACCAAAATATGTGAAAAAAAAACATTTGTGCATATTTTGTTGAAAAGTTTATCTTTTTCTTTTAGATGTTAGTGCATGGATAAATAGTTATTACTAACGTATTATTTGAGAACGAAAATCCCTTATGTATTATTTTGTATGAGGGATATTGTATAAGAATAAAAAATTATAGCATATTATTTTCTATTCAATCACAAGGTATTTTTTATTATTATGTAATGTTTTTATTAATTTCTATAAATATGTTTTAAATTTAAAAATACATTTTTAATCTTTAAAAATGATATATACCTATCTATTATAAATTTGCAGATATACATCTATTAACTCCTATTATACCTTTTATTTTTTACTTAAAGTATTTTGTACATTCTTTAAGTATGGGTTAACTAAATATAAAATATTCTTGCAAACTATTAGTATTCGTCAATTAAGTATTTAATGCGAAAACGTAATTGTAAATGTCAATCGTATGTGATATTGCACCAATAAGGACATCAAGTCTATATATCTAGTCTATTGGTATCTTTTTTTTATATTTATTAATGCTATAATTTATTGGCGGGAAAGTGGGAACAAAAGTGTCTTAATGGGATCAGTATTCAGGTTCAGTTGGCAGGTTCCCTCTGCCTACCCTGCTATGTGCAGGATACAGTGTGATATATTTTTTCTTTAAACAAAAAATGTACTCGCAATGAGCCAGTTTAAGATGATATTACACAGATATGGCTGAATGAAGATGCCATTTTAATTGTATAATAATTTTATTTTTTTGTCAATTATATTATTTATAACTAAATTTTATTAATTATTAAATTACTAATTATATGTAAGAAATAATTTTGTATTATAATGTCAGCTAATTTATTTTTATTATACGACATATTTGATATAATCACGGGCATTGATAATTTATATAATAAATGTAGTAATCATTTTTTTATTAAACATTATATTTGTTTATAGACTTTTCAGTCATCTTAATATTTACACACGTATTATTTTTTCACAAAAAATTATATACTTTTAGATTATATTTTATTATAGCATAATAAAAACGTAAGTATTCCCTTTTAATATAGTTTTATTTAACGGAAACGGCAAACCTGTTTACAATTGTTTTTTTTCTTGTTCTAATCCGGGGAAAGGATAGCATCTGTTAATTTAAAACTAAATAATCAAACAGTGTTTATATATCGGTGGTCCTTAATATTGTATAATGTCGCTTAACCTATTCTAATAATATGACTGATATTTTATACATTTGTAGTCGTACATAATAAATATATCGTAATATATTTGAACTAAAGCGTTTTTACTTGTAAACCCATCTTTCCTTGTGCATTATATATATTTTAAATAGTTTGCACAGATTAAAATTTATATCTATTGATACATATAATAATATAGTAACTAACCGCTGTCTATACATAGACGATATATGACAAAATTTCGTCAAAATCTCGTTACGGCTGTGCGTCCGTCTTACCTCAGTCAGTGAGAACATGTCCTTTTATATATATAGTTTCTTATTTCGTTGCCTTGACTTTAGTTTTCACATAATCTTTTTGTGTAAAGATTTTTTTTATAATTTTTCAGCCGTAATTTTTTGTTCATAATAATTCGAGGATAGAGTCCAAACTATTCTGGGGTAGGCATGGGCCATCCAGCCCTCTCCCATTAGTACCATAATTTTTGTAACAGGTAGCAATACGTCTCTACATTCATTTCGTCTCTACTAAACAATTTCCGGATATACCACTTCATTCACTTTGTTTTTTTGGGTTAACTTAACCTCCTAAAAAGCAATTTAAAGCAGACAAAACCGAAGAGCTATACCTATAGCGGTATTATCAAAGTCTATATATTACAAATTTTTAAATTAGTTACACTCTGTATCCCTGTGTGGTATGTACTAGCAGGGTAGGCAGAGGGAACCTAGTGTTTAGACACTGTCGCCCACTGTCCGCCTTCTAGAAGCATTGCGTGTTGAGTGGCGGAGCTCAACGCAGGGATTTTGCGTTGGTGCCCGAACCCATAACCGTCACGTTACAGTCAAATCCTTGTGCCCCTACGCTACGACGGTCTCTAATATAATAGAGTAACAATATAACTCTATTATCAATGTTCTTAGTTGCCAATATTATTAGCTTTTTCGATATTCGATATATAAAGGCACATTTAATTATAACAGGTAAGTAGTTGCTATTATACTTACTCGGACAAGTCGATATCATAAAACCGACGTATTAAGTAAATTGTTAAGGGATTCACCAAAACAATTTTCCCTTCATAAAGGTAATGAATTTGGCTACAATCGCCCTTCATAATGGTACCTGAATGCGGTCCCTTCGATAGTCGTTTGATTGCTAGTGGTTAGGTAATTCTGATCGTGCACATGGCTAATGCAAACGTTAATCAGATATTGGGTTCATGTGCCAAAAAAAAAAATATAAATACGGTTTACATATCGCTTTCAAATTGCTTCAAGTTTTTTAGTATTTTCAGGAGCAAGTAAATGTCAAGGAACTAGGAGTTACCTATCCAGTCTGCTCGACGGCCGCAAGCCGAGGTTCGAGTCCCCCTGGGGGCGCCCTTACAGTCGTCGACTTCCTCACAGACAGCCACTTAGTGCTTGCATTTCTTCAGGGACAGAGTACCCTCTTCCCTACCCAACCGGTGTCGCTGTAAAAGCCAATAGGGCTAACAGCTTAACCTCATATTCCAAAAAAAAAATAAAGCTACCTTACCTACATATACTTGCATACCTACTCATTACAGATTAATTGATGATTGATCATTATAAGAATGGCGAATGTGTTGTTTTGTATATTTATTATACTTTAACCTAAACTGGTGTAATGAAGAGAAAGTTCTTAAGAAGCAAGTTCGTTGTAAGCGCGGCCGGTAACAGCTATAAATCGGCAGTACAGATTTACGAGGGTGCTCCGCAAATCGGTTTATATTTTCGATAAATAAAATTGGCGCGGGTTTTGCGAGGTAAGCAGAGGCCGTTAGGAGAGCGTCGCCGCTGCCGCCATCTGCCGCGCTCACATAAACCCAACTACCCTCGCGTTTTCTTGCTGACAATTTTTTCCTGCCCCGGTCATTACGCAGCTGGGCCCGAGACAAAACGGCGAATCGTTTAAGCCCTCTCCGGAGACCGTACAATTTTATTGTGTGTATCTAGTCGAAATTGATATGCTGTGCGAGTGTTGGCGCGTCACATGGCGAAGGACGCTGGCCCCGCGCGCTCATTTGCTAGCTCTCGGCTTCTGTAAATAATAAAAAAATATGGCCAATATGGATAAAATAAATGGTATGTTGCAAAAACCATAGAGTAAAACTGCATGAACGCGATGCGACGATTGTGGGTTCGATACCCACTAAGGGGATTTAATTCCCCCTATTTAAATGAAGAAAAAGTGGGGAGCGGATGCGATATAACGTGTAGCTAAAAATACTTTAAGCTTAATTATCACATTAGGGAAATAAGGTTTGTTATATAATCTCGTTCTTGCAGCTTAAATTATTGAAAAATAAAACCACTAACAATTAATAGGCTTTTAATAACAAAATACAAATATAAAACAAAATTATTGTTAGGTACCTCTGTAGTAGTCGGTTTGTCATAAATGTATAAGACTATGATTTTTATTTGTCAACCAAAACTGACAGTATATTTTTTATATTTATCTTATATTGTAATTATTGCTAATTAAATTTAATGGATATAACATCAAATGTTTGACGAAACTTGAACCTATGCCTTCAAATAAAAGCGATTGGGATGTCGTCTCCGTGCTTATGGGCTTGGCTGTGTTCGCCCTGCCCATAACACTCTTAGTCCCTGGATTTTCAATCTCAAACGTAATTCCGAAAACTCGCATAGAACGCCTTCACATGTTTCATCAGGATCTATCATGGTCTCAGCTAAATGCTGCCGTGATAGCACTCCTTGTGGTATTATTTTGTTTTTACCTGGAAATGCGGAAACGACAGTAAGTATAATAGAATATTTCATAAATCATAGAAATATTTGTAAGAGGAAACCTAGTGTTAAGATTTTCCGTTCCTCATTTTCTGGTTATATTTCTGAAATGTCTCGAACATTATTTGAATGACTAAATTCAAAGCCGCGCTTTGTCATGTTACCATAGCGAGGTGATGGAAGTGATTTATAACCCCTAGTGGGAATCGAATCCACAACCATCGGGTTTCGTCCACTTTGTGCCGATGCGCTGCAACGACCTCGTACCATTAGTTCATTAAAACATCACATAATAATAAAGAAATACAAAATTAATAACAATCGTTATTTTATGAAATCTGCGAGTTGAAATTATTATTTTAAATAACAAAGAAGCGCTCATCGTATCTACAATTGAACGTACATCCTCTCTGTACTTTAAAATTATATTTTCCTTTAAATATCTACATTTCATCACAAGCTGTAAAAAGAAGAAACTAAATAAATATTTAGTTTTTTTTTTTATTTTATTTTTTTATATGGAATAGGCTTACGTTTGACCGCATCAAGTCTGGTGAGCATTGATGTCGTCTACGGTGGTGCACGCTTGCCTAGAAGATACCTATTCACCCTATCTTTGAAAACCCCCACATTGTACGTCACAGGAAATACAGATGCCGGCAGTGAGTTCCAATCTCTCGCAGTGCGGATAAAGAATGTAGCCTCAAAGCGTTTCGTTCGTACGGTAGGCGTTTAGTTCCTTATCTGTCATAACAATAAGCAATACATATGTCCTCAGTTTAGATGAGATTGTAGAAAACGTGAGAGCTGTGAGTGAAGCTACTGATAACATAATGGAAGAGGAGCGGGATCGGCAGACGGATGCCATGCGCGCCTGCATGCAGCTGCTGGACTCCTCGGTGGAGCATTACGAGAATTTGATACTCCTCCGAGATGACCTCCGTTATCGCTCGAAGCCACAGTACCCACCTGTTATCGAATTAAGCTCTTCCGAATTGTAAAAGTTATATGTAAACGGAATAAAAGTTGAAAAATAATTATTATTTTCTTTAGGTACTGACAGTTTGAATTATCTTTCGACGGAGACTAGGTTCTTAAATAAGTTGTTCTATTATACTTACTTATATACTTTTACAATCTACTTAAACTTTATTACAATTGATCTGTATGCTATGGATTTTTTATAGCTTATCATATCCTGGCTATAGCCAAAATAGGCAAAAAGGAGCTAGTTTTATGAAATTTCATTTTTTCTATTTTGTACCCCATTAGAAATTCGTATCAGTGGCGGAATCCATTATAGGCTTTATCTCAGGTTTTCTCTTATAATAAACAGAGAAATTTTAATAATTTTAAATGTAACCATTTCTCCGAATGGACCCCTAATACAACTAAAGTGTTTACGGTGATAGTAGAAAATACTACAATATTTATTTTATTTAACATATACGTTTATATTAACTGTTCCAACATAACAACAATAGAAGTGATCATTAGACTAACTTACTCCTGCCCCGTGGGACGTTGTTGACGCGAAAAAACCAATCTGGCACCAGCAATTACATTAAGGAATCCAATTAGACGCTCGCCTCACCGCTGTTCTTTCAAAGTGTTTTTAAATTTACTGCTTGAATGTGAAAATATAAAATTTACAGTTCTTACATGTTTACATAAAATAAATTGTACTCTCTTGTCCATTTCTTCCTTTTCACGTTTAGCCTATTTTATACACATTTGACTAAAAATGACTGAAATGTTAAAAATAAAAATGTTGTTAAAAATAAACATAAGTTACATAACCTTTTCCTTAATTTGAACCTACAATATAGTAGCTATTGAAGGTACGTGTCCCAACTCGCAAGACATCGCGATCTAACTTCGATGTATCTAACATCGGGACTGCCTTTTAAATATCAACTTATAATAAAAAGAGTTAGTTAGTTACACGCTGTATCCTACATATAGCAGGGTAAGCAGGGGGAATCTGGGAACTTAGTGAATAGACACTCCGCTCCCATTAAGACACTTCCCTTCCCCAATTTCCGCCATTTCCGATGAGTGGCATAACTTAATGCAGGCTTTGCCTCAACACCAGAACGAAATAATGGAATCGGCCTCGCAACCTGTCGCACTTACAGCTTGTACTCTGACCACGACTGGCCTTGATAAAAAAATAAGATAAAAAAATATTTTAAAACGGTTAGTTTGTCGTATCTGTAGCATGTTAACGCAACTGTGCGCGAGATCTCCACTCTCCACAGTAGCTCCAGCACCTCAATACAAACGCACGTCAGTTAGCGTCGCGAGGTGAACACGCCCCTCTATTTTCATTTAGACAGCTCCGCCGGGAGAGGATCAGCCGCCCGCAAAAATAAATAAAACTGTTATTGAGATAAGCATCTGCTGCGCGGCTCTCGCTAAGTCCCGCTGTGTCGCGCTGAGCAATGTACTGAGATATGTCCGGATTACGTCGTAGCTTCAGAGTCGGAGTTTCCTTCAAATCTGCCGCTTTCCTACCAAGTTTGCAGCTGAAGACGGTTTAGCCCGCTCCGGATGACAATTTAGAACTGAAAACACATTTTGCTTACCTACTGTCACAGAATATCTGTTTTCGCTTTTTGTATTCAATTTTCGTTTTGTTAAATAAGATAAAATAGATAGATTATTTGAATTGTTTCGTTTTTAGTTTTTGATATATTGACTAGTCTTCAATTACAAAACTAGAATATTGAATTTACGTAATCTATACTAATATAATAAAGCGGAAGAGTTTGTTTGTTTGTTTAAACGCTAAGATCTCTGGATCTACTGGTCCGATTTACTTTGTTTTTGTTTTGTATGAAAGCTGCATTCTTCAGATGTACTATAGGCTATATATAACATATAAACTAATATATTAAAATACTTTCTAATTTGACATCCAATTTATTCTACCATGTTAATAACAACCGTCGCTACGCGACCGTTACCATTACCGCGACATTTTGACATTCATCCTTATGAAAGTAAATATAGTAAATATAATAGTCACTTTTAGCATTTCATGTAGATTGAAATTATAGTTTACTGTATAACATTCTAATAAATAATTAAGGAGATGTCACTGATTCGAAATAACCTAGCCTTTGGGCGGCATAGTATGAGTATGACCGACGCGAAAATATTCTTATAGTTCAAGCAGGCGTAGCCGCGTCCGGGTCCACTAGTATATTATATGTGGATGTTATACTTAAAAGAAAACATTTCTTCAACAATAATGTTAATGTGGTAGGTATAATATACGTAGCCGTCTTATTTTCTCGAAGTCATTCCAACGAAACATAAACGCACGGATTACTTACTGCTAATATAAGAGTGGCCGGCACCTGCGGCCACCTGCCCCGGATTAATTTCTCATCAGAACAGCTCTTAGGATATAATGAAGATTGGAGAAAAATGTAGAGCTCGAGATGTCTCCCGTTGATTAATAAACTCGGTATAACCTCACCCAGACGTTTTTGTTAAGGGTATTTCATGAAAATGTTACTGTAAAGTAAAAGGAAAGCGACTCTAGTAAATATAGCTATCTTATTCTATCTTTTTTATTTCACACTTTATCTATTTTACAAAGTCTAAATCAGAACTAAAAAGGAAAATTATAATTTTATCGCTGTCACATGACAAGTTATTACAATACAGTAGTTAATAGTATGTTACGTGTTGGTTGTGAGTTCGATTCCTACTGAGGGGAATATAAAAAATATTTCGGAAATAATACATTGCTATATAAATAAACTATGCTACATGTTAAACTATGTATTTACCTACGTAAGTACATTCAAAACTTACGAGTTAGGTCTAGCCAAGTTTATTTTAGAAATAGCCAAGTTTATTTTAGAAATTAAAAACTGGTAAAAAGAAATTATAATAAAGGGACTTTGAAAGAAAGTACCTAGTTGATTTATTTATGTAGAAACTATGTCTCTACGAACATTTTTGTGTCTGCTTATCCTGCTATATGCGGGATACAAGGTAAATTGTAAAATTAAATATTTGTATTAACAAATATCCAGTTTTGGATGGATAAGACATAATTTATATAGTATTTATGATATGAGATTTTACAATTACAAGTTTTAATTGTAAAATTTCAGTTTTATTTTCCCGTTTTTCACGCTGCAGTTTGTTCAATAATATCCATTAATATTATATTACAACCTAAGTCATAAATTGTTTCAATTTATATCATATAAATATCAAACATACAAATACAAATATAAAAATGAAAAATTGAATATACAAAATAATAATTTAAAACAATCCTCAATGCAATTAGAGAAATTAGATGTCATTATAAATTACATTGGATCCTTCCGTTATATCGTTTCAATAATACATAGGTACTTCAATAATTACAGAACAATTTGATATTTTTTAACCGAAATTTGATTTTAAACGGTGACATTGTGACCACAAAGTCACGAAGGTGGCATGCCATAGTTCGTAGCGGCCGCAAGATGGCCGCAAGCATCTGTCGGTTTGTCGCTCTTACCGTTTTAGTTACTGTTCTCTTATAATTACGAATTATTTACTGTATAACTTGGCTGCGGTTTAGGTTAATTCACGTGAACACTTTCGGTTAAACTAAAATGCCCTAGGATATGTGAATTGTGTGTGTTATTTCAAAGTTTCGTATAATAATGTTGTTTATAAGTTTCATTGTATCAATATGCATTCATAGTTATAGATCTATTGATGATATATGATAAAACACAGTATTCTTTTTCGTTCTAACATTAAGGATACCATGTTCTAATAACAGTACCTAGTCGTAGGCCTTATCTCTATGGAGGGCCTGGACTTTAGCTTTGCACAGAAATGTTAGTGTAAATGTTGTTTTTTTTTTATTTTTCGGGGAAATGTTTTTAATAGTAAAATTTTTGGTGTAGACACCAGACTATTCTATGGTGGGAACGGACTACCCCTTCCCCAATCTTCCTACGAGCATGGGCGTAGCACAAATAAATAAAATGTATGTTACGAGTGTAATATAAACTTCCAAGCTTATTATACTTTCTATTTTGAGTATTCTAAAATACTGTAGCGAAAAAAGTTATTAAAAGTCTAATTTGATACAGGTATTTTAAAACAGATATTTTAAAAACAAGGTATATTTTCACCACTCTTGCACCTACCCGGATCCTAGCTAAAGCTAGGAGCAATCTAAGAAAGCCCGCCTATCTTCATAAATTTAAATTGTCTTTTGTGCCTTCATTCAAAATTATTTATGTTACTATTTATTGTATTAACATAAATTGGACATGAGTTATTTTATTGGCCCGAATGCGTCAAGTGCGCTGTGGACAAAGATTATGATTGTAATTCAGATTTGTCATAGATCGTAAAGGTTACCTTTGTTTATGACACCGTAGAGATGTTCTTCGATTTATAACATTTTTAAAGAATAAAAAATGTCGTATAAAAGAAAAACTGTCGTTAATGGAATGTTAGTAAAAGGAAGACAATAAATTGTTTCAATATATTTTACTATAATAAATGATATAAACGAAATACATATTTACAAAATATGTTAGCTAGTAATAGCATGCTTAGACGTTGTTATTACAAATTTCGTAAGCAAATTCGATGAAACACTGCTTTTTAAGCCTTTCCAGTCACAATCTAAGACTTTTTTGTAAATCTAGATTTTTTTTTAAATGTTATACCAGTGATTTCTGTTGTTACAAATGTTAATTTATAATAAAATTAGTCGTGTATACACGTCGATATAAATCAGGTCCTGGAAGTCATCTGTCCCGCATGCGAGCGCGGTCGTTTGTTCACGATCACTGGTCACCTTTATTGTTTAAGCATTAATGATAGCCAATACTTCGCTTGTCATGTTTTGATCTAATTTTTTTTTAAGTAAGTTTTTGTTATACTCAAAAAAAAAAGAGGAAGAGAGGGAACCTAGTGTTAAGACACTTCGTTTCCCACTTTCTACCAGAAAAGCAACTGCCGTTTTTTTGAATAAAAACATCATCAATATCATATTGACTTAGTTACTTTTAAGTTTAACATTTCACTCATTTATAAACAGGGCTAATTAGGTAAGTATAATATAACAGGAAATTAAAATCTACTCGAGAAAATTAAATATTTATATTTTCATTTCTTAGTTCTGGTGTCGAGGCAATACGCGGTGTAAAATTAAATCACTCAACGGGCAATCCTCTAGAATTCGGCGGAAAATAGGGAAAGAAGTGTCTTAACACTCTAGGTTCCCTTTGCCTACCACGTTGTGTGTGAGCGTGAAGCTAATTTGATCTATATTAAAAGATCTAACTAAGTAACAAGTACCAAAATCATCTAACTTCCGTATAAAATCTGTGAGTAGTAATAGTGGGCGCATAGAATGGAGCGAGCCACAGGAGCCACGGGGGGCCGCGCTCAGCGATCCTTGTACTTTAATTTAATAATCGCATTTCAAACACCACTTCTATAGTTATACAATTTAATATTATTATAACGAAAGTTTTGCGTCTTAGTCAAAAAATATATTTTTGTTTTATTATACAATTGTCAATTGTAATTTTCAAATGGACGTTTTATGCCTAAATGCTGCTGGTGCACTCAGATTGCAAAATTAGTAATTATTTATTATATTAAATTATATGAAGCGCGGTGTTGAGTTCCGCGATTCTAAAGGCAATGCCTCGAGAATTCGGTGAAAGGGAAACGGAAGTGTCTTAACACTAGGTCTAGGTACAATATATGTTCATACATATGTACGTAGTTGGTTAATGTGCTGAATTTTTCTTTCTTTTTGATGTAAATAAAGATATGTATTTAAAATATTTACCTTTTATTCCCTTATTAATGTTATTATAATGAAGAGTCTGTTTGGATTCTGAATTTATCATACTTTTAATGATATCATATATTTAAAATGCCATTTAAAATTTTATCCTGTTTTATGGAAATACAAACAATATACGCAACGTTAATCATTCTATAATGTCCTTATACTGAAGTGCCCCTATTTTATTTAAAATGTTAACGATATAGAAACGATACTCACGCCCAGCTTTAAGCCTTTTCATCTGTCAAGTTTTAACAGCTATGGAATTGGGTTATAATTTACGATTTTATCTCACACTCACCATAGGGGCTGTGGTCAGTGTGGTCATTGAAAAAACTTGCAACTGTATAATGGTCGATTTGACCTCCCGCTACGGCGGCACCCGGCCTGTTATTACTTGCCAAAATAGAACTGTAATAGTCAGACTTGCCCAGGCCCACGTAACTTGCGCGTAATTTAGTGCGATCTCGTAACGGCCGCTCGGGGCTGGAGTCGTTTGTCCACCTCCCGCTGCATCCAAGCCGGGGGTGATTCAGATTCACTTTTGTTACTCATTTTGTGACTATATCATTGTTGTCCACGATTACGGTTAATAGCCAGTTTATGAAGTACGTACAGGGGTGTTCGAAAATTGAATAGAGATATTATGATATTACAAATGTGGTGCAGTCAATATGCTAAGCTGGCCTCGAGATTGATACTGGCAGCGGGCGCTGGGTGACAAATAGTCAGTTCAGCGGAGGCGTCGGGCGGCGTCTTACCATAAATAAGGATTACGTCTGTGACCACGTAGTCTTGCGGAGTGGACGCAGGACAGCCTTTGTGACGTCGCTATACCGCACTAGTCTCGTGTCAAATAACCAAGCCACCACACTTTGTTATAAGCTTGTGAACTAATACATACCTATGTTATATATAACATTTAAGTACATTTAACTCTATTAATTACTCCTTTGAAATATTTTTTTTTATCAACTTCACGCTGCATATAGCAGGATAGACAGAGGGGAACCTAGTGTTAGGACACTCCGCTCCACACTCTTTGAATTCTGAAGGCATTGCGTGTTGATTGATGGAACTTCACTCAAAACAACGAACTCCAATGAGTCCGTGGAATGGACTGGAATTGATAATTCAAGAAAGTAAAATATACTAAGATGCGAAAATTCATGTGATTACAGCGCCTGTATCTCGAATTACAAGTTAGAAGACTGGCATCAAGTTGAGCGCGAGAAGCGTTAAGCCAAATCTGTTTTAGGCTGGGTGGCGATGTTTGAGTCGCGAGAGTGCCGCGGCTTACCGGCTCACGGAGAGAGCGGGGACCCGACGAAATACGCATTAAACCCCCGTTTCACTTATGTTGATGTCTATATAAGTCTATGTAAATGTCTACAAAGTAACAACTCTGCCAAAGACTAATTGAATTTCGAACCTTGGTCTAAGAATTTCTTTCAAGCGGCGACGGATCTAAAAGTTTGTCAAATGTCAAATTATTGTTTTTTTTTATCTGTGTGTATGATTAATAATTTTATTAAATTATGTACTTTATTATATTACATTTTCGCTTTTATGATCTTATTATATAAAATGTAGAAATGGGGTTTGTGAAAGAAGACCGAACCCAAAGAATTTCGTAATTATTAGGTACTTATTAATCAAAGTAAATATTTAATTATAGTTTTAGTATGATGGTATATATGTATAACGATTCGAAATATTTAATTTCATTATTATTTACATAATATGGTTGAAACAATTGTATTTGAGTAATTGTATTATAATTGCAATTGACTGAATACTAACTAAAACCTGACTATATATTCTTTTTTGGCTACATCATCTGATAAGGCTAATGCGAAACAAAAGATAAAATGAGATATAGGCAAACATTTATTTGTATAAAAAAATATACCTACTTTTTTATTATACGTATATTAAACTTTAAATTAAGCTTCAAAATAATCCACCGCTCTCGCTTATACGATTCGATTCAATTTGCTTATGTATAGCTGTTGACTTACGACAGTTTTGTAAGTACACTAACTCACTAATAGACTCACTACTCACTAGGTATTCAGAGTCAGGCCGTTAGTTGTATTTGTTAAGTAGATTGTAAATTCACTAGCTCAGCTTAACCAAATAGGCTGAGTTCGGGGAACCCTACGAGTATATTAGCGATGATAATCTTTTATTGCTTCGAAGTACAGAAATACTTGAACCGTGATTGTCGTGCGAGATCGATTGTTATCTGGCAGTAGCAATTATATTAAACGTATTTATTTATATATATTAATTAAAATTATCTTACTATACTCTTAACATATGTATTTATTATGTTTCTAAACGTTTGAAACAATTGTGTCGTTTTTAGTGTCACGTTCGTCCATAATCTAACAGGAAGAGGGGGGGGGGGGGGGGAGTCTTTAATTAGTTGTTATAGTGCTATCTCGTGAAATCTCCAATTATATACATGCACGGGTCACGGGCCGGTCCGGGATTAGCCCATGGTTAGTCTTCTCACGTCGTGGAGGATTCAATTAGTCCCGTCCAGCCCATACCGTACAGCTTTATGACACGCCATGAATATGCACCAATAAATATTTATAGTATTCCTTATTGTGCTATAACATATGATCGTTACTGGTTATTGTACTCGTAGTGGGCCCATCTTCTTAGGTGTTTCATTATATCTTGTATAACTGTTTTGAGTTGTTATTTAAAATGTGATTGTTTATTAATTAATTATTATTGTATTGTATTACGTTTATTTAAATTAGATTAAGCATAGGTATATAAAGTTATCAGTTAGTAAGTAACAAAAATAATCATGGTTTACAAAAAGAATATTTAAATCCCTTATAGTCTTATAATAGGTTACAACTTTGTAAATAAAAAAGGACCGAGCAAAGCATGAAAGGGTTACATAATAATGAAAAAAAAAACACCGTAAATTCGTTATTTTTTAAACCTTTTAATCATAGATCTACATAATAATGTGAAACGGGACTTCCCGTTCATACGACAACTTGATTGATGTGCCCTCGTAGATTTATTTACCCGAAAAGTAACGCGATGCTTGTCCACAAAGCTTCTACAATATAAAAATGACCCCCGTTACACTTTTGTTTTATTTTTTAATGCGGACCTTTCGTAATTAGCGTAATAAATTATAAAATGATAATACTGGTAGGGCCATCTTGTGAAATGCCTAATGCCGCTCGTCGGGGGGCGCCGCCAGCGACCGTGTGTCAATCACTCTCCTGAATGTAGAACAATTCTTGTTTTGGAAAAGAATAAAAAAATACATATCACTTTTATAATTCCTCTCCCTCCAACGACACAAGCAAACACTCGCACAACAGGGACGACGAATAAAATGAGTCTCGTGGTAACATCTGTGCTTTATAATAGACGCTTACGTAGGCTTCTTTTCGGAGATCGAGCCCGGTGGGATCGCTTTAACATGATTGATCTGTTTATTTTACATTTTAAAGGAACATTTTTACGGTTGCTTGTCAACTTAATAACAAAGTGTTTTATTTCGGAACACGTTAAGTTCGCTTTTATTGATAGGTTCCTTTAGAGGTTCCTTTTATAGGTACGTTTCTTGAGATGGGTCGCGAGCGGGCTGTAGCGTATAAATATAGATGAATTGGTAATGATTTGGTAAAATAAGATTGGCATTTTGTGTCTGTGGTCTATTTATAACGAATTATTTGACGTCTGTTAAATAAATGTGAGTGATGTGGTTTAACGTGCTTATTTTTTTTATATTAGGGTTTTTGCAATAATGGATTTTGTATTGCATGGTTTAGCATCCCTCATTTTTTAAGCTTCACTTGTAGCTACTATTTGTTAAATAATTTACATTTCATAAATATATATTTTAATGTCACACACTATATAGTAATATACCTACTTCGTAAAGTATTTTTTAAATAGATAAGATATTTAAATGAAGTTTATTTTTTTATTATTAACTGGCTGGTCTGTACATTAAGACTGTTTACGTCGTCGTTGTGTGTTGTAAAAGAAAAGCAATTATAAAGACTAATTTTAGTATATATTTATTTTTATATTTTTCCTATATTTCAATATGATTCTATAGATAGTTTAATTTGAAGAGACGTCTAATATTAACATAAATACAGATATCTTAAACAAGTTCTAAAAATATGAGTTTATTGCCTGTGGCGCCAGTCAAGTACGTTGTATACGTAAGTTGGGGAACTCGTCTGCTAAGTGTGGATTTTCTTTTATGTTCCCGGCAGCAGTGCTACTTACGTGGAGATAATGTTATCACAAATAACAGGTGTGTGTGTTTAATAGCATCTCGTGGCATTGAAGAATATTAATGACTGAATCACTAACAAATAGTCTTATAATATGCCGTTTACATCATTGTAAACTAGTCTTATGAATATATACTATATAGCCATAGTATCTAGTAATATAAACGTGCTCTAATATGATAACTGTGGACTCCAATCTTGTTTGGGGAAATTTAGGTTGTCTGTAGGAAACCATTTTTTTCTTATCGACCAACACTACTGTTGAGCTGTCTGAAATATCCACCAACTAATACAAATTACACCAACAAATAAATTTATTCAAATTAACTTTCTTATAATTATTTGTGAAATCCTTTTCATTGACATATTTAACTTAAATTTAAATATATTTTAATTTTTATCCGGTAAGTTTTCAGTTTAAGTTAGGTTGCTCATAATCTAAGCACATCGCCATAATACATAGCGCTCGTTAAATCTTTAAAGTATCGACAAAAAACGGGAGTGCCTCTGCGCGACTGTTTATCGGAAGCAATTACACGTTGCTTTATTAATTTTCATAACTACCCTCGAGTTCAAAGCACGCCGCGGTTTATGGCTAGGTTACGAGTCGAAAGCGTTTTTTATCCAGCTAGTAGAGAGATTTTTAATTATATAAATATATGCATGAATGTATATAAACAATATTTAATTCATATACATTATATATATTAAAAATAATTGGGAAGTGAGTAATGTCATCGTCATGTCTATATAATAAAATAATTCTTTAGTCGTTGAAATTTTAAATATATTCTTATTTTATATACAGTTTACAAGTTTATATATTTAGACTAGATGCAAAAATAAATTAACATTATAATTTAAATAAATGATGTATTTATATTTCCTTCTACTTAGACCACAGCCAAAGCTACTGTTTACCGTTCGGAGGCCCTTAAAGACGTTTTAACAGCACTCAGTGGCGCAACCTCCTTTTGATCTTCGACGACACTTCAAATTCACCGTACTTACATATGTAAATCCTTCTTACGTAGTAGTAAAGTAATTAATTCCTTTCCTAGGAATATATCTAGTAATTTGATTTGGATCTACATGATAAACTTACTGAGAATATAACAGGAAATGTGGTGCAGATACCATGAAATAATAAGGATAATAGTTTAGGCGTAGTTTTAATTATATTTAGATACGTTTAATTCTATTTTGTATTGTATATGTCGGAAATAAAGGCGTAATAGACATTAAAAATAAACGAGTAGAACCTCCGACCATGTCCTGGCCATTGGTTCTACTCGAAATACTTAATTAAATAAATAAGTAAATCTAAAACAAATAAATAAACCAAATAATGACTGGAAACATAGTAAATTACAAGGAAAATAATAACAACATTATCTTATTCTTTAAATGATGGCTTGGAGCAGTGCCTGGGACTTGTGACCCCAGGAGTAGGCTTAAGGGTCCCTTTACAGTACTAACACTCACCTTTCACTGCTCCAGTCCAGTATAATTACAAATAGGTCTTAACAACATTCATAATTAAAATAGTCGAGGTTAACCAGCGGTGGAGCACGAGTAGTGCTCCGAGCCGTGGCAGAGCCTCGACTGAGCGTACATTTTTTTTTTTTTTTTTTTTTTTCGGACTTGACTTTAATGCTGTTAGCCTTACTGGCCTTTACAGCGACACCGGGTGGGTAGGGAAGAGGGTACTCTGTCCCTGAAAATATGCAGGCACTGTGTGGCTGCCTGTGGGGAGTGCCGACGACGCAAGGGCGCCCCCTGCGGGGCTCGAACCTCGGCTTGCGGTCGTCGAGCGGGCTGGGAGTTTCCCTATTCTAAGCAAAAGCCGGCCGCGACACAGAAGCCGCGACCGGGGGATAAAATTAGACTAATCTAAGGGAGCTAACGGTCCCTAACCGCTGGACCCGACGGCGCCGAGGCGCCGCCGGGCCGTGAGATAAGCTAGACTACGTCGTCGATTCCGGCGACGACGGTGTGTGTGTCGTGCGTGTGTAGTGTGTTTCCTACCTACGTACGGGCCGTTTGCTACGGTAATGGCGTCATCGGGGTCTAAGAGGACGCTACGCGGGCGTCTACGAATCGCGTGAGGCGTGTAATTACACGCCTCAGCGACGAGGGGGTTCGCGTGCGAGCCTGCGCGCTCAAAGTAGCGCTTCGCTAAGCGTTTGCAGTGCTCGTGAATCGATTCCAGTTCAAAATCTCTATGTAGGTCGACATTACGCACGTACCAGGGGGAACCTGATGCGATGCGCAGGAATTTATTTTGCACTTTTTGCAAGGGAGCAAGCTTGGTGTGCGCGAACGCAACGCAAGCGTAAGTAAGGACAGGTCTAATACAAGCTTTGTATAGTGTCAGCTTATTTCTAAGTGACATTTTACTATTCTTGTTTATGAGATAATATAATCTATTGAGAATGTACTTTGCTTTATTGCAGACTTTTGTAATGTGGGGTTTGAAAGTTAATCTAGAGTCTAGAGTGACACCTAGATATTTGACCTGTTTTTCCCAGGGAATGGGTTTGTCTAAGAGATGGATGGTAGAGACTCTTATATTTTTATTGAGAGGGAAGAGTATTGCTTTACTCTTCTCGGGATTGACTTCGATTCTCCATTGGCGGAACCACTCACCGAGTGCGCGGGCCGCTTTCTGGAGTCGATCTTTTAATAGGATAGTACAACGCGAGGTTGTGAAGAGGGCTGTATCGTCGGCGTACATAGCCAGGTGAACACCCGGAGTGAGCGGGATATCACTGGAGTACAACGAGTACAGGATAGGACTAAGCGTAGAGCCTTGTGGCACGCCTGCGCGGAGGAGGCGGGGGGAAGAGAGAGTGCCTTCGACTTTATAGCGAAAGTATCTATTCGAGAGAAAGTCCCGCAGGATGTGTACGAGACAGTCTGGCAAGCCGTAAACGGCGCGCAGCTTGTAAATCAAGCCGTTATGCCAGACTTTATCGAAAGCTTTCGCTATATCGAGAAAAATAGCAGCTGTATTGCTGTGAGAAGGATCCCTAAGGTTGTATCGAGCTATATGCTCTACAACACGGTGGACTTGATGTATGGCGGAATGTTTCTTTCTGAAACCGAATTGCTCATTGCAGAGCAGAGAGTCGGCCTCTACCACCTCTGAGAGTCTAACGAGAATGATTCTCTCGTAAATTTTACCTAAACAGCTGAGAAGGCTGATAGGTCGATAACTGGACGGGATATTCCGCGGCTTATTAGGCTTGGGAATGCCTATGACTATGGCCTCCTTCCATTCGTCGGGGAATGAGCACGACTTAAGAAGGGAATTGAAAATAATGACCAATAGAGATATGAACTGAGCCGGTAGGGACTTGAACATTCTATTAGACAATTTGTCGGGCCCCGGGGCCTTCCTATCTTTGAGGTTTTTGATGATGACTTTGACCTCGTCTTCAGAGGTCGGGCGGAGCGGTTCCCCTTGCGGGGGCGTCAGCGCCCATTCTGCGACCGCGGAATCCACACGCGCAATGTGGCTCGGATCGCAGGGCTGACTACTCGGGGTACATTGAGCCTCTAAACTGTCAGCGAGACATTCCGCTTTTTCGGTGTCATCGGCGGCAATTGAACAATCTGACCTAACTAGAGGAGGCATAGTCGAGAGACAATCGACTCTAAAAGCTCGCGACAGCGCCCAGAATGCCTGGTGCGATGGAGCGAGCCCCTCGAGCTTCTTATCCCACGACTCACCGCGCAGAAGTTCGAATTCGAATCGAACTCTCCTCTTTAATCTGTAAAATTCCCTACGATTTTTGTCAGTCGGGTAGGTATCGTGTCGTCGCATAGCTACGTTCCTGCGTCTAATCAATCGCCTGAGCTTTTCTGAGATATCAAACCTACCGTCGGGTAAGTTTGTTACCTCTTTCGAACAACTCTGGATTGTATTTAAAATATAATCGGTAAATTTATTCGCCGCGTCTATCGCTAGCGCCGCGGAGTCGGCGATGCCAGGTATTAATTCCTTAAGAGGGGATTCATTCGAGCGGAGGAGCTTTGCGAATCTCCTCCAGTCGACCACAGTTTTGGTGGGAGGGCCAGAGGGGCGCTCGTCACCTAACTTGAGAATGACAGGACGATGGTCCGAATCTAGGTCGAGAATGGTATCTATTGAACGTTGCGACAGTGCAACGTTCGAAAGTATGGCAATATCGAGTACATCGCCTGTGCCGAGGACACTAAAGCGAGTGGGAGAAGGCGGGCCTATAACACAAGCGTTATATTTCTCTGTGAAGGCTAGAAGCCTCTTGCCGCTGACATTAGTCACCGACGAATTCCAAAGTCTATGTTTGCAATTGAAATCCCCGATCAGAAGGACCGAGTCTCCCATACTAAGTAGCGCCAAAATGTCGCTTTCTAATAATTGCCTAGACGGCGAACGATAAACTGAAGCTATAATTAAAGGCTGATGGCCTGTGAGGAATACCTGACACACCGACGCCTCGGCTGCTTCGAGAGACGGAGGGTCGAGTGGTATACAGTGTAAATTCTTCTTGTAATAAATCATAGTGCCACCACCGTGGGTGGCTCTATCATTTCTCACAATCCTGTAGTTCGCAATGCCAGGACTACGAACAGCAGGTTTAAGAAAAGTCTCCTGTATACATAAGATATCTATTTGATGGGCGTGCGCGAAGGCGCTCACAGCCTCTTTTTGGCGTTTGACACCGTTTGCGTTAAAGGTCGCTATTGACAGGGCTCTAGGTTTAATACGCGCGAGTTGCGAGTCAGCGGGCCGTGGGGTGAATCTATTTATGACCGCCATTGGAAAAATTTAAACCGCGACGAAGCCTTGAATGGCTTCGATGAGATCTATATGATCTATAATAACTTGAGCGCGATCGTCGGAACCGTTCGTGTTCCTAAGTTTCGCCGCGAGGACTTTGATTTCTTTGAAATCAAAACATCTAGCGAATCTTAGCACAAGTGCTAAGTCGCTAGCGTTAGAAGAGGGGGCGGGCGCGGCGCGGGAATGCGCGGGCGCGGGCGCGGCGCGGGGAGGCGCCGGGCGCAAGGGCGCGGTCGCGGTCGCGCCGGAAGGCGCGAGCGCGGGGCGGGGAGCCGCTACCTGAGGGGTAGGCGGCTGTACCGGTGCCGCGGCGAGGGCGACGACCGGTGTAGGTGCGGGTTTAAACCACGCATTCTCTTTAGGGAGAGGGGCGGGCTCGTATTGAGTAGGAGCCGGCTCCTTATTATTATTATTGGAGGCACCCTTTTTGCCTCCGCGCCTAGTGCGTCTGCGCGGCGCGCGGGAACATCCGCGATAGTTCGCGGGATGGCCCTGCGTCTCGCATAGCACGCAGCTAGGGGGCACAGCGGGATCGGGGATTTTGCGGGGACAATCCGCGGTCGCGTGATCGTCTAGGCACTTGACGCACCTAGGCCGCGCGAAACAATTGCGGGCAGAGTGCCCGTATAATTGGCAGCGGTGACACTGCCCTATGAGGCCCCTAGAGTGTGGGGGTTCTACTCTGATGCCGGTGAGCGAACACACCGACCTCAGATTGAAAATTTCCTTTCCCTCTTTAGTGAGGTCAAGGATGACTAACACGATGTCATATTTCGCTTTCGTGCGAGAGTTATACAAGCGGTGCGCCTGGCGCACGGGGTAGCCTTTGCTACGAAGGTCATCTAACACGAGATCGACTTCGATCTCCTTGGGAATGCCCTTGAGCACGACGCGCAATTGGCGCTCGTCCTCCAGGGCGTAAGAGTGGTACCCTATCTGGTACTCACGAAGGAAAGAGGTAAATTGTCGGTGTTCCGACGAAGACCTAACTTGGATTTTGATTCCAACCTGCGTTAAGCGCGCGGTGGAATATTGGACATTGTGGCTATTGAGCCACTGCGACACCTTGCCCCATTTGTGCTTATCTTGCACATAGATGGGCGGCGGGGGTTTAACGCGGGGCGCGCGGGGGGGTACATCCTCTTCCCGCTCAACCGCAGAGGCGGGGGCAGGGGAGGGGAAAACCGTTAAATCGTTCGCGCGGGAACGGCGGCCTTCGGGTTTGTTCGCCTTTTTGGGCGGGGGGGGGGCCTTAGGGGCCCTGGCCTTACGCTTGGCCGAGCGTGATCCGACGGTCTCGAAACCGTCATCGTCCGAATCGGAGGACAGGCAAGAGCCCTCCTCCATCTCTACCTCAGTCTGGATCGGCGTAGGGGCACGAGAATGCTCCCTCGGCGGGGCGACTCCGAGGTCGCAAGGCCCACCGGAGAACAACGGCTCATCATCGGCACTCGGGCCGGCAGCTGAAGGCTGCATATCGGCATCCGGGCCTACTTCGGGCGCGCTAGGCGAACTAGGCGCATCATGTCGCGTTTGCGCGAATTTGACGACGGCGTTATACGTATCGCCGTGGAATGTCTCAAGGTATCTCAGCAGCTCGGAGCGACTGAGGCCGGCCATACTTTGTCACTCCCCTCACCTTGCGGCGAGGGACGGGGTGTGTATTTTAAGACTACACTATATTTGGCAAGCAAAATCTACCGTCGGTGAACGGTAGGTGAGTACCTAACTAAAAACAACTGTGTATTCACTTACTGAACAAACAATCCGGACGCTGGAAACAAGCGATGCGGGACTCGGCAACCACAGGGCAACGCAGCGCAGCAGGACGCCACGCAGCTCAGCAGTCGCAGGAATCCGCAGCACAACACTAATATAAATACAGTATCACTTCGACAAGGGATCGAAATAAATATAATAGCCCAATTGTGCGACCTCACCGAAGCAAGGCCGAATCGGATCTGTGAGCGTACAACGCCCGCGTGGCCTTTTATAAAGTAACAATGACATTGACAATGGTGACGCGCCCAAAGTGGCGCCACTGGAAACTGACAAATACAAAACCATCAATTCAATATTTACAGCATTTTATTAACTCTAAATGTTATTTCTAATTTTACTCCTTAAAACATCTTTTGTAATTAATTAACTAATTATGAATTTATTCCCAATATTTAAGTAAATTATCACCCACGCCGACACGGCCATTCTGCAATAAGGTCGCCCCTGACCTTTATCATAATAAGTTAACAAATATTGAAAAACTTTAGGTAGCAAGAAAACTTTGGAGGCCCCTGTCCTCGACAAAATTGTTCACACACACGCACAAATTTTGGAGGCCCCTGTCCTCAACAAAATTGTCCACACACACACACACAAATTTTGGAGGCCCCTGTCCTCAACAAAATTGTTCACACACACACAAATTTTGGAGGCCCCTGTCCTCAACAAAATTGTTCACATACACACAAATTTTGGAGGCCCCTGTCTTCAACAAAATTATTAAACTCAATAACACAAAAATAACAATAATAAATATAGTCAAACAACTTTCTTCTAAGCAAAACTTGATCCTTTATGTGTCACCTCTCCCGATGCCGACACGGAATTCTGCACCATTACTCTCTCACCTGGTTTGGGCGCCAATCGCAGTTGTTCATGAGCAACCTCCGTTAGTTCTCCTCCTCCACACATACCCTCTACTTCACGTAATATACTAGCCCGATGTTGTTTAGACAGCGTTTCTCATTCCCTTCTATTAGCCAGTGCCAAGAGTGTCTCCGAATTCCCTGGCACGTTTGTTTGTTGAGAAGATGTGAAAGGATGGACCTGCTGGATCAATCCCGCTTCTGATGTCGGAAATAAAGGCGTAATAGACATTAAAAATAAACGAGTAGAACCTCCGACCATGTCCTGGCCATTGGTTCTACTCGAAATACTTAATTAAATAAATAAGTAAATCTAAAACAAATAAATAAACCAAATAATGACTGGAAACATAGTAAATTACAAGGAAAATAATAACAACATTATCTTATTCTTTAAATGATGGCTTGGAGCAGTGCCTGGGACTTGTGACCCCAGGAGTAGGCTTAAGGGTCCCTTTACAGTACTAACACTCACCTTTCACTGCTCCAGTCCAGTATAATTACAAATAGGTCTTAACAACATTCATAATTAAAATAGTCGAGGTTAACCAGCGGTGGAGCACGAGTAGTGCTCCGAGCCGTGGCAGAGCCTCGACTGAGCGTACAACGCCCGCGTGGCCTTTTATAAAGTAACAATGACATTGACAATGGTGACGCGCCCAAAGTGGCGCCACTGGAAACTGACAAATACAAAACCATCAATTCAATATTTACAGCATTTTATTAACTCTAAATGTTATTTCTAATTTTACTCCTTAAAACATCTTTTGTAATTAATTAACTAATTATGAATTTATTCCCAATATTTAAGTAAATTATCACCCACGCCGACATATACATACCTTGGTCTTTATCTAGGTATATTCTATTCACTGTAAAATTATATCTAATATGTAGGTATGTTTATTGAGTTTTATTTTCAAAATGCTTAATTATGAAAATCTTTATATTAAAGAATCTGTTTGGACCTTAATTTATTATCTGTGCAGATTTATAATACATATATAACCTAAATCCGAATTAAACCAACCTAATATCTACAGTCCTGAGTCCCTATCCCCTGTAACGGAAAATACAAATGCGTCACAAGATCTGAACACTGGAACCGAATATAGATGTATTTCGCTAAAACGATTCCCACATAAATAAAGCTCATTGGATATAAAACTGTATTTACATAAGAAAAATATAAAGAGGCCTAAACGAGAGGACCATAAGGGCGCCCGGGCGGCACCGAGGCGCACTTGGGACGCCGCGCACGTCCGCGGGGAGCGTCTCTAATAACAATACGAAATATCAGTTCGTTCCTCCGATCGCAAATCTACGTCAATAACATATCCAATAGTAGCGCGCAATTCATTTCGACATAATCTAATATGGCGAGGCACGTTTCCCGCCTAAATCTCCCGCCACATGTCGCCAATATGGCCGCTGGACCGAAACGCGAAACTAAAGAAAAAGGAGATCACGAATCGGTAATATCTTTCGAGTCCATAAACTTAAATGTTTATTCGCAGCGATATTTTGTCCTTTTGCAGATATTGCTTTACTAAGTTAGTGTTGGGTATTGTTTACTCAAGAGTGGTCAACCGCTCGCTCTTATAAGCGACGACGTTTAATATTTCTTCTTTTATAAAACAATATATATCTACTTGATTATACATAATCAAATTATCATATTTATATAATCAAACATTATACAAACCGGTTTAGAGAAAAATAAAGTAATTTAGCGCTTAGATTAAAAGATTACGAAGGAACTATAATTTTCAGGTTTACATACATATGCGTGATTCATGAACTTAAGCAATGTTCACCCGACCAGGGTAATTGAACAAATTATCTACTTTGACTAGTTTAAGGAAAATTACTTAATTTTGTAAATGAATTGGTAATTTAAGCTTCGGACGCAACAATTCTGTTTAAGCTGTAAGTTAGCGTCAAGTAAATATATTTAATTAGCTATTTATTTATAAGAATTTAATGACTTCTTTTTTTCTACTTATACTACACCACCAACATCATAGATTATATTATCATTGATAGGTTAGACAGAGATTTTTCGTTTTTTTTTGTTATTTAATATTTATTGATAGATCTCAGTAATATACGTAATGTAATGATTTTATATAATTAGTTTTTATATTTACGATAATTTGTTATAGAAAAATGTAAATCAACCTCTTTGTTTAATAAAAAGATATATTTGAAAATTTATACATAGAACTAGCGCGACGCTTGATGTGTTGAAAATTCTGATGCGCATTATTAGATTTGGAGCTGAAGAGGAAAGTGGTCCTCTAGAATAAAATATTGTATTATAATTTAATATATACATTGTACAAGCCTAATGGTATCTAGCCCTGGAAGAAGTATAAGTTCTGTAAAAGTCCTGAGATATAAATTGTAGAAGCCTAATGTTATTTAGCCCTGGAAGAAAGTTCTGTAAAAGCCTCGAGGTGTTTGATTTCTTTACAGTCAGAAGTGGGATCAGATTCAGCCCCAAAGTGAGGTACGTACAACAAAAACATGGAAATCAAGTTTTCCACTGCTAGCTTTTGTAGATATTATTGATCGGAGAGCTTTTGATTGAAAATTTAGTCACTTTAAGAGTTATTATGCATTTTATTAGAATAGTATGAAGATAAAGTATATTTTATAGAATAGTATGAAGATAAAGTATATTTTGTAGAATAGTGTGATGATGAAGTATATTTTATTAGAATAGTATAAAGATTGATACACGGCTAAGGATGCCGTAGATGAATTAGTGGTCAGCGTGCCACAGAAGAATGGTTAGAATACCATAGATGAATTAGTGGTCAGCGTGCCACAGAAGAATGGTTAGAATACCATAGATGAATTAACGGTCAGCGTACCGTAGATGAATTATCGGTCAGCGTGCCGAAGATTGATGATTGATATTATGTATTTAGAGTAAGAGCCCGCTTGCTCGAGGCTGGTGGTGGCCTCGGTATGTCGGGCGTAGTAGTAAAGTAAAACATTAAGTAAGCGCCTGCTCGTGACTGATGATTGCGGCAGTCAGGCATAGTGTGTAGTAGTCTTTGTAAGTAATGTATGCTTAAATTATTATGTTTGTTTATTAATATTGATTATTTTAGTATTTTTTTTTTTTCTTTTGATTGATTCTGATTTATTTATTGACATTTTGACGATCCATTTTAAATATTTTTTGAATGACATTTAAAAGAGAATGCTTTTGAATTGATAATTTATAAATACACCAATTAATTTATTAAGATTATTAGTTTTTAATGACATTTGTTGCATTAATTTGAGGGAAATGGAGTCGGATGCTGAGACGCACCCTAGAGGAACCACCCAGTGGAATGATGGCAATGACAAACAAAAAAAAAAGGAATTTATCGAAAATGCAAAACTTCGAGATCTTCGCAGCCGTAGGAGTGATTTACATCTTCTGATGAGCGGTTCATCTGATGTGATAAAGCGCTTCGGTGACATAAAGACAAGCAGAGGAACTTTTTACTGGTATACAAAAGCAATGTTTAGATTTATAAATTTCTGTATAATAGATAAGAATTAAAGTTAAACTTTAGTTACTGGTATTATAAAAGTTAATAGATCACATTTAAATGTAATTCCGCAGTTTGTGTGACATATAGAAAATTGGCTTACATAAGTAAATGAGTGTATAAATTTTGCTCGTTTGTTTATAATGGGTCTTGTGAGGAAATAATTCGTATCTACAAAAAGTTTAATAAAGTGCTTTGAGCGAAATTATGATCAGTTTCTCAAAGAAATGAAAGCTAATACTAGACAATAAAAAAATATACATCAATATTTCTGTAATAAATTACCCTTAGCTTTACTTTTAGATCTGGTTAAAACGAAAGAAAAAAGCTATTTTCTGTATTAGGATACTCGATAAACCTATTAGAAATGTAAAAAAACCAGAAGATTTATTGATTTATCTCAGATATCATGCATTAAAAGTAGAAAATTAGTCTTACTCGGGTATCGGGTCAGGATTAGGATCAGGATCAGGTACCGTCAGAGTCATAAATATCATAGGTCATAACAGTGTTAGTTTGGTCTGCTAGTTCAAAATTTTATATATTGAAAGATATATATTTTTTATGTATCAATTATTGTGGCAACAAATATATTAAACAAGATAAATAGAAACACGATAACAAAGTCACAGCATTAGGTTCTGCCACCAGTGTAGTACCACCTACAAGTTTCGACATTTTTTATTTCCAGTATATAGTTATATATCGGGTTGGGGTGATTGGAATAAATTAATTAAATTTGTTTCTATGTACATAAGAGTTTATTAGCATACACACGTTAACAATTTTATTATTAGCATAATTACAATATGTACAGACGTTGCAAATTATGTGTAAATTAGAGAAACGACAGTCACAATTAATGAATCATCTCACTTTGTTGTCTTTTAGCGTTATCCAGTCTGCTTTGATTTATAGCAATTATTATTTTCTTACGTTGGTTTTGTATTCACACGTATTCACTATTTTATTCTTTGTACGAGGCTGTCAATTAATTATAGACATCTGTCGGGGGTCATAAAAATGAAACGCTATGTTTAAAAAGGTAGTATATTGTCTTTACATATATTTTTCTCCAGTTCCAAAATATATTATTTAGTACAAAATGTATATTTATGTATTCTGCCATTTTCTTTATGGTAGCGAATTGAAACGCACATAGAGCGAGTGTCAATATCTGCATTTCTTAAGCTCATAAATTTAATAAACATGTAAACTAAGACTAGTAAACTTGTTAGTTTCTCTTCACCTCTCTTGGACCTCTGTCCAGGGGTTTACTTACCTTTTGAAAATTCATCTGATGACTAGGCAGGCGTTAGTGCTCTAGTTGTAGATGAGATTTTACTGCATTAAAATATGGCGTTCCGCGTTTGTTGCTTACCTTGTCTTAGTCAAATTTGTCACGAAGATAGATGTTTACTCTCTTACGAACTCGAAACTTTAACAATTGGTAGCTCGTAAAAGATCGCAATTTGTTTGCTGGTAACTGTAAATAATAATAACTGCTACGTACGTAGTTATTTAAACGCGATTCTGCTCCCCTTATGACAACATGGTGGTCACAATTTAGTGTATTTTCGTTCTGGGACCGCATCGTCAACGTAGACTTAGAAACAATGTTTATACGTTGAAAATTACATTTTTAGCCGATTCAATAAGTTATTTTGCAGCAATTTTGTCTTACAAACGTGCTTCATATTAACATAACGTTTTTATTCATAAACCAATTCTAGTCATTAAGCGTAAATGGGCAATAAAGATTTCTAAATTTATTTATAAAAATTAAAGTATCTCAAAAGAAATATTTTTCAGGAAATTACTAGGGAAGTTACATAGGACTAAAAAAATAGTTTTTGTAGCATTGTGTATACGTTAAGAAATAATACGGAAAATTATTTTTTTTATCTATATAAATCATAGTTTTTAAAATTTGATTTAGCCGTCGAAATTACTCGTCCTTGATATATATATGTATTTTTTTAACTAAATTCAGTAAATTTCAATTGCAAAAATTTGAGGAATTTTCGGAATCGGTTCTTTAACGAGTAAATTTTACAACGCAAAGAATATTTGATGGTTTAAATGACTTTTATGTAAATATAGTTCAACAGATGATCGTTTCGAATATTTCAGCCACAGCCAACTCTCCTTGCATGTCGTTCCGTGGCATGGTTAGGGATTGCTGTGTTTAGGTCGGTCTTGAATAGTTCAGGGAACATGTTGTTCTACTTAATTAAAATTGGAATTCTCATATTGGATGATTTTAAAATAAAAAAATAACTTTGTAAAATCGTTATAGTGTTTCTCATGAGGTTATTCTTTACATTACATAAGAATTTATTTACTACTAGTGGGCCCGTCCGGGGCTACGCCCGCCTGAAATAAAAATATTAATAAAGGAATTGAAAACTAAAGATTCAGTCAGTTCAGTAAAACACTTGTATAAAATAACTGTTACGGCAATTAGCAAATTTGTCGAACTAAATACTTTAAATTGGCATAACTTTTATTTTTTTTGTTTATGAACCGATTGTAATAAAATAAACCCTATATGTTTTCGGAAGCTTGCCAGAACCCAATAGTGAAAACCGCATTTAAATCGGTTAAGTCGATTCTGAGATAACAAACGCGCAGACAAACGGACAAATAAACAAAAATTTAAAAATAATTGTTTTGGGTTCTATTAGGTTAATAACATTTTTTTTAAAAAAAATATTTATCAAGTAAAGACCGAACCATTTACGATTTTATTATGAGTATGTATGTGAAGTAATTGTTATAACTCAACTGCAAAATTGTTATTATATATATTTATTTTTGATGATGCCAATAGCTCGACGCTGTATTCCTATCGAATGTAACGTTCTCAATCCAAACATTATATTAGCCAGCTAGATGCACACTACTTGGCTCTGTAATATCGTTGATCCTTACTTTCTGAACGTACTGTTATGGATTTTTTTTTACATACTTATCAACATACATCTATTGTGTTAATTAAAATTGCTTAATAATATTTCCTAGGTATCCTTATACCTAGACCTAGACCTAGACATATTTAAGTTTTTGTATCCTTTTCTTTACAAATTAACGTGACCGTATTTATATATATTTGTTGACATTAGAAATTATATTTTATTATAATTATATATATATTACGTATGTGTATAAGGATATAAAGCAGCGGTAGGCTACCGATTGACATACACTTCCGAGTGCACCTTAAGGTAGCCTGGCAGAGATCGCTTACAGCGATAAGGCCGCCTGCTGTGCATTTTCTTATGTTAAGCATTTTCTTTTACTTCTCTTTATTTGATGATGGACAAAGTATTTCGTAGGATATTTGTAATTATAGCGGGTATCATTACAGGAGTTTCAAATATAAATACGCTATGCTTATTATTTTATATATTTAGAAGTGAAATTAAAGTTCAATAACGAAACTGACAGATAATAATAGGTAACAGCAAGAAAATAAACTTAATAATGTAGGTAAAGAGTGCAATATACGCAGAGATAAACAAGCATGTAGCCAGTGGACATAATATTTATATTTGTGTGTATGATTATTGATATTACTTTGAGTTGAAGCTAAACTTTATATTACATATTCCTTTACTTGCTCAACTTTTATTACTAAAATGTTTTATTACTAAAGTGTTCATAATCTCAGGATATGCCTACAGACAAACGCAAGGAGACATAAACCGACAAAACCGACAGACATTTTAACAAAACATCTTTTATTTATTGATAGATTTTCTCGTATTTTTTCCACGCAGCGATAAGTTACAATTTCGTTATATGTACATATGGTTAAATTTCTGAGAGAACTCCAAAAGTCTTCTGGTCTCAAAAGTAATTATTTTTTTGTAAATTATATGTTAAGTCTAGTATCTATTGCGCATTTTGTTATAATATGATTGTACTAGCTCAAGACGCAATGATTTAATTAGTTGTATATTTGTTGAAACTAGTGATGTCAAGTAGGCTGCGGCAATATCAATACATATATTATTTGTAATCGACCGAATGTAATGAGTGAGTTTGTGAGTAGTCGTGCATCGGGAGATTGCACGAAGTCGGATGGCCGAATGTAATGATTTTATATAATTAGTTTTTATATTTACGATAATTTGTTATAGAAAAATGTAAATCAACCTCTTTGTTTAATAAAAAGATATATTTGAAAATTTATACATAGAACTAGCGCGACGCTTGATGTGTTGAAAATTCTGATGCGCATTATTAGATTTGGAGCTGAAGAGGAAAGTGGTCCTCTAGAATAAAATATTGTATTATAATTTAATATATACATTGTACAAGCCTAATGGTATCTAGCCCTGGAAGAAGTATAAGTTCTGTAAAAGTCCTGAGATATAAATTGTAGAAGCCTAATGTTATTTAGCCCTGGAAGAAATATAAGTTCTGTAAAAGCCTCGAGGTGTTTGATTTCTTTACAGTAGGTTACATTTTTATAAGTGAGTTACATTTTTATAAGTGAGCATTTTTTTGGTTCCTACTGTATCCCGCATGTTGCAGGATAGGCACGAGGAACCGAATTTTAATACATTTCGTTCCCCACTTTTCACCAAATTTTCGAGGCATTATACTTGTTACCAGAGCGAAGAAATGAAAATATTAAGAAACAAGACTTAATTCATTTCCCCAGATGACAATCGAACCCACAACCATCGCGTTTACAGTCACTGCCCCTGTGCCACGCCAGCCTCAGCGGAAATAAGTTAGTTTCTACAAACCCGTAATTCATTTATAGAGTAACGTGTTCTGCGAAAACAAAAACAGAATACAACCTTTTCTCTTTAATTGTGCAATTACTTTGTACGAACGTCTTCAGTACAAATAAATCAGAATAGCCGCAATTAAGCTTTTCTAATGCATTGATTGATCAATCATCGAACACCGACAATCGAAGGAAGTGCTCCGTCTGTATGGCCACATTGTCCGCGGACGTGTTCGTTCTATGTGCACTAGCAGTACAAAGATTACTCGCTTTTTTTATTTTAGGTTAAAGCTTTACCTACATAGCAAGGTAGGGTGAGGGAACCTGGACACTTAGTGTTGAGACACTTCGTTCCCATTAAGACCCTTCCATTTCCCACTTTCTCGAATGGAAACATCGAGGAGATCATTAGTACATATTACAAAATATTTTAATTAAGTATATATGAAATTTCTTGTATTTGATTTAGTATTTTTTTATATTTGGCACATTGACATTTGTTTATACTTAATTTGTGATGAAAAACAATATTTTTTAAAAGAATTCTATTATTTTTAAATGTTTTGTTACTTAGTTTTAGTATGAAATAAATAAATCTACTTTACGTTATACATTTTTAGGAAGTAACGTTTCTGCTCTCTACAATAGTTTATTCTTTGAGAGTAATCGCAAGCGATTTCGATTGATTTCGTCATTGTATTCGAGAGTAGTGATTTCAACAGGAATTGTTGTAGACTCCCGTAGAAAGATACATCTAATCTGCTCTGGAGTTACTGGCAATTGTATCGGTCAATTTCTGTAGCATTGAAATTAGCTTTCGTTAAAATTGAAGACTTACTGCGGCTTTGTTTAAAGTAACGATAGCTTGCTTATGGTATTATAAAACTAACATTAGATATACTTACATATACAGTTAAAATTGTTTTTCTTATTAAAAAACTTGCAATTTATCCTCCATCCAATATAACTTATCTACATAACCGTATATGGTTCGTTAATATAATATTTTGATTACACGATTTTGATAAATATATTTCATAATAATTTAAAAAAAAATAGTTAATTATTCTTTCTTATTTAAAATAATTATGTAAAATATATTACAGAAGATAATTTCAATCACCGTTCTATATAAAGTATCAATTATTGAGGAGTACGAGTGACGGCAGATGATGAAAGGCAGTCGGTCACGTCGGCGGTGGCTATTGATTTCCATTTAATCTGGCGCGTGCTCCCGCTGCCTACTGAGTACGTACTGAGTACTGCCCAGCACCCTCGCCTTCAAATGGTCTGCCGCCTTCATTACAACTGATTGAAAACCGATGCTGTTTCACTATTTGGTAGCTTTACTATTCTAGATCAACTATATTTTAAGACATTGTTCTTCAATTCATTTTAGGGTTATTTTTATTCAGTATTAATATGTTACTTACATGATTTTTAGGCAGAGTAGACAGAGGTAGCCTAATGTTAAAAGTTAAAACACTCCGCCTCACACAACGCCGCACTTTGCTTTCCTTTGCCTTTGTACCTACATGAATTTATTTTAAGATAAAATTAGTTTATCTATCTATCTATATATATAAAATCGAAAGGTCACACACTCATCACGAAATCTCAGAAACTATATGTGCTAGGAATCTCAAATTTTGCACAGGAGTTATTTATAGGGCGTAGGTGCTCGATAAGACGGGAATTTGCATTATTCGACTTCTAAGGGGTTGTTTTTGGGGTCGAAAGTTTGTATGAAACTTCGTTACTACAAATGCTAGGAGTCTCAAATTTTGCATAGACGTCACTAGGACGTAGTCATGGAGACAGCAATTAATAATAACAGCTCACGCGGGTGAATCCGCGAGCGGGCCGCTAGTTAAATATGTAAGTGAAGTATATAAACATCTAAAACATTTTCTTTTGTATAAAAAAAGTAAGCCACATTAACACGGATATCCACAATTGTTTCTGATTTGAAAGTTGAATTATTTATTAGACAAAGCCATAGCTTAGACAATTGAATGCGTGACTTGATTTACTCAGCGACGCCGCCGCTACCGTCTCATTTGCGTCGGTGCCACTGCTCTTGTATTTCCGAGCACCCATTGTGATATTTTCAATTTTCTTCAGTTGTTAGAATATTATTACCTTGCTATTACTGAATTGATACTATTATTGCTTATTCAAAATTATTTAGTTTAAAAAGATAATAGAATTACAATTTTCAATTTTAACGCATCTATCTATTTTTTTGTCTGTGAGCTTACTTTGTCAATTTCGCTGTTGTCCTTTTTTCCAGCAAATTGTTTTAGTAGGCTACTAAATTTGAAGAGATGGCTTACGCTGCCGAAAAATTAATTGATCGGATCTCGTTTCTAAAAGGAAACAGCGCGGAAGAGTTTTAATTAGCGAGAAAAAAGGCACCACAGAACTTCTGACGTAAAAAACCGGGAGACAAGGGTGGGCGTAACGAAGAACAAAATCTCCCGCTCGTAATGCGGGCAACATTTGTGTGAGGAAGACGCTCGGTAATGGAAGACAAATTTCAATATAATTTGCAATACATAAGCGTGTTACTTTAATAGCCCAGAACCACCCTTCAAATTAAACAGGGCTTAAGTTTTATCTTATTTTTTCCTCCCCAGTTCGATCGTATTACGGGAGCATAGGCGAGCGCACTCGCCGCCGCTCGTAGGCGCCTGGAAAAATATAATCCGACCAAATTAATTGCTCTCACTGGCAATAGTGGCGGCCGCGCCGCCAAATCAAATTAAGGATGCGCTATAAAAACCAAATTAGTACTCGCTTTACCCGTGAGGGGGTATTTAGTTACAAGACGTTAGTTCAAATCCCGCCATTTTCATTAACAATAAATATCCCCTAGCAGCCGCACGGAATCCTTATTGTTTTACTTTTTACACCCTTGTGTCCCGAGCGGGATGTAGCGCGGACGTCGTCTTCTCAGGCTCCGGCTAATTTGTTCTTTTTGTTTACTTATAGGGCGTGGGTAATAAAAATTTGTGTTGCGCGAATTGTGTGGACTTTAAATTTTATATAACCGCTGCCGGTGCTCGCGGTGCTCGCGGTGCTCGGGGCGAGTTTTACATTTAATTGGAGAAAAATTTAGGGGTCGGCCAAGCGCTTCTGTGAGGATTCTTAAAGTAATTGGATGGTCGTTACAAACTTTTCTGTTTTAACTGTTTACGCAATCGAAAGTAAAGAAAAGAAATTCTCTTAAGTCTTCTCTATAAAAGAATCTTCTATAAAAACTGAGGGTTGGCTTAGTTAGATTTGTTTTCATAATTATAACGGCAATTTAAGCTTACAATATATCTTACACATGGCCGGGCGAAGGGGTGAGTTTGTTATTTTTTGCCGTGCGAGGCTGTAATTATAGGCGATGCACCGAATTAGAGGGCGGCGGCGATTTAAAACAATAAGCTGGCGCTGTCATTAGTGGCCGCCGCCGCATACGAGTGTTGCTGGCCGCGCCGTCCTAATGTGACGACATTACATATTTATTGTATCTAAGTATTTAGATTGATTACAAAGATAAAGTGATTTATTTTCGACAACTGAATTAGGGAGAATTATCTAATATGATCTGACATCTGTGAATATGTTAAAGCTTAAAACCTGTCATTATATTTTTATGTACAAGGAAATGGCCTAGTATATTTTCTTTGCAATGGCAGAAAAGAGATTAGGGACACAAGCGTGTAAGTGTGAACCCTGTAGTTGTGGCTTCGATTCCCACTCGTGAAAATTAGTTACAACATATTTATTAATATTTTCATTTCTTCGCTCTGGTACCAAGGCAATGCGCGGCGTTGGTTTCCACCATTCATGCATTGCTTTGAAAATTCAACGCAGCTTGCATTGTTTTGAAAATTCTTTAGAAAATGAGGAATAGAGTGTCTTAACACTAGGTTTCCTCTACCTAAACTTGTATAGCGCTAGGAAAAAGGAAAGAAAAATAGACGGGCCCAACCAATTTAGCAAAAAAAAATTAAATATTCAAAATTATTTAGCGTTTACGAACATTACATATATCACACAATACTACATCTTCGTAAATTAGTTCTGTACCGCCCCCAGAAAAGATTAACTGTTTTTGTTGGAGTCCTATTTATCATAACACTTTGAATTGCACATTATTATTTTCCTGTTGAAACTAACATTTATTAATTGAATATAATTTTAAAAGTGTATGCCATCTGGAGTGCGTGTCGAAATCTAAGATGGATACAATTAAGAGCTTTGTTAATTGAAAAGATTAGATTTTTTACTTCGTTTTTATAAATTATAAAACGTCGGAAGTTAATATTATCAGCCATATTTTGGAGCTAAAAAAAAGAAAAAATAAGCATTTTTAAAATTAATTTTACATTTGTAAAACGTAGGCAACATAGCATGTATACATATTATATGTGTTATTATATTACATATATGTTATCTTTAATCGCAAATAGATTAAAAAGATAAATATAATAAACATGTAACCTAAATATAATGAGTTAAATCGATATCACATACCATTTAGATACCTGAAAGGCTTTCCGAATATGGTGATTATATTATGAAATAACGCAATAATAACAGGAAACGTGTTATTTAAACATCGATAGGATCTAATCTTGATTGTAATTCCTGATGTGTGGTTATCATAGGAGCTGCCGAAAAGCTTTTGATATTGCAATTTAGGCTGTACAGTTATAAAAAGTACATTTAAAAAATAATAATTTTCAATATTTTTACAATAATTCACATAAAACATTTGTAAATACCTATGTTCATTTTAAGCTTATTAATTTACATTATTGCTTAGCTTTTATAAGTTAGAGACTTGCATATTTATTGCAAACGCTACTAGTTACCTCACTGAAAATTATAGTGTTTATGAGAGAAATGGAAATGTACGAAGATAATGATAAATAAACGTACAGAACGACTTAAACGATGTACTACAATTAGTTATTACGACAATATCCATGTGCGCCAACTGGGCATAAAGAGAACACCCTCTATAAGGTGTTATTATCGAGACAAAGCGGTCTGTTTGTCTGTCACGATAATCTGTGGACGGTCCGTTCCAATTCCATGTTGTGTAAATGCCCTAATGGACGCCGGTAATGTGATACGCTTGACGATTTTACTCACAAATTGTTGTACGAAACTCTATTACATTCTAATGACAGCCACCGTCTAATTGCGAGGTTATTACCTTTGTTGTGCACGCGGCTTGATGATGGCGCGCGGTAATTATTGGGCGAGGTGGAACCCTGAAGATGTGTCGAATTGAATTGTCGGCCGCCTGGTGAAGGCTGGTACGCCGGCCGCCTTCGCCGCCTTCACCGCCGGAAGTACGCACTTGTATTACCCACGTATCAATGAAAGCGCGCGATTAATTTTTAATAGTCTTTGCCTAAGGCAAATTCCAAATTATGACTACTTTGTGTTTGTTTTAAATTTTAATAACGTAGTGAAGAAATAGTACTAGAGTGGTCGTGAATATTCATTACAGTTAAATTTCACTTAAAATTGGTTATTAATAAGTCTGAATGAAAATTATGAATTTAATATTCACATACGTTTAGAAACCTATTATACGTTGAAACTATGATCTATGTCAGTAATTCCAAATTCCATATAATCACATTTGATTTATACATAGTCGAAAACACAATAGATATTTATGTAAATATCCATAGAAATGGATTGTGGGAATCCATCATTAACCATAAAAAGTAAACAAATACAAGTTTGTCACGACTGTCATCAAATGGGTTTCACCATGGCTTCACTGTGGTATGAAACGCATGTAATTCCCATATCGCACCATCTCCACGGATCTGGAGCGACGAATACATTTCGTGAATAATTTACCAGACAATGAACTGATAACTATTTTATCTGCTTCGTCTATTTTGTGTGTCCGTTGGTTTCTCTACTGTCAACGGTGATGATTATTACCGAGATTACCAACTACATATCTATTATATTTCTGCTTTAGTTATTTTTCTTTGTGTCGAATTTTAGAAAGTATACTATGTCGATTATTTAAATTTTTTATGTAAAAATTACGTACACACTTAATGAGAAAGTAGACGCTATTGTTAAAACCTTTTTTTTATTTCTACAATACTATTCTTTGAAAAACTTCCAAAATCAATTTCGGTATGCTGAGACGACCATAAGTCCTTCTTGTTAGAAAGCGGACGTGTAAGCGGATTTTCGGGAGCGAGTTGCGGCAGTAGCCTCTTATTTTTGCCGCGTCGTCTCAACCGCCGGATTGATTTACGGTCGAAGTGCGATACACGGGTCCGACCTTACCCACACTTCCCCTCGCTCCTAACTAAAGCTTATCCCGAATTACGCAAAACACGCCGACCGCTACGTAACCTTTGTGAAAGAAAACACCAAACGGGAAAAGGAAACTATTCGCATATATTTAATCCGTTTGAAAGGGTCTCAATTATTGGGATTCTTCCTATCCTATCCTATATCTTATAAAACAAAGTCGCTTTTCGTGTCTGTCTGAACTTTCTAACTCTTCTTCTTCTAAACCACCCAACGGATTTTTATGCGGTTTTCACCATTAGGTCGAGTATTTTTCAGGGAAGGTTTATATATAGTTTATTATTTGTACATTCTTATGTAAATTAACATAAATACGATAAATGTGTCTAAAGTCCTACCCGTTGAGACACTCTCGCGCATGCGCTGCTTTAATGGTAAGTACTACATGAAAAAAATGTACTGGAGTATTGTTCCTCTTAATAAGATCTACAAAAAAGTCCGCGAGAGCATATTTTTATCTTTTAAGAATAACGTGTAGTGATCATATTTCTGTCTAAAAATAGTAATTTCAATATATTTTTTATTGTGAGGGATATTTTTCCATAATGGTATTAATCCTTATCCTTTAAAATACTTTATTAATTTTCTACGTTAAACGAAGATAAAATTTGCTTTTTACACTATTTCGAAATTGCGAATAGTTTTAGAGAAAAACGCATTTAATTGTTGACACATCACGCCGTTGACTCATCAGCTGTGCCGACTCAAGTTTTACTTATCCTTTACTCTTAGCATATAAATAAGTATGTTAGTTTCGTTGGCCATTTAATGTAGATGAACTGTCTTTTACTGTTTTTCCATTTTAATAAGTACTTTAGAAGTTGTTAAAATACTAAAACATCCTTGCTGCGAAACGCGCCTCGCGACGTTTTGCTTATTTATACAAGCGCGTCATGAGCAGTCATCGGTGGTTAAGTGGTAGAATGCTCGCCTGCCACGCGGGCGGCCCGGGTTCGATTCCCGGCCGATGCATTCTATTTAATTTTCCTCACAGGCAGCCACGTAGTGCCTACCCAACCGGTGTCGCTGTTTTAACAGCATTGACCACAAGCTCGAAAAAAAACCCGCCTGCCACTATAGCAAAGAAGATTTAGATTCCTTTCACATATTGGATAATTTCAGTTATATGTATTATTTCAGCGCGATATTGGTTTCATATTTTTTGGATTAGTTATTAGTAGGTAGGTTTTTGTTTATAATTTCTTCCGTTTAAAAATAGTCATTTAAATATATTTTAATAAGTACTTGAAAAGATTAGTAGCACAGATTTAAAATTACAGTACTAAAAAACCCTTGCTGATTAACGGTTCGCCGCCCACCACGCGTCCGTCGTACTCCGCAACATTTTGCTTATAATAGTGGATCCGCCGCACCCGCCTGGCTTCTTTCCCCCGGGCATGGAAGGAAGGCCTGCTCATTATGCTGCTGAGGGATACCGATCTATAATCCTTCTTAGTACGGTCGCCAAGCTGTTCGAGAAGTTACTCCTCTCACTTCTTCAGTCACACATCCACAAAGCGAGCAGTTTGGCGAGCGGGTATACCACTCTGGGTAAACTACGCAACAGTGATCAACCGAGAGAGAGTGTGAGTGTGCAATAGCAGTCTTCCTTGACGTAGCACGCGTATTCAACCGCGTCTGGCACCCGGGCCTACTTCATAAAGTGCTCAGAGCGGGCAACCCCCAGCACGTCGCGCATGTCTTTGCCGCTCTGCTTTGTAAGTGACAGGACATTTTGCGTGAGAGTTGAGAGTGCTAGCAGTGACCCGATCGCTGCCGTTGTCCCAGTCAGAATTTTGTCACCTGCTCTCTACGCACTATACATTGATGACATCACAATGCCCTAGCGAGTATTACTCAACGAGGAATCCTGTAGGTCGTACGGAACCTCACCCTCCGGCGAGTGACGCAGGCACTATACTACGTGAACACCACGTGCCACTCACCGCAACCTAAAAATAGAAACCCTAGAGGTACACATTGGTCGCCTCGCGTACAACGTATTCCGTTGCGCCGGTGTATCGGGTCACCTGCACCTAAGGAGCAGCGCTCCGCATACCCGGCCGCCCGAGGTCAGACGTCTTCTTCCGAGGGACTTTCTATCCTCCTCCAAATCCGACTCATGAGCAGTCATCTTGGTCGTTTAATCTAGGCCTTCCTCAAGAAACCGAGTGTTCAATTCCAATCCCCTCCCCTTCCATGTGTCTGCTCTAAAGCAGGTTTTCGCCTGGGACCACGGTCGGACCAACGCTCTGATGTCGTTCTGAGCTACTACGAAGATGGCCGAGAGAATGCTTCAATTCTGTGCCTGGCAAAGTAAATTTAGAAGTGATTGCACGTATTTTGGAGTTATCCAATAATTATAATGTATTTCCACGCGACATAGTTGGTTACATCTTTCGTTTAAGTATTTTTGGGTAAGAGAATAGTAGGTAGTCTGTTGTTTATAATTTCTTTCGTTTAAGTTTTCTGTTATTTGTGTTATTTATTTGTTTATTTTAAAACAATTGGAAAATCCTTATTGGAATTACGAAAATGCGGGTTGCATTAGGGTTTAATTAATTTTCACATTATCTTAAGTGCTTTGCAAACATACATTATATGAATAATTCAGTAGTTAAGGCGGGCGAAGCCGCAAGAGGGTCGCTAGTTTTAGTATATGTTTATACGGGACCAGCAAGGGACTCTCGTCGATTTTATATTTTTATATCAGGTACTAATTTAAATTACTATGACGTCTCTATAGGGGTAACTTAGATATTTTGTATATGTTAATGTATTTTATTCCTTACAACTGTATTTTTTGTGAAGTGAATTAGGTACACGATACGTGCGGCCAAACTAGATGAAATAAAACCAAAATATATATAAAAGATATTGCTCAAAGTTTAATTTCAAATCTGAGGCTTTGCTAAGTTATGACACCTATTAAGCACAAAGTAAGGAGACACGTTCGGCTATTAAAGTGGCCCTCAGACCGGCGAGGTTGAAATGTAGGATATTATCGCACCGCTTGTTGCCCGCGTAAAATAATAATGGCAGAAGTTCCACCGGCAGCGTGGAAACTTAGCGAAAAAAGTAAGAAATGCCCCCGGCAGCCATTTAACTTCCTTAAACGCCCGGATGTGACGCCATTTAATTTATTAACACGTGCCCACCTCAGTTGAGCGGTTAATGACACTTTTCAGTTTTCACACGGAGCTTGTTTGTTATACGAAGGAAATTTCACTACTTAATATATTTGATATTACAAATTTAATTATTTTTTAACGTTTCTTTTTCATTTTAATTGTTTTCATTTCACCACTCGACACATAGTGTTTAGCAAATTTGGTGGAAATTGGGGAACGGAGTGTCTCGACAGTAGACACTAGGTTTCTTTTTCTACCCTGCTATGGGAGATCCATCCATTCTTATATACATTTCTAGTATATTTTTAAATCAAAAATGTCGCGTCATGTAGTTTACGTTAGAAAAAGTAAAAACTGAAATCTTTATAAATTTGTTATTTTTAGTATACACAGAAAATCCTCAACAGCAGCAATGGCGGAGCCATAGATCATGTGACGCGTCCTGTCCATTCCGATATCGACAGGTAAAACTAAAAACTGCAAGTCAGTCCAAACAGGCTCGGAAAATCAATAAACGAAACCGCACTGAGAGCGCTACCCAAATAAATACGGGACCGACTATCCAATAAAACACGCGGACGGGTTACAATTAAAGCTTTAAATCTGCAATAGGTGTTGCCATAAATTGGACGAGAAAACAATCAGCGGGCGAGCGTCGTTCGCAATTAGCGCTACGCGGCTCGATAAATTTGCATTAATGCTCTCGAAAAATCCGAACGGCAATAATTTTCAGGTGCCGTGCGTCCAGCGTTGTATGGGGCTGTATGCGCTGGTGGGCGCTGGTGGGCTCCGGCCTCGCGCCAGCCTCGCACCCGCCTCGCGCCCGCGGCCCGTCCACTGCGGAATACATATCAATACGTTTTCTAGTTCACCGGTGTCCCGTACAATTGATTTGGTTTATTGTTTAAATATTCGAAAAAAGAAAAAGCTGTACATAGATTTATATAAGTTTTTATTGTATCTTTTAATTGATCTAATGAAAATGTATGTAGTTTGTTAATAAAATATTTTTCATTATTTTTTTTAGTCTCATGTCTCATCATCATTTTGATGTCTGAAGAACTCCGATTTGACAGTGTTTCCAGATTTCTTGAAATAATGTTTTTTTTTATTTGTATTGACTTTTTTATTTATTTGGACTTCCAAGGATATTTGCTGGTGTCAGGAAGCTGATGGAACTCACAGACTGTCGTATTTCAGCGCTGTCGGTTTATGTATCGGCGCGTGATTTACGTAACGCGCGCCGCCTCGATGCACTTTACACTTTTACAGTCGCACACCATTGCCTATTCATTGATATATGAATTGAAACTTTTGGCAATATATATGGAACACGGAAAAATAAATTTAAATAATGAAATAAATAAAATTAAAAAGGTCTTAATAATAAATTCAAAGAGTAATTTAATGAAAATAAGAATTTTGGAGATTATAGATAAAGATAATCTTTTTCTTTGAAGATTTTAAACATACATTTTAGTTACTTATGTAAAAAATACTTAGGTACGTAATTTTTTTATCTTAATATTTACCTGCAAGTAAAATATTTTGGCTTATGTTATAAAATATATATTTAGTGATCGAAGAAAATGTTAAGTTTTCTATATCTGCAATTTATAAATTTGGAAAAATACAATATCTATATTCTTTTTTATTTACTAAATGATTTAAAAATAAAAAACCTTCTCCGCTTTAGAAATTATATAAGACACTAGATATCTTTACGTTGCTTAAAATATTTAATTTAAACGATAAATTAACACTAAATACAAATAAATACAGATTTAAAATTATGATTTTAGTAACCAGATTAAAGCTGTGTAATAACAGGTTAGTCAATAATATTCGCGTTATTGAAAAAAATAAAAGCTATAAGAGAACGTTTAGTGTGTTATTAAATACTTGATACTTGTCACACAAATAACTTATATAGTGGCGTATAAGTTATTTGTGTCGGGATAATTAATAGTAAATTTTATTATAAGTACCATCAACTACCACATTTTACAGTTTATTGGATAGTAGCGACGTACAGTGAACGTAGGCGTTGAGACATATTAAATCGTACAACTGACTCCTCTCCTGCCGCGACAATGTTTAAACAATGCTAATGTGACTCTTTAACATTTACTTCATTAACATATTATTTGGCAAAACAAATTTAGATTGTGTTTTAAGTACTATTTAGTAGTCGACTTTGTATTTAAAAAAATACTGAAATAAAATTGATGGTCTATGGAAATAATTAAATAGATAACGGCCCTTCCAATAAAAAATATCTATTTACTCAAAATTTAAAAATTTCAGAGTATATATCGGTAAAATAAGTTAGAAATTGTGCGATACCACTGTATCGTATAGAGTGATAATACTTATTAGAATAAAATATAAAAAATAATAATAAACAAAGAAACTATTATTTATTTTATTTCACTTCTCTTTAAATTTATAAAATTTTCTGAATAGAGTTATTGTAGTTCTATAAAGTTCTACATACGTACAGCTTTAATAAACAAATATAAATTATACCAGTAATGTCGGCTTTTATTGTTAATTGGGAAATTTGTTAAGACACTCTGCTGTCTGATTTTCGCCTAAATTCGAGACACTGTTTATTAAGGATGGAATATGGTATTAATGGAATTAATGGAATTTAATACCGTGTATTAATGAAATTTAATACCGTACTTTATTTACCATAACGACGGGAAAATAAGCAATATCTCAAAATGGGGATTGAGTTCGCACCTATAGCGTTTCTAAGCTACTCATATTGCCATATAGCGATGATTATACTTAAAATGTTAATACTGAGTGGATAGTTTCGCAAGAAAAAAGAGCGAGGACGTAGACAACACGATTTCTCTATAATGTCTGCCGGTATTTGAATAATGTAGTACTTAATTACAATTCACCTCAATATATTCACGAAGAGTAGATCAAGGCTTTATTTTAATAGTTTTCACGAACCTTTTACTAAATCTTAGAAAAGTAAGAGAAATAGTAATAAACAAAAAACAAAAATAACTGATATATGTAAGTGGTATGTGTATTATATGTGTAACAAATGCTAAGAATATATATTATGATGTGAGTTTTTGATTAAAATTGGTAACATTCTTTTATTTTACCTAAAGTTTCTTAGTAAAATCACAAGTCTCGGGGACCAGACATAATGTAAAAAAAACTTATGTTTCATATATTTTATATTGTAAATATTTATTGGCTATCATAAAACCGGTCAAGTGATATGGATGCACTCGGGAAAAAAGTACACGATGCATCTCTCAATTCTTGTAGAGACGACGATAACAACGATATTAAATAACGTCTCTATTCACCATAAAATGTATTTTAAAACGTTGAAGTTGGACGGACATGGGGCGTCAGGCGCGCCGGAAGAGCAGCACTGCGGGGACACCCTAGTAGGTGCTTAATATACGAAAATATTCAATTTTATAACATTCTGTCGAGATAGCATCAGAGCTTGTCGATTTGATATTTTCGGCGGTAAGGTAATTTTATACTTGTCGTGAATGGAGGCTGGAGCCACGCTGCGCGCGCGCCGCGCTCCTCGTAACTTAGCACTTAATCATTTTCACGGACACTTTATATGGCCATACAGTCACATAGTTCGGGTTTTGGTGATATTGTGACTTTAGAGGAATGATGGAATTCGTTTTATAATATATTTGGTTAAATCGTCATTATCTTAATTTTCTGAATCTCTCTCTGAGGAAAGAGAGAGAGGGAGAGAGAGAGAGTGATATAAAATTCTATAGAACTTCTATATACATACTCCAGATAGGAGTCTGCTCAGTAGCAGAAATTCATCATCCGTTGGATTTAGTATAAAAGAAATCTATAATAAGAAGGATCTGTATATATTTATTAATTATTCTATAGGTATAATGTTATAATCAATTCGATATAAAATAATTTGTGGATTTAATTCACATTTCACAATTGATCTGTTAATGTTAATATCAAAAAGTTCGAATTTTATTGAAATTGTAAATACAGGACACATACATTTTTTATTTATCGAAAGAAGCTTATGTATTCACACACTCATAATAAATAATTACTAAGTAAAGTTGAATAAATAAAGTGAATATTATAAAGTGTTTGTGCAAGATGCAACTGCACAGTAGCAAACACACAGTAAACATGACTAGTGGACATTGAAATGTAGATAGGTACATAAAAGGGCAGAGAGCAGTTGTCATAAGTCAGCGAGCAAGCTGGCTGAGGTGGGATAATAAATATGCGTTTGTTTTGCCCCGTGCAGCGCGTCGCGTCGCCTGCGTGGGACGCTGGGATGTCACGGCGTTAGGTAGCTTCGAAGTAAGTCTAGGCTTTTCCTCTGGTACCTACTCTGGTACATTCCAATTGGAGAATATTTTTGAACAAAAAAAAATCATTAGAAACGCCAGAAATATCCTCTCATATCCTAAAATCATACCAGCTATACGCTGTATCCCGCACTCAGCACGGTAGGAAGAGGGAACCTAGTGTTAAGACACTCCGTTCCCCACTTTCTGCCGAATTCTAGAGGCAGTGCGTGTTGAGTAGCAGAAATCAATGCCGCGCTTTGCCTCAACACCAGAGCGAAGAAAATGGAAATATAAATGTAAATAAATATTGCATTTCCTCGAGTGGGAATCGAACCCACAACTGTCGACTACAAAGACTTCTAAGATTCATGTTTTTCTTAAATCATGTTACTGGTATACATAGGGTTTAGATTAAAACAAAAGTGATATTACGATAATTATTAATTTCAAATGCCACAAAGAAATAAATTCATGCAGATTATAGCACAAATCGTACCTATCTCCTGACAAAAAGCTTGTTAGTCCAACAACAGTCCCCACCCGAGGAGTCAGGCGTCAGGTAATAAGGCAGTTCATTATTTATATTAACAGTTTAGCAGTCAGTGACCAGATCGCTGGACACACTTATGGCCACGTGAACGTGCGTGGGCATTATTTGTACCCTTGTTAAGAGCTGAGGATATTATAAAAATGATTCCTTTATCCGCGTTGTGACACTCGTTGGAAATTGGTCGCTTAATTTATGATCATCATAAAAAAGGATTCGGATCCGTGCAGGTTGGAATTTCATTCATAAGAACGCACAGGCGTTCGACTCTTTATGGGTGGATGTTTTCATTAATTTAACTTGATTTGGAGAATAAGAAAGGTATCATATGTTCCATGATGGTGGCCAATTGATCTTTGGATAAGATACCCGAAGTTCGACTACTGTTTACACTCGTTTCGAAACACGTATATCGTTAACTGGGTCATTGATTTTGCTTAGATAAATGGTAGTGTTGTTTTAAAGAAAGTTGACAGAAGTAAATGTCTATGTGCAATTTAAGATGAATGGTCAGAGCCACTTGCATAATTATTGACTTTAGAATTTGAATGTCAAATGCGTGACTTTGCCGAATACAGTTCTACATATTGAATTATATTTTAAGCAGACGTTGAATCATGACTAACTTAACCTAACCATTTAGGTTGAGGTAATAATGGAAGACCAGGGGAGGTGCATCTTAGCCTTTCAAAGGCATCATAGGGACATAGGGGCATCATCAGATAAACAACAATAAGTTAATACGCGCTCCAAATAAGCTGAGGCCCGCATTAGTCACCAGTGACCGACCGCCGCGCGCCGTCGGACTGTTTGCTTAATCCACTCAAAACATACAGAGACATTTGTCGGCCCGCCGGGTACCAGGGATCGGGCGGACCGGGGCCGGGTGATCGATAGCGAGACGCGCTACAAAACGATAGATAAAAGCCGATAAGCCAAAAGAAATATGACGCGAACAAAATCGGGAGATATACGTAATAAGATAAAAGTCAAACAATGATTCGACCACGGATTCGCCGCGGCATAATTTATGTGACAACGCGTGATGGACGAGCGGCGACTTTCGGTAAACTATTTACATACGGCGGCGGTCGCGCTGTCGGATTGGGTTCTATTGTGACAGAGGGTGGGGCTTACTACTGAAAACAAATGTCACTGTTATTTATTAGGTTACGTTGCTATTAGGCCTAAGATGGGGAACCATCCTTGATCCATATATCTGAAACAACAACAGAACTGTCGAGCTCGTGACATTCTGAAATGGCAATCACAGTGAACATACAAAAGTCGAGTGACAAGCCTCACATCCCGGAGCGTCCCGCGGCAATTGTTCTAATTGAATCAACAGAAGGCCACGTCGCTTGGTTGGCAATTCCCTTCGCACGTTGACTTAAATTGCTTTCTGTAACTTCTGAACACTTCTGATTCTATGTTTTTCTCCGTCAATTCTCTGCTTGTAGCTCGATTTTGAATAACATGATAATATATTTCCTGTTAAATGTTAATGTTTTTAAAAATATTAGGTTCCATTTTTATTTCAGTGCACAATATAGAAGAGGTTAGAATTATAATTTAAGGTTTTCGTTTCTATAACATAGATTATCTAGTTACCTAAAATAAATAAGTGCAAAGGCCGTTATAATGTCACATGTAGAATTCGCATAACAAAAGGCACATGGCATGTAGGTCGGGTGAAAACGTTAGGCGAGCGACAATCCCCGCGGAGACAGCAGCAGGCAACTTTGCTTTTTATCTGCGTTCCTCGCCGCGCGCGCTCGACCGTGTAATTGGATGAGAACGACGCGATCCCAATAGCGTGCCCTTATCTGTTCGCGGCAAATCCACCACCCGCTCACCCCCGCAACACCCCCGCGCACCCCCGACTACACTAAGCAATAAGTTTTTAGTGAGTAATTCAAGATAACCCCTTGATGTTGTTCATTTTCACACTTCCTTTCCCGAGAACAGCTCTTTATTGCATAATATGTAACTGTCTCGTCGCCGACGGGTGTCCCGGGGGCGCGCAGACAAACTTCACCCCTTTATGATGTTCATGCGATCGCCCCACACCCTTCTATCTGGGTAATGATAATTGCTTTTTCGGAAATTATTGTTTGATATTGTCGCTTAATGACATTTCGGATCATTTTGAAGGTCTTTCTAATTTACTGTAATAAAGTTAACAGTTGCTAGTTAAGTCAAATTTTCTTCGCAATCGTTACAGTCTGTTACAAGTTTTTACATTTAATAAGGTAAAATATAATTATTTATGCGATAATTTAATTCAACAATATTTAAGAAAATATATAATATTATATAACGTTTTTGTATTATTATGAATAGTGCAGTAAATTTATCATTATTTTTATTAGTTTTCTTATATTTTAATAAAAAAAAATATAATAAAAAATTCTTCAAACAGATAAATGAAAATACTAGCATCCCTGTGAATTTAAAAGTATTACGTGAGTGGATTAAAAGTCACGGCTCATGTGAAGGTAGTCCTTTATTTGTAGAGCGGGAGGCTGCGAATTGTCGTCGTATTAGTCGCTATCAGATGGGCACCGTCTCTGACATGGCTATTTACCTCCCAACCCCTTGCATTTGTAGCTTTTGTTTTGCAATACTACCTAATCCTTTGTAAGGTATTGTAGAAAGAGAAATAAACTGAGATATACATCTATATAAGCGCCTATAATTTGTATAGTCTCTTGTCTTTTAGATATAAAAAATAAGTCAAATTATTGTGGAAATAGATATTTTAAATTTACATGATAAAAAGTTTTATTAAATTGATATAATTTTCACGGATTATGAATGAGCCGACAAACGACTGTAAATGACGTGGATATTTAATCATATTTTTGAAGAAATTTTGACAAAAAAATCTCATTTTTATAGGTTTATTTTGCAGTATATATATATAGTATATAGTAAATATTTTATATATTCCCATGTAACAGTAGGGACAGGGTTGGGGGAGGTTGCGAACTGTCATCGTACTCTAGCGTTATCAGATAGTCCGCGGGGACGTCGCAGGCTTAACCGCATTCAAACTGCTCAGCTACGTGTACGTTTAGATACTACGATATTGTTAGCTTAGGATACCATATTGTCATTTTCGTGCACAGTATGCTTCTTATTTATAAATAACTTTTAGATAGAGCCGTTTCTCTATTAGTTCTTTTGGTAATAAACTGATTCCATAAATTATATAGGTACCAAATACAAGATTAGGGTTACATTGTAATTGTATTTTTTTTTCTAATACATACTAAGGTTCTATTATTTATTTTATTAAATATACTAACTATTAAATATTCATATGATTTATAAAAAAAAAGTTCTAATTATAATAAGTTTCAAAAATAAAATAAATTAATATTCTGTACTCAAATTATCAATATTCATTTATAGTGCGTCGAAAACCTCTTTTTTAATGTGTTATTTTGAAGTAAAATTGCGAGAGCATTAAGTTGAATGTAGGGTGGCTCCGAGTGGCTCGAGCACCGCTGCCGCCTTATAATCAGGAGAACCGCTTCGGGCGCTCAAACACATATTAAGATCGTATTAATCTGTTACTCATATTTTGTTACAAATTGCTATATACTGTCAACTGTATTACATTTTATAGAAATAACCTAAATATTTGATAAAAAATACAATTAAGTGCCTACTACGTGCAATACAGATAGGTTTATGTATTTCACATAGATAAAAACACTGTCATTAAGCGCAAAAGATAAAATTATAAATTATGCTAAATATCTATATATTTGTGTAGCTATATTTCAGTGATAAGATACTCCGTTCTAAATAAGACATTTCAGTTCCCAATAAAACCCTTTAATTTCCCAGCTTCCGCCGAATTTTCAAGGCATTGCGTGATGAGTGGAGGAAGTCAACCCCGCGATTGCTTGTTACCAGAACGAAAAAATAAAATTATAAAATATTTCATTCCCCCTAGCGGGAATTGAACCCACAACACGCTTGTGGCTTTCTCTAATTATTTTTTAGCTGCACGCTGTACCCTGCAGAGTGCTCAAACAGAAGCTAGTATCCATACTCAATTCTTCGCTTCTAGCAGGAATCTCAAATTCCTGTTAGAAGCGAAGACTTTCATTCATTCATGCAGAGTAATCAAAATAATTCATTTCTCAAATCGGGTTCGAATCCACAACCATCATGTTTACAGTGCCTAATAATCTATTAAATAATAATGAATAAAGTAATAAATAATAATAGATATAAAAATAAATTCATTAGCATAACTTACCGTGTTAACAATAATAATAAAACATTGTATGAGAAAGATGAACTTCAAATGTTTTGTTTTAATTCTCTATATCGTTTTAAACTTACCTGGGTGGTAATAATTACAAGACTAGCACTTTATTATGGCCTAAATAATGGTTATAAGTGGGTGAGAGCGCGGCTGGTGGCTTGTCTCTGCTCTGTAATCACGCACCGGCCCCCAATCACGCACTTCTCACCCGGACGCGTTGAAAAAATAATACCACTCTCCGATTTGTCTATAATTTGGTGGATGCCGCTCTCTGCTGCGCTCACGCACTACGTGGGCAATATTCCTAATTAATGGTGAAACGTCAACGTTTTTCTCTATTTAGACAGTAGCTTTTATGCCCAATTTCATTTTGTTTTTGAAAGCGATATCATAGTTACAATATATAATTTGCGTAATTAATAGTTACTAATTTTAATAACATTTTTCAATTATTTTAATTATTTAGGTACCTAGTTTACATAGATTTACTTACAATAGTATTTGTAACGGATCATTCAATACAGAGAATTCAAAAAAGAAAAAAGACATGTAATTTAAGGTACCTTAAAGGTACCTACAGTAATAAAAATTCACAATTTTGTGGATAAGCTGTGACCATGTCAAATGATATTATGGCAACACCGAAATTCACCAAAACGTCGTCGGGTGATATTTTGACACTTGACTGACATTGGCTTTCAGTAAATGATTATGCGGAACCAGCAATGAATAGAAAACCTTTGCTGTTACTTCCCTTTGTACACCCCATGTTGAAAAGTCGCACAGTTAAATTTATGAATAAGTATAATATGCCTATTTAGTTTTTTTTTTAAATATTAATATTTTGACTGAAATGATGGATAAAATCTATCTATCTAAAATCGTGGGTATGGTGCGAATGTTTTGGACATGGGTAGAATTCTTTTCTTTCCTAATGATTATTGCTAGTTACTATCGCTTTGAGGAGTAAAAAAAATATATTATTAGATACTTATGCCAAGCATATTCCGTTATCACGGCATTTAGTATTTGTTTTATTTAAAATAAATATTATTTGCAACATTTTTAATCTATAACTTATATATAGTCTGAAAGCCAAACAAAAACATTACACTTTCATTGTATTATTGCGTTGATGCTATCACCAAGCACTGGATCTAGATGTTGTGATAACATGGAACATTTCTAATAATGGCTTCGTTTGCAAAAACACCTACCCAGGCCTAAAGGTAACGAGCGTAAAATAAGAAATTATGATAACTATCGCAAATAAAAAAAAGTAGCCGCCTCACTTGCGGCGTGCCAGAAGGCCACCCTGTCAAGTTGCACAAAGCTGTCATGAATTTGAACGATGACTTTTAAATTCAGCTTGTTTTATCCCGCTTTGTAAAGTGATAGATAGTATTCCTGCTATATTTTTTTAGTTTTGGAGGCAAGGCAGAAAATGTAGATATATCATATTTTTTCTAAATAGATCAAACGAGAGACATTAACTTACAGTTAAACATAATTACTTTAGCTAGAGAAATGTGAATATACAATCATCGAATGCTGACTCAAGGGAATTAAATATTTAATATTTTCAATTTTTCGCTTTGGTATCGAGGTAAAGCACGTCGTTGATTACCGCCACTCTACACGCAATGTCTCCGAAATTTGGTGGAAAGTATGGAGTGGATTATTTGATATTATTATGAAATTACTGTTTTATATACTGTTAAGTCCTGTTGGAGTTTTTTTTGTTTATTTCGCTCGCAAAGACGAAACCTGAGAGTCCATGTATGCTGATAGTTTTTATGGCCTATAGGTGTGTAGAAAGTGTCCTTACAATTATAGTTAAGTGCTATCTAACTGTGCTAGTACTAACTTCTCTAATATAGTGCCATCAAAACTGGGGCAGCATCTCTCTGCAGCATATCCGGATTTTACTTTATCAATTACACGAATATCATATTCTAGTGTTCGCTTATTACAAATCATTTATAAGTTATTTTACTATGACTCATTAAAAAATGATAAATATATTTAAAAAAAAGTTAATACGAGAATTGATGGGGTGGTGGTCCTGTACTTCAGTCTTTTGTGTTCGTGTCAGGCAAGTCGCGTATCGTGTCGCTCGGTGACGGATTACCGACTGTTAGCCGCTTACGCGTATAATATACGCCTTTTGTACAACCTTGAGGGTACCGACGGTGGGTTTGAAACGAAACCAAAAAATTTGTTTATAGATTTTTATTTTGAATATAAATAACTATACATTGCTATTTGAAGCCGTTGTGTTGCAGGGACTATTGCAGGGGATAATCAGCATATCCAGATAAAAAAATCTCAAAAAACTCTTAGCAAGATATTTAAATATGTTCTCTCAACTTCACGCTGTATCCCGCACAAAACGGGGAAAGAAAGGAGGGAGAGGGCAGAGGAATCCTTTGAACGTAGTGTAAAGACACTCCTTTCCCATTAACACTCTTCCGTTCCCCACTTTCCGCCGAATTCTAGATGCATCGCGTGCAGAACTCAACGCGGCGCTTTGATTCTGGTAACGAATCGAGCGAAGAAATGAAAATACATTTTTAATATTTCATTTCCTCGAGTGGGAATCGAACCCACAATCTGTCTGTATTACAGAGACACGCTTGTGCCTGCGCCACGATAGGCACATCTATGTATGTAGAAGTAAGAAATAATAAGCTCCTTTGAATTTATTAGATCATAAGCTGACGGCAATTGCATATGCAATCTTATTTCTGACATAATAAATATTTTAAGTAGATAATGTTTCCATTAATAAAACACATTGGACTATTATAATTATTAATAATAGTCACAATTTAAATTAATTCAAACAAATACAAACATACCTATGTTTTTTGCTCTAATAATATAAATTTAAATTTCAACGCACTTTTAGCACAGAATTAACTTTTCTAACAAGTAGTAGTAAGTAAAGTAAACAAAAACACGCTGTTTATTTCTGCTTTGCTCGTTAAATGTTTCTGATTATGCCGCTATGCGCTAGTCGCTGGTCGCTACCACGCCAGTCATGGAGGCATCTCGGCGGCGATCACAAATTACAAACAAAAAGCTAGGAGCGCCGTAATCTGACATCAATGATTGAATTGATCATGATTTACGAACACATCGCTCGGTGATAGGCTGATAGGTGATCTCTTACAATTTCGATTGTCGATGGCCCAATTCGTTGGTACAAACGATCCATTTGTAGAATTCGAACTAGGAACTCCTTTTTTGTAAAATATTAATTTCAATTGTTTTGCTATTTACGAATTCTTAATGACTTATGATTGATAGCCTTAGAACTCCCGTATTATATAAACTACTTTAATAAAAACACTCTAGGTAATATAATATGTAGCGTATAGTTTGTCTAGGTTGTGCCTAGTTGATAATATAAAATTTAAATCAAATTTATATATAGGTGCATGGCAGTGTAATTAAAATAGATTTTTTTTATTTTAATAAACTTTTGCAATCAATTTTCAATCGTGCGAGGCTACCACCGGCTCAGAAGGCATATAAAAAGTAAAAGTGTGATATTTACTATTAAACTATAGATATGGTGTGTAATTTGTAAATTAGTATGAGATATGAGTCGAAGGGCTCACGTCAGCCTACCTGTCCGATTAGTATCTTTTACTGTGTGGGTCACGGACAAATATCTCGTTTTTAAAATTGAAATCTTTTCTTCATGCCACATTATAAATGTAGCTGACTGGAAATGCCGCTGGATTAAAGGTTGACTCACGGTACTTTAAGCGCTGAACTGCAATGGTAGGATCGCGTGTTCTAAAAACCAATCAAAATGATAGCCAGCACTCAACGATATCACTGTTCCATTATCGTCAAATACAAATAGACAAGGTAACATTTGTCTAATTGATTACAAAAACATTCCCTCCATCGACTGCGACGATATAAGGTTTTGGTTTCTTAAACATGTTAATCTAAATTAAAAGCGGGGTCGGTTACAAAACGCTAAGCATTAGCCGCGGCCCTAGAGACTCCATTAGGAGTAATAAAATGCCTATCATTATCGAGGGCCGAAAAGTCGATGCACGCGATGCAATTACTTGATTGGCGGTGTTCTGGCCGGCTCTGGCTGAGCTGTGATGGATGTCGAACATAATTAGAAAACACTTCAGCATGTGTCTTCATTGGTGCAATCTTAATTGTGGCCAGCACTTACCTCGCCGACTCAAACAGCACGTGCCGGCCGACGCAATCAACTTCGATTTGATTTGTATAGATAGCAACAAAATTCAACCATTCATATTTCTTTTTAGCACAAAAGTGAAATTGATTTAAAATGCATATTTTATATTATTTCAAATAAACTCAAATCAGCCGACGACGTGATAGACAAAGGGTACCTAGTGTTAAAACACTCCGTTCCCCAGTTTCCGCCAAATTCTGGTGGCATTGTTTGTTGAGGGGCAGAATTCAATCGCGCCTTGCCTCGACACCAGAGTGAAGAAATGGAAATATAAATTTAAATAAATATTTTATCTCCTCGATTGGGGATCGAACCCACAACCAGTCGATTTTATAATCACAGCTTGTGCCTCTGAGCCAAGACTGGATTTTTATGCTATTTTATATTATTTATTACCACATAATATATAAGAGTAAGAGTTAAAAGTGTAGAGTTTCTTTATCTCTATCTTTATCTCTGTTCTCTCTGGTTACCCTGCGATATGAGGGATAAAGCGTGAAGTTGAAAATAATGTGGTAATGTAAATAAAACTCAAGTTAAAAATTATAAAACTAATTTGTATTTTGTTGTCATTTTTATCAACTTCTTATGACATCTACAAATATGTAAGTAAAGATTAAGACAGAAAGAATTATAATATCTGCTTACTAATAGCACAGTTTCAGTGTTAGAAACACTAAAGAAGAATTAAATTATAAACATATTCATACATTTCATATTAATTAGCTTATGTGACATTGTATTAAATATCATTTGATATTAAACTAAACATTATTTACTTCAACTTCTTAGCTTAAAAATAAAATACGAGTATATTAATAATATGTTTCCTGTTCTATCCATTTCGAAAAATTACTTCGAATTAAATATCTTCTTAGCTCATCAGCTGCAATCATAAGGAAAAAAAATGGAAATGAAAGAATAAAATCGTGCCATGCAATTGCTTCTGTGCCGAAAATTTCATTACAAAACGGTACATACGTCACAAACAAGGCAGCAAATAAGTCAACCAAAATGCTTATATTTAAAACGTGATTTTTCATTCCTTTTTGAAATAACGATATTCGTCTAGTTTTACATATTATAACATCTGAAATCTGAGTCCAGCAAATCGCAACGAAGTACGCAGTCTGTGCACATCGTTCAACTTTTTTTCTGTCAGCATAGTACCAGAGTCGTCCTAGAGTATCCTTGACTGTAGTCGATCGTGATTCCCAGTTTTTACGGATAAAAATTAAACTGGACGGGAAAAAACCACTTTGGGCAAATACTACTAAATAGGCATACATTCCAGCAAAAAATTGTATTAATCCAATTTGAAAGTATGCCATAAAAATAAGAACCCTGTTAACAAGATGATCAGTGGGTTTCCGTGGAGGAATTGACATTATATCGTCTTCTGAAGTTTCATACGCAAGGCTGATTGCTGGCAATAAATCTGTCCCAACATTTATGACTAAAATTAGAATTAAAGGCATTGGCAAAGGTATTCCTAAACAGGCGTATAAAACAAATGGCAACATTTCAGGAGTATTTGATGTTAGAGTGTAGGCTATAGTTTTTTTCAAATTATCAAATATACGTCTGCCTTCTTGTATACCTAATACTATAGAAGCGAAATTGTCGTCTAATAGGATCATATCGGCTGCTTGTTTTGAAACTTCTGTACCAGTTATTCCCATGGCGATGCCAATATCGGCTTTCTTCAAAGCTGGAGAATCATTGACACCATCGCCTGTGACAGCCACTACGTGATCTAGTGCTTGATAATTTTCTACAATAATTAATTTTTGTTGTGGGCTTGTTCTAGCAAAAGTAATTTCATCATACTTTTTTTGAGCACTTTTTAAATCGTTCACGCTCATCTTTCTCAAGTCATCGCCAGTTATAACAGCGGCTTCAAATTGCTGCTTAATATGAGGTGGTATATCGGATAAGTCAATGTGATGTTCAAAGGCATAGTCGTAGGCTGTAGGCTTAGTGATTGTGCCACATCTTCGTGAGATAGCTAATGCTGTAACTGGATGGTCACCAGTAACCATGATAACTTTTATACCTGCTTCACGACATAATGAAATATATTTTTCGATATCTCGTCTAGGAGGATCTATCATAGAAATAGCACCCAAAAATCTTAAAGTTTCGAGAGGAAAGTTTCGGTCTTGAGTATCGAATTCATATCCCAAAGGATAATTTTCCAAAGACAATTCATAATCACAATAACCAATTACACGTTCACCCATGTTAGCAAGTTTAATAAAATTAGCCTTCAGTTCTTTTTTCAATTGTGGAGTCATAGGTTGATCCCCTTCATTTGTAAGTATTTTTGTACAAAATTCTATTACAATTTCTGGGGCACCTTTCATAATTAAGTAATAACTCTGTGTAGCTTGCATCCTGTGAATTGTGACTTGATATTTGTATGCTGAGCTGAAGGGTATTTCCGCTTCTTTGGGATTTTCTTCGCGTGTTTTAGTAGCAGATCGATTGGTTTCCATATATCTTAAAATTGCTGACTCTGATGCGTCCCCTATAATTTTTCGTTTTTGAATAGGTAAACCGAGTGTATCCTCTGAAAATGTAGCCTTCAAATTTAAAGATGCGGCTAAGCTTAATGTTGCGTATGCGTGATCTGAAACATGTCCATGGTCCTCCTTGTCATAAATTATAAAGTTACAATATAAATGTGATACTGTCATCTGATTTTCAGTAAGCGTTCCGGTTTTGTCAGAGCAAATGCAAGAAGTAGATCCTAAAGTTTCTACAGCTTGTAGGGTTTTGGCCAGACAGTTTTTTCTTTTTAAACGTTTAGCTGATAAAGTCATACATACAGTTAATGTAACAATTAAACCTTCAGGTACATTTGCTAATATAATTCCAAGCATGTATTGTAATGCCGTCAACCAACTTTTTTGAATAAAATACACCATTAGAAAAAATAAAAAGCCGAATGTAAATGCAACTCCGCAAATAATTTTTATAAAATGTTTTATTTCTTTTGCTATAGGTGTTTCATCTTTCTCTAATCCGGTAACTAAGCCAGCTATTTTCCCCATTTGGGTTACTTCTCCAGTAGCTATAACAATACCTTTTGCTGTACCCTCTGTAATAGGACAACCAAAAAATACCATATTTTTTGATTCTAACGGATTTACGTTCGTACACTCTGGTCTGTGTAGTATTGGCTCTGATTCTCCAGTCAGTGATGACATATCGGTTTTAAAATTGTTACATGTTATAATTCTAACATCAGCAGGGACTATTTGACCTCCTGCCATTTCAACAATATCACCTAGCACTATTTCAGTATTGGGAATAATTTTTGTAACCCCATCTCGTATAACGGTCGCATTTGGTGGAACTAATTTTTCAAAACCACTCATCACTGCCAAATTTTTTGCTTCTTGGTAAAATCCAAAAAGACCTGTACCTACAACAGTAGCTGTAATAACACAGCCTAAGTATAAATATTCTTTGCCCGAATGTCCAGATTTATCAGTCCCCGTATCAATTTTATCTGAAAAGAAATATGCTATAAAATTCAAAATAGCACCACACCAAAGGACACATTGGAACCAGCCAAATAAATTATGACGAAATATCTTCCAATAACTGTTTCCTCGAAGTTCTTTCAATTGATTTGGTCCTAAATGTTCTAATAATTCTTTAGCAACATTTTCTGACAAGCCTGTATTGACATTAGAACGATAAATTTGTTCTAATTGGGTAGAAGAGAGAAAGTGATCACCTGTATGAGGTTCTTCCTTTAAGAGAGTAAGTTCGGACACTGCGGGATTTATATGTTGGCCACTTAATCGGCGCAAAGTAACTATAGAGGTACTAGAACGACGACGGGACTGATGAGGCATTGCTATTCTTGCAAATATATTTCAACTCAATGAAAATACCTTACAAAAGTACCATTACTTCTGTTCACTGGCACTGATTACTTATATTTACTTTCCCTTCTAAATTATCAAGAAGTCATTTATATTGGTTTTTTCTAAAATATAACAGTAAAATCCTTAGTTTTACGTAACCATTACATTTATTAATCTTCTATCAAAATTTATATATGACAGATTTTTCATCTTTTTAAAATATTTAAATAAAAAGTTCGCTTTTCGCAATTGTCATAAGAAACAATGTTCTTGCAGAGGTCTCTTTGTTAGAAGAAAAGTAATGATAAAAAAAACTGGTTGTCTCAACCAGTGACTGAGATAATTGATTTTTTGTTTTTCCGACAAAAAGTAACATTTTTTTGTGCTCGTTAATTTATTTTTTTTTATTTATGCAGATAAATTAGAAGCAAACATTTGCTTTTTACTGGCAAGTAACAATTTATGTATAGATACGTTACAAGTCAGACGCTTTTGCTTCTCTAGCTTTTGTTCCGCGCTCTCGCTTGCACGCTCGGTTCAGAAGGAACATGAGATTTATAAGACGCTATCGCCTCAATAGCACAGCAGAAGAAGATTAAAAATACATACTTGAGTTAATTAATTAACTAAAACGAAGTAAAATAGAAATAATTCAATATATTTTTCTGCGTTGCACTTAATTCTACATAGCAGGCAGAGTGAATGTCGTGTTAACTTTAACACTAATTTCAAACTTTCTTAATTCAATATTTTGTGCGCTCAGTATTCATAAGTGACTATTTATATAATATTTTTAAAAATTTCTTTGACAAATTCTGCAATAAAATAATTACAGTATTCACATCTATTTCATACGCTACTCAGGTACTTTTAATACTTCGTGTGTTGCTTTGCAAATGATACAAACCATCACGCGGAGAACGAGCGTCCGATAGCAGCCGACATCTCGCAGATTTATAACCCCAGTGCCGATATGGCGGCTATTTCCGGACAATATTGATATTTTCGACTCACTGCACCTATCAACTTCCAACGCGTTAAAGTACTTTATAAAGTGAAATAACCAAAATGAATAACAATCAATCTTTTAAATGGGATCCACAATTGTATTTTAAGCGTTCTTTGAATCTTAATACGGCTTCTGTGCTGGTAAATGCAACTGCATTTTGGAGATCTTCTTAACGTTGTCGCATAACATTCGTATGGTGGTTTAGCGTCCGTCTTGAGCCGCCGGCCCGCAAGTAATCAACCTATTAATAAGGGGCTCAAGTGTAATGCGACCAATTAAAACGGCGACTCTATCTTAAGACGCCCGCAGTTTTTGGGCTCGTTCCAGAGGGATTAAGATTACTTTGGCGACACTACAGTATTAACTGTAAGTGGATTTGAATGTGAGAAATATAATCCTTTCGTATTAAATAAATTTAATTATTAATAAATAGAAATAAAGTATGAATTTATTTTGAATAGATAAAAGATTATTTATTCTACGATATAGTAGTAGAGCAACAAATATTGTGGTTATTTTATGCTGTGATATTAATAAACAATTCTTTTCCATTCTTAATTCTTGTTATAGACGAGGTTTCTATATGGACCGTGACCGCGTTGACAGGATGGCCAGGATTGTTCGTGAGGCGTCTCTGTCGGCCTGACTCTTTGATCTCTGCGCGGGCGCCGGTAGCGAGCGCTTCAAGTGCCAGTTTATGAACACATGCGCATTTAACTATAATATAATCAGATTCAATTAATCAGCATGAAAACCTATCAATTAGCATACAAGATGATAACAGCATAATGACTTTTTGAAGTTAGTTAGAAGGCAAGTAGGCGATTCATGTAGACGAGAATAATTGCACGCCAAAGTCTATAGTCTGGGTGTTGAACATTTGATAAATAAATTTAAATACTACTTATATTTTGAAAATTTTAAGAAAACGAATATTTTTACAATATAAATGTAATTCAAAATTAAATTAAAATAAATGTAATTAACAATATAAATGTACTTTAAAAATAAATAAAATACGTAAAATGATATAAATAAATTAGCTTTATGTTGTAGACGGCCTCATGAAAATATTAATAAATATTATTCAATCCCCCGAGTGGGGATAGAATCCACAACCGAATAAAGTTATTAAGTCACGAGTAATGCATACTGCATAGTTACTAAGATTGCGTTTTGCTTGCATCTATTATAAAGAAGCACATGTCGTTAAAAATCAGTGCAAACAACATTATCATTTAACACGAGCTTGAAAATACACAAATTGATATTTAACAAGACACCTACTCTATTGAGGCCGTCGTGTCGCGACGGTAGTGGGTTCAATCTCTATGAAAATATTAATAAATAATAATGGATTATTATTTATTAATATTTTATTCACATTTCTCACATTTTAATAGTGTTGTATATCTATAGATTAATGTTCTTTCGTAAGGGTATATACACACTTCGTACAAATCGTAATCATCAAAGTAATCGCTTATAATATTATGCTAAGCTGCAAGAAAAAATTAAAAGCAAACGTTACGGAAACTCTTATGTAGAGAACTTACGCACAATATCGTTAAACTCGGGTTAAGACAAAAAAAATGTTATTATGGGAAACAATATGCTATGAAAAAACGTAAGCAAAATAACTAATAAGATTGTGTAGCGTCAACAAAATAATAGATAAATATTGCTTTATACTTATATTGAATTAATAAAGAAATCTAGAAAGTAGTCATTAATTAAGTATAACAGGTATTCCTTTCTAACAGTAAGTATCTATTCAAAAAAGAAAACTAAAAAATATTCTACAATACAGGGAGGACCCGCTGGTATCTATCTTTTTATTTATTTTTATCTATATAAGACTGAAGCATGAGGTTTTTGCTTCGGTTTAACCAAATTGAGCAATGACTAGTATTTAAAAGAATTTTTAGATCGCACACACTCAGTTAAATATGAGATCAATTAACTAAATAATAATAAATATAAAAATATTATTATACAAAAATGTAAATACAAAAATATTATTATTACTTTACTGTCTGTACCGTGTGACGTCATTTAAGATACTGGTTAACAACTAGAGGTGCTTAAACTGCAATTTAACGTAATCGAACCCGCTTCTTCCGATGAACGTTTTAAAGATCAATAAAAATATTTTTAAATAAAAAATGTAATATATGTGTATATTCTGCACACAGCGGGTTAGGCAGAGAGAACCTAGTGTTAAGATACTAGGTTCTATTTTCCGCCGAATTCTAGAAGCATAGTGAGTTAACTGGCCTCTATCAATAAGTGCTATCACTGAAAAAAATATCGTACGTTCAGTTTATTATTAACCAAAATAGGATAAAATATGCATTAAGTTAGACGTACCTACCGACCTTATCCTTAAAAAAAGCAAACATAATTATAAGTAGGTACTCTTAACTAATCTATAACAGAGCCGCCAAATATCGCTCTCAGCTCTTAGTATACCAGGAACAGATATTTATAAAAACTACATATGGCCTACTTAACAGATATGAAGAATCATCCATGAAGTGCTTTATTCTTCATACATTTTTATTTAAATGCATATTCTTAGGATTGTTAGTTGTCTTATTTAAAATTTTGGTCCAAAATAAAATGTCTATTGTACAGTAATAGAAATATCTTATTCGCCATTTTAGTATGAGACAGGTCATAAAACAAGTCAAAATAAACATCTGTTGAGGATACATCTCTCTTCACTAGAACAGTTGATGATACTATTGTCACCGATTAAGAGAGCGCAAAAAAATTCGACCACCAATGTGGAAACACCTTGACTAATGTGCGAGTTGACAAACCGAAGTAGAAAAAGTGGGACCAGCCGCAGGGTGCACCAGACCTGCCCGCTAATGACGGGTGGACGTCAGACCTCCGGCGAACGCCACGTGGCAACTTTATGTCTGCTTTGTAACATGTGCCAAATTATAGCAATTGTTTGTTATTAAACACTCCATGTTGACATCGATAATCAGATACGCTTTAAATTTAAATTATTCTTAAATTAAAACGTTAAAATTAATAATATTATTAGCATATGGGTAAGACATTTTTGATGAGAATAGAACCAAGAAGTATTCCCGGCAATTCTTCTTAAATTATATTTAAATAGTTTAAGTATAAAGTGAGAAGTTTACAAATCAATCTTGTTTATAGTGCCACAAAATGACTGTCACAACACAACAATAAACATTGTGTAATGAACAATGGTCCCTTGAACTGTAAAGGCAATTGAAAATACATTTAAGATACATGGAACATGCCCAATATGGTTGTATTATTACTTTGCAGAATTGAAAATGAAACGAAAACAGTTAAAGACGAATGCACCTGGCAATTCACGCTAAAATAGATATCTTATTAATATTAATAGTTTCTGTTTAAAATATCAATTGCGAGTCATAATAATGGAACCCAATAATAAAAATAAAATCAATGATTGCTCAAATGAAATAACAAGACGGGAACCGTGATTTGTCATCTGTGATACAAAAGTAGATCATAAGTCATACTCTCAAAAACGCGACTGTGTAATAAGTACTAACTATTTATGGTTAAACTGAAGCAGGCACGGAATGCGAGTCGTGTGGAGTGGAGGCAGCGAGGGGACTGCCTAGATATGTCTTCGTCACAATTTACATAAATGATATATTTGACCCGCCTAATACTGCATGCTAGTCATTTATTAATCTGAGAAAGCCCGAGGTGCGCTCGCGCAGCCGCATAGCGCGCGTGCCGGTGCGCATGCGCCGACAGCGCTTCGGACGGCGGACCACACCGCGGCGGACCTGCCCATGAGAACGGACCGTTCTAGGTCAAGCCTGTTGACGTATGTTAATCATCTGACCGATCGTTATCTAAAAGACTGATAACTGCGGTTACCTTGTATTGCAAGTGATGAATGCGAGGGCGATTTGTGGTTAAGGAATTTTTATACTGCAATATTGTTGTAATTGTTGTAAATTTCTGCCAATAGGTATACCAATTTTTATTTAAAGTAATAATTGATACGGATCTCATAAACTGTGTATAAATGTATTCTTAACGAAAGTTATGATATATCAGCTTTAAGAAAAATTAACTACATTTTTTGCACGAAAATATGTCAGACGTGTCCACGTGTACAACATACAGAGAGCGGCCGGCGCGGTGGCCGGTGCGGGTGGTCTGTTCTACCGTACGGCGAAGGCGTTACTTCGTTTGTCACCTACCACTTCTCAGAAATTATAAAAAAACAGCAATATTGCTACTCGTTAAAATAAAAATATACATTTTTTATTATTTATATTTAATTGATATGAAATTATTACCATTTAGCCTTCAAATATGATATAGTAACATCAGCAAGGTATAATAATATACGAGTAAAACCAACAAACGTACCTAACGATTAATTTACCTATATAATTTATTCAAAGTCAAATAAGAATTTTATCTTAGCGCAAATCTTTTTAATCGAGTTTTACATAAGCTTTAAAATGACCAACAGATGGGTGTTAATTACTATTATAAAGAGTTATTATAATTTTTTGCCACCAGTAATAATGGAAGTTCCGGGTTGTGACTGTTTTTGTTGGATATAATCAAGCGGTAATCAGTGGTTCAAGCGGCTAGAGCGTGTGAGGTATTGTGGTTTGAATGTGAGGAAATTATTACTTTAGAAAATCCGTTCCCAGTAGTTTCGTGTCAGTTTGTAAAAGGCGAATGAAGACATTACAACGATCATCATATCGCGTGCGTAGCTCATTATAATTGAAGTTACGAGTACCTACCAGTCATAATCTCACAACATTTTGATAACTATTGATAAAATCAAAGAATTTAAACGGTTTTTCTTCGATTAAATTGTATTTATTCTGTTTATGGTAGGTACGTCATGTCATTCCAAATATGGTAAAAAATTAATGATCTTTGACGTTTTCAAAAACAATTTGTAATGGTTTACGAGATGTCGTAAATCACAGATGAGTGTCTTGTTTTCGGAAGAACATCGGATTGCTGAAATATTTGGTATTACCTCTGTCAACCCACAAGTTTTTGTTGTGTTTTGTGGTTCCTGTTGGTGCTGACGCTAATGAGAATATTGTATATAGCTGTAGATATGTACGAGCATACTTAACGTAATGAAAGAAGATCTTTGGTGTTTTTGGTTTATTTTACAAAGAAAATATAATCGGTAATTGGTTTTAGTCTACTAATAATTTTAAACTTGTCATACAAAATAACCTTAAAAAACAAAAGTAGAGCTAGAAAATGAAATATCCACATACAACATATGTAGGGTATATTAAAAAAAACAAAACACAAAAAAAGCCTAGTAAGGAAGATAAAGAAGTCAACTTGTAAATAAATTTCGATAGCATGCGGCGGGATTCGGAAGATGTAATCGCAAAACCCACTATTTCCATCGGTGCCGGCCATATTTTTGTCAATTTTTCGTCTGACATATCCCATTTCCCATTCAGAAAAACACGGAGTAGACATGAAGTTGGAAAACAAGGAAATGGAAAAAAAGAAAGTCTCGGTCGAACGACAGATAATCGTGTTAGGCGGCCGCGCCGGCGAATAACTGATGCGAGCCGTTCGGTGCACCGACCCAATGAGATTGCGGTGTTTTTTCCACCGAGACTCCGCGGAGACAAACAAGGGATGCAAATTCGTGTTGACACCGCGATCCATCTTGTTCGCCTCCCGAGACCAGCTCCGAACAAATAGGACCGTGATTGAGTCTCCCGAAGCTTTATTTACAAATACTTAATACTGGAGAACTTTGTTGTTTACCTTGTTTTACTTACTTATCTGGAGTAATGAATTACATAATAAATCCTTATTAAACTTTTTGGTAATGGTAATAATTACGTGCGAGGTCAGCGGCTAGTAGGTAGTATATGGTAACAGTTTAGCTTCGCTTAATCTTGGAAACAAAACTGCGGTGTGTCGTAAAACAGGAGCGGTGCTGTCGGACGGGGGCGGCGGCGGCGGCCTGTGCAAACTGTGACCTTCTCGAATGAAGGACGACCTGCGCTCCGCTGCACACCGCAGACTAGCACGGAATGGATGAATATTATATATCTTCTATTTTAGACATGTTAAAAGGTATTCTATTTGAAATTATCATTCTCATCTGGTTGGTAAATCTTCGAGTATTTAGCCTATTTAAGTAAATAATTGTCCAAAATTTATATGATTATTTTAATTATATTACAATTATACTTAATGTTTAACAACATCATATAAAAATATTCTGAATATATTTGGTAATATTTCAAAATTACAGGCAACAGAGTTGATCTGAATTAAATGTTCAAGGCAAACAACATATTATATTTATTAAGTTGGCACATTAAATGTTATTAATATAATGTACGCAGAAGGCAAAAACATCAAAAATGGCTTGATTTTACAGAAATAAACAGTGAAACAGGAATGTGAACGATTATGTAGAAATTTCTGTGTTCTTGAAATATATTTTTACTTTTAATTTTTAAAAAATATAAGTGTAGTTATTATTTAAAGTGTTGATAATAAAATTTAACACATACAAAATTACAACGACTGTTTCTGGCATCGCATTCAGAATCAGTTGTTCTAGCTCTAGCGAACAAAAATAAAAAGAAAATCCTACCAATGGGTATAATAATAATAATAATCATCCCTTAGATGTTTCTTAAGAGACTTTTAATTAGCTTTTACTTAGACATATTAAATTCTCATCATACATCTAAGTTCACACACGAGATGATGAACCTTAAGTTTCCGTAAAAGCCTCTGTAAAATGGTTCTCTGCGGTAAGTGTGCAGAGAATAGATCATCCGCCGGATCGCCGCTCGCCGTGCCGCGTGCTACTGTCCAATAAATATATTGTTTCGCGCAGAGCCAGCGCAGATAAAGCAAGCTCGCGCCTCTCTCTGCTCCGGTGCCTTTGCTGGTGTACGGTGCCAGTTCTGGCGACAATCTACTCTTGTAAGGAAACTAATAAAATAGGAAATAAATAGGATTATGTTAGGGAAAAGGTTGTTACCTAAATTCTTTTTTATTGTATATCGATGTTGTTATTTTTTTGGCACTTGCAAGTAATTAATCAATGTCTGAAGGATATTTTATGGTAGTTATGTCAAATGTCGAATACGTATGCGTAGGTTTTCAGGACTAAATTTTAATATTCTTTAATATTCAGTTTGTTTAGTTGATAATTAATATATCTTAATGTTCCCTTAGCAATAAATAAATAGATTCATATTGTAAAAAAATATCCGAATCAAAATGTTAATAAAAAATTTTACTTATATAATAAGAAAAATAATATGTTACCGTTTTAACAGGGGCTCTACCACATTACTATCGTAGAACAGTGTCAGCCAAACGCGGAGAGCTTGGCGTTTGCACATTATGACTATGTGGATATCGCTGTATGAGAAAATCGCCTCGAAATTCGTACCATCTGTTTGTTTAAAATTTTTAAATATTTTTTTAATATTTAATCAGTTATCATTGCATAATGGGAGTTATTTAGTTGTAAAATTTTATTATTTTTATTTTATGTAAATGGAATTGCTTATTAATTTAAAATTTCCCTTTCATAAAATATCTTAAATTATTATAGGATCATCTGGACTTTCTCAGAACACTTAAAATATAGACATTAAGATCTGGGTTACCTCTGACTGGGTAGTTAAAGGTAACTTAACGTTGCTATAGGTATGCGAGATACAGTGTGAAACTGAAAAATTACTTGGACTTCGCTAAGGAACCTCGTTCTTATATCCCAATTTCCAGATGTTGGCGTTACTCAAAATCTAGAATTATCTTCGAAAGAGGAAAAAATATATTTCTTTTTTTCTTCATATTATGTGTGATCTAATAACTATTATATTCTACAATAGATAAATAGAAAACTAAGTAAAAAGACAATAAATATAATGCCAGGTTACTAAAAACCAAAGTAATATATAAATTTAAATTCAAACACTGAATTATACAAACAAAAGGAGGTAAAATAAAAGAACACATCCGCCACGATTTAGCGAGTCCCCGGAGAGTTGTCCGTCTGCCACACACCGCATTGTCACCCAGCGCAGGGGACTCTCACGGTAAGCATGTACCTACCTACGCCTAAAACAAATTGACTTTTCACTTTATTTATCGTTTTCTTATTTAATTGGAATGTGGAAATGTTACATAGAGCCTTTTGATTTGGTAACGTGGGTTTTATTGATATTGGTGTTAGTCCAAAATGGACTTTTTAAATTTGGTCCTGATATACTTAGATCTACTACATTCATAATATGTTAAAATAATATTTTTTTTAATATAGGTTTATATTTAGATGAATATTTTATATTGTTACAATTTTTTTTATTTGTTTTATACCTTCTTGCCTTTAGGAATATCTATCCTGTTTTCTTTCTTGGCTACCCAAATTTAGCTTAGCGCTTATTCCTAAATGGTATAAATTCTCAAAATGGTTTTATTTAAAAAAAAAAGCACTTAAGTTTAATTTAATTCAATTTCAATAGCCACATTTACGTATATTTTCTTCATAACCAATAATGTTCACCACTGGTAAAAAAGAAATATAATATTTGCAATATTTGTTAATTACCTAATTATTACCATACCTACCCTACATACTTACTTACGTATACAATAAAGCACATGTCTATGTAAGTTACGAATATTGATACAAGTTCGTTATAGAAAGAAACGTGTCTTAGGGTCAGCCATGTTAATAGATAGTATCTTAAGCAAAACACTATAATTAAACAAAATGATTTAGTCCTAATTGATTATTAAGAAATTACTATAAAAAAGACAAATAGATTTCATATGTTTGCCGTATTCAAATCACGGGTACCAAGATTACACTGGTATGGGTGGTTAATATCCGGGCACAATATCCGTTACATATGGGCTATAGGTAGTAGTTCTTAGACTAAATATGATTTAGTTATTTCAATATCGTGTTGGTACTTAAATTTCATTGCTTTGGTAGCAAAGGGGAATGGTTGTCTTCGTTTCTAATATTCTGAATATAGATAACTTGATATTTTCTTGATGCAAATATATAAATGTATAATATAAAATATTTTTTAAATATATTAATATATTATGTATGCTATATACTTATAAAGAATTAATTTAGTTACATTAATATTCTTGTTTTTTTGTTAGGGCATGTCAATTTCGAGCCAAAACGTAAATAGACGTCTGATAAGAAAAAAATAATAGGCAGGCAATTAAAAGAAAAATTGGAAAACACATTAATATTTATAATATACATACATACATTTAAATAAATAAATAAAATTTAATTTCAGTATCATTGTTAAAACTAGTGAGTCCAAAGTCAAAGTCAAAGTCAAAATATCTTTATTCCATAAAAATGCTTAACATTCACTTGGACATGTCATAAAAGATAAAAAAAAAAATGCAAAACAAAATAACCAAAAAAAAAAATGTGCAATTTTGACTTGAAAAAGCCCGTTCAAATGGTTGAGCTCATGAGAAGATACAGGCAAAGAAACTCATGGCCACTCTTTTTAAATGCCAACATTCGTTATAAATCACAATTTACAATTTTAACTTAGAAATAGAGCAACTCATTTCCAAACATCTTTATCGCGAACATAATCTTTAACTGAGTAATAAGCTTTTTGGCAGAGCCTGTGCTTTACCACTTTTTTAAATTTGTTCAGTGATAAATTAACCACGTCGTTTGGAAGTTTGTTATAAAAGTGTATACTTTGACCTACGAATGAGTGAGACACTTTATGGAGCCTAGAGAAGGGCACAGCAAGCTTATTTTTATTTCTTAAATTATATTGATGGAGGTCACTGTTTTTATTAAATTTATTAACATTCTTATGCACATATACTAAGTTGTCGTAAATATATTGGGAGTGTAGTGTGAGGATGTTAAAGTCTTTGAATTTATTCCTTAGTGACTCCCGTGGACACATTTTATAGACTGCTCGGACAGCCCGTTTTTGGAGCACAAAAATGGTATCTATGTCAGCGGCACTACCCCAAAGTAATAGGCCGTAAGACATAATGCTATGAAAATAGCTGAAGTATACTAAACGCGCGGTGTCAACATCGGTCAGTTGACGAATCTTACGGACAGCATACGCTGCCGAACTAAGTCTACCAGATAAAGTTTCTATATGCGGACCCCATTGTAACTTAGCATCTATTGTTATACCTAAGAAAACAGTTTCATTAACTACTTTAAGTTCCTTATTGTTCATCAAAACCCTGGTTTCTACTTGTTGAACATTCTTAGTAAAGAACCTGATACATTTAGTTTTACTACTATTTAAAAGCAAGTTATTGGCACTAAACCAGTTTAATATCCTAGAAAGAGCATTGTTTACATCGTCAATTTCCAATTGCCGTCTATTAACCTTAAAAACTAAAGATGTATCATCTGCAAACAACACCATTTCACAGATATCTCTCATAAGATGAGGTAAGTCATTAATGTACAAAAGGAACAAAAACGGACCCAGAATAGAGCCTTGTGGCACCCCCAATGCTACAGGTGACCCGTGTGATAGTTTCCCGTTGACATTTACCTTTTGAATCCTATCACTTAAATAAGAAGTGAGAAGATCCAAAGCAATGCCTCTTATACCATAGTGGTGTAGCTTCCTGATAAGAGTTTTATGCTGCACACAATCAAATGCTTTGGATAAGTCACAAAACACCCCAAAGGCATCACGTGACTCCTCCCAAGCCGCGAATACACTCTCTAATAATTTGACCCCAGCATCAGATGTTGACCTTCCACGAGTGAAACCAAATTGACCTGTGTGCAGTAATTTATTTTTATTAAAATAAGTAAGAAGCTGACTGAGTATCAGCTTTTCAAAAATTTTACTAAACGTAGGTAGTACTGAAATCGGTCTGAAATTTGTGGGGTCTTGCGTACTACCTGATTTAAACAATGGAGTTATTTTACTATATTTCATCAAATCAGGAAACACTCCACAATCAATACATCTATTAAAAATTGTAACTAAATCAGGAATCAAAATATCAATTAAAGAATTTATGATATTAACTGAGACACCCCACAAGTCGGCTGTCTTTTTCATACTAATTGATTTGAAAGCTACACTAATGTCTGAATAATTTACATGACGGAAAACGAAATCATTATAAAATTCGGGAACATTGTCTTTAATTAACGATTCTGCAATAGTGGTGGAAGAACCTAAATCGTTTGTTAGACTGACTGGGAAAGTAGAGAAAAATTTTTCAAATGCAATGGCCACTTCCAAATCGGAATCAACAATGTGACCGTCAATACTAAGTTTAAAATTAGAATCTTTCACCCTAGTTCTCCCAGTCTCGGCATTAACAACCTTCCAAGTGGCTTCAATTTTATTATTACTATTTCTGATTTTTGTTTTAATAAATAAAGATTTAGCAATTTTGCAAACTCTTTTGAAAATTTTAGAGTAAGATTTTAAGTACTCTTTAAACTCTTCACCACTATTAAACTGTTTTTCATAATATAACATATACAGTGTCTCCCTACTCTTATAAATACCTGCTGTGGCCCAGTCTCCAAAGATAGGACTATCAGTAATTGTAATCTCTTTGGGAGTAAATATTGAATGAAATTTATTAATAAAAGAGTAAAAAAAAGAATTGTACAAAGAATTGGGAGGTAAAGTTATATCTAAAACTAGTAAATTAGTTAGTAAACTAACTCTCATACGTTCCAAACGACTAGCTGTGACAGGTACAAAAGCAATTCTTTTCTTAGCCACCTGTTTTTTCTTACTATAGAATTCTACTAGCTGACCAGAGTGGTCAGAATCCAATTTATTAATAATGCTTTTGTAGCATGGAATAATGTCAGTAAATATGTTATCTATACAAGTACTAGTCGTAGGAGTTATTCTGGTTGGCTCCATAAATAAATTAAGTAAATTGTGTGACTTAAAAAGACTTAATAAATTAATGGTGGGACTTAAACTTTCCAAAATATTAACATTAAAGTCCACTGTCCATTTCGCCCCTAAAAGCCTAGATTACAATAGAAGCGATGATATCGTGAAGGGTTCCAAGTTCCAACAAAAAACTACACTACCAGAATGCTTATTACGCTACTTAGCAAGACCCTCACTCCAACACAGCTTGCATTCTATGCACTTGAATTATCGTGGGGATTTTGGCATTTATTGTTAAGGTTTTAAGGTAATCTTTCGCTTGCACCACCCTCGACCCGCCTCCAAGGGGCGTCGCTCCCCCCTCCGAGTAGCATCGACTGCGTTCACACAACTTGCTTACTTTTAAATTTTAATCACAACTCGGTCGTTGATTTGTACAAAAAGTGGAATGAACGTGACCAGTGACAAGTTAAAAGCACCGCATCGCGAGGGGTTTGCCTCCTTTTAAAATTTTAAATGAGGTTTTCAGCTTATCATGCGTTGCAACGTTAATTAGGCATTTGTCGATATATTTTTTAAAATTTCCTAATTAAATAGAACTAAAAAATATTTTCTGTATTAAGTTAATTTTTCCATAGCTAATTCGATCTAGTATTTGTAGAATAGAGCAATTATTATAATTGATTTATTTCCGTATTATTATACGTATGAGAGAAATTGTTAACATACTATTTGTATTTAATGTCTAAAAACACATAATCAAAGCCCATACCTACTTACAATTATCTCAAAGGACATATCCAGGAATTTTATCTGATAAAAATAATATGTCAAACATAGAAAAGAAATTCAAGGGACATGTTCCAAATAAAGTTTTTCAATTCTTTCTAATCTTTATTATGTTTTTGTAGACTATTTTATATAATCGCTATTGATATTCGAGAGAGGAAGAAATAAATAATTTTACATGTTTAATATAAAATTTTAATACAATAATTAAATAAATTGTTTAATTATATAAGTCCTATAGATTGGCCATAACCTAAATTAATCTTTTTTGCATACAATTTTGTAGAACTTAGATATGTAGAGGTTAAGAAATTATATATTTAATAACCGATATACTATTATGGCCGTTAATTGTGGTCATAATAAATCTAGGTAGCAACCTAATAATCATATAAATATACTTGTCACTAATATTTAAAACCCAAAATAAATAAATTTCGGTTTAAGTAGGCTCTTCCTCACTTTAAACGACAAAAATCTTTTACAACATTTAAAATGTACAATACAATACAATATACTTTATTGCACATAAAAAATTTACAAAAATTATATACAAAATAAATAGAAACAACATGTACAATAAGGCGGCCTTATCGCTTAAATGTATTTACTCGTGAGCAGAGTTTTTAATTAAGTAATAATTATTATTTATATTATTTTTTCCGATTTTATACCACTAAGGACACAGTGGTTCTTAATACATAATTAATTCATTTGTATAAGAAAAGTTAGAGCGATCATTACCAACTCCGTTCATAACTTTCGATAACAGTTTATTGCGAATCGACACGGTTAGTTTGAGCCCTCACGTAGTAAATTAATATTAGGCATTCAAAGTAAAAGTTGACCAATTTTACGCAAATTTCATTTAGTGCTATAACGAGCTTACACTTTGATTGATTTATTCATTTGATAAAGATATTATTTTCGAATCAAAAAATAATTGAACAAGATTTTAAGCACTATTTCACAGCCAAAATAATTTTTATATTAACAGATACAAATTCTTTATGTCTATTTCTTTATATCTATATTAATGATGTTCCTAGTAAATATTTGGTCGCAACTTCACTCGCATGGACTTCTGAGTATTTCATTATTTCCCTGGTAAGCGTATAAATATTTTTTTATCACACTACTTTGGTGCAGGTACCTATATGAATGCCTACATACTTCCTTTTAATCACTTTATCTATTTCTAAAAACTAAATAAAAATCGTTATTAAATAGCGTTGTTTGGAAGACCTAAACGATGGAAAACTTTAATTTTACACAACAATGTAGGTATAAAAGCCCAACTCTAATATACCCAGTCATATTATTTATTTTATTTATTTGTTTAACTAGTAGATTAAAGTATCTAATTAGGTTTTAATTCAAGGCGCAATCATAAATTCAATTGATAGAGATTTTACCGTGCATAAGTTGTAATTTTTTTCTAATTAACTGTAAACTAAATACTCGATTAATATAAGTTAATAGTAGCTATGTGCATATGTATGGTACAAAGTTCAATACAAACGTTTACTTCAATAATGAACTTCATCACCGTCAAGATGTTGGAATGGGAATATGTAATAGTGATGTGAGCGTGTAACGCAAATAAGTACTTCGACAGAATTGGTTCACTGTTTAACGAGAACCTTTTCAGAGCCGCGGTGAGCCATTTAGCGAATTTCAATAGTTATCACGCGGAGAAAAACTCGCTGGACGACAGAGACGAGACACGAGCGGCGCGGCCGGTGCGAGCGAGACGAGCGCGGTAAGAAAGAAGTAATAAAAAAAGCGGTGTGTGCGTGGTCGGAGTGTGGTGGCGTAGGGCGGGCAGGCCCCTCCCTGCGGGCCCGCGCTCGTCGCCGCCTCGCGCCGCCGCCGCCTCAGTCGGGTCCAGCGCGCGGAGACACACCGGTCCGCTCTAACGCCTTCCTTTCCGCGCGTAAAAAGTTTTCCCAATATTCCGAAACTTCCGAACGCGGTGACAGTACACTCTTGCTTATTTTTTTGTAATAAGCTCATGAGATAGCATTGAAGGAACAGATTTAGACAGTTGTGTAAAATTTCAGTGGTACTTATAAGATTGTTTTCAATTTTATAAAATAACTATAGGTTGACAGATTCATAAAAGAACTAACAATATAATATAACACGAAAGTGATTAGTAAGATTATATTTGGCTTTACGAAGACTATGAACTGTGCCACCGATGGGATGTACGGTCGGTGAGGTGTGGAGCCGAAGGTTCTCTGAAGCCGTGAGCTTGATGCTGCTGCAGGGTGAAGGCCGAGGGCCTGCTATGGAGGAGGAGTGCTCAGCACGGCCGTGTGCCACAGACTTCTCTATTGCCGCAATCATGGCTAGGGATCGTCAAGAGCGTAGAGAGCGTAGAAGACATAGAGACCCCAGAGAAGATACGATTACTCCATTAGGTATGTTGATCTTTAATTTGTTTTTAAAAGTTTATTTTATGATACTGTTTAATTATGATAGCGTTTAAATATTTATAGTACAAACTTTGTGATACTGAGTGAAAAATAAAATAGACCTAACAAATAAATTTTATTGGCGGTATATAAAATAGTATATCTATTTTATAGGTATAAAAATTTTAGTTAAAATTATAACTAATAAAATAGAGTTTAAACAATATATTTACTTTACTTACTGACCTTTGCTAAATACTTTTTACAAAGGTTGAACTTTATGAACCCATGAAAAAAGCGGAAAGAGGGTTTCAATTCGCTGCGTATATTTTTTCAGTTTACAAATATTTTATAAGCTTTCAATCCGATTTTTTTACTGTGTAGTTCAATTTTGCCATTTTATATTTATCTTTATTCAGTTGAAATATAGCTATAGGTATTGACAAGCCTACTCAAGATAATTATCCATTTTTAAACCATATTGAATAACAAACAAGTCAAATAATGACCTAATACCAAAAATAAAGCAATAAAAATTAAGACTACGTAGATATTATTTATTTTTATTAGATAATAATTATATTCCAATAAGAAAAATCTTACCTATCTACAATCAGTTCTGCACTGAAAGTTGTAATATTTAACATTGAACGACCTTTGAACGCACTCAGCAGAGTAGGCAGAAGGAACCTAGTATTAAGACACTCCGTTCTCCACTTTCCGAGGCATGCATGCTGAGTGGCAGAACTCAACGTCGCGCTTTGGTACGACACCAGGGCGGAGAAATGGAATATAACACTTTGTGCTCCTGCGACACGAATGGCCTCTGGCTTTGCTTTGGTACTATGAATCAACAATACCTACTGATAATAAAACGATTATTCAAACAAACAAACAAAGTGATATAATATAATAAATGTAGGTACTTATTGAGGCCAGGAGCACAAGCGTGTGACTGTAAACATGAGAGGTCATGGATTCATGGATAAAATTTCATTTCTTCGCTCTTGTGAGTTTCGGCTCTCAACACACGCTGCCTCAAGAATTAGGCAGAAAGTGAAAAATATACCTACTTATTAAATACCAAAGATTTACACATAAAATTGTTACCTAATTAGCGACATAAACGTTTATCGTCATAAACAAAGGACACCTCTCTTCGCTCGCTTCGCTCGTTGTAATAATAATAAAAAATAAAACTATAATGGACAATGACAATTATTTTTATACTATACAACTGTAGGTACTATTGGAACCGAATGTAATTCCGGTTCCAATATTTTTTAATTTATATCTACTCACTACTTTTTATATACCTAATAGATACATATAATAAATATATAATGTAGGTAACTAATATGTATTATATTTCTTATATTTAGTAGAGAAAAATACTGGAGGAATGTATCTAAATTGTCTCTTTACGGAGAGGACAAAAGAAATATTTGATAAAGAATTATTGATCTTGATATGCAAGAGAAATTGGCAGGATAATATTCAATACAGTGTGTAAAAGCAAAAGCATTATCAATTTGAGTAATTCGTTAATTTATCGAGCACATGCTTAATGCAAATTTAGGACATAAGTTTGTGATTTTCTCATGGATACCATAGTCAGAAATGGATGAATTTAAAATGGGACAACACGGAAGCAGTAGCTTCCAAATAAAAAAAGAATCATTGAAATCAGTTCACTCAGTCAAAAGTTTTGAGTTGCCTTTAACATAAATCTCAAATGTAGGTCCCATATAAATTTCATCCTAACTAGACTCAATTTAATTTAACATTAAACTGCTTGATTGCTTGATTGCTGAACAACTGTAAAACTATTCAAACTGTTTATTATAACTAAACTACCTACTACTAAAACCACTAAATTATGATAACAGATATTTTTTTTTCATAATACCTGACATAATATCTTTTTTCATAATATCTGATAATTGAAATAGATTCAAAGTAATTAATTCGACACATGTAGGCTAGAGGCCAGCTTGTGTCCCACAATAAAATATTTATTTATATACAACACGCAATGCCTCCAGAATTCGGCGGAAAGTGGGGAACGGAGTGTCCTAACACTAGGTTCCCTCTGCCTACCCTGCAGTTTGCGGAATACAGCGCGAAACCGATTTATGTAACCTAAAAAAATATGTAATACTAAAAAATATGTGTACTATGTAAAACGGAGTAGGTACCATGACAAAATACAAATAGCACTAGTGACGGAATTATAGATTAACCGATTAGTTAAATATACAGAAGGAGGGTTGATAAATGAATATGTCTTGAAAAGGTCATTATTTATTGGTGCTTTCTTTGAATATCTTGCTTACTAAGTCAAAATGTTAGAAGTGGCAATATTAGCAGAAGCCCAATTCAATTTACTTTGTAGGTACCTAATAATTTCCAAATTAAAGTTGTTGTTCATCGGGAACTCTAGATCCACAGTACCAAATTGGAAAATTCATATGTCTCATAAGTATGATTTTCCATTAGAACTTTTTTTTACTTACATAAGATTTTTTTGTTTTATTTTAATGATATTTATTAATTGAAATTATTTGTGAAGCGGTCGTGGCATAGTGGCACAAGCGTGTGAGTGTGAAGGTGACGGTTGTGGGTTTGCTTCCCACTCGGGGAAATTTATTAATATTTTCATTTCTTCATTCTGGTATTAAAGCAAAGATCCACGTAGAGTATCTACCGCTACTCAACTCACTATGCCTCAAAAATTCGTTTATGCTAGGTTCCCTTTACTTAAGCGAGATACAGCTGAATGAAGCTGAAAAAAAAACATTAATATTACTTAATTATAAAAAAAAAACTATCTAATTCTGTATTTCTAACAAAATAAGTTAATTAATTGAATTGTTAATAAGCTATACTAAAAATTAATTTATAAATAACAAACTTGTTAAAAAAACTATTGATGAGTAAGCGGTAGGTAATTAATTGTCATATTTAAAAAAGATGATATTATCTAAATTTGATTTTCAAATGCAACAGTAACACATGAACATATGGACCGTTTATTTTGAAAGTGGTGTAAGTCCATTTTTGAGAAAAATGAGCTATCACGTAATTCATGCTTAATTTAATGTATTTTTTTAATATATAACTAGTCCTTGTTTAATTTCTCAAAAAAAACCCATGTTTTGAACAACTTAAAATCGGTCGGTAAATGAAATTGCATAATCATCGACATACTAACCTTTAATTTTCTCGAAACAAAAGAAAATGGACTTACACCACTCTCAAAATAAACGGTCCATATGTAGGTACCTACATAAATATGCTACATTATATTTTTGAGCTAAATTTAAATGACCATTTAAGTCAAGATTAGCAACTTTCACAAATTTTGCATAAAGTTAGAATTTGGAAAAATATTTTATTTGTTTCAATAATATAAAATCCATTTCTTAAACGTTTCTGCGCGTCCAATATTTAAATTATAATTTATGTCTAGATAAGAAATTGTGTATATACCTATCTAAGAAAATTGTTCTACAACATGTCAAAGCACATATTAAACAATATATTCATTCCACCTGACTTTTGACTGTTGGACTTAATCTTTCCAAGAAAAGAGACAGGGTACAATGAAATCATCTTCAATTTTTTGATCATCTAGAGTATATATTCATGTTTTTCTTATTAACAGAAAAATTTGTGGATGCCACAGCATCTGCATCGGGGTCTCCATCGCCACCATTAGCCGAATATGAACGCGACTCTCCTGTGGACGTCTCATCTACGTCCGAAGCGGGCTCAGCGAACGGCGCACCAAGCGGCTCGCGAGCTCTGTCACCACCCCCAAGAAACCCCCAGCTGACGGAACGTTGGTCCAGCGAGGAGATGCGACATATCCAGTGCCACCTTGAAACTAAGGAACTGTGGGACAAATTTAATGAGCTTGGAACGGAAATGATTATCACAAAAACTGGAAGGTATTTATTTATTTTTTGATATTAACTTAAAATACTGTATTAAACTAAAAAGAGAGAGAGAGAGAGAGAGAGAGAGAGAGAGTACGTAATTGTGCACATGTAAAGATCACCCGTGAAACTTAAGAACTCGGTGGTAGGTAATTGAAGTCATTGTACGTCGAGCGAAATCAATGCTGTATCGTGGCGTTGATGCCGATAAGGTAGGTGGCAAACGACGCGGCGGCGCGAGGCGTGTCGGTCGCGCCTGGCCATAGAACAATGGGTAATTGCGAGACCAACCGCCGCCTACCAAAACGTACGTCAAATACCACGAGGGCTAATTGCTTATTCGAAAAATCCTTGTTGCTCTTTAATTGCACGTAAATAATGCTTGCATAAACGCACGGAACCTCCTAACGCTTGCTCTAATCTCTCTCTGCGTTTAACATGTTTAGACTGGTCATTTTGTAGTTTGACATGTGTCACAGCAAGACAAAATATGAATCTAAGTCAGTTCTAAAAAAGTTAAATTAAATCAACTTCACGATGTATCCAGCACACAAAGGGGTACGCCGAGGGAACCTAATGTTAAACTCTGTTCCCTACTTTTCACCGAATTTTTCGAGCAGACTTTTGCCTTGATGCCAGAGCAAAGAAATGTAAATATTAATAAATAACAATTGATTCCCTCGAGTGAGGATCGAACCTACAATCGTCTCGTTACGGTTAGACTCTTGTACCCCTGCACCTGTAAAATAATAATTACAACCAAAATCTCGTGTCGAAGTAATTTCGCGACATAAATCAGTGCGACGTTTCGCCAATCGTAACAAATTCGCTCGCGTAATCTTTTGATAACGCTCTAAACTCGCTGTTTCTGGAATGCTTCAGAACTTGTTATTGTCTAACTTGACAGAGAATTTCATCGCAAAGTCAAATGTTATCGACCTGATGATGTCTGTAGATTTTTTATTTCTTATTACTAGTAAACCATTTTTAATTTTATTTTATTATCACATTTACGAAATTACATACCAGGTAGGTCTGACCTTTATATAAAGTAGCGTTTATTTTAAATAGTCAGCTGTAGAGTGTTACAAAAATTTAAGGCTTTTTCATGGACTATAAAACTATATTAATACCTCACTTATTTATTCTTTATAATGTTCTCGAGTTAACGACGTTGGGCATTCAGTTTTTTCTTCCATGCACCATAAAATACGACATTCAAAAACATACCACTCGTATTTATTTTCAAACTAAGCAGTGCATAACAATCACAATGCACGTTTAATGTTGTGTTGATTCGTAATAACTCTAGGGAACTAGCATTGTAGACCCGCTTAAAACATATTCTAACTGATCCTGTATATACCTATTTACAAAAAAACTACATAAATAGTAATGCTTATTTTATTTTGTTTATTTTTTATATAAGTTCGTAAAACATAATAAAAACACAATTTGACTATACAATCATCACAATCAATAAGATGCCATTAAAAGCTCATGGGAGCTTCGCAACCACGCACGTACTGAGAGACAATTTGCAGGACGCCGTCACGCGGCTTAACCGAGTCTGCCTCGTCGATTAGCATAAATCTCGCCAACTAACCGGCACAAATGACTAACAGAATTCGTACTGCCGACTACCGTCACAGCGAACGAGGAGTGTTTGAGCCGTTCAGCACATTCGCATGTCCCAGCGACGATGCGCGACGAATCGCGACCGTCGCCCGCTCTAATAAATCAGCATTATCTCGCGAGATAGCCGCCTGACCCACCCCGCCGTACGCGGAGCCCTGTGTCGTTCGAAAAAATTAATGACACGGAAAAACGATTCGCTTATGAGGGATCTTTCGATGTAATTGAATTGCCCTACTGAGATCTGCCGATTCGTTGCAAATGCTGAATCAGGTGCACCCACTACGTTCTAATGATTATTTTTTTTTTTATTGAGTTTCTAAATTGTCATTGCGAAGGAAAATGTTGATGCTGCTTAAAAAAAGTGGTTAAAGAAGCTTTTAAAAAAATAATATCCAGTTGGTAATAACATGATAAAACAGGCGATTTCATTTGCATATCACTAAAAAGGGCACAGAATAATATGGCGTTGTTAAATATAAACACATTAGCCGCTCACCCCTAAGAGATTATTATAATAAGCGTAATAGTATAATGTACACATCTATCTCCCGCTTCTTAGTTGCAATGCTAATCGTGTTTCGAAATGATACGGTCAATTTTTATAGTGAACGTTCTTTTTGTTCACTCAAATCTCTGTTTATTTTTTAAAAGAATTTGATCAATTACTTATTTATCTTGTTATTATTAATATTTACATAAGATATATTACGTTTCACGAAGAAACAGATATAAGCAAAAATATTATTAGTTTATCAACCGTGAACCTACTACTAGAAATCAAAAATAACTTTTATTATAATATCGTGCTTTAAATTAGATAATTGGCGCGAGCAATTATGACGAGTCGAACCTTATCAAAGCCAGTAAAGGCTACAAGAATCAGATGAAAATAAAATTCATTTTATTGCGCTCATAAATCTTATAGTTTTCATATTAGTCGTGTTTATTCTTTGATATCGCCTTTGATATAGAGATTGGTGATTGTAAAGTTGTCTTAATTGATTTAAATTAACATGTTTTCATACGACGTGGGTATCATGAATCGGCAATGGCGCATAGTTAAGATGTTTCCTCTGCGAGCCTTGCCAACACTATATAATCACAGAGTTGGCAGACAACGGCCGCTTTGATTTACTTCTCACCACCATTTTCTTTCATATAAATATTAGACTCTCGTATGATAAATGGCGCGTATAATATTTTAACTGTATAAAAATGTATATATTACAAGAAACAAAAGAGTATAGTGTTCTAATTGTCTCCGCGGAACGCTTTGATGTTTAAAATGAGTTTGGCCACTAAGCAATAGTTAATTGAGATATAAACATGTCACTTGGTGTACGATGAAAGAACTAATAAAATGTACTGAAATCAAAATAGAAAAATCCAATATTAAACAATGCTCGCGACTTTGATCTAAAACAACTGTTTCACTTTGTGATATCAGAAATTCATACGAACTACGTGTAAAATAAACCTACTAATAATACATATAAATATATACCTATAAATATATATAAATAATTGTGATATCGTGTTACATATTAGATATTTTATTCATATGTATTACATATAATATGGTATAATTTATTAAAAGTAACAAGGTGAAGTAAGTAAGTATAGCATGTCGTAGAGCGGGTCGCGCTGGGTGCTCCGCGCTTACACGTACTGGGGTACAGGGGTACAGGCGTACAGGCGTACAGGCGTACAGCCGGACACGACCCTGTTCGCCATTTGTCGCGCTCGCACGATAATTGTTGATATACGATCGCGATCCAACACCGTAATTGTCAACGCTTTATCTTCTAATTGGCTCACATTTGCCAATGCCATGTGACTCTCTATACGCGATAACATTCACGCAAAAATTGCTTATCGATTTCAGTCACATTCATAAAGCGGAATTCCGACACGCTCCGCTCCAATGGAAGCGAAGAAGAAAAGCAATTCGCAACGCCAATTTTGAGAACAGTAAAAAGTGAGATTCACAAGTGCGAGTTGAAACAGCGTTTAAGAGCTAACCGAGGGCGGCTGAGCGCCCGCCGGGGGCGAGAAACAATTTAGAGTTTTATCGGCGACGAGGTGGTGGGTGACCGTGTTACTCCTGATTTATGTTCATATTAACTACGAACGCCACTAACGTGCAAATGCATAACACTCACACTCTGGGAACTGTATATTTTTCTGTTTACAATAAAACTACAATCAAATTTAATTTTCAACTCACTGATGTTGAATTCACGTATTCCAAAACATTCAAATAATCCCAGACAAGTTTGGAAGCGAAGATCTGGATATTTTAACGTCATTCGAATCCAAAAGCTAATTTCACTAAAACCTTAAATGAATCGAGTTGGTCGGAGCTCTCATTATTTAACTTGCTCCAAGTTTAAATTGAAAACGCCACCAAACTCTTTACGTAGTCCGAGGCAAATTTTGAACTTTGCTGCTGAATCGGAAATTTCTTTATAAATATCTTATTAAGCTTAAATTCAGTTGGTGTCACGCTGCCGACACTAATTTTATTCGTGAGAGGCGGCGCGCCTGAAACGCGGGCCGGGAGCCAGTGTAAATGTATGCAAACGGCAACGACGATATTTGACAAAACTGAAAACGACAAAAGAATAAGGAGGCACCTCGTCCCCGCGGTCGTGCCGACGTTGACGCGGCGACAAAGCACTCCGTCCCCCGGACCCCACGACACCTCGCGAATTCACTTTACTTTGTCTATATTAAGAGATTACCTGTCACTCTAGCTACGATAACTCCGATATTATTTCATTTAAGAAGCTTCATCGTTATAATTAACCTTTAAATATTATATTAACTTTTGTGTTTCTCATGGTATTACAAAATGATAATGTCGTACATTTGAAACATCTTTAAAAGTCATTGGAAGTTTATACCAAATAATAATAAATATCGATTTTAATATTTGTTTTCAATTTAAAGGTAAAACAACATATTAATTTTAGTACAATAACAGCTACTTTGTTGTTTAATTTCCTCATACATTTTTAATGGGGACGCGCAACCCTATCACGTTGTTTCTAGGTTATGTGAAGTGAACACATGCAGCCTATTTGAACACAGCGTGTAATAGATGTGTGATTCATGTAAATGTACCCTTAGCAAGTGTATCGCGGGCTAATCTCGCCCGCCACCCCGGCCCCCACGCAATATGCCGGGCGGGGGCCCGGGGTGGTGGGCGCCACGAGAAAACGTGTAAACTAATTATGTACATTTTCGTAGCCACTTATTTACATAACCACGGGCTAAGCCCCGCTTTCACCGTGAATATTTCATTTGTAATCTTTACTTTGACGGTTTAATATGACAGCTGTTGGTTTATTTGGAGAAAACTTTTAATTTTCGTCGTTTTCTTCCGGCCACCCTTTGTGTGCGTCGGCGAACACCTCGCGCACCTAATGATAGGCTATTGTAAGGAGAAGATAAAGCATAAATATGTAGTAAAACACTTTTAACCTATAATTTTATAGAAACGGTGGGACATCCTATTAAATTGTACAAACACAATAAGTTGTTTATTTCACACAAAGAATAAATGTCAAGTTATTTAAAATATAGATATTAATAATTTAATTTATCTTTACAAAGTAAGTACTTACTTACAATAATTTTCAATTGATTCACTGTAACAGGAAATCAATAAATAAGACTATTAGAGGTAATGAGCGAGTGACCATGCGTTTCGCGAGTATTTATACCCGCCTTAGCTTGAACTAATTTATGGAGGTAAGTACGCAGAAAATGTTTATGTACGTAGTGTGGCCCTCCCGCTCCGCACCGTTGACATCCGGTAGCCTCCCTACGAGTATGTGCATACCGGGACGTATGTAAAACTTCAATTATTACCGATCAAAATGGCGGGGACACGCAAACGATTTATGCTGTAATTTCATGTAATGGCCGATACGTAGATACTATTATGTCAACTATGGTTTTATTAAAATTTTAAAATAAATATTCGACGAAGCGTAAGATGACCAGATACTGTATGTGTCACTAGATTGCCCTTTGATGTTTGATTTCGCGGAAAGCTGTAACGATTGACGCCATTATTAGCTTAATAATATCTGTGTTAAAGAGACTTGTTGGCAGATTTGTATTTCTATGTCATTATTATTTTGCTTGTTACTACAAAGTACAAACTCCAAATATTTATTTAATTAGGCAAGTGTGGAAAGATTGATAATAGAAATCGTTTATTTTATGTTATATTTAATTATAATTATTTTCTATCTATATAAATAAGTAAGCTAATTACCTTATATCATAGTCAATACTACCAAATTCCTGATCCACGATGAAGTAGCAAGGTCACGACACAATCAACGGTCCTCCATTGTTTCGTGGGTTAGAGGAGGCTCCACCCCGTTGACATGTCGCGTTTTAACAGTCCGTACGTGCCCCCACCCTCCACCTAACCCCCCTAGCCAGCAACTGACGACATTAGCAGCCGCAGACATAGGGCACGTCCGCCAGACGCTGACATATCTACCTAAGGACTGTATACGTACCTACCTAGATCTTTTTATTGTAGAGATAGTAAGCTAATACTTTAAAGGATATACCTACAAAGTTGCGTAAATTGTAAATTTGTTTATTCTTCTTTGTAATTCTTCTTCCGTCGTTGATGGAACGAATTATTATTTCTTAATATTTTCATTTCCTCAGCCGGCGGTGAAAGTGGGGAACGGAATGTCTTAACACTAGGTTCTCTCTGCCTACCCTGCTGTACAGCGTGAACTTCACTTATTTTTTTAATTAACATAAATTGTAAATATCTAGAATATTCTATACCTACGGATAATGCATCCATGTCGCATATTAATTTGTTTAATGTTACGCCCAGAAGTTGTATACAAGTGAGCGAGTTTACGCCGTCGAAGGGAAATGAAAACATCCTAAGTATAGACTGCACGCGTTCAGCCACGTCTAAAACGTCATACTTTAATAATATACCGATTTATAAAACAACAACACTCGGTTACCGCTTCGTAGGAAGTACGTACTCATTTTATATAATTGCAAAGAAATAACTAACAATGTGTTGACATACTGGTATTACGCAACGAGACCTATATCATGCGAATTAATCTATATTACAACTTTATTAAAGCATTTTTTTTCCATTTTCATCATATTTCTTTTCATCGAGTTGAAATCGAACCCACTACCAATATTAAAACAGAATAACAATAATAATGCTAAAAGAAATATGAATTATTCAAATAGCATACATACCTACGGTTACCTTATTTTAGCGCCTTACAAAGTTTAAGTGAAACGGCAATGGCGCTACGAGTAGAGACGACTTATATCGTTAACTTCCCAATTTCGGTGTCGACTTGCGAAATTCGGCGCGGAGAAGGAAAATACAGGTGTGACTTGAACACCTACACCTGTGTAATAGGTAGTAGGTATCAGTTCCGTACGCAGGTACTAAATTAGGAGCTTTGCAGGAGTTAGCGTGTATTAAGGAGGAATGCAAATTTTAAGCGTGGTTTATGAAAATCTAATTATATTTTTATTTTTGAATAAATCTATGATTTATAGATTTTTTATTGATGTCCAAAGATAATATATGCACAAAATTTTATTTTAATAAAAACTAGGTGACATATTTTTTTTATTTTTGACTAAAACTATCCATATTTTCTACGTAGAGTGTTGAGCTGTTAACAGTGATTTTAATCATGGTTTCTTACGGGAATTTTCTTCACATTAACATCTAAAATAGAGCAATTCTCTAATTTTGTAAAACAAAGTGAGATCTAAAGTTGCTCTACAGCTTGAAATGAAAGAGCCTTCCTATCAAGAAGATGCCCTAAATGAATTTGAACCCATAGCTATTGCGTTCGAAGCCATTGGGAGCACTCGCGATGGGAATTAAATAAAAATGTACAACACGCTTGCCATAATTACAACGTCGCCAATAAGGGTAAAAGTGCAGCGTGTCATTGTCTTGCGGTATCATTAAAAAAGTACGCTTAACTGATATTTGTTTAAAATCATTAATTATATAGTTGTTAATTAATACTTACGCGACGCATCTGCCAGTGAAATGGTTAAATAATTAGCTGTTGCGTTGAAGGTACAACTGTTTAATGCATAACGTGAGCAATTGTACTTACATCATTATGTATGTTCGTCCATATTATATAAAGTGTTTCACGCTGTATCCCGTACCTACATAGCAGGATAGGCAGAGAGATCCTAGTGTTCAGACACTTCCGTTCCCCATTTTCCGTCGAATTCTGGTAGCGTTGCGAGTTGAATGACGGACCTCAGTTTTAGTATCTAAGTGTTTCGTACGTATTTCGATTTTCATTCTTATATATTTTTCTTTCATTTAATAATATGTCTACAAACAGAAGGAAATAAAATATTTATGTGTGAAAAATATATAATCTATAAAAAAGTTGCAGACATAACAAAAAGTGTAACAAAAAAATCTTCCATTGCAAGTGGTCCATGACAGGTTCAGTAGTTACATATCTGAGATCTCACCGCTTATTCTGACATAGATATTTATCAACGAATTTGACAAAATCGTGCTAGTGTCGAAAATCCGTTGCGGCTTCGAACTGGGACCTCCCAAGGAGAGTAATATTTCACCCTATGCGCCATCCGCCCAGCCCCGCCCTACCAGCTCATTAAGAAACTAATACACATCAATCTTTCACACATTCCACTACGCTCATAAAAACTATACTTTGAAAATCATCGATTTTCAATTTTATAAATAAGCACAATCTAAGGCACTAACCGCATAAAGATTAAAAATATTTATGCATGTTGCATATTTTTATTATTGCTTAAAATACGTATATACATATTGCTTATAATTTACATTTGGCCATTTAAAAATATTTGACAACTTTCTGAAATTGTAAAATTATAATATAATTTTAAAATTTTAAAAATAATTATTATACCTACATAGGTTTATAAAACGTATGACATTGAATATTTAATTCTATTTATTAAATAACTTTTATTTAAATATTCCTTCATATGAAAGTGTGTATTAGAATCATATACTAATTCTCTTTCCCATCACTTTCTTCGTTATTACAAGTAAAATGGGATTACCGCAGACGACACGGGGTCATTTGTCATCTCGTCACTCATACGTCAGCGCCGTTACGCCCTTCGCCATAATCGCACCTCGAACACCAGACAATCGCATTAAACTTGTGCTGCGAAATTAACGAATAATTTATTACACCTTAAGTACTATATTAGGCAGATACTAATAAAGGTATTTTTTGGTTCTCAATCATATATTTAAAAAAAATATTTTACCAAAAATAAAAAACTTTTATTGTAATATTTTTTGTATAAGACTTTACAGTTTCCATTTACCATCGAATTCTGGAGACATTGCGTATTGCTCGACAATCGATATCAGAGTAAAGGAATGGAAATATTAAATATTTTATTTTCTGCATTGGGAATCGAACCCACAACCTTTTACAGTCACACACTTGTGCCTCAGCCGCAAAGCTCTTGAGCAACCCTAAAACGATATGAGCATAAGCAATATTTCAATATATATTTAATTAGATGTAATGGCGCATCAGACAGGGCCTACCAAATCCAAGTGTAATATTTCAAACGCATCGGATGCGAGGCGACAAGTCGTGACCAAGTCGCACGTCAGATGCACACCCATCCGTCACGCTGAAAGCCCGCGACGTGAATGTGACACTGAAATTCAACCTCGGGAACAAATTGTCATTTATTTAGAAATATAATAATGAATTGTAATATATATTTATAGCTGAATTTGTTAAATTCAATTAGTTTTTAGTACCGGTAAATCGCAATTGCTAAATACCTATTTGTAAAAAATACATAAAATAAAAGAGTAAATTTTGATAAAAGAAATGTACGTACATATTAGTTTATTATTATTATGAAATCAGCCCCAGTACGTGCTCGTTGCCGTAAAATTAGCTGTAAGTGGAGCCATTATTGATATGAATTATTCATTGGGAACCAGCACGGATTGTTGTCACTTGAATAATGCAGAACTCAACCGTGGCTCTCCGCTACTGTTGCCACTAATTGCTAATTCGCACTAATGTAGATTGGTTGCGTGATAATTTAAGCACTTACCTAGCATTCACAGATTATATTTCTGTAGTACAGATTAAAAAAATGTGTAAAAATATTATTTTATCTGTGGATAAAAATAATTAAAGAGCAATCAATTACCAAAATCAACACTTTACATTAATTGGGTTTAATAAAGCTAATTACGATTAAAAGTTATAAGCTATTCAAATTAAAAATTATACTTATTAAATATTTTTTTCAACGAAGATACCTACCATATTAGGTACCTACCTCAAGTGCGTTAATGAGTAAAATATGCGCGCGCCATCTGTCGCTAATCAACGAATAGAGTTAATTAAATCGCCCGCAATATGGCGGCGTATAATTGCTAATAATAAAGCGCTTTCCTGTATAATTAGACGCGAGCTGATTGGCTACCCGGCGCTATCACGACGTGATAACACTGCGTTAATGTAGGTACACTTCCTATTTAACTATTATCGTATTTCATAAAAAAATATATAATATTTTTTTAATTCATTTTAGATTTTGCTCAGTTATATAAATGACGAACAAGTTTTTTATAATAGGTAATATAAAAAATAGATCACGCTGTATCCCGCACACAGCAGGGTAGGCAGGACAAACCTAGTGTTAAAGCACTATGTTTACAATATTTGTAAACGCTGTATAATAGATAAGTGTCAAAACCTAACTCTTAAATAAATTTTAAATTATTCAAAACAAGAACCCTGGAAGTTTAACAAATGGGTTCTAATAAAAGAATTATGACAAGGATTCATGGTCGAGAGATATGCAATAGTGCGTTGTGGAGATGCATCACACCGACGCGCAGGGAAACAATGATTGACGAGTTTGCACCTCGCCCGCCTCTAATTAAGACGATATGCGTTATGCTCTCTGTTGTTCTTTGTTTTCACTTTAAATACTATTCTAATTTAAGCACAGAAATTATTATCTTTAATAGTTATAATACCTACCTACATGCAGAAACAGTGCAATCGCTAAAAATATTTAGTGTATTACCTAATATTGTTTATATGATTTAATTAAATTGTCTATTTTAGTAAGATTTGACAGATGTCCATGAATACCTCTCCATCCATGGGAATGTACTCTAACAATGTCATAATATAATAACGAGGCGTCGTAAAACGGTGCACTCCTTATTTCTGTCTTCGGTATCTGCTCATTAAAACTGGTGTACGTCTCTTAATCCTTTTGCTCTCGCTCGCTTTTCCGCTAACTTTCGGGTGGTAGGATGATGAACGACGTCGGTGGTCATATATCATTGCGGCAGTATATATCGCTGTGCGCCGAGTGTCGCCATATATGTATGTACCTACTACGCTATAAGCAGCGTCTCACAAATCGACGCGCGACCACGGCTAAAGGTGCATAAATCTTATTAATACCTTCTATTCTTATTTTCTTGTCTCCCTAGATTCTTGTAAAAGCGTTAGAACGCACGTCGCTAATGATGGCTTTCTTTTGTCGCGCGCCTCGCTTTACTACTCGGGCTATAACCGTGAAATATAAAGATATCAATAGAAATCATAAACCAATCACAGGTATTGTAAATTATAAAATACGCAATCACGTTTTCACGTTGGGTGGCCGATGCCTATGTCTTGTGGGTGGCGGGGGCAGGCCTGCTGATGTGGTTTTAAGGTCACAAAATACTCTAATGACGTTGCTCAGCGTCAAATAGCAAATTGTCAATTATATTTTTTCGGTTCACTCGAAGTAGATACCAACAAAAAAGCGATCACGCCGACTTGTTGGTTCTCAGCTTACATCAGATTTGTTGTTTCCGTTCTCGCCGCCTCAATGACTACCATTTTATGTCGATTTGGAGATAGTGTTACACGCGCTCGCTACTGACACTAGTTTTTGTGACACTTCTCTCTTCGTACAACGAGTTTATTATCTCGGATCGCTTTCTTACGTTTATATTCGTGTTCTGTTCTCTATTAGTATCAATTACTTTTGTATTAGATATTAAACATATTTTTCTGAAAGTAAATATATAAAGAAATAGTAACAAGCAAGAGGGTAAAAAGAGCCATTACTTCTCCAACCATAAGCAACACTAAAGAAAATACACCTACATAAAAATGTGTCCCCATTCATCTTTCCACAACAGGAGACATTTAAGAATGTCCCTATCAGAAAAGGGGGAAGGGGAACTCAAAACATAGACGGATAAGAATTGTATTTTTTATTTTGAGAAAAGCATTAACTATTTATATCTTTTTATGTAATATTTTACAACTTATCAGAAGCTTTAACCACGTTGAAAAGAATAAATTTTCAATCCAAAACTCACAGTTCTTTCAGTTTCGTGCATTTATTTTTCATTAATAATAAATACGTTTCTAAATTATAAAAATAACTCAGTTTCTGACAAGCAAAACAGCCAAATACTTGATGCTGCACTTGTTTTACTTGAAACACAATTATAACGAAAAAATATTAAAATATAATAGTAATTAGTCGCGATAATTTGCGATAACCAACGTTCTAATGAACAAAAGACGATTCAAGCTCACCTTCGCAAGCGATCATTTCCACTCATGCAAGTAATTGTCGGATAATTGCGTTAATGTGAAAATACACGCTTTAACAAAACAATGGTACGGGAAAGACGATAAAAAATATAATAAACCCGCAAATATTGTATTTGTTTTTGCGTTTTAATGAAGTTCTGAATGCATATATTAAGTCCTTAAAGAAACAAGTAGCGTCGTTTGTAGATATTGCCTGAAATGACTTTCAAATTGGCCATTATTATAATTTTAATATTTGTTTGTTATTGGTGTAGAGAAGAGAGAAAGTTTACTAAAAAAAGTAGAGCAGGTTTTCTGTGCCAATATAAAAAAAATATAGTGGAAGATTTGCTTAAACATAATATTTGTAATCGATTGTTAGAATATATTTTATTTATACTTGTAAATAGAAAAATATTCTCGTCTCAACAGACGCATGTTCCCGACGGTGCGCGTGTCGTTCGCTGGGTGCAGGGCGGAGGCACGTTATGCTGTACTCTTGGATGTGGTGCCAGTGGACGGCAAGCGGTACCGGTATGCCTACCACCGGTCCTCGTGGCTGGTGGCGGGCAAAGCTGACCCTCCAGCGCCAGCACGCTTGTACCCACATCCAGACTCTCCCTTCTCAGGCGATCAGCTACGAAAACAAGTTGTCTCTTTCGAAAAAGTCAAGCTTACTAACAATGAAATGGACAAAAATGGCCAGGTAATACATTTTCACAATTGATTGTTTTCTTACGTTTTGCTCCAATAAAGTAATTATTTTTCATAATAGTATATTTTTAGATGGTTCCAACTTAGCTTTAGTCACTTATACGTATAGTATTTAGTAACATAAGATTTCTTATATTAACATTATGTAATTTTTTTCAGCTGGTGCTGAATTCAATGCACAAATATCAACCTCGTATCCACTTAGTGTTGCGACGAGATGGTGCTATAAACGCACCGATAACTGATCTAGAACAAGAAGAGTTCAAGACGTTCATTTTTCCTGAGTGTGTTTTCACCGCCGTCACAGCGTACCAGAATCAACTTGTAAGTATTTTGACCTCATGTTGAAATTTTATATATTTATATTTATTTATATTTGTTATACTTAGGTAGGCAATAAGCACTAATGAGTGTGCTCTACTTTAATATGTAGGCATGTACTTTGCAAGGACTGCGTATAGGTATCCAAAAACTATTTTTTTTTTTAAAAAGTTCCATTCAATCATAAAAAAAATTAAAAGCTTATTAACTTTTATTGAATTCCCTCCGAATAGTGATGGGAAATATACTAAAAATAGATAACAGATTCCAGTCAAACTGAACATATAGGTACCATCACATGCTAGGTATCATTCGATATCTAAAATAGATCAGAAGAATAAACGTTTGAAATCGCACCGCGTCTCACCATCGACGTTCTATATCTGGCGTACTAATTGCATTTCGCTGAAAGGTATGTCCAGTTTGAACAAAGGGAGGTGACACATAATTTTTTGTATCAACCGGCCACCGCGGGCGACGCCGACGACGGACGGACAGTCGCACTGACGATTAAAGTTTTCACCGAGCTAAATATATAACTGCATTTAGAACAAATAAATGTAGAGCCGAAGAATCTTCTCTGAAGTTTAAAGCACTGCACCCACAAATTTAGCTAACAGCTGTAATTATAGCTGATATTATTAAATGGCCAACATTCTTAACGTTCTTAGCTTTATGTGTTTGCGATGTGCTTTATGTCAGTTGAGAAGATTAGTTGCATATTTTTATTAACATTTCAATATTTTTTAAAAAAGTATCCTTATTTTAGGATGCTATACTTAATTGATTTTTTGTGTTTTAAATCTTTTTTTCCAATTCATATAAAGGACAATTTAGATAGTATTGCTGGTATTTATTTTAATAAATTTTATTTATTTCTTTTTATTAGACACCAGGTTAATTCTAATTAGAAGCACATTAGCGAGCACGGTAGTACGAGCTACGAGCCCGCCCGCAGCACACGCTACATGTGTCGCCACGAGCAATTAATTCGCTGTCACAAGAGCGTTTGGGCGTCGCAAGTCCTCGTTTTGTTTTCTCCCGCGCAGTAATTAGGACGTTTTGAGGTTCATAAAGGAAGCGTTACTTTATATCGACAATGCGGCACATAAATCTTCATTCGCCCTTAATTAGCTCGCGTTTCGTCTTTCTTTAAATATGCTTCTTAACTTATGTTTGGACTACTTGTAAATGATTACACGTTTTATACATTAACCATTTAGATCGTATATTATTAAATGTATCAGATTCTCACTGTATCATAGTAGACATACAAAAACTAGTGTAAAGTTCTGGTAGCATCACTCATGGCCGCGTTTTACCTCGACACCAGAGCGAAGAAATACAAAATATAAATTTGAATATTTTTTTAATTTCCTCGTGTGGGGATTGAACCCACAACCGGTGGTGCTTACTGTATTCTTGTGCCCCTGCGCCATAACTGGCCTCTAAATGTGATTATTCAATTAAGACGGTGTTAAAATCTTTGTCATAGCATATAGCCTGGGAACTAGCTCCGCCTATGCGATATACCACAGTAATGACTCCCCAGTGCGTTGTTATTGATATCTATTGATTCTAACGCACCGTTAGATTTACAGCTAACGCCTATTGATAGAACTATTGAAATAAATCATTCTTCAACTGAATCTAGACCTATAATTTTACATTTGGTCTAGGTCCGTATCTGTTTCAATCCTCACACGAATTGCTTCATATTGAAATAATTATTTTCTCACAAATAAGTTCTAAAATAAATTATTTATTATAATATAATATTTTAAGTAAAAAATAATGTAGGTGCTTACATAAGAATTCTAAGCGTATCGAGTGTTTGATCGCGAGACGCGGGCGCAGCTTCGTTTCGGCTGACGTCACAATTCTGACAGCTTAAACATTTGTCGAACGGAAGATAGTGTCACTGATAACACAATCCCTTACAACAATAAGAGCACACTTAGCGTGTTTGCACCTGCCTGCGTGTCGGTCGATACGTCTAATGTATACAGACGAATGTATGTATATATTCATGTATGTATATGTAAATATCTATATAGCGGTTATAGTGTTTGTTTAAATTTAACTAAAACTTGTTGTTAAAACAAATAATCTTTAAATTATTTAGATTTTTCTTTAAGTTAATGATGAAAATACTCTTGTATTCAGCTAATATATACATTTTATTATTGTTATAAATAGCCTTCTAGTTATTTTTTTTATGATTTATTGCCTTACTTAGGCTATATTTATTTCTTTATTGTGGTACTCTAAACGTCATCCATTCATTCTAATTGCGTATTTGTATACTCGTTCATCAAATATAATTTATGTACATATTATAAAAACTCTTCCTTTACTGAGTGACTGACAGACGACGCACAGACGAATGTATAGAATTGAGTAAATTGAAATTTGGCATGTTAGGAAGTTTAGGGGGACAATAAATAAAATCTTCTCGAGATTTATATTAGAAAAAAAAATAGATTTTCCATTTTCTATCAATTTATTAAACTCTACGCAGGTATAGCTGCTGGCGACGACTAGTCAATTATAAAAATATATGCTGTAAGATAAACAATTCAAAGACTAACAAAAAAATGTCACATAATAATTTATTCATGTTGTAAAATCGATTCAAATGTAACATCATTATTGGTGCTTTATCACACAGCAACGTTGATATGAGACGAGATAACATCGTAAAGAAAGAAATGTGAAGTGTAATTTTTTGTGCATTCGCCGTGAGACTCCCCGACGCCGAGGACGCGCCGCGCGCCGCGGGGTGGTTTCCCGGGAAAGCCTGTCTCAATATTAAACATTTTACACCCACCAGTCCTTTGTCTGCCGTCCACCTCGCAGAGAGGTGACAATGTTCAGAACAGTTTATGCGTCCTCAACGCACAATGCATTTTTTAATAACCGATGACTAGTGAATTTGTTATGATCGATGGCTCCTTTGAATCATTCAAAAAACCTCGCGGATGGCAACCTGCCGTGACGAATTCGAACTTGAAACATGTTTATTCTTTAAAGTTAAGCCTATTATAGTATTTTATATTTGTTTACATAATTTCATATTTTTTGTTCGACAATGAGCTCGAAGTACGCATTCAATATAACGATTATAGACATTAATCCCCAATATTCGTTAGTTATGCCTTTAGGTGATTACGCGTCTTGAGGAGATAATCACGGAAATAACTGCGTCCGATGGGGCGAGCGTAGCGTAAACACGCTCAATAGCTACTTAATTGAAATTTATTTCTCATTTCTCAGTATCAACAATCAATATTCTAAAATCTCCAATGCGAGGCTATTCTCACATCGGGCATCCACAAACGAGTTCTACTCAGCCATAATCGAACAATATAAAGAAGGAGTAAAGGCAAACACAATTTCAATAACAAAGGGCAGCCATGACAAATAAACATATTTCACGGGCCAAAATGGCTGCGGTCAGGTGTCACGAGTGTCTCTCCCCCGCGCCGCGCCCCGCCGCGCTCCTCATTCCTTTTTCTCTCCAAATAATCGATTCATTCTTATGAATACGATCCTTTATATTTGTCAACGTGTTGTTATTAATATTTTTTGATTATATCGTAAAAAGACTAATGACGAAACTATAAGGTGATTCCAAGTGCCACCTTATACGGGTTGAGAAGATAAGCAAAAAACAATTCAACAAACCTTTTTAAACTTTTAATTAATTGTTTTAATATTAATTTTCACAATATCGATATATATTATATATAAACGCATATACCTACTAAGCAATTATATGCTACGAACACAAGAAGTCAACGGACTTGCTTGTAAAGAGATTTAAAATAATTTAAGTTTGAATTATTTACTGATAGTTCATCTCTTTCCCTCTGGCATGTGGTTGTGAGGGTGGTAATTCGTGATCTCCTTCTCACTCGCCATCGATCACGCGAGGTGTGACGTCACGCGGAGCCGTCGTGTGCGGCCCGTTTGAATTTATTGCGTCTGCGCACCCAGTCACTTTAAAAGATGTACTCGTAGCGTGGTCATCTAATAAGCTGGGGACATATTTTAATATTTTTCTCTTAACGCCAATTGTAGTTAGCCTTAAGAAAATTTTCAGTTGGTCACTAAAGTCTAGACTGAAGATTTATAGGCAGTTTTACTTTACTACCTTTGTTAATGATAGTCTTAGTAAATTACTTGCCGTACGTATCTACTAGTTAAGATAAAAATAGGTATTTTCTTCAAATTTGTGTATTTACATAGATGCTTAGAAGAATTTTTGGTTATGTTATTTAAAATATAAAAAAAACATATTACTGACTATTTGGTCGATTTGCTATGTATGATATTTTTAAAAAAATATATTACGTCTGTGCGTAAAAGTCAAACTTCAAAACATCAATTTGACGTCTACACTATATCACCTACGATGCATAGCACCTAACATAATGTCAATTTCACATTTAAAAACTATATTAAGATATAAATTATATATTGGAGGCGGATACAACAGATATGTGGCAAATAGCCTACTCATTAATTTTTAGAATTTATAGTCGTGATTACGGACATGAGTATAAAGTGGACCTTATACTGACTATAGGCCCAATAAAAGATCTTGTAAAACGTATTGGAGAAACTTCCGATATTCGCGTATAACTATTAAAATTTTAATTAATAGATATGAAGATATACTAAAGCGCTACTATAATTAAGTTTAAAAATTCCAGTGAAAAAAAAATTATAGCTTGCAAAAATCATGTGGTTAGGTAAAATACTTTTAAACATTGCAAGAGAAATCGGTGAAGGTATTTATAATTTACACGCAATTACACTTATCTTTTCTATTGGAACGATTAGTGAGAGCTTACGCCTGTTAGAGCTGTTGGATGAAGATGAAGAGTTGTAGCTACTTTCTTAACAAATTGTAATTAAGACAATAAACATTTATTCCTTTCAATCATTCGATATTTATTTTCCTTTACTTGTTATATTAGTGTTTCGTTCATCATTCTTTCATCTTCAAGTATCTCTTTTGTATAAACGGAACTTCGTACGAACATAATACTGTACTTTGAGTAGTATTCAGTATTCAAAAATAAATATTTTTTGTAATCATACAGTTCGAATTGAACTCCTGACACTCGCCTACTGTGACCGAGGACACCAAAAAATTTATTATATTTATTTTTTTGTAAACAAAAATGACAAAACACAAAAATCATGTAGACAGACAGCATTTGTAGTGTTGATAAATTGCGTAACGGGTTTCACCTACTTATCGATACCACATGCATCGCCCGTAATTTCAGAACACTTGCAAAATAATAAAGCATCGGTATTCTCGAAAACGTCGTTTACAACTCCCGCAGCTGTTGGTCGTTTCAAATTTATTGTCTTAGCGCAGTTCCTTAAGCCACTGAGATGGAATGTATGCAAAATGATCTACGATATTTCAAAGATTTAAGTGATTATTATTTTAATATATACATATTAATATATATTATTACCAATTAATATGATTTAAAATCATAAGCAAAAGTAGAGCAGTACTTAAACTGTTTATTTATAGATATATCATTCCTGGCTCTATATCAATCAATACAACTAGAAGGCAAACGCGCGCGGTAATGTGACATTTATTTATTCCTCAGAATGTCTCTGTCGTGTCCCCTTCGTTATCCCGTCATGTTAACACGACTGATTCTCTATTTTTCGATTTAAAATAGGTTTCCAGCGCGTAGGTACAAGTAAATAGTAGTTTATTTTATTATGTAAGTACTTAGCATCGACGGCTTTATAATAATTAAGAGCCACAAGTAATTAATGCGAAATATATATTAAAATGGTCTTTAAATATACGTTGCTACGTTTATTTTATAGTAGGTATAATTAAATAGCAATAATTGTAATTCTTTATACCTATTCAATTCACATTTACATTTACATACATGTCATCAAAATTTATTATTATCTAGTAGTAGAGCAACATAGACCCAACTTGAAGTAATTTCTTTTTCCTGACGCGTTTTTTAAAGTATTTTTTGTTTCTCACCAGGGAATAATGTCATTAAGGCGCCTTTAATGTTGTCAGTGAGCGAGAGGCGCGCCGCCCAAGGCGAGCGTTTGTTGATACTTAAATTAGGTTGTTTTGACACGCCTCGTCCTTATGTTTGTAGTAAATCTAATAAACGTCTGTAATGTGAAAGCGATCCATTTATTACTTACCGCGTTACTTTACGTTAACTTTATAAATTATCTGTGGATAGAGCCATCATTGAACTAATATACTGAAGATGTAATATTTATTAATCACAAATTATAATTTAAAAAAAGAATGTTTAAAGAGGTGAATAAGGTAAAGTCATTATTACTTTATTTTAACCATTATAAAATGTGTACAAATTCACTTTCTGTCAACCTAGCCACAGATAGAGTTAAATATCTGATTAAAATGGAAAGATCATTGCAGCAAAAGGTAGTGCCTACTCGATTTTTTTTGTTACCCTGTAAATGCTATAATGCAAAAAAGAAATAAATATATAAACTATAACTACAATTTTTGACCATTATTAGTCGAGTAGGCGCACTTGCTGCGTCAAACATACACAAGCCATGTAGCGCCATTGTAGTCAATGTCTAGCCAGATGGGCGTACAATTGTAAGTAGCTGTGTGACCCTCGACACCTCATCCTTGAAGCTTGTTTGGTTTGAGAGGCGAAAAACATGTTTTCTCGGACGTGTGTCTGATATGAGACCTCATTGTGTCACTTAATTTATATTCAATTCGAACTGTATGACGAGGCACTAATTCTAAGAGAAATTTTCACTAGGCACCAACATTTACAAACAGTGTACCTACAGTATAATATGGTAATACAAAAAAGTTAATTCATACTATTTTTGTCATCATTACTCCTAAGCAGTTTGAAACAGATACACGTGACGTATATTGTCAATATATTGTAATGTTTATTATTTCTTTTGATCTGGAACAATACTACATATGTGAGTTTATCAAGACAGTTTCCAGATTAATGCTTTAAGATCAAACAAAGACTTAACAACCTAAATATGTCCAAGTGGCAAAGTTTTACCGCTTAAAATACCTTCTGTTAAAAATGATCAGTAAAATCCCCAATAACACGTTACACTACAGTCATCGTTGAGTTCATCGTCCTAAATTACCTGTCTAGTGCGAACTTGTCGAAATACCAAGTAATTAACTCTTGTGTAGTGAGGTGAGTCAGATGGACCACTTGTGCTGTTTGAGACACGCAGCTCTTAGCAAAGAGCCATTAGCAAAGAGGCCAATAAAATGTACTTGACGAGGTTACGGCGCTCGTCGGCTAGAATAGCTCAGCATCTCTGCATAGTGCGGCATCACTCGGCAGATAATTACTGGCGCGTCGCCGGCCGCCGCTACACGGATTGCTGAAAGATTGACACGAGCCCGATAGCTCCCCGATGACTTGTTTATTGCGAATACCATACTGCCGAATTCACACTTCGCCAATTGACTTGGCAACGCTACAGGACGCTTTAAACTGTTTTTTTGAATATTTATTATATAGAAGTCTAGAAAATTCAAGCTAAAAATAATAATTACATGTAAATATGTGCGGGTGTGTCGAGCCTATCCAATATTTCCGGAATATGAGTCGATTAAGTGCCATCGGAGGGCATCAGGTTTGCGGGAGATTTGTCGTAAATATTACAAACAAATTGTATGGAGCCCCAGCGGGAGCACCGCGCAGCGAGGGGGCGATTTCTCATCACAGTACTTGGCCTCTGTCAAACACATTTTTTAACACCTCCAACTGTACCTAAATCAACAGAGTATTTTATGAGTGCATCGACTTAATTTTGCGTGTATTCTGAGAAAATTTAACAAGATCTACTTTGTGCACGACAGATGCACATAAATATGCACTCGTTTTATTTGTTAAACTGTTATCAATTTAAAAATTTCTTTATTACATTCAAAGATATACAACCTATTCTTCAAAATAAAATAAATCATAAATACATATCATTATTTATATTAATTATATTTGATTTAATAGTTTGTGTAAAGCTTAATTTTAGACGTAGAAACGTTTTATACGTGTACTAAATTTAAGTAGCTATTCAGTCCCTTTAAAATCAATATTTATAAAGCCACTTACCATTTTACAGCCGTAGTAATTTTATCAAAGAAAATGATATATCGTGTCTTACTAACGATATTTGTATAATAAATAACGTTACACGTCTTTTGTTACAGATCACCAAACTCAAAATCGACAGTAATCCATTTGCTAAAGGATTTCGAGATTCGTCACGGCTCACCGAGTTCGAAAGGTAAATATTTTACTTTATTTACAACAAATTTGTTTATATTATTTTAAAAATATGTTAAAATTAAATTATACATTATAAAAAGCGAGCATCCATATTATATTTTATTTTCTCTTAACCGTGATCGTTCATTAGTCCTCATTACGCGTTTGACAGAAGTTGGTATCAGTTCAGTAATCGGACATTAGACGCGCTCTTTGAAACAAACCCCACGACACTGATTGATACCTGCGCCTACTCAATTACGACTCAATCTCTATCTAATCGAACCGAGATAAATGTAGGCCGACCACGCTTGCACTTGTTCTATTCCTAATTTATAATTCGCTTAGGATTTCTCTTAGCAAAACTCGCATGCTAACATTCAACTGACGACTTCTATATAATTAGACTCTTTAAGCTTTAGTTACGTTTGTTTTATTTTGAATTTGTTTCTTTTTTGAGATTCTATATCACGGGGGAGCACGAACGAACAGTCTTTCCTGATGACGCGCGCTTCAGTGCCGCCAATTCTAGGTAGATACAAATAATAATAAGATAATGATAGCAATTGTCATCAGATGTCTAATTCGTTTCCAACGTTTTCAGGGAGACAATGGAGTCGATGCTCGCGGAACAGCATTACTTGAGATCACCCCTGCGGCCGTTTGACTTGGACCAACACAACAATAATTTGACTCTGGAAGAGAAAGCGATATTGGCTGCGCGGTCGCAACTGTTTCTGCGCGCTGCGTATCCATTATACGGGGTGCCGGCGGCGGCTCTATGGGGGCAATGGGCGTGCTTGGCTCCGCAACTCCTGGCACAGCAGCACCTGGCTTCTGGGTCGGGGCTACAGTTGCCACGGCCGGTGTATCCGGGTGGAGTCCCGCTATCTCAGCACAGATTCTCACCATACCCGCGGCGGGCCAGCCCCGGGTCCTCCCCGGACTCGATGCGAGACGCGAGCCCGCACTCACTGCCTCCCCCTCACACCCCGCACCCGCCGCAGAGCCCCACTTAGTGCACTCTCTACAGTTATCGCGCACGCACGTTTTAGGCTTACTTCTTTTTCAAAGCTCTTTGGGCGACGCTGTGATTGTACTGTTTTTATGTTTAGTGAATATCTATTTGATTAAAACATTTGTTTTAGTTGGAGTGAATAGACAGTATTAAGAGGAATATGATATAATAATAGAACAGTGCTGCCAGTGGTTGTATTATATTGTACAATAAAATATTTAATTATAATTTAAGACTGTAATTATTGTTATAATAGAGTTATATTAATATGTTCCTAATTTTATCTTTTAGGTGATTTCATCATAGAGCTATCAATATTGGTATTAGTAAACAATTGGCATTAACTACGTCGACATATCGAGTGTTTCATGATTTCTCATTAGTCGCCGCTCTCCCGTTGGTTAGGTGATATGTGCAATACAAAAGAAAACATAATTCTAGCAAACTAGGTGTTTGTATTAAGATAGATGTTAATTAATGTAGATATATTTTTGGTTTGTGTTAAAGATACTCTACAGTCACAAAGGCGAGTGGAAGTATCTAAAATTCACTATGTAGCTAAATTATAATTATTATAAATAATATATAGATAAAGAATAAAAAATTAAATGTTCGTTAACATATACGTGATTGTTTTATTTCCCTATATACTCCTAGATACTTCTGAAGACAAAAAATAAATAAAAAGAGAAACGTCAATCGGCATAATATTGGTCTTCCTTTTTTTTATTTGGTCAATTACAAATAGATATACTATTGTAGACAGTACAGAAATTGAAATCTTATTCAGGGATATAATTATTTGGATAAAACTAACAATAAAACTGGACTGGATCTTGCTCGGCAAAAAAATTTAATTCAAATAAGTGATCATTTTTTTATAATATATAAAAAAATTGCAAATATTCTTTATATAATTCTTAATTGTAATTAATAAGAACTTTAAACTAAAGCTAAAAATATCCAATATCCAAAATTAACAGAGTCTTAATACTAGGTTCCCTCTGTGAAGTGAAGTGAAGCTAAATAAAAAAAAAGTAAACGGAACGTTTTGTGTTTATTTCAATTATAATGTTTAAATTTGAAAAAGCTGTAGAATTATATAGGAAATACGTAGATATATACACATGTGTTAAAAATTTTAATATCGTCGAAGCTTTGGCGCTTTTTCACAAACATTCCAGAGCAGTAATTACATTCATTAGTGCAGGTCCGCGGGTCACGAACCGGTTCACGTTGTGCGCTCAGCCGTCACTAGATGGCAGTGAGAACTTCGTTCTTACTTCCCTCCGGCTAAATATACTTAAATAAATATACTTAATTATTACTTAAATTGTTATTGTTTTAATATTTAAAAGATTGATATTAAATTAATTTATAGTAACAATCATGCCGTAAAATGTGATATTTATAAGATTTTCTTTTAGAGGCCAATCGTGGCATACGGCAATAAACAAACGCGACTGGTTGTGGGTTCGATCCCCACTCGATGAAATGAAATATTTACCTAAATTTATATTTCTATTTTTCGCTGTAGTGTCGAGGCAAAGCTTCCAGAATTCGGCGTAAAGTGGAATAGAGTGCCTGTCCCTCTGCCTTCCCTGCTGTGTGCGGGATACAGCGTGAAGCTGATTATAAGACTTTCTTGAATGTCAGTCAGTGTAAGTTTATTGGTCATAAAAGATCATCTTTTTATATAGGTAGGTATAATCATATTTCATATTTTGTTCAACTATTTAAATGTAAATGTAAGTTTGTTACGCTTTTACGCAAAAACTAACTTTAAGCGGGCGAAGCAGCTCTAGAAACTCTGATACAAATATGAAAACACGAATACTTTCGTAGACTAACGTATATTTAACATGGTTATTGTCATGAATTTTATAATATGTACATTATAAAGGCTTTCGGTATAGAAATATATAATAAAAAATTATCACCTATTTACGCGGTAGATAGGTTTTTTTAATACCACTCAGAAGAACGCCACCTATATGACAAGTGGATTTAGTTGATTGGTAAAATAATTTGCAATAATATATACGGCTGATAAGGTATTCCAAATAGACGTAAAATAAAAAACACTGTGAAATAGAGTGTAATATTGTTTACCCTATTCCTTAAAATACGTATAAAACTAGAATATCATGCTTTATAGTTTTTAATAGTTGTTACTAACAAAACCAATGCAATTATAAAAATATATATCTATGTAATTTAAATAAACACGCATGTAAGTGATAATAATTACAAAAAACAAAAAGTTTTCACTTAACATTTGCCTTTATAGCCGGCGCGGCGCACAATCACTGATTTACGTCGGAGACAAAGTGTGACAGATTGCGAAATGGTAACAAATTAGAGAGACACGAGCCGCAATTATGCAAAGCGACTATAGAGTTATCTAGGAAAACAACGGCACCCCACACCACGCCAACTATTCAATTAAAATGAAACAGTGGCGAGGCGACATTCGAGTCACATAGAGGAAGGGTCGTCCTCAGCCTCGTCCTCGTCTCCATCAAATTACTTCGGCGCGTGGCCACATTACTAGGACAAATTTCATCTCCCGAGGGCCCCGGACCGGAGGGATGCAACGCTAATCTAATCTGGATTGTAGCTAATAAATGTTGTAGCTAGTGATGTGGCTGCAGGAATTTATTGCTTGTAAAACTGTTTCCAATCGTAGAAATTGTTGGAGTGACGCCGTACTTTCGACATGGTCTGATTGAATTTGCCATCTCACTGGTTTTCTCGTTTTATTTTGAAGTAATCTCTTATGGAGTATATGATTTGGTTATAATTGAAATATTGTACATTTAAGATATAATGGAGTACATAAAATGTAAATAATAGGTATTGTGTAAATTTATATGTGAGAACAAGAAAGACATTAATTTGATTGTGAATTGTTAATTACTGAAGCATTAAAAACTTAAGTCAAGTAAATATTTAGGTATTTATACGTTTTATACTTAAAAAATATTTTTTTTAGCTTCACGCTGTATCTCATACATAGCAGGGAAGGCAGAGAGAACCTAGTGTTAAGACACTCCGTTGCCCTCTTTCCGCCGACTTATTTGTAGAGCATTGCATTGCTACGTAGCGTGGAGTGTGGTGGCGAGAATTGAGGAAGGCCTATGTCCAGCAGTGGACAAAAGATAGCTGTTGTTGATGATGATGATGATGATTGCATTGCTTGTAGAGTGGCGGAACAAAACGCTCTTTGTTTGTTTACCAGAGAGAGTAAAACGAAAAAAATAAATATTTCGCTTTCAAGCCGAACCAATGGCATCGAATGGGAATCAAACCCACAACTTGTCAACACAATCGCACGCTTGTGCCCCTGCACCAGAACAGGCAGTGCTCTGTAACAAAATAAACAATTTAGTTAAAAATATTCTATTTAATTAATTAGATAGCTCTATCCAGCTTATTTACAATAGTTCCTCATATGTCTAAATCTAAAACAAAGCGTACGCGATGGATTATCGACGGCCTCCTTGGGCAGAGGGCAGAGGGCTAGAGGAGAGGAGGCGTATCGCGCGTAATGCCGTGTTATTGGCCACTCCGCTCATAATCCGCTTTTAACTGCGGCCCGGGCTCGCAGGAACGTGCTTCGAATGTTTATACGGCGGTTTTTCTGCGCGCAAACATTCTCACTCCTTACCTTTTATGTCGAGCCGTCGACAATCTGTGTCTATATCTATCTACTTAGGTAAACAACACCAACTAATGATATATTTAAAAATATTTTGTTTTGTTAAACTTAATAAAATGTATCTTCATATTTGTAGAAGATACGTACACAGACTTAACGTGTGCTCTAGATATATAGAATATACCTTTATTATTTAGCTTTCCAGTTAATACCATACTTTGCCTACTTATGAGCGAGGAAAAGCATTTCTCGGAGTGGGAATCGATCCCACGAACGTCGCTTGCAGCAATACACTAGTGCCATTTCGCTACGACGGCATCATTATAGAAATACCTACGCATATATATAATGTTTTTTTTTTATTTTAACGTTTACCGTGAACTCTTTACAGTAGAAACTACCGAAACCTACTAAAATATAAATCATCAGTTTTGAACCTTACGATAAATAATTATTTCTATGGGAACAACAATCAATGTTAATAATTTTGTTTCAGAAAAACTTTTAGTCCCATAATTAAAAGTATCTATCTAAATGTAAGAATTTAATATGGCTATAACCATACTTTACTTTTAAAATATATTATCTTTTAATGTGATATCAAGAAAGTGTCGCGTATCGTTGGAAAACCAGCAGAAAAAAATATGTCTCTTAAATTTTGTATACTAAAACTCCTTCCGTAGGTAGAGTTACGCGCTTACATAAAACAGTTTAACGGCATAATAATTCGCTGCCAGAGATGCTTTTTATATTTTGGTAGATACTAAAAGTGCAAATAAAGTTTTATTATATCGCAGGAAGGTGTCTACAGTTCTACACCACGCACGGGGCCGGGGGTGGTAAGGGCCGGTACCGTCGTTGCCACACATCTCCGAATTTCAGGAAAACTGCAAACCTAACTGGGCTATAAATTTACATTTATTACTACGAATATACCCACGTCACCTCGGCACTCGTTACCGGGACGAAGCCAGTGTCATATAGTTAAGTATATTTTATTTAAATATGCCTGTTAGGGAGGTATTTAAAACTTACGCTTGTCATATATCTTATCAAATCTTTTTTATGTTATAAAAAGTTTGTGAGAAAGGATGTTTCACGCCAAAATTACTAGGTAAGCAGTTTTAGTTGAATCTTCACAGTATATTATTGTGATACATCAAATTAACATGGAAGCAATTTATGTAAAAAAAATGGCTATAATATAACAATAAGCTTAAGCGGACGAAGCCACGTGTTTGCTGCTAGTGTCTACGTTATAATAAACAACTACTAAATACGTATGGTTTTCTAAGCGACACTAGATCCGCGCTGAGCTATGAACATTATCAAAACAGGACGTAATGTAATTGATTATTTTTATTTATGGCAGCACCTATCTGGCGTTGTGCACCGTTATGGTAAATTGGTGCACGTAATTCATTAAGGTGATAAAATTTATGTTTCATATTTTCACCCTCCCAACGGTTCTAAAATATTGTTTATTGCCGGATCGATTTTTATGATGGCTCTATCTATAGATACTATAGATACGTTGTTCCTTTTATGATTATAATTAATTGACTTAAACATATAGAAATAAAATAACACCAAAATATTATTAAAAGTTTTTTCATAATAAACAGACATAAGAAAAGCGATTCATATATTAAGTATATGCCCTGCCATCCCGTATTACAACGCATATTCCAACTCGATAAAGTTATTTGTGTTCAATAAGGCGAATGATCTGACTTTTCCCATTTTTCCTCCACCAGTAGCCTCACCCTCTGGCCGACGCGGCCCCCACCCCCTTGCGGTGCAAAGTTGAGGGCATTAGCGTGTTATCAGCGTGAAGACGGCGCCCACCTGAACATTCACTACTAAAGGCCAGACGATTTCGCGAAATAATGTTCGCCGTAACTTTATGTTGGTCCTTTTCGTATTATTGTGCTAAAAATTGTACAAATACGTTAAAAGTAAAAGTCATATTCTTATAATAATAAATAATATTAGGTTTAAAATATATAAAAAGTAATACTGGAGACAGGTAACTACCTACCTATTTTGAGATTTGTAAAATATAAACGTGTTTTATATCCAAGCAAAAGGTAATGTTTTGTTGTTAATCGTTTTTCCCTAGTATTAATAATCAATTGATAATAGAGACATTATATAATTAAAATATTTTATTAAATAAAAAACATACCGATTATAAAAATTGACAGGAATCTAAATATAATTTATTTAAACATACGTGTTATACAAGCGATCTATCTAACATGCGTATTTATCGGTCGTGTGTCACAAGTTATCTTTCACACGCCCAGAGCGATAGATTGGTAATCAAATCAGTGTGGTCACAGAGAACCGAAGTGGCGGAGGTCGTCCCCGAGGAGCGGGCGCCCATTGACAGGTTATTGATACAAATAGCACCCTCCCGGCGCCTCCTGCGCCTCCTGCACCTCCTGCACCCGCCTCGATAACACCAATAAAACCTGATTGATATTGTGTAAGTGCGCCCGGAAAATGTGGGAACTCGATTGATGTTACAGCCGAATTCGATTGGAGGAAAATTGAAAAGAATTACACTTGCACACAAATAACAACTTTATCTCAGCGCGTCAGGGTTAATTTTTTATTTATTTCCTTTGTCGTATATCACATTTCGTTGTTCAGTACTCGGTATTGATAGTGGCTGGAGGCGTGAATAGTGTTGTCTAATGACGTTACACGTGCCACTTTAGGAACGACATTCTGTTTAACTTAGAATAATCTTTTACAATTTTCTAACCTTTCATTTGTTATTTATTGTAAAGTAGTAAAAAACTAAGTTCTAAAAGATTTTTTTTATAATTACAATCAATTTCTATAAAATTTTATAATTAATTTTTGTCTATGTGTATACGCAAGCGACAATTGTTGACATTTCTGATAAACAAGAAGGTATGTACATAACTAAATATATGCTAAAATGTACAGCCTATAGAACTAAATACAAATAAAAATAAAAAAATATGCAAAATATCTCCCGTAGCTATACCTGTATAATATGTTACATAAATATAGACAAATTGACAGATTGTATAAAAAGTGTTGTGTTAAATGACATGTTGTTTTCGTGGGTGTTTTGAGTCGTAACAACAACATAAATATATTATTGAACCGGTGGCATTTCTTTGTGATACGTGTCAATAAAGTAATTGACAACGCTGACCCAGAATCTTATATGAGCGTGGGTGTAAGTAATTAACAGTTTGTAAGCGGATTTTTAACTTGACATAACATAATACATTTAGTTAGGGGATTATCAATAATTAATATAACTAATATGTATATTTTTTCAATATTACTCGAGGTAAATTCTAAGACAGTGAATTAAATGAATTCACTTTCTACATTCATGCGATGTCACACGATTGAACGTACGTACCTGAATTAGGTAGCACCAAAAAATGATTAATTATTCCACGTTGAACAGTAATAGATTATAGTCGACTACAAATAAATAAACTATGAACATCTCGTCATAATATATTATAATATACAGAGAAGCTTGAAAAAGCAATTTTTTAAATGTTCAAATTATTGCATTCTAGCTAATAGTAAAATTATTCCTAGTGGTATCAAATAAAAGGACACCGAATGTTAACAATGAATGAAAGCTAATAATTTTGCTTAGTAAGCTCTAGGGGGTGAACGGAATTTATTTCTTTTCGATCGTTCCTTTACAACGCTCTCGAGGGTTAACGGGTGTCAATGGCCACCCCATTGTGGGAAAATATCTATTAAATATTTATAACTTTTATAACTCGCCTCAAGTTAGCTAATAAAGTTACAACTTCTCTTCTCTGACATTTAGAAGCTCTTGCTATAAGTATATCTAATTTTATCTTTCTATGTAATTTCTTTAATCAAACAAGCAGTATAGATAGATGTACCTACATATATTCAAATATTTTTTCATGTAGGTATTTATCTTTCGTATGTATTATTCTTCAATGTAGGCCTAATAAAATTATAGGAATGTATTTCAAACTAGACAATTTTAATATTAAAAAGCACGTCGTGTATTAATAGTCAAATTAAATGGTTACCTATAATAGAAAACAAATAAAATCAATAAAAATATATGATAATATCCATTTAAAAAGTAAGAATTTACATGAGCCTAATAGCAAAAGTCATCGCCATCGATCAAAACAAACAAACAACAGAATCAATATAATAATAATATATGCGATCCTTTCGAAGGCTTGATCGAAGCGACGTTTCCCAGAACGCTCGATAAATAAACGCGAAGACTGAGTGTCGCACTTCAAGCACTTTGTCGTTGTCGCGAGCTTGCCACATATCATATTCTATTCTGGAGTATCGTATTTCATATTCAAGGCGTATTTTATATTTGCGAAGAATAACGAAAAGAAATGTTATGGTTTTTATAATTATTTACTAGATGAACAACTTAAGTGTATACTAATAAGCACTCAATGGCAACTCCTGGCAACGGAAGTGTTTTAATGGGAACGGAATGTCTTAACAGTAGGTTCCTAGGTTCTCTATGCGTACCCTGCTATGTGCAAGATAAAGCGTGATTCTAAAAAAAATATAAACTGATATACGATAGTGCTTCCGCTATGGTAGCAGAGCACACTGGACAATCAATTACTAAATGCTGTATAGATTGTAAACAAATATCTTAGGAATGTAATTGTAACTAATATCATTATTTTAACACAATTTCTAAATATTAAGAATTATTATTAAAATTTTACAAAGCGTTACAAAAAGTATATTGGAAGTATGGATTGGACCACTTAGTCTCACTCCTAAAACTCAACAAAAAAGGTATTATTAATATTATATATGTACACACAGTTATAAAAATCTGACATTTTAAATTCGTCAAAAACAAATCACACCAAAAAATATTTGTAGGGATGCGTCATGAGTCGATGGCGGCCGCTCTTGAGGGCTTACGCGTGATGGATGTGAGGCAGGCCGGCCATCGCGTCGAACACAATGCACGGCTTTAGCGATGTCGAGCTAGATAACTTTCGGCAAAGGTGCGAAGTCACCTCGCTGATAATATCGGATTGGAATCTTACGTGATTGTCGGTACCGGAATATTTCTATGACAATTAATAATAATATGTATAGGCTCACTAGCTACTGCCAGCGACTTCGGTTACGTTCGCTTTAAGGATATTTAAAAGATGCGTGGGTTTAAGATAAATTGTTTATTACTGGTATTGGTCGCTTCCCAAAGATGTAACTACGCTACGGATTTTAAAACCGTTTTCAATAATATACAGTGACAGTGTAATGTGATTTCATAAACAAGATTTAAGATAGATAAACAATAACTGTATGAGATACATGGATAATAAAATGTATCTTTTACCTTATAAATTACAAAAAATATGGCTTATTTAGGTACATACTGTATTATTCCTTGCGTAAGTAGTTTAATCAATCCAATCCAAAATAATTTTAATGCTTAACGAACGAAAATTTCAAAATATAATTCCATTCTTTTTTAAAAATTATTTTAATTATATTCCAAAACATATTTTTATAAAATGCTTGATTTTATCTAATAGGCAGGCTAAGAAATCAAATAAGATCCTTGTTATAATCTGACATAATGTAAAGTAAAGTAGTTGGATTTCTTTATAAATGATCGATTAATATGAAGAAAGTGCTAGGTATAAATCTAAAAACGGATTATGTACCATACCTGTAACATTTCAAAGTCGTGTCGTATAGGCGTGTTGAGATCGCGAGATGCTGGCGGCCGCAGCGGCAGGTGCAGATGATTTATCTCATATAAACGCTCACCAAATTACCATTTAGCGTCATAAATACCTTATTATCATAGCCATATGACATATTAATGCGTGGCAGCCCTGATGAAGCACTGCCTGAGGAGACACGCAGCCTATCAGTGCAGCATCCGTACCGATTGTATTATCACCGCGAACCATCGTTATGTATCCACTGATCGGACCTCCGACTGTCTCTCCTTCCTCCAGTTTGAGATACGGCATCCTGGCTTTCTAGCGTATATTTCTAGATATAAATTTAAATAGATTACTTAGCTTATTTCATATACCTTTAGACGACTGTCATAGGTTGGTTGAGGTTGTACGTAACAGGTACAAATGTACAATTTGTTAGTTCTTCAATTTATTATGAGTAACCAACGCCTACATTCCAATTTCGTGAACGTTTAGAGACAAGCTGTATTCAATTTTATGTTAATTAGTAGGTGTAGGTTTATTGTATGTTTTTAAAGTAAATTATTTTTTAAAGGCAAGCAAAGTGTACCTACATAGTTGCACTAGGGTTTCCTCCAATTCGCCTATGTTTTATTTTTCGCACTGGAAAACCCTTTTGTTTTAAATACAAATGTTTTTTTTTAATTTCATTAGAATACATTATTGAATATTTTAAGATAAAGCATAATAACCTGAAATTAAATCTATGCAGTGACTGATTTTTAAATAATTATTTCCTTCAAATTTAGCTATATATTTTTTTTACTTTTAAGTAGACTATTCTAATGCATTTACAAGTACCTTTATCAAAAAGGTTCCCCTACTGTTTTATCCACTATCATGCATCATAAATAAACTTTACCAATTTTTCACCCCTTATTTTCCTGGGTACTTACTCAGCCAAGTGAATGACTTAAGTTTTTTATATGTCTATTGCTATTGTTATAATATTTTGCCAGAATGTCTTAAAATAGTGAATATTTCATACATTTATTAAATTACTTTTATAATTGATGTAGGTATATATTTTATGTAAAACTGTCGTAGGCAAGCTAACTCTTATTGGATGAATTTAAATTGTGAAGCTTACTATAGAATTTATTTAAAAAACATATTAATTATAAAACAGTCTTCTTAACAAATTAATTCGTTAAAAAAATATATACTTACGCTCTGAAATATTATACTCGTAAAGAAAAAATAACATTGATGCATTTATAAAGTGACGCGAATTCTATCATCATTATTTAACAAGACCTTTACGTATTACAACGTTGTAAAGAAATTAACAATCCCACTATTATAGCTGATCTAAATAACAATTAAAATGATCTAATAGTTATATATGACGACATTTTTCCCTATCCTTTTCCTTTTAAGCACATGTTGTCAAAAGCTTAACACAAGGTGTCCTGTAATTAGCCGGTCGCGCCACTTCAAAAGGTGATGCTAATGAAGGAGCAGTTATGACCATATTCCGGAAGCACCAATTAAACCATCACATCATTCATTATTTTATAGCTGCGCAAGCGTTCTTTAGATCATATTTTTTTATCGACCTATTCAATATTTAAATTGTTATTAGCTTATATTAATTATTATGTATATGTGCATGGTTTCATTATAGTATTACATTTAAATTTATTAAAATGTATTTTAGTTATTTTTTTTTTATGTTAAAAAATTTTTTTTGGTCTTGTTTGTAAGATTATGAAACATAACTATAGATATTACATAAAACTATTTGCTATAACTCTAATTGAATAAAATATTCCCATCGTCCTCCACAATATTGCAAGTATTTTGTAGAAAAGTTTACTAAATTATTTCAATAATATAAAATTATAATGCCTGCACTTTCTTTATAACTTGAACTCTTAATAAGCGTCATTCTTATATTAGGGGTTGCGGTTTCTTAGCAAATAAACTTTCCTTTTTCATTGTGTTTAATAACGGTTACTCGCTTTGTTCTTATTACCCTAACTAAATTTATTAATGATTTTTTTGTTGTGTAAAAAAAATACAAAATATGGAATGATTTTATAAATAACCCTTAAATCAATCAATTATCAAGTCGTCGTAAAAACGTGTATATATCCATACCTATATTATAAATTCGAAAGTAACTCTGTCTGTCTGTCTGTCTGTCTGTCTTTTCCGCAATCAGGGCCAAACCGCTAATTTAATTGTGATAAAATACTCATATAGAGATACTTGAGGGTCCCGGGATGAACATAGGATACTTTTTTTTTCTCATATTTGTAATATTTTCGTTATATACCAATATATTAAAATAATTAATTTGACAAGGAATTTATTCCGCCATGTTAATAACAATCGTCGCTTCGCGTTGCTAAGCAACAGCTTGCAAAGTTTGCTGTTTTAAGAAAACCACACTTCACCCACAGTGAGTTTGCTTAATGCATACATGGTGCGCGCTGATATAGATTTATACAAATCTCTTTATACAAATCATTAACAAAAATTAGATGATTTCTATAATTTGATATTCATCCTTATGAAAATAAATATAATAGTCACTTTTAGCATTTCATCTAGATGGAAATTATAATTTACTGTGTAACATTCTAATAAATAATTAAGATGTGACTGATTCCAAATGACCTAGCCTTCGGGCGGCATAATATGAGTATGACCGACGCGAACGGGCGGATGACTTTGATGATTTTGTAAATTTTATAGATTTTCGAATTACTATTATTTTTTATGTAATTATTCGCTGCTTATAATTAATTTATCTCAGTTCGGTTATCTATACCGATGTTATACACTTAAAATATCGTAATTTTAATCATTTGAGATTTTATTTAATATTGTTCGAAAAAAATAATTATTATTTAATATAGAAAAATGTTTAGTACGCGCGCACGGCAAACTTTAGGTTTTTTTTTCTAATATTAAGAATTTCCTTTAGTTACTTTTACTTCTTTGGTTTGTTCATTTCGGTTACTCAGATATTTTTTCTAATAATAAATCTCCACTTATTATTATTTTTTAACTTATTTTAATGATTTAGGCTTATATTTTCGCGGGCGTAGCCGCGTCCGGGCCCACTAGTTGTAATATATATATATTTTTTTTTCAAAAGCCTAAAACGTATCTATTTGAGATTAGGTAAAGTGCACGTTGGTTTTTGCCACTTATTGTGTAATATTTCTTAAAGTGGAGTAGCTACTCCATAAATGACAAGATTCCCTCTCTACTCTAAGAGCATGAAGATAAACGAAAACGTGAAAAAAATTTTCCCCCAAAATTCAAATATCCCGAGCGGGACAGATATGGTCCTTTTTAGTAAATTCCCGCACTATGAGAACTGTATGTTAATTACTTAATTTTTTTAACAACTTACTAACAACTCCAGATATAACAATCCCGCTTTTCCCTGAGACAACTGGCAACACTGCTATCAAATAGTACCGTATCATTGCATCTGTAACGACGCTACGTTACGCAGAAGTATTAAGACAACATTGTTGATATTCAATAATAGTCACGACGTGAATTTATATCAGTTATTATGCATTTCTAATTTCTCCTCACGGCTCGTAAATGTGGAGCAATGTATACAACATTGTTGCAAAGGTCATCTACGACTCTACGCGTGTTTAAGCTTTACGGAACCTATCATTAAAATATATTTTGTAATTATTTTACATAATATAATGATGATATGGGGGAAGAATTATTATTTATGGATATTTTATTATATTTTCTCTCTCCGGTGCCAAGGCAAAAAAGTTTAAGTTCCGCCACTCAACATGCAACGTTTTGAAAATAACACTAAGTTCCCTCTGCGTACCCTGCTGTATGCGAGAAAAAAAATGCTACTTGCTTTGCTATTTAAAACAGGACTTTAGAAGTTAAATTAAATTCAGATTATGCATTTTTTTTTACACACCGAGCGAATCGACAATCGTTTTAGCGTTAAAAAGAATAATAATTATCTGTTAATGCATCGTACAAACGTGCCATGTCATTTAGAGTCACTTCCTCTCTTGTTCGTTAAAGTGCAAAAATTTCGTAAATTAAGTAGGTACTTACGGTCATTTTAATTACAAGTAATACATACTCTTGCCTAAGCTATAATAATTTTCTGTAACAAGTACGCGTAGATTCGGCAACTACCTCTATTAGAATTATGTTAAATTTATACCTACCTATTTAGGCTAGTTAATTTATACTTTTTTGATCTTCAACTTGATATTAAGAAGAGATTATAACTCTCTGTTTAGCGTACAATGTTTATTAATGAACGAAAAGTAAAGATCGAAGGGACCATTACCATTAGATTTTTTAACTTCATACAACTCTGTAAGGAGTACAATTTATGTAATTTATCTATTTTATTTTTAATAAAAGATTTTTTAAGTAAGTATCATTTAACAAAGTTATACCTATAAAAAATGCGTGAAACCATTTTATATGGTGTCAACAAAATTAAAAACGCTATTTGCTCGGTATTCGTCTGTTATCACGGCGTTCCGAGCCGAGGCGTGGTCGGGCGATCTTATCTCTCCCATTAGCGAGCGCCGCGCCCAGACGCTATCTCCGCCGCATCACCTGCACTTGCACAGTGTCAAACACCACAATTCCTACACAAAAAAATAAAAAATCAACTTTTTGCTCTAAACAATAGAGTATAATATGTAATAGCAAATTTCTCATTCTTAGACGTAGATTCGGAAGCATGATATACGAAGCTCGTTTTTCTATGTTCAGAATTATAACTTAGTAATATTGTTTGGCGCATTTTTTCCGCTTTAGTATATTGTCGTTGGGGTCCTATCTCGATGAGTATCGCGTCAGTAATTTGCGTGATGCAGCCGTTTTCGACGATGATAGGCCGCGTCGTGTCCTAATAGCATACACTCGTAGTATAGACGGCCCTCGTCAAATGTTGTCGTGCCCTTGTTAGATCAGCTATCCGAGGAATGTTTCACCCACGCACAATCTCTCCTCTGGCTAATGCGTTTACTATAGAGTAATGTCTGATTTCGATCGGTTCTTAGAATATCGATATTTGAATAGACAAAAAAATACTAAATGTACCTATATACAGGTACATATGTTAAGTTTGTGACCACATAATAATTTGTTGTGTCATAAAGAAATAATGAAACTACAACTTAAAATAACGTTTGATAGCGTGTGCAAATGTAATTAATGTATTATAATAAATTTAAATTTCTAATGTATCTACGAAAATTATGACAATTTACTAAGGCACATACTTCCTACGATATCATTGCGGCTAGATCCATATCATTTTTAGGTACGAGCCGAGCTAATATCTGAAATTTATGAGATGCAGCGCTCGCGCAGGCTTCGTGACCGGATCAGGTGGAGAGAAAGGGGAGGGGGGAAGCCGGCGAGAACAAAGAGTGTTTCAAACATGCCGCCGTGTTCCCACTAATAAGCAATAAACAAGGGGGAGGAGTTTTGGCACACCTGAAGAATCATATCGCGATTCTGTTCTACTACAGCATTAGATATCGTTCTGTGGGTAATTTTACATAGATATGCCTTTCTCTCGATGTGAATTACATAAATAGTTGTGTATCAAGATATACTATTTTGTTTTACAAAAATTATAATAAAAGAATAAAATATAGTCTAGGTACCTATAGGTCTAGGTTTATAATTATATTTCAATTACACAAATATTTATACTTAAGGTAAGCAATAGCCTATAGGAATATTATTAAACTAAATATTGTTGAAAATATTACTAAATATCACGAAAATTAATAAGAAGAATTTGTTTATTTCATTTTAACAAAGTAAGTCAACTTTTTTGATAGTTTTATTAATGAACATATAATTACCTATACAAATATAAAAATGATAGACGCTGATCTAAAAGTTAAAGTGACGATTGGTTATTTATAGGTATGCGATGTAGATACGCACTCTTGCACGGTTTTCATTACAATTAAAAACCTACAAAAGTTCAAATTAATGAAAAATATCATATAAATGTAAAAAAATCATAAGTACATACGTACTTTCATCACTATTTTATACACTAACAATTCTGTTATCGCAACTACCGGTAATGAGTAGAAAAAGGCTTTAATTCTGAAACTGACTGAAACATATCTACTTGTTTTATAAATTAAAATGTTAGCACCCAAAAATGCAAGAAATGCCAAAAGAACCAAGTACCTTATATGTGTGTGGGTATATTATTAGATTTTCTCTGCATATTGCCTAAATACGGAAGTCTCGTAAATATAAAAATAGCTATAATTTCGCGTTGTTAACAGAGATTATAGAGTACAGTTAGTACTACGTAGATGTAGTAATACACCTTTAGAAAATCACAGAAACCGACACTTAGCACAGATTTCGCGATGCAGACTGGTATTCAAGGATAGGTGTCTACAAGTCGGCGGGCTATAATTGTGTGTGGTTAGTGCTGATTGACAAGCAGTTGGCGCGGAGTGTAGTGGAAAATAGCTCGATTACTCGCGTTCGTCGTGACTGCGGCGAGGATAGCTGCCGTCGTCGTTGAGCTCCGACTTCTGGAACATTCTAGATAAGCTAATAATTATATATAAATTCGTTCCTTCGTGATAATTAGAGAAATATTTATATAGATAAAATATTTAAACTGTTACTTAATATCAAATAGAGACTAAAAAGATTAAAACATTCGTCTATTATCCTTACAACTGCTGTATAGATATAATTTTACAGGTTATCTTATTGAATTAATACGCACCACTCACTATTTAAGTAATTACCTATAATAAAGACGAAGAAACAAGTTCGAATTGTTATTAGGGAAAACTAAAAAAATCAGCACAAAGTTGACAGAGGTGTAGTGTCTAGTCGTCTAAGTATCTATCGCCAATACAAAGCAATTGTTGGGCGCTCCGTGACGGAGTAATTCGTCGTTTCCCTTCGACGCGACGATTAGCCTCCTCTATTTGCTTGTCTATCGGCCAGAGCTGGCAGCTGACGCCGGACGCGCCCGACAGACGGACACCGTTACAATTGCATCATTGACTTAGAAAAACGTTTGCCACGCACAACCGGCCTGTCCGTATGAACCTGACATAGACGTCTGGGCTGTTACAGCCCGCCTGCACCAGCACCACGCGGTACACTTTGAAAATCGCTGCTTAACGGGAATAGTCTTTTACGTCCATTCTTGTGCTATTTACCATCGCCGTTATACTTAAATTGAATTGACGTTAAGTGTTCTTTAAATATATTTTACCTGTATTTGCATCGTACAATACCAAATAGGTAATGATTGTACCACGATGATATTTATTCAATATCTAAAATGAGTTTCTCCTCGAGAGTTCCCATAGGAGATAAATATTTGCGATCGCGATCTCGCATAGGGCATGACCGGACAGGGATCGCACTGCGCACATGGAACTGAGCGTGGTATCGCGTTTAATCATAGGGTAGGTATCTGCCGCGCCGGTGCGATGCACGTCTGTGGAACAATAGGCACTAGGTACAATAAACTCAATAAATGAGTGCAATTAATGCCGCGTATCTAGAATGATACTCGACGTAAATATCTAATAAACATAAAGTAAGTTAAGCAGGCGGCGATTCATAATATGTATTTTATCAGTAATCTTTCTACTTATTTTATAGACAGTCAAGTAAAAGCATCATTAAATTTAGTAAAACTAAAATCCTGACTTAACCACGCGCTTACATTTCTGACAGGACATTACGTAGGTAGGTACTCGAGACCTTTCCTCGAACTAGTGTTTCTCTTGAAAACTAATCAGTGCCAGCCGTTAAGGAATCACGCTTGGTATTTAAATACACTAATATGTCTCGAACGTTCCTGGGGTGAGGAGAGCGCTCGTCCCCGAGGAATTAACTTCGACAACACCACAATGGCCCATAATTATGAAATGTGTTGTAGATTCCAAAAGGATATGTAATTTTTCTCCGGAGCCGAACAATGCGAGACGGTAATGAAAGGAGTCAATCAGTCGGTGTCTGCGGAATACGCTCCCGCTAATTTATGCACCGGTCGGCGCTCGCACAGCTCTCATTTATCCCGGCCCTAATGCGCGTCTCCAGACAAAGGACTATGAAGGTGCAATAAGCGTAGGAATTATATACCTAAGTGTTAAATTTTAGATTTGTATCCAATGTGTCTTTGAGGTCTGCGCCGTCTGCCTCTCACGTGGAGTGCACGCGTGAAAGCCACACTTATGCACTTAAATCCTAGCACCATACGGATTTATAGCGGATGGCATGTTATTTACTAGCATTATACGCACAATTTGCGAAGCTGTCGCAAGGGCCGGCTATAATTTCCCGATGGCAGGAGATCCATCAATACACGCCTCGGGCCGCGGCCGCTTTCAATTTGTGGGCCGCTACATCGCCGGCAATTACCGTACAGACGGAAGGCCGATCATCATCGATATATTCGCTTAATAATGCCTAATGACACTTAATAAAGAAAAAATAAAAATATGCACGTATTATTTACAGTCATAATATGATTTACTATGCATTTTGTACTTCACAGAGATTACATTTACTTTTCATATTAAATATTAAACTATTCGAATAACCAAAATAGAAATCTATCATGTATTAAAGAGTTGTGGTTGAGATTAGTCTATTTGTAGATGCACCATAGTCCATAATTGTGGATTTGATTCACATCCAGGAGATTGTGAGGTCAAAAAACTCCGCCATCTTTATTAACAACCACATAGCTAAACGAAAAATAATTCTAAATGCATCCTGCACATTACGTAGTTGATATTTTTCTTTTCGTGAGATTCCTGATGGTAGGCATTGTATCCCAGTTTAAGTTTCCATACTGTTGTTGTGAAAAGTCATACCCTAAAGTATCTATAACTACAAAAATAATTATAAAATAAAATAATTGCGTTTATTCTGACATCTAGGTGTTATAAAACTTTAAATACAGACTTTCTACCTATAGAGGAGGAGGTAGAGGTTTTATAAAGTGTAAATTAAATTATTATTAATTTAATTTAGACTTTTTTTTAAAAAAGTCTTTAATAAGTATATCAAGAATTTGTAAACATTGATTTTTTTTTTCAAGGGCTTCGTAACGCAGGAGCACAGGGATGTGATTGTAACGCGATGATTGTGGGTTCGATCCCCACTCGAGGAAATGAATTATTATTTATTAATACTTTCATTTCTTCGCTCTGACACCAAGTGGAATATAAGTTTAAAAATTTCATATTCTTAAGTGGGCTTTGAACCCACAACCAGTCGTGTAAACAGTCACAAATTAAATATGTTTCTTATTTAAATTAAGATATCTAAATCTAAATTCTACTTTAGACTAGTAAGATAGAGCATACCTAAATACAGCGTTCCACCGCCATCCGTTTGCCATGTTCTAAACAGAGCAGAAAAGTCGAGTGAATTATCACTACCTTGCACAGTTATGAGGTTCACGCTTCACCATATAGCAGGGTAGGTAGAGGGAACCTGGTATTAAGATAGAGAGCTCGAACTATTGCAGTATGAGCTGCGGAACTTAATGCAGAGCCTTGTTCCGGAGGAAATGACTAATAACTTTTTCGAGTGGAATTGAACTACAACCGTCACAGTCTACAGCAGTTTACAGTCGGACGCTGTCCGTCTTTGCCATGACTATGAATGTCGTTAAGATGAAGTAATTACTTATAAGCTTTATAAAATAATTGTTTCTACCGGAATTTATAATATACATAAATAAATAATGCCAAAATTTAAAAAGCTTTCGTAAAAAGGTTGTTTTCTGCGTTTGCTATATTTTGCTAATTCTTGAGTTACTATATATAAGCTAAGAAAATTCTGTAATTCTGGCATTGCTGTAAGAAATAACCGACTATAAAACAATTTTCAAATAAAATAAAAAATTACTGGAGGAGTGGAGGATAAGAATTTAAAATATCGTAATTCCTTAAAAAATATTTTTTCAGTGGCTATTCCAATTCACATTCGCATGGTTTATAATTGTGTTATAACTCGAAAACTTATTTAAATATAAATAAAACAACTTTTTTGGTTTGTTTAGTTTATTAACACTTAGGGCCGAGCCCTGATATGTTACTACAGTCACGAATTGCTCACTAGACACAAAGTGTAGTTAACTTGTTAATAATAAATTACTTACATTGAAAAAAATTATAATGTTTGAAAAGCTAAAGTATAAATTGACTTTTGAAGTGTACATAATATACTTAAGAGGAAATCTCTTAAATTAAGAGAAATTAAATTTTTATAATGTATTTAAACTGAAGCCTTATCATATTTTTGAATATTATAATAAAAAATGTTCTTTATTATCTTTGTTTCTGTAATAACCAGAGTGAGCAAGAGCCGCGACGTTACTACTACATGTAGGTATTTCAATGTCTTATCCCTTAGAGACATCTACGTGACCCCTTATGTACAGTGCTTAAACTACAAAAATAATTTAATCAACCACTATACAATATACATACAAATATGTTATTAAAACACATTCTAGAAACAGTTTTCCCATTTACAAGCATACAAAATTGTAAGTCATGTAGAAATTTCACAAATTTCAATGAATTCACATTTGTATAATAAATCATATTTTATTATGTCATGTACGAATGTACCAATAATTTATAAAGGAAACAGATTATAAATGTTATTTATACATGACTTAAAATTCATTCGATATGCGTTATTCTGTTTTTGCCTAAATTATAAATACTACATTGGAATATAAATAATTAATTAATCTAAAATATACACACATTTATGTATAAAATATTTCATATCACTTATTCCCAAAGTACCAGCATGGAAGCGAGATTACGCGTAAATTCACATTTCTGACTATAGAATCGTTAATGGTGACATATTTGTTTAGTATTTAAATAATAAAATGTTAGTTTATTCATGTACTTTTAATTTAAATACAGTCAATGGAATGTTTACTTTGATTTCAAATTAGGTACTCTTTTAGGATTACAATTTTATTTTTATTTAATTACTATCGATTACATTATTATTACGTAAAGCGCTCACATCTAAAGTAATTAATTGTTGATGTTGAAAAACAAATCTTTGGTTAACTTAAACAAAAGTAATGTTTAGGATTATATTTTGCACAATTTCATGTTACAAGTATATTTCAAAAATTTCATAGAAAATAAAAAAAAAAGTAGGTAACTTGTGTTCTAAATTCATCTATCTATACATTTAAAACTATTATTCATCAGGAACCTTCAAATTACTAAAGTACCTATAGTATATCTATTGATAATATCCAATTACATAATTAAATAGGTACCATTTAGTCTAAATTAAAGTGTCTTATATTGTTCACAGCACTAATATAGTTTTCGAAAGACCGTTCACATGGGATGTCGAGGGGATGACGTGTGCTCGGACCTGGAGAGCGGTGCGGAGGGGTGCGCGGAGGGCGACGGGTACGGGCAGTAGCGGATAGGCGTTGGAGGCTTCTGAAGCCAGAGGTCTGGAGGCAAGGCCAGAGGTTGTGGCCAGGCGGAGGGCCAGGCGCGACCTCCCAGGGCCAGTAGCTGCAGCGCTGGCGGTGTTCTCGCCCAGGCAGCTCGTTTCTCCGCTTCCTCCTCGTTAGTTCCCGTCGCGCCCGAATACAGCCGTAGTGGAGATCGAAGCAGTTGCTGCTCCATTAGCATCAGCTCCATCGGATCTCTGAAGATTAAAATTTAATATATTACTAAAATATTATTTATATACTTAATGTTATAAATTAAAGTCTATTTAAGATAAAATTTTAACTTAGGGATTTTAAATGACCAGTTAAAAATATACCAAATTAATCTAGACGACGATTAGGTAGGAGAAGGTCTGTTCCGGTTAGTATTGCGCTAAGTTTACCTACTTTAGGATTCTTCGAACACCGCGTTTAGCGCGTTCGTCCGTTCGTTAGCTTTCAGCAGTCCATGGTCTATAAAACCGACTTCGCAGAATTAACCGGCCACCACGACCGACGCGCCACGTGTTTTCGAATCTCATAAAACGTTATTATACTTGCTAACTTTACGTTTAAATATAACGCCATATTTCTGATATACACACGAGTATAGGTACTTATAATCAATATACTTTTGTAAGGTTTACTAGCTGTAGTTGAGAATATTTTTTGTTTTTTAGATAGTGTAAGTTGAATTATATTAATAATTACTTTAAAAATATAATTTTCCGCGTTACGTAAAGTTATTGTTAAATATAGAATCCGATCCTTGCAATACTTGCTCAGTATGACTTCGACGAAGTGTATTTTCAAATGTGAAGTTAACGAGGCGAGCACGTCTCAACCTTTAGTGCAGAGCAATGCGTGATGCCCTTTATCGGTTCCAAGAGCTTGTCGCCAGCGAGCGTTTCTCGTAAACATGCATATATTTTGTTCGTAACTATTGAAAAGAAAGTGTTTATATCAGGCCACTGTCAGATGTTAAGAACAATAACATGTTTTTTTAGCTTCACGCTATAAAAGAGTAGCCTAGTGTTGGAGGTTGGAGGAAGCCAAGACACTGTGCTCCCCACATTGGCGTTGCGTGTTGAGTAGTGGAACTCAACGTCGAGCTTTGCTTCAACGCCAGAGCGAAGAAATGATGATAATGAAATTTTAAATATCTCATTTTCTCGAGTGGATATCGAATCCACAACCTATGCTATTAAATTACACGTTATTGTATGCAAACTCGTCTCAGATTCTATCTTCGAAGGTGTTATTAACGACCTCTGTATCTTGAGATATGGGCTGAGTGGCTAATCAGCGTGACGATGTTCCAGAGTCGAGATGAGGCTCAAAATTGGCATGACATCACGAGATGCCGTGTCGAATTTAATCTATCACCGGCGCGGCCGCAGGCGCCGGCTGCCCATCACGAACACAGGTAGTGCCCACACAAGCTAACGAAATATAGATTTTTTATTAGAAACCTTAATTCGTACAGAACGGATAATGGCGGGTGTTAATGTTATAGCTGGCTCGTATCATCTCACGCATCTTCTCACACATTACAATAATATTCCCTAATTGAGCGTGATATGAAACGTTATTATAGAGTGTTAATGTTCGGTTATTTCATTATTTTTTTATGAATTCCTTTTGATTTATCTACCTAATGTTTATATTTATTTGTAAATATAACTTAAAATAATATATTACTGTAAAAATTTAACGTCATGAGTACATTTTATTAATATTTATACTGTCCTTGGTTGACGACAAGATTACCAACTGTTAAAAAAAATCTAATCAACTTTGTATGTAAGTGTAATTGATACATGTGTAAGAATAAAAGAAGATTATTTTACATTTAATCGCTTTATAGTATGGCATGGCATTTCATAATTTCATCATTAGTTTCAAAACTGTACAAAATGAACGTATTTTAATTTTGAAACAGAATATGAGCATATTATGTTGTGTCGTTTCGGGTGCTATGGGGGCGTTAATGGGGTATTTATTATGATCTCGGTATCAGCGGTAATAGCCAACACTCGCCGGCAAATTACAGGGCGGCGCTCTAAGAGGACGTGTAGGCATGATGAGTGCAGGTATCGATATCGATAAGGTTTTGTGGATTAAATTTGATTTATGTTATTACAAATAAATAATAAATAGTTATATTGCTAAATTATTATATTTTTAAATGTGAGAGTATATTTTAGTAAAACATAACTTACACTAGGCACTTATGTAATTTTACATGTAAGGTTTGTGTCAATAATTACACAAATACAAATGTTCTTTTAAAGTAAAGGTATAGGTACTTTGTATTTTGTGCAAAAAAATCATATAATAAATAAAAAAAACTATATTATCTTTATAATATCTACCTACATTAAGGCAAAGAATATTTAGTTACTTTGACCTTAATGTCATATGAAGCAATGTTATTCTGAAATGCCTCATTCATTAATATTTAGTGGCAACCATTCTGATTCTCCCGTTGCTCTGATTTGCCATTCTTATTATCTGTTCAATAACGTACAATTCGCGAGGCTTACCATTTGTATGAGATATCACCTAGTAGAGTTAAAATTATTTGAGTTCAAATTAATTCTCCTACTTTCTTTTAACTTGTTGCATTAGATTTAGAATTTCATAGATAAACTTAAATTTTATTTATTATATACCTACTATTTACTTAATAGAAAAATGGAAATCTGTTTATGATGATTATTGCTCTCCAAAAATTATATTGTAGGGCAACGGAGCGCCAAATTGAAACATTCTATAATAACATCTGTAGTTTCACCGCTTCTATCGGGTCCGCAAAAACATGTTATTTTATTATTCATAGAAATAAAACTTGACCTTCCAACGTACCATTAACTCTCGATTATAAGCCATTCGTAAAATTAGAAACCAGCGGCAGCCTATTCCACTTTAATTACTCATCTCTTAGTTAAAAGCTAACTCGGTAGCGACTTGCGAGCGGACGAAGCCATAATGCCTCGATAGCATCTCAAATTAGCCGTCAATCACGGGGAACTATCAACGCCGTATCAATTAATACAAATCAGTAGCACACTGACGCCATGACGCAGCCGAAATTACTTCAGTGAAATATTCATTAAACTCCTCATCAAATCATCTTTCAAATGCACATTAGCGTGCATAGGTATAGCATTTGTCAGTCGGTTTTTAGTTAAAGTTCAAATACTTACTATTATTTTCTTATAGAACTCGAGTAGGCTTAAAATTAATCTTAATAATGAATTAATTTAGAACTCTGAGTGTTGGAAGAGGTTCAACTCCATATAGTGTCAATCAAACGATGTAACGCTATATATCATATTGGTATAATCAAAAATATTATCTCAATATGAAAATTGTTTTACAAAGCTAGAACTTACAACTATGGATTTCAATTAGGTATTCATTCCTATACCAACTGCACCAATTAATATCAATGAAATACTTTTATCGTACTTTATACATACCAGACGCGAGCTTTATCTTCAAAAAAGTATAGATTCATTTAAAAAAGTAAATGGAGCTGTTGCACATAAGTTTTTATGAAGTTTTTGCACATATCGCGAGAGTCGAACACGATTCGTTTCGGAACACGTTCCGCCGCGGGACCGGTCCCAGCCCGACGATGGCCAGATAATAGAAATGCGCTTTAATTTGTCGTTTAGGGCATAATGAGAGCGCGCCCTGTGATTACGCGCCGCCGCCGCCGGCTCGCGCTGTCGACGTGCCCCGCAACCTCGCATCCTCGATCGTGGAAGCTCCGAGTCCCGTCAGCTCGTAGCGTTCAGCCGGTGTCCGACGCGAGGTGAGTGCGAATCGAGAAACATAGGTAGTGGCTCTCATGGGAACGCCCGCGATTACGGCCTCCGGCAAGTTCTCGCCTCGCACCGGACGGCTCAACTTAAAAGTAATGAGTGGAAATCGGAATTATACGGAGCACTTTAAATCGCATTCATAACCTGTGTTTATAAGAGTAGGTGTAAATACTGTCGCCATAAGTAAATGAGCCTTGTAGTTTCTCATAATTAAGACAGATCATTTAAATATGTGGAGCACGATACGAAAATGATAAGTTGTGCAAAATTGTAATCAACGCGTTCAAAAACTTAAGTTTATATATTTGTTACTTAAAAAATATATTTTTTCGTGATAGGTATATCTATCTATCCATTATAGCCATAATACAAATTTCTTAACAACATTTAATTCCTTTTAATGCTAAGTTAGACATGTCCTAGTATCTATGTAATAGGTAATATTTAGATTTTAAACACCAAATAATTTATTATTATTTCCCTTAAATTTGTTGATATTATATAAATAATCTTTCTCTAAATCTGCGGTAAGCCAACATCTGTGCCCATACTCCAAAATCCAACTGTCCCTCTGAACTCATGCGTAACATCTCGTTTTAGACGCGGTCGAATTTTAATGAGAACCTACAATGCCTTTCTTCATCGATTTAAAACAATGATTTAAGCCACATTCTGCACATACGATTATTTGACGCAAACGTGGGTAATGCGTTTATCAGTTTATTTATGTAACTAATCTATATATATAAAATCGAAAGGTCACTCACTCATCACGAAATCTCAGAAACTACAAGTGCTAGGAATCTCAAATTTTGCATAGGAGTTACTTATAGGACGTAGGTGCTCACTAAGACGGGAATTTGCAATATTCGATTTCTAAGGAGTTGTTTTTGGGGTCGAAAGTTTTTATGAAACTTCATTACTACAAATATATATAAAATCGAAAGGTCACTCACTCATCACGAAATCTCAGAAACTACAAGTGCTAGGAATCTCAAATTTTGCATAGGAGTTACTTATAGGACGTAGGTGCTCACTAAGACGGGAATTTGCAATATTCGATTTCTAAGGGGTTGTTTTTGGGGTCGAAAGTTTGTATGAAACTTCATTACTACAAATGCTAGGAGTCTCAAATTTTGCATACACGTTACTAGGACGTAGTCATGGAGACAGAAATTAATAATAACATAGTTCCCGCGGGTGAAACCGCGAGCGGGCCGCTAGTTATGTATAATAGCTAATAGGTATATGGTGTCATAGAAACGTTCGAAACGCTTGGCCGATTTCGATCATTCGCCTATCTTCGATTCGATAGATTCAAGGTAAAACTTTCGACACTACAGACATGACAACAATCAATCAAAAGTTATTGTCAGGAACAACACAGTTGTTCAGTATTGCTTTAGACAACATTCGAAACTACTGGCCTTGTTTTCAGTTGGCAATCAGGGTTAGTTTTTTTTTATAATACCTATATATTTTTAGTTTAGTTCAATATCATATAGGCCATAAATCCTAAAACATTTTATAGCTATAATTTAAGTTTGCGAGTCGATAACACCGGCCAACTTTAGAGTGCGAATCAGCAACGACGGTACTATCGGCTTCAATCAGATGTGTCGGTTTTTTCTTTTCTTCATAAAGGCCGCCGCTCAAATTGCAGGGCGGCCAACCTAATGCCTTTCAACTGTTGCTAATAACCTGCCAATTTATCAAAGTGGCCTGCAGCGCTGCAATCTAACACTCGGCGATACACGAACACGTGGCCGCGGTCGTCGTTCTCGGCTAACTTAATAGGTGCTAATTTTAGCAAAAAATACCACTGCAAATTATAGTGTGTGCTGGTTGTAAAAATTTAAAAAATCATCTTAACATTTTATAATTTAAAATCCGACGTCCTTCTACCAAAGTCGTTTAAGTTCTTAATGTAAGAATGTTTATGTAATATTTGTAAAAAATCGTTTTACCTAAACAGGTCTTTAAAAATATATAGGTATATATGGACCTTATTATAAATCTCAAACATTTAGTAACTCTATTAAGTTTTTCATATGTTATATCTATTTCAAAAATCAAAGCTTACCTATCAAAATCAGTGAGTCTCGACGAATCCCTGAAGCCTTTCGCAAAAGGATTTGAGTCGATCTTCAATTTGGTAATCAGCTGGTTCTGGTAAGCAGTGACGGCGGTGAACACCGTCTCCGGGAAAATGAAAGTCCTGTGCTGTTCTCGAGACAAGTCGGTAATGGGCCCCCCGCCTTCTCGCACTTTCACTAAATGGATTCGTGGTTGATACCGATGCATTGAGTTAAGTACAATCTGTAAAAGAAAAGAAATATAAATAAGTAAAAGAAACATAATGTCCATTATATATTATACCAATATTAGACTAATGAATCTATATATATAAAATCGAAAGGTCACTCACTCATCACGAAATCTCAGAAACTACAAGTGCTAGGAATCTCAAATTTTGCATGGGAGTTATTTGTAGGACGTAGGTGCTCGCTAAGACAGGAATTTGCAATATTCGATTTCTAAGGGATTGTTTTTGGGGTCGAAAGTTTGTATGAAACTTCGTTACTACAAATGCTAGGAGCCTCAAATTTTGCATAGACGTCACTAGGACGTAGTCATGGAGACAGAAATTAATAATAACATAGATCACGCGAGTGTAACCGCGAGCGGGCCGCTAGTAATATAATAATTGCGATGCGTTTTGTAACCAATGGTTGTGGACACAAATCGTAGAAGGGTTTATATTAACATTTTAATTGGAAATTCACATCTTGCAAAACAATTAAGGATTAGGATTTTAGATGAAACAGAAGAGATTAGGATTGATTTCTTACTCCATGTTATGTGTTGAGATTAAAGCTTTTTAATAGTAAGTATTCTTATTAGAGTTCAAAACATGCAGGAGCTTAAAGCTTGCCGACAAACATTAAGATGTACAGATTATTATTAGATGTAAAATAAATTAATTAAATATAATTTCATAATAATATACCTATGCCTAACATAATGACTTATTTCGGTATCCCCGAAACACTACTAGATGCAATTTTCTTGTAATATTAATTAAGTTTATCTGTTTAATGGTAGTGTCGGTGATTCCTCATCACTACCTACATCGTAATTAATTGGGCGATGTGACGCGCGATAGCCGCTCGCCGCTGATGGTATAATTAACGTTCGTTAATTAATTTGACTGCCTACTTACTTACTTTATTACATAATTGCGTGAATCAAGAGCGCCGATTCATTGTGATTATTATATTACTTCTATTTATGATTCGTTAGGAAATTTGGGGAACCTAATTGGGTTTATGCATTACGTTTTATATCGTAGAATACTTAACTAATCGTACTGTAGACAGAACATGTCTGGTTCAAACATTGAATCTTGGCCTATTTACTAATTTACTATAACAATTAAAAAATCTTTGAAATTATATTATTAATTAAGTTTTATACTTAGGTACATTTTAATAAGAAGTTTATATATACGCACTCACACACTTTCGTACTCTTATCTATCTATAGGTACCTACAGGTTTAACTGACAAGAATATAGATACATATTATCTTTTGTTAGTAATGATAACATAATCTCTATACCTTGTAGGCATTTTTATATATATTTTTTGGACCAATGAGAATGGATATTTATACCTTTATAATTTAGTCATTGGCAAGGGAAGAGCAAGTAATTTCTAATGTTACCTGCATGAAAAATTACACAGAAAGTTAAAAGTAAGTATAAAGTAACAATGTTGAGTTACGGTTAAATTAAATTCTGAATTATGACAGAAAATTATATACCTAATTATATAATAATAAAACAGAAGATCCGCTGCAGTCGGCATCAAAGGAAGGCGGAGTGGCTTGAATCATTACAAAATCGTTAATTTCATCACCTGCGTCTTAATGAATTATCGCTGGTTTTTATTATTATTTGTAACAACGTTTTCAGTAAAATTTAATTTATAATACTAAAACATATTTAATAATTTCATTATAAGTATATATGTTTAATGATATTTATTTATCTTTTCCAATTCTTATCTTTGATTTTTGTTAGATACCTACTGATGAAGTTATTATAGCAGAAATCATTTATTATAGATACCTCTTGATTTATGGAAGCTAATGTAGGGGGTTTCATCTAGTTATAATAATTAGGTAGGTACAACATGGAGGTATTTCATTTTGGTATAATTTATAAAAAAGGTTCTAAAGTTCTAAAATTTATAAGTATATCTATAACAGCTAAGAGGTAGGTACTATGCTCTATCAGCTCTAAATAAACAAAAATAAAAAATAAAAATTCTAGTTGAGACAGTACTTAGAGGTATCTTTATTGTGTAACTATATGAAAGTAAACAATATGTGTGTAGCCAGAATTGAACACATATTCATTATCCACGGTTACTGAGCACATTATTCAATTATAGAAACATAAGTTTTATTGTAAAAAATTAAAACATATAGTATTAAAAAATAAAACATATAGTATGATTATGTTATGTGACGTGCCTACGCAGGCGACGACACAGCTCGCTGAAGGGATGTACCTCGCCCTCGTACACATTGCTTCGGAATATCAATCTTTAATGCAATAAGAATAGAGTAATGTATGTCGTGGTGGTGTAAGAGTACGGAGCTATAATTGCGGCGGGGGGCGTTGGGAGGGCCGTAGGGAGGGGCGGCATGGCGGCCGGAGGGGGGCACAATGCATCAGACCGTTCAGTTGACAACACGTCTTAACGTTCTTGCTTCTTCAGAAATTTTAGTATTTAAATATTTTCATTTTTTTATTAAGTGTATTGATTATATTTTATACATAAATCATTTTAATATAATTTTAAAATGCAACTCACAAAATAATTAATAAAAACTTAAATAAACATTTTTTGTATTCTGTAGTCGAATGACTAGGTACAGCTCTCACATAATAAACAGTAAACGTACATTTTAAAAAATCAATAACCATATTTAATGAAGAATTTAACTAATACACAATGACCTTTGTAATAATAATATTATTATACTAATCTTTATTATCATAATTTTAACCAATTAATTATAATGAGTAGATGCCTACTGGGAATTGGAATCCAACTGGATCCCCATTGCCATGTGATGGACTTAAAGACCATTGAACAGGATCTATGGCTTTGATTCTAGAGTCACATCTTGAAACATACACGTACAGCCTACAGCTGTTCCTCGGCTTAAAAAAAACGAAAGTAAAGCAAAGAAAGCAAATTTGCCTACCTTGTAAAATTAAAAATTAACACACTTTAATGGAAAGTATTACCTAAATATAAAATCGACTCGGACACTCGGGTCAGGAGCGGGGAGCCAGGAGAGAGGTGCGAGGTGCGAGGTGCGAGGTGCGAGCCGTCAATAAGCCGCGCGTCGATATTTCGATTAGCGCGCGAGGCCGCGGATTACGGCGGATTTTCGCCTCCGCGCCGCGCCTCGACAAATTACCCCATTTGTACCTACCGACTACCTACCACGTAGCAGACACAGTATAGGTAGGGTACTCTTATATATCTATTATATTCTTATATTGATATCATTATGTGAGGCCGTCGCGTCGTGGCGTAGGGGCACAAGGGTGTGACTGTATCGCGACGGTTGGGGGTTCGCTTCCACTTCCACACTAGAGGAAATGATGTAGGTATTTGTCTAATGTATATTTTCATTTATTCGCTCTGGCACCAAGGCAAAAGCCCGGCGTTAAGTTCCGCCATTCAACATGCAATGCCTCCAGAATTTGGCGAGAAATAAGGAGCTGAATGTCTTAACACTAGGTTCACTCTGCTATTTGTGGAATAACAGCATGAAGCGGATTAGATTTTTTTTTTGATCTCAGTGGTGTATTTCGAACAAAATAAAATAAACAACACACGCTAAAGCGAAACGATAATATTTGACAATACCTATACGCTTTTGCATAGTGAATAGTGGCATACACGTTGCTATGACAACGCGTATTATATGCTTCAATTGGTTCTCTAGTTACCTACTATAAAAGTGACAAAGCAAGGCTGCCTTTAAAAAAATATATTTATACATAAGTAGATATATTATTTCTAAGGTTGCATTGACAAAGCTATTACACACTTTGTAGCTTACAACATGCTTGTTATTTAATCCCATTATATTCTTGAAACGTTATCTCGAAGCATATTGATAATGTTATTACTAACATTTTATACAAATTTACAACTTATTTTGAAGCTGGTGTCGTAAAAACTCAAATAAATCATGACATTTATGACGTTGAAGTTAGATCAGAAACACTTCAAATAATTTGCATATAGCACACATTAGGTAATAAATAAACTATATAAATACAATTAAGAAGCTAATTCATTTTTTATTTAATATATTTTTGTCCAAATTCACACATTTTTCTCATTCTCAGTTTATACTCCTAGCACAATTACCTATTGACTCTTGCATAGAATAATATAAAAAAACTTGAAAGAAGTCATCGAAAATATAAAAAATAATAAATTATTTATTATTGTATGATTTACAGAATACAAGAACAAACATTGATATTTAATGACGAATATTTATAAACATAAAAGAGTTTATACCAAAAATAATGTTATTTTATTCAAGCTGTCATTTGCCTACTAAAAATAATGGATTTATTTATGCAAACATCGTGTGTCCATTCAATATGAGATGTCAACAGATTTAACGGAAACGGCGTGGGCGAACACAGTCAAGCACTAAAATGTCTTACTTAAAATACATTGTAATAACTAAACTTTCTTTATTCTTAAAATTGATTTTTTAGTTTATTTTATATACGTCTATTAAATTGAGTCTATTTTATATAAGTATTTTTATTTTAGCTTTACGCTTTAACCCATATAAAAGAGTAATTTGATCCAATAATGAAATTAAATCAAAAGTCTCTACATTCCGTGCGATTAGAGAAATTGCACTGAGAATGGAGAAACTTGTCGATGTGCTTTGTCTTATTAAATCCGTAAAATAGAAATTACTTATTGATGTCTCAAGTGAACAGCAAACATTACATTTACAGTCAGTCATTACACGGCTGCGGCGTATTTAAGAAAAATAAATTCAAAAAAATATGTTAAACTAATAATTATTATTTATTTTCTATCTGTTTTTCTTTATTTTACAAATATTATGCGTCGAGAAGCTAAAGCTGACTGTTACTTATCATATTACTTATGGCCCATTTTAACTTCTTAGTACTTTAAAATATTAATATTTTAAAAAATAATTGTAATTTACTATTGTATTGAAAGGTAATAAACTTGAATCGTGGCGTGGGTGGTTGTGGCTTTGTACGTAAAATTCTCGTTGGTGTCAATTTATTACTTAATATTGTGCGCGACTGTCCGATAGCATCATTGAGGTTAAGTCAACATCGGCGGTGAACGATGAAAAATGATGCTTTAAAGTAGCGGATTTCTCGCTCTTTTTATTAGGTCTTTATCATACCACCTATATAATAAGCTAAAAATTGATTATAAATATGACAAATAATATAATCAGTTCCAGTCTTTATTAGTCTGTAGGTACCTATATAATTGTAGCGTTATAGTAATTGTCATAATATTTTAATTTTTTTCTCCTTTTTTAGTAATACGTATTAAAAGTATTTTTTTAAAATTTTATATGAAATGTTTATTATTGTTCGTCAAGAAGATATATCTATATTTTATATAAGTATTAAAAGTAAACAATTAAGCAGCTAAGGTGTGCACACCTTTATTAGAATTTTATAGCGAAACGATAATGTGTATACGATTTTATAGATGTCTAATGTCAAGGTAATATATGGATATTAATTTCACACTGATGTATCTATTAAGAGAATATGAATGCCACTTCTACTGGTCGTATCCATATATCAAATCTATATAAGTATTCGTCACATGTCATTCATACACTTTTATTGGTTTGGAAAGGCAACAAGGCATAACAAGATTATTTTAATTTTAACCTCGACCAGTCTCAACCGCCTTGTCTATTTCTGGAAAATTGGATAATAACGAACTCATTTTAAGTATAATAACTGTTTAGCTGTACGTTACACAATTTAAAACTAATATAGACTCAAAATTTATCGTAATTAAAGTGCGTAAGATATTAAGTACGGACTCTAAATTTGTAACAAATCTTACATAGTATTGAATACAAAAAAATTAAAATGTTTCACTAGAAGTATATAACATCTTTATCTAGGCATCGCTCTTTGACTGATTCTTTCTAAACTAAATATAAGTAATTGTCGGAATTTCAACCTTCCCTTTCAAAAGAAAGTTATATTCATGTTATAGTTTATGTCCATGAAGGTGTAAAAGTAAAGGGAGAAAGTATTTTCTGTCAGTCATATGTTACGTTCAGTGATGCTACTTTCGTTTTTAATTTAGTAAAATAAAAAAATAGTTACTGTAAAAAAGGGTTCTATGGTGTAATACCACTTTTCTTTTTAGCACTAAAGGTACATGGGTTCGATATTTTATTTTAATACTAAGTATTGGCATCATATTAAAAAAATAGACCAATAATTATTATTTTATAAGTTTCTCGTTATTTATAATAACATCGTACTGTAAAATTTATTTTATATAGGTATGTGAACATATTTTTATAACTTTGTGCTTTATATCGCATATAGACGGTGGCCGCAACAAGACGATACCTACATAGGATCGACAATTTATTTGATATATTAAGATAATAGGTGTCACAGACAGCCATTGATATATCGGTATTAGACAGCATCATTTGAGATAGAGAAATATTAAATACAATATATACACATACAAACACAAAATATGATAGGTTAGAATATCTCTTATAGAAATTGCAATAAGTACCTACTAGTCAGCTAGTTACTGCAGTAAACACAGTGCCTTAACACTCGGTGACTTCAGTGCATAAATCATAATCATTTGTTATAACGTACACCTATTATTACATCCTATTTATAAATAATACATTATTAATGAATATAATTTTAATACAAAAATGTATTTAAAACAAAGTGTGCTTACTTCATAGTGTCTTTAGGTTCAGTATGAAAAGTGTCATAACTTATTGAGTATTCAAAGAATACATATGTAGGTATATTGAATGCGTGTGATGTAAACATTTATTAATTTTCATCGTTTAAAAAAACTATCTTAGGTTCGTCTACCTTTGCAGATAAACAACTTTTTCCACCTATAAGCCTATAACTCACTTTTTAATTGCTATCGTATTTTTTTTATGCGTATATTCCCCATATAGCATGGTAGGCAGAGGGAACCTAGTGTTAAGACACTCCATTCCCTATTTTCCGCCGAATTTTTCAATGTATAGCAAACAAATTCCAATAGACAGGAGAGTCATTTTGAAATATTTTCAATAGACAAATTGTCATAATATTATTCATATTATTTAACTTTAATTCAAGAGACATTATAACAATAATCTGCAATTACTTAACGATAACTACGATAATTTTACGACTCCCTATTATCCCAGTAGCTTTTGTTATTAAAAAGATAACGAATGAATTCTCATGTGACATTATCTTAAGTCTCTTTAAAGATAATTGAGTAACGACATACATTTTATACTGAATTACACGATAAGCAAAAAGAACGAGAGTATCCGAACGGTCCTTAGCGCTCTATCTGTCAAAAAAATCAATTTCACTCCATCGAGCGTGAGTAATCGGGGCTACTTAATGAAACTTAAACGTTGAAATATATGAACGTCGAGAAAAAATAAAAAAAGACCCGTTCGTACGTTCGGAGCGCGTTCATCATAAAACATAGGTAGCAATAAAATTTATTCTAATAAAATGTTTGCTCGTAAAGAAAGTGACAAGGGCAGTCGAGTGAAAAAGTGGTAAATCGTCATTCGACTAGAGGCCCGCCGTCGCCCGCCGTCACCCGCCGTCGCCCGCCGTCACCCGGGGAGCTACGATAAACGTCACATTGGAATGAAAAAAGAGGAATGTATTAAATAATAATCGGCCACTAGCACCAGCAGGCGTAAACTAATATTGGGTTCCGTACCGTTTTTATGTTACTTGTTACTTTAAATTTATGACGGATGTCTCACGACTAATACGGGAGGTATACTCAAATATTAAATGTTAGCACTGATACTGAACTCTAAAGGCACTATTGACATAAAATAGGACGAGAGAGGGAACAAGTATGGCTACAATTTGAAGTGAGAAATGCGTTGTCGTCCGGACGCCTGCGCCCCCCGCGAGGCCGGTCCGCTCGCGTTATGGCCAGCATCTCGAGGATATCATTACAGAGTTTGATTAATATGTGGGTTCCTATCATTGGCATCGCGTCATAACGACATTCAAGGCTCATAACTCTGCTAAATGAGCTCACTTCTCCACAGTCAGGAACGATGTATATTTGCATACAATACATGGAACTACTCGTTTCTTACTTCAACCATTAGACTGCATTCCGCTTTAAGTTATCCACACAGCATTAAGTTTAAGATAATTATGTATATTTACAAAGTAATTTTAAATTATTGTAAGTGGGGCCTTTCAGGCTTGGATCATTAATTTTATAGCATGAGTATTTATTACGAATATTACAAGTCGTTCCTTATATTCTCCACACGGATATGTCAGCATTGAAACTATTTTATTAGTAAATAATAATCAAAAATGAGTGATTTGCGATGTATTATTTATTTGTTAAGTAATAATGTACTATACTGTTTCCTTTAGAAAGCAATAAAGTAAACACTTTAATATCCATAGCGACAATATTGCTACAACTGAGTTGATCATAAATAAGCAGTAACTTATAAAACAAATATAATATTTTATAAAGAATAAACATGAGAACATACTGCTCTTACTTTTCTTTTTCTTTTTATATTCTAACAAAAGTGAATTAAGGCCAACATTTTAACATATTTTAAGGGTGATAAATAAAATATAAAGACAAATTAAATACAAAAATGCAAAATTAAAATTATTACAAGAATTTCTGAAAGCTAATGCCGTACCTACATAGTATATTACCATTTATAATAATACTAAAAATGAGAGTCGCTCAATGAAATCACAAGAAGCCGCTACTAACATTATAACTCGCAACAAAGTAACTTTGGACGGAATTGTAAAGTTTTAGTACCACCTATCTAGTTGAAACCAGGCTATTCATCTCCGCGTCGAGGATGCACATGCAAGATATAGTAACCACACTAAGTATTGGCATAAAAAGAATGATTGCAAATTGGCATGTTTACTCGGATATGAACCCCATGTCTGTTATTATACGCCATCTGGTTCTTACAACGGTTTTCTTATTCCACACGGTAATGATAAAGCAGCGAAATGGTTAGGTCTTTATAATTTTATGTGCCTATTAATAATTTTACGACTTGGAACTTAAATGTGCCTATCTATTATTTTATTTTATTTTGCCTTAACGTAAACTTCATACCTTCTGGTAAACAGAAAGAAGCGAGTTAGTTAGTTTAATCACTCACTTCGGTCAATTGTTTTGCGACTTTTGGAATAAAACAACTATTTTTTGCTTCAAAATACCTATGTTATAGATACAAAAATGGATACAAGTGAATTTGAACCTACGACCATCTCTGGCATAGTAATGAAATAAATTATAATATTAATTACGAAACTTTAGATAATCTATATATATAAAAGGACTTGTCCTCACTGACTGAGGTAAGACGCGCGCACAGCCGTAACCGCTGATGGTAGAAACGTGAAATTTGGACAGATGCTTACTTTCGTAATCTGAACATCCATGAAGAAGGTATTTTAAAATATTTTAACTCTAAAGGGGGGAAATAGGGCTTTAAAGTTTGTATGGAAAAAAATTTAAATCGGCACCGATTTTTATAAAATTTGAAATTTAGATTTTTAAAAGTATTTAATTGAATACGTGTTTCATCGTTTTCTAGAATTTTCCCCCTAAGGGTGCAAATAAGGGGTTGAGAGTTTGTATGGAAAAATCTTTAAATCGCCACCGACCCTTAAGCCACCGACTCTTTTAGACTCTTAAAATATTTCATTGAACACATGTTTCGTGGTTTATTAGAATTCACCCCTAAATAAGCAAGCGAAGTTGCGCGCGTCCGCTAGTCCTAATATAACATTATTAACAAATACTATAAAATATAAATTACTTAGGTACATTATTTTGGTTAAAATAGTAAGAATAAAATTACCAATGTAATATAATCCTACGTAACGTATAACATTGTATTAGACTTGTCGATTAAAAAATTAACAGTGCCATTTGTTTTACAATTTATTAGTTATTCAAGGAAACCGTCTGACATAAGAGTACATAACTAATATCACGTGACGATTTAGATTATTTTTAAATTAATATTTCATTTTCTATTTATATTTTATGAAGGACGACGTTATATTCAGTGTACTGATGAATTTGTACATTACATTTTATATATATAAGTATAAGTTTTAGTTTAAAATTTCATGCAAAATTATATTCTAAATTTTGTAAATTAAATACTCATTAGGTACTAGAGTTGGGAGGTAGGAATTTGCGTCGTACATACTTGTATACGTCAGACAAAAAAAAACATTTATGTATATATATAAAGTATATTGGCATTGTTTCTAAATCACTTATATCCACGATTATACAATTATACAGCTAGATGGTATAGCAAAATGCGAGAAACCGACCAGTCGCTATACTAACAGTTATTGATACCGCAGTAAAAGCGCACCGGTCGCTTCCGCCGGCTACCCTTCCTCTTATACAATTGCCCTTATTATAACATAAAAATAACTCATCTCTGGCCACAAAGTAAATTAACCGCTTTTAATTTTATTTGCTTAGCGTTGTACGAGTACGTTGTGGCTTTGTTAGGCTGTTTTAAAATGTTATTATTAACGTAATTTGCCGAAATGATTTTCGTGAAGGTGACCGTATTAAAAAACAAACATACTATTAATCAACGAGGTATAAGTTATCAACTTAATGCTATATGTCAACCTAAAGCTAAATAGGAAGGAAACATTTTTTTAAATGAATTGTATTGTTACCTCAATTACAAATATTTTTTTGCACAAGTCGTCAAAATAATTAGTTTTAAACTTAAAATTTAATCTATGTATGTAGAGGTCATTTATGTACCCAAGCTCTGGAAACGCCTACATGCTAATAGACTGTCTCTTGAAAAAGAAAATTAAAGTTACTATCACAACGTATGGGAGTTGAATATATTAATATATTCAACTCCCATACGTTTACATTATATTACTCAATAGTAATGTCTACTACAAATATTCAAAATTTACCTCATCCCACATATTTTTAAACATAATTAAATAACTTATGAATATATAAAAAATTATGTAAATTACGAAGAGGCAACTCATATTGATTTATTTAATTACAATACGTTCGAACGTGGATTCAATCTTATCGCACCTGTTCGAGCAGTTATTATGAATTATTACAACTAACGCTAACGTTTAAAATAGTGAAATCTTTAATCAGTAGTTAGAATTATTCATATTTATAACTCTGTCAGTATAAAAAATTATGTTTCTTTGTTTAAAATTTGCTAAATTCTTATTTAATATACATTTTTCTACATTTATGATGAAATAACCTATCGCGGAAAGCGCCATTATAACAGCTGATTTTGAAGTCAGCCCCGCGCACAGCAGGGACAGAGGGAACATATAGTGTTAAGACAATCCGTTTCCCAGTTTCCGCCGAATTTTGCGTGATGAGTGGTGGAAATCAACGCCAAGCTTCTGCCTTGGTACCAGAGCCAATAATTCATTCCCTCGAGTGGGGGTCGAGCCCACAACCTTCGCGTTACAGTCACACCCGTGTGCCCTGCGGCCACCACGGCCTCGGTAGTACCAAGTATGCGGTTATCATTAATTATGATAAGTATCTCAATGCCGCTGACGGTAACCACGTAAATGTCGCAGTCCATAGCCGCTGCTCCCTAATGAGAAGGAGTAGGGAGACCGCGCAGCAGGAGATCCTACGCACCACTACATTATTTATTAATTCTAATAACACATTATACACGAAGCCAATGGCTTGTTTGTTTTTATTCTTATTCTAAAGCGTTAACGACGTGAAAATATCAGGTGTAATTAAAAATGCGAGGCCCCGAGGATTGATGTTAGTCATCGTTCATTAGGCGGAGTGGGGCGTTGAGTGTTTTATTGATTTTTATTGGATATCTCCGTATGATGATGCAGGCTTTAGTTTAATAACTTGGAATATTATAAAATATTGCTATAGTGATGTCTCTTTTAAGCAAAATATATTCGTGGTGATTATATCCTAAATGTTAACACATCACTAGGTATTGCTTAAATAAAGATAAAGAAGGACACATGTCCCAAAGCTCGGTCCATAAATCAACCGGTGCCATTACCAATTTCCACGAGCTCAGTAACGACGAGTTTTTGGCTAATCGCCAGCTTCACATCACATCAGCATCCAACGCAAGATATTTAATCAAACACAATTGGCATTTTTAAGTTGCTCGTAAGCAAACAACGTAAACATTGTGAAAGCGGATTATAATTTAGATGAATGGATCCAGATATTGTATAAACCATTAAAAAAGGTGAATTTAATACATTTTATTTAAACTTTGAACAGAGAGGAGAAAATTAAATGTAATGTTATATATATCATACTTAGATACATTCATTAGAAATTTTCAATAACACTTAGTTCTATACACTATACGTGTATAGAACCTTAATCTGTAGCATCACAAACGATAAATAATGTCGATATTCTTCAGTAGAGAATAACAACTTATCATACGACTCACAAATTCAGCCAATAGAACCTATATTTATAATAACATACAGCGTGATCAATAGCAAAGTCAAATAATTAAAATATAGTTAATTACAACATACCATCGTCCCTAAATTCGTTATATGATTTTAACAATTCTCATTATTTTAATAAACGGTCAAAAAGCTAGTCATAAATCATCGCGAACGTTCGTCATTAGTATCAGACGGTATTCACAACCAGCAATTTCCATATTTTCATTAATGAAAAGGTGTTACGACGGACTTGAAACGTTATTTCAATTTTTTTTTTAATATTGAATCACCTTCGCAAAGAAAACATCTTACTTTTTCAATATTTTCTTTTATTCTTATTTATCTCCTCGAAAGAGTTAGTTAGTTAATTAATATATCTAAGCTTAAACTGGGAATCGAATACCCAACCATCGCGTGTTAGCGATATTACCATATTATGATAGTGTAGTAAGCCTGACTGGTTGCTGCTCGAATGAACTCCACAATCAGAAGCCGTCATCGCCGTTTTTCGTGCGACAATTCTCATGAAATGTAACGTTATGACCCCGATTCCACATCACGAAATAGGCTTTTACTTAACCCTTCAACAGTTATCGACTGCCTACTTATTTATACTTCGTATTAATTATAAGGCAAGTCATGGTGCAGGGATAAGCGCGACAGTTTGTGGGTTTAATTCCCACTCGAAAAAATAAAATTTATAATATTTTCATTTTTACGCTTTCGTGAGACGAGACAAAGCGCTGCTTTGAGTTTCGCAATGTCTACAGAATTCAGCAGAAAATGGGGAACGGAGTGTTTTTACACTAGGTTTGCCTACGCTAGTGTAAAAGAGACACAGCGTGAAGAAAAAAAAACGTTAATTGGGAACGATGTAGAGTTAGAATGTAGATTTAGTTAAATTTGTGTCACTAGGATTAGTCTAGTTCTAGGTTCTCCAAAAGTAGGCAATACGTAAAGATACGCATGCAAGCATGTGGATGCGGCATAGCAGATTTCATATTTAAAAAATGTACCAAATAGTAATTTGTTTAAGCGAACATTTTTTTTTTAATTATTTCATTTCTTTAGCTTACAATTTATAAGTTAAATAATAAATAATGTGACATTTAGTTACAAGGCCCGGCTTGATGATTAATTCGCTGGTTTTATAGAGTTTTTGTTCCACAATTAGGCGCGATCCGGCGCGCGTGCCAATGTTGCGTGGACGATATCTAGGTACTTACCACGTATCAACAATTGACCTACACTACTTCCGGTCTTAATAACTTATTACTAATTCGAAGATTTCGTTAAAAATGCAATAGCTAATGCAAAATGTTGCATTTTGTTGGTTGGAATATTAATTTATGCACATGCATAATGTATATAAATACATTTCTTTAAGTCTATATATAGGTATATGGATAGTACATCCATAATCGCAAATTATTTTATTTTGTTTTGTATGACGAATCCAGGCGTTACGCAGTCTTTGGTCCCTCATTCTTTATCTCAGGGTATTTGCCAGAGGTGAGGCAGAAATGAGAGCTTAGGAAGAAATTACACCTTATTCTCAACTTCTTATTCTAAAGTCATTGCTTCCTAAGTGACAGTATTTAAGAAGCTGAAGAGTTTATTTAGCTAATTCTCCTAATCTCAAGAGCTACAGATCCGAATTATAAAAAACATTTTGCGTTTTATATTAGGTAAATCACGTGGCCATTTCAAAGTTATCTAATGTATCAGTGGCCAAGGTTACTTCGAACACTACCAACAAATCTCATGTATATTGTAATTTTAATTAAATTACGCTTTCACAGACATTGCATGGTCAAGAGTCTACATGATGATAAAGATAAGTTCGCGTTATGGGAAAGCCAATTAGAGCTAGACGCGTTTTTCGTCAGAGCCGCTCCATCCATCACACTACCACGCCCAGCCTGTTCCATTCCGCTGCCCTCCTCATTCTGTAGCCCTGACCAAGGTAATTAAATTATACAAAGTTCACTTAAGTTCAATTTTTGTTATGTTTTTCAAATTTAGAATTTGTAAATGTTTACTTAAAATTATTTTTGTTGAAAGTGAAAACTTTCGAAAACAAAATCGCACTCATTGGACATTTACATACCTACATATATTTAAAATCCACGTACCTACTTATTATTTTGAAAATTTTTATCTATATATATAAAATCGAAAGGTCACTCACTCATCACGAAATCTAAGAAACTACATGTGCTAGGAATCTCAAATTTTGCATAGGAGTTACTTACAGGACGTAGGTGCTCGCTAAGACGGGAATTTGCAATATTCGACTTCTAAGGGGTTGTTTTTGGGGCCGAAAGTTTGTATGAAACTTCGTTACTACAAATGATAGGAGTCTCAAATTTTGCATAGACGTCACTAGGACGTAGTCATGGAGACAGAAATTAATAATAACATAGTTCACGCGGGTGAAACCGCGAACGCCGCTAGTACATATATATTTTAGTATTTTTTTCGGCCTAAAGTAGTTCGGCCAAAAGTAGTGAAAGGAGTGAAATATCACCATATTCTCACCGCCAATCCTATAATATATAATTATGTCTTTCTTGTTGTAAATGAATACTCAAATAGGAGAAAACAATTCAAATAGAACAAAAATAAAGAAATTCAGCGCAGTAGTAAGACAGTAGCAGAGATGAATAAAGAAGTTGGTTGCACGCTGACACTTTATTGGCACCTGCGACGCGGAGGCAGGTACCGTGAGCCGGCTGTCGTTTGGCGACATGTGCGACTAATTTGTTGGCAACAACGCGCTCATTACAGTGTCCCCGACGCCCGAGGTGTCGCCGACACCGGCAATTTCACTCGTAATTCTATAAAATTGCCACACGCATAAAGAAGTCGTCCGCAACTCATCTCGGTGTTGCAAATGTGTCATACGGTTTATAGAAAAAAAAAAATGGTTCAAACTTCTGACATTTTTGTATTGATATTAAAATTTATATAAGTATTTATATCAGTTTTGTGTTTATTTAATGGTGTTCTTAAGAAAAAATACTTATAACTGACCTGGCCGTTTTTGTCCATTTCGTTGTTAGTCAACTTGACCTTCTCGAAGGAGACTACCTGCTTGCGGAGTTGATCGCCGGAAAACGGCGAGTCTGGATGCGGGTAGAGTCGGGCGGGTGCAGGTGGGTCTGCCTTACCCGCCACCAGCCACGACGACCGGTGGTACGCGTAGCGGTAACGCTTGCCGTCCACAGGCACCACATCCAGAAGCACAGCGTAACGAGCCTCCGCTTTGCAGCCAGCAAATGATACTCTGACAGTAGGAAACATTCGCCTGTAGACAAAACAAAACAGTTTATATTATTCAGTTGTTAGTTCCAGAAAAATACTTTACGTTTTCAAGTAAAGTAGAATGATATGTAGGTAGTTATATAACATACTAGCGGACGCGCGCAGCTTCGCTTACTTATTTTGGGGATGTATTCTAATAAACCATAAAACATTTGTTCAATGAAATATTTTTAAGAGTCTAAATTTCAAATTTTATAAAAATCGGTGCCGATTTAAATTTTTTTCCATACAAACTTTGAACCCCTATTTCACCCCTTCAGGGTAAAAATTTTTCAAAATGCCTTCTTAGTGGATGTCCAGATTACGAAAGTAAACTTTTGTCCAAATTTAACGTTTCTATGCACAGCGGTTACGGCTGTGCGTGCGTCTTACCTCAGTCAGTGAGGACAAGTCCTTTTATATATATAGATTAGAACTAAAATTTAGTAGAACCTCCCGCACTAATGACCTAATATGGACAAGCACATATCAAATTGGATATTAAGATACAAAAAAAATTATAACATCCGAAAGTGTTTTACGAGAAGTAAACACATGCTGACAACAAAAAAAAAAGATTAATGTATATTAACAAAAAATACTAGAGATCTGGCCACGGACGGTGACTTGTATAATTACAGGGTGAAACGTGAACTAGGAAATCAAACAAATATGATGTATTCGATTTTAATGCACCCCTAAATGGGCCGAAGCGCTTCCTGCCGGCCAGAGGCGATAACATCGCACGGCTACTTATTTATAACGTAAGCTTTCTTAAATATATTTTTTTAAACTTTAAACGGTACTTTTATAATTTTGAAGGTTAAACAAGTGGTCATAGATAAGATAACATCCAACAATTTGTTCCTCGTGGCTAACGTGATCGGACGTGCGTCGCGCTAGAGTTGTTCCTATTAATTACTCAGACATTTTAAACGATCGATTTGACGATATTATCGTTCAAGGTTTACGGCTAAATTCCTACAGTATGTAATATAAAATGCAGGAGTGAAAGAAAGAATTATTAGCGGCCATAAAACACGGGCGCGGTGTCAACCTCCCAATAAGCGTAATAATAAATGCGAGAGACCTATAAAATTCTCGGAGTTAGCCCTAGTATAGCACGACGATAAAGCGCGGTATACCGAGGGTCTCAGCACGGTGAGCGGTGGTCATAAATAAATCGTATTAAGGTGTGTTCTGAACAGTTACTCGGTATCTGAGTGAAGGATCTCTGGTCGCACAGGACAATAAGTTGCTGTCAGTCGCGTTTATGAGTTTGTCGTTATAGCGATGTCGCGATGTCTCGCCTCAACGCAGACGGTACTCGCCACCCAGCGCGGACCCGTCACAAGAACAGAACCCTACATTTATACACAGACATACATTTACATACATCTATATAAAGAGCACCGATATACATATACATAGGTACGTTACATGTTTAATACTACAGAAATTACACGTAGGTCTAATTGCTATACCTACCTAGTCCTTTCTTATTTAAGAATAAATAAACGTAATATTTTAGTTGATTAAAACCAGCCTAAAAATAATTATACAAATCTATTAATTTATTTTCCAAGATTTAGACGAGAACAATTAAATATTAAAATTGCTCGTTGAAAGTTTGTGACAGAAGCTCTCGCAAACAAATATTTATTGCGGCTATTAATTGTGAAGCTCTATTAAATATTGCTCAAGGAAAAGGTAAGTAATTTCATGTAAATGTGACATTTCACGAATGGTCGTTTGTAAAAACTATAACAGCATATTTATACGGACATAACAAATAACAATTTTGTATACATTTTTTATACATTTTCCAAGCGCATGAATAATCTTTTAAGTAATTTAGGTTGTTTTAAATTATAATTATGAAGAAAAACTGAATATTTTATGAAAACCTTCGGATGGGCTCTTCTAGCTATTTAGTGAACTTTGCTGATAGACCGATGAATGTTCAAATAAAGCGTATTGGATCGAATATAAAAATGATACGCATAGTTTATTCCATAAAAGACAAATTATTATAATTATGTAGTCATGTGCAGACATGTTAAAAAATACAATTAATTATGAGCAAATTACAAAAAGTATAATTTTATTCCATACATATATGCAACAAACGCTTCTTCACATTTCCGTTTCGCTTCATTGCAACTTGCAAGGGCTCGTCTATGCCGCAATTATTGAAGACCGCAACTTAAAAAATATTTGTAAATAATTCATGCAAAAGAATAAGTTAATTATATGATCAGGATATGGAATTTGCAGAACCGCAATTTTGTGACAAACTCCACATACGAGTACAAATATTTGTCAATACATGTACCTACGTAGTTTCAAAAATCAATTGCGGTTAACCACTTCCAGGGAAAGGCGCGAAGTTTCGGCCATTATTCGCAACATATATTCTTTTGAAATTTGTTATAAGTTATTTTCGCTTTGTAGAAAAAAGAGGCAATTTACAATTTTAATGAGTCTATCGTTTAAAGTCGTCACATTCTGTTCCACAACATTGTGTTCGTTTCTTTTGGTATGAAAGCTATAAAATTATATGAATAAAACAGAGGTTATAGCGTTGTTAGCAAAACCATATTAAGACGCTAAGTAATTACACATATTTTCTGCTACTTGCAATCGAACGTATCAAGATTAATGTTTCTTGAATGCGAGTACCCGACCTTTAACGCAATACGCATTAAATAAATATAGAATTCAGCGACTATCAACGGAATTAGTAATATTTGTTATTGTAATTGTGAACTATTTTTCTTTTTTGTCATTCTCTTTGAGTCCCACGATAATTTATTCTAGTCGTGTCCATATTTGTACGTTAATTTTATAAGCTAATTTCCATTCTTTAGTTTTTCATTCAAAATGTAAAACGACATAATTAATAAACAAGACAATTATTAACGGCAATTATAATTTCATTAAAAATTCAAATTAAAAATTCAAATAAGATTACGAACAAATGCAATTTGCAAGCATGTTGAAGTTTTGTAAAAAAAATATTACGTAACAAGATGGCCAGATTTTTAAAATTTTTAATAAACCATATAAGGATAACATTTACCTTCACATTGTAAACTCCTGGCTATTAACTAGGCTATCAGAATTGAAATATATAGTTAATGCAATATGAACATTATCAATTCCCACCCTTCCCTTCCCAAAAATGGTCGTTTTGAGACATAAAATATGCACATACATATAATTAAACTTAAGATTTTTTTACGAAACTTTTCTGTTTGTGAAACAAAAATAATTCTAATCGGTTGCTTTAAATGTATCAAACAATTATTAATAATTGTGAATCCCGTTCCACTGCAATGAAATGATCTTTCAATAATATCGCGTGTTTACGTAGTAGTACCTCAGTAGTTTCCATGTCTATTGTTTATCGTACATAATTATTTCACAAATAAACAATGACTTTCAACCCATACTAACACTGTCAAGAATTTTCTATGTCGAACACGTTAAAAAAAATTTACAAAAACTTTATACAAATGTTTTGTACTTCTTTTATGTTATTTCAACTTATTTTACGTTTTCAACGTTTAACTATTACCTACAAGTTTATTAGTGACGTTCTTACTTATTTGTATTTGCGCAAGACATTTATTAAACACCGCCATTATATCGCACTTGTTGAATCGATTTTACGACTCGTGTTATTAATTTTATGTATTGAAGCATGATTAAATATTACGCATACTCATTAAAAATAATAGATTCCAATAACAATGTAGTAACGCCGTTCACCATGTTAGAAGCTTGACTGGTTTCCATGTAATGTCATCCAGTTGGCAACTTGCACGCAACTCGATATTTACGAGTTCTCGATTTACATCTTATGGTATGATTGCGAATGATTTTATTTATTATTTAATTTAACAACTCAGTCTTGGCGTAGTGCACAAGCGTGTGACTGTAAGCGCGACAGGTTGTGGGTTCGATTGCCACTCGAGAAATCGACGGAAAGCGATGAGCGGAGTGTCTAAACACTAGGCTCTCTTTCCCTTTGCCGTTTGCTACGTGCGGGATACAGCGTGAAATTGAAAAAAATAGTATTAACACGAACAAAGATGGAAGTGTTAAAAGTTGCACATCATTTGCAATGTGTTTGTGTAATGTGAGAATGGGGAATTAGAGTGACGTAGACGCGTGTCTGTCGGCTGAGTGTCGCTCACGCGTCTCGTTTCTGCTAGCCACGCGACAACACCCATAATCTCATCTCGCGTTCGACATTTACAAAAGATACTGTTACCATACACTGTGTATCTTACAGACTTCATTCCATTTAAGATCTTTTAAGATCAGAAAATGATGATAGGTATATTATAATGGTCTTCTTCTTCTTCTTTGTGTCAATGCTTGGAGAATTCATATCATCGACTGCGGCATCTGTTGCCTCCATCAGATCGACATGTGAGCAGGTGAATGGACATTGCCCAAAATGTCCATTATAATGGTTATGAAATGTCTTAATGTCTTAGGCACAATTTGGCATCAGTGCAGTCGTCCATGCTTATACATCGTTAATAGTAACTAATAACTATTAGTGGCTATTTATTACAAGAATATACAAAATAATAAAGTTATACAAAATTATAATTAGTTAAAAACTTTACCTAAGAAATCTTACCTATCGTTACAAGAATAATTTGCATCTCACACAAGCATAGTGCATTTTAAACAAATATAACAACACTAAGAGATTGCGTGTTCAGAAAATAATATTTTAAATAACTGAATTGGCAGCTGATGAAGTTAGCTCGTACCCATCCCGACAGCACAGCTTCCACCGCGGGAGGATCACGCGAACTGTCATCTGTCAAACCTTAATATTAATTTCCGTGTAAAATTATACAAATTGACAGTTGACATGTTTTGTCGTCTCCGGGGTAATCGTGCGAAATGGAATTCCATTTTATTACTTTTTATAATATAAAGAGACGACGGTGACTTCTTGTTTCTATTTTATTTACTTCGGAAATTTAAATAACTTTTTCTTATTATATCTACTATCATATTTTTATAAAAATATCGTGCATTTTACACTTTGGTTGTTTTTGATGATTTCTTATACAATTTTCAATATTAAAAGTTGCAACCTTCACTAAGTTCAGATAATTGTACCTATGATATTTCGTCAACATAAACTCATTAAGTAATTTATTTAAATAAACCTCATTAAATAATTATTTACTTATCATGTTTGCACATTTTTATTTATAAATGTAAATTGTTTTGACATAAATAAAACTGTATTTTAAAATTCCACTCACGCTTCGACAATTAATGAACAAAGTGGAAATATTAGATTAGGTCGCTTATATTTGCCGATCACCTAGTAAGAAAAAAATTATAAGGTAATAATATAAAAATTATATAATCATATTTGTATAACGTCCAAAGCTTAATGTTTAAAATCATCTTCTTGAGCAAAGTTTAAATATTACGATGTGGTTGTGTATGAAAAATAATGGAGACATAAATATTGTGAAAAGTGACGTTTAGTTAATGACCTCAAGTCAATGTGTGTGAAGTAGCAACGCCGCGGGGCGTCCGGCCGCGGTGAGGCCAGCGCTTGCCTAATTAAAATAACTCTTTGTTTTCTTTACCTTTATAGCTAGCGAACAACGTTTGATTATTTAATACTATTAGCAGTTAAATAGTTATTTGCCACGTTAATGCTTTTCACTGTTTCAACATTTTATTTATGAAATATTTAAACAGACATTCAACACGTTTGTTGTGTTAACGATATGCCAAATAAAATCCTATTGGAAAAGCTGTAGCTATTACTACTGTCGTCGTTTTCCACTTTCCGTATAGATAACGCCTTATTTAACGAATTTTTGTAATTAGTTTAGTTTGTATATTTAGTTCAATGATTTCATTATTCTTAATTCATTACGTGATAAAGTAGGCTGTTATATAACATGAATCTATTATTACTTTTATTAAAATCAAATCATTAATATTTATGTAACTATCAATCAATCAATCAATCAATGATTTATTTATTTTTGTAGTTTGTAATTATTTTATTTAAATTCAACTGTCTCCATAGTAAACAGTCTATTCAAATTTTTAAAAATATTATTTAATAATTATTTAGGTATATCATTACAACGACACTGCCTATATGCATCGGACAAAGCTATTAAACGCAAACGAATATATAATCGTGAACCAAAGCCAATATCCTCCACGCTACCTCACATTGTTTAATTAAAATGTTAATTACTAATTATAAGCGACATGCTTACTGCCTAGTGCTACTTTGTAAGCAATCGCATTTTCTAACAAATATAAAGCTCTTAGTAACTTTTATGGCTTTTTAATAAATAAAATCAGCTTCACGCTGTATCTCTCACACGGCAGGGTAGACAGAGGGAACCTAGTGTTAAAACACTTCGTTTCCCATTTTTCGCCTAATTCTAAAGTTGAATGGCGGAATGCAAAACCGCGTTTGTTCTACACTGATTTTTATTTAAATGAATATTTCATTTCTTCGAGTGAGAATCGAATCCACAATCAGCCGCTTTACTGCCCTCAAGATTTAATTAAAATTATTCTTAACTAATGAACGATTTTTAACAGAAACATTGAAGGTTAAATATTAAGGAGCCCATAATAAAACAGTTAAAATTAACAAGGTGCTGTTTTTATCGGCGAAATCTGGCTCACTTTATGAGGTTTCCGGCCCCGCTCCACGCCCGCGCCCTCTCGTCATAAACCCTCACGCGGCTATTGTTAATATGCAACATTCGACGCATAACCTCCTCTTTTGAAGTCGGTTAAACATTCGACGTGAAATATAGCGGTTATGTCAAAATTTGACGGCCAAGACTTTTAACAAAACCGTTGTTTGATAACGATCGGAATTAGTAAGAACCCCAATTAGGAACATAAAATTTGTCATATTAAGATTAAATTTTAAATGTTAAGTATTTTTTTTAAGTTTATGATATAATTTAACATTTTTCTTGTTTTATGGATCGCTTGCAGTTTATTGTTGTTTCTATTTTTTATTAGATGAGTATCTTTAACAAGATATTAAAAAGAAAAACGACCTTAACGTACAACTAAAAGGTAATATTAACTTTTTGAAATTTATTAAGGCTCAAATTGATATTTAAACATTAGCAATCCAAAGAAAATGGCTATTGCCAAAATTTTGTATTCTAACTTAACCTACAAATTTCACACTAAAATAGTTAACGCGCTTCTTAATTATAACGTGTTTAAATAATTTAAAAAAAATCTAACTACGTAGACTGTTTGTGTAAAATGTAACGTAAAAAAAGTAAAGACGATTGCAATCAAGTATACCCTACATGCGCACCCAACGAGCGAGTAAAGCGGTTTCACTGTAATAAGAAATTTCAACACGCGAGATAAACAATCGTGGATAAAAAGACAATTAGCTATAAAACCTCTCGTGCACACGATCGAAGCGAGTACGATTACATTTAAAAAGTAAACACGTCAGACTATTTATCTTAATGCAAATGTAGTGATCTATAATAAAAATAAAAAATAAAAAAAAATATATTAAATTAAAATAATATTGAAATACTAAATCTCCTAAATTAGATACTTCCATATAACTTAATATACTTTTTACCTTAATTATTAATGGCAAATGAAAAGTTAATTATTATAAGTAAGATATTAAAGACCGACACGAGATTTGAACCCGATGATTTAATTACGTATGTCGAATGCACAACTGCCGGAAGCGATTCGACATAACCAAATGTTCAATCGCTGATATAAACGGTTGTTTAAGTTACTAACGAGAAATGCTCGCTCGAACATGTCCGTTCAAAATGCATATTAATATTCATTTATAATTATTATTAATGCATTTTTACATTTATTATTATGATAAAATTATATATATGAACTATATATGATTAAATTGAATATACTTAAACGATACCGATTTCTTAGTTCAATTAGCAACCGAACTGTCTGTCACAGTTAATTTTATACTATAAAATTACAGCATAGGCTTGACGACATCTTTCATTTATTCATCATCATCATCATCATCATCAGCAGCAGCCATCTTTTGTCCACTGCTGGACCTAGGCCTTCCCCAATTCTCGCCACCACACGCGATCCTCAGCTCTTCGGACCCATTCATTTATTTATTAATACGAAAAAAAATATCTATATAATATATAACAAAATATCTTACATAACAAAATATAATAAATAACAAAATATATAACAAAATATCTTAAAGAACTCTAAGTGATGTTAAATAAATTGCAAGTAAGTAATTTTACAGTTCATCTCTGTTCATTATATTCCGAAGCATCTACACCATCGGCTGGGATGGAGATTATGGAGTAATTAACTGTTTTACACGCTCCTAATGGCTTCATTCCGCTAATGACCAGCTCATCTCCTCCTTGTACCACCTCTATAATATTCTTATATTCGTTGCTAAGCCATTATCATCTTTAAATTTTAATAGATTTTTTTTAATTAATCTCTAGGCATCTGTAGTAATTTGCTGGAGAAAGAAATTAGAACCAAAGGATCTACCCACTAATTGTACTATTTAATTTGTTAATTTCAAGAAATTGCAATTGTTACTTAATAAAGTATAAAATATAAGTAAAGTTAATATATTTATGTTAACTGCGCCTTTGCCTTTCAATTGATATGCATTTATATATGAAGATAAAATCTCTCATTTTACACGTTATTAGCTGATGGTATTAAACCAAATCGCCATTAATGATTACAAAACTGCAGGTGTTGGAGGGTCGAACATTTGCACAGCGAAGACTGCTAAGAGTAAGAAGTAGCATTGAAAATATTTTGCCACATCAATTCATTACCTATTATAAATTAATTATGTTTAGTATACTGTTTAATTAACTTTTGTTAATATTCTTGTAGCTTAAAACTTTTTGCAATAAAAAATTGGCAAGATTTCTGTAGAGCCGTTTTTAATTGTTTTCTAAAAACGCAATTAAATTAAAAATAAAAGAACCCGCACCCGCCGCGTTACAGTCTCACGCTTCCTTTGCGCCACGACGGCCTCAAATTTAACGGTTTTTTCATTATGCATACATTTTCTAAAATGATCTTCATAAGTTATTTACGGATCTCGAAAAAGTATTAATATGTTTATGTACATAATAGTAATTTACTAAAACTTTAAAGGAATTCGTCAAAAGCAAATTGAAGTTTTGTCAGAAAAAGTCACCGGTTGACATGAACGGTTGTCAACAGTTGATGGATCGTAGGTGAAGGCGAAGCTTGACGGACGGAGCCGGGTCGTTAGAGTGGCTGCACCATTACCTATGATCGATCACCGACGGCGCCGGACCGACACCCGACAAATTTAATTTAGACCGCTAATGTCTTGTTGCTTTACTTTTAAGATGAAGCTTTTGCAAACTAATTGTATATAACTCGGAAATTTCACTAACAAAAATAATATTAAATAAAAAAAAAATCTGCTTCACGCTGTATCCCGCACACCAGGGTAAGCAGAGGGGAGGGTAATGTTAAGACACTTCGTTTCTCATTTTCTGCCAAATTCAGGAGTCATTGCGTGTTGAGTGGCGGAACTCAACACCGCGCTTTGCCTCGACACCAGAGCAAAAAAAATTAAATATAAACGTCTTAAATGAATATAAATTTTTTATGAATAATTCTATTTAGTCCAGCAATTACACAGTCGCTTGGCCCCTTGCTCCGCTATGTAGGTATCAGTGTATCGCATTCCAGAATAAAGGTATTACATTGTTTCGGTAATTCCTTGCGCACGTTAACGTGGCTACAACGTACGCACATAAAATTTATAACGTAATTTGGTTTTAATGAGCACAAATAACATTTACAGGTCGCTCGCGAAGTGATGTAAACGGCTTTAATTACACCGTTGGAATTAAGCACCGCGCGGCTAGTGGTGTCGAATCAACACCTTCATTCGAAATAATGATAACGTAAAAAACGTCATCACGATTTAGATTCTACACCGATGATCTAAAACGAGCGCAACTCTTGTGAAAATATTTCATAAAATATCACGTTCCGGGCAGACGGTGGCAGACAGGTATATTATGAGTATGTATGAGGAGGGTGGCCCTCGCGGGAGGTAAATGCAGTCGGTCGGGGCGCTAACGTGCGCGGGGGTGCGGGCGGGGTGAGGGGTGAGGGGGCAGACGTCGTCGAGGAGCGTCGGAAGCTGCGATCGATGAAGCGCGGACACGCCTCGCGCACACCGCCGCCGCAGACACCCTTATTGTTGATTCACTTGCTGGTTTAAGAAACCCATCATGACTTCATATCTCACTGACAAGGAATTCGAGCGTAAGTACACCATACATATAACTATAGGTGTAGGATTACATTCTGAATGCTGTTTCATGGTCAAAATGAGAACCGACACGAGTCAAAGGCTCAACGAAGGAACTGTCAAGAGATCGTCCGAATACGGTGAGCGTGTTAAACGAACGTATTATGCTGAGCTGTCACTGCGGTGGCGGTGCCTTTGCCTATACATAGATATTATCACGCCCCGGAGGCTAGGAAGCACCTCACGTTTAGAACTTTACGAAAAAGTAAATCCGACACCCATCGTCCGACAGATTAAATAATCTCGCATGACTAATGGATACTATGAGTAAAGGTGAAGCTATGCATCTATTATAAAAAAAAATAATGTGAAAATATTATAATGTTTGACGCAATTACAAAACCATTAATTACAAAATAATATATATTCATTATATTAGCATCTAATTTTATATATAAAACTAAAACACAATACAAAATAAAAGCAAGAAAATCTAAAAGTATCTTTTTACTTTTATCGCTCTATCTAAAACCCTGTCATAACGGTTAGTTAAGAGTGAGATTAGGTGACCACAACAAAACGACCAACGAATCGCTTAGAATCTGGCAACTGAGTCAACCACGACCGAACGGGTTCCAAGACATTGAAATTTCTAAAGCCCACACACTAAAGCCTATTTTTTAATGTTGCTTTTAAATAATAATATATTTTTTTACGTGACGTCCGATTGGAATTCCAAATTATTTTATAGGATACTGATCTGTCACCGATAACAACTAGCAGTAGTTTGGTGACAAGTAAATTGCTCACTTGTAATCCTGGGGATCCATCTTGAATTATGGAATTCCACTTCCTCTATTACGATGATATCGTTCATGTTATTTTTTCTTTACGCAAATTTAATTAGTTTTACGCACTTAATTTCGCATTAACAGTACGGACGTTAATGAAATATGAATATTTATATCCACCATGTACCATTATCTTGATCAAATGTTTCATAATTTATAATCATATAATAATAACCATAAGACATAAACAAGTTAAATGAGGCGAGCGTCCAAAATTACGCCGTGTAACGTTACAAATGTAAGAAGAGGGACCTTGCATTTATAATAGAAATTATTTTAAGCTTCACGCTACTTCCCGCAATTGGTATGGTAGGCAGAGGGAACCTGGGAACCTAGACACTTAAGACACTCCGTTCCCATTAAGACGTTTTCGCTCTTCGTTATTATTATATAAGAATGAAAACTTAACTTTATTATTTGCTTTATTTATTTAAATCATAAGTTATTTAATTATCCAATAACTCTAAAAACATATGACAGTGCAACCAGGTCGGTCAGATTTACGTAAACTATGTAAATAGAGGGTTTACACGCGAGGCTATGGTATAAAATCTTATCAGCACGTTATAGTCTTAATTAGAACAATGCTAATTGCTATTTATGGCAATGCAGCTGTGTTGTCGAGTGTGGAAGCTACTACATACACACTCTACATACTTTATATTATATATTCTGATATTATGTGAATTAACTCTCTGATAAAAAGTCAAAACTTTACAATACTATGATGGGTGTACTTTCTTTAAAATCAGAGAAAAAAAAGTTATTAAAAAAAGTTATTATTGCTTTCGACTTCCGAAAACACACAAACACAAATGTTAGCATTATACCTAATCTTAAAGTAACTTTATCCCAATAAGTGTCACCAATGTTTTAAAGTTTTGCTACTTCCAATCTTGGGTCGTTTCATTATGTAAAGCTAAATGACATTTAATATTTTTTGCAGATACTTAGCAATAGGATTACACGGCGCGATAATGTCAAGATATTAGTAAGTTCGTTTGATGGGACAGGTGCACCGGGTGCTGTACGGACGGACGATCTAATTCTGACGAATGCTAATGAGCCGCGTAACCCGACGCTACACCTGTCTTATACAAAATAATTTTTATTTACGCAGCCCTCCAGGGAATATGAATATTTCGACGCTATCGCCGCCATCGACCGCATATTATGTTACACGTAAGTAAACTACGGCCAGCCATTATTCAAGCGCTGGACCAGCTATCTCTGAGATTTTTCTATATATTTTTTCATAAATAGGTTGTTAGATATAAAGTGATTATATGTAGACAAAGTCGTAGGTAGCTAGAATTGCAAAATTAATAGGCATATTACGACTGTAGTTAATTTAATTATTTAATTAATAAACTAGAATCTAAGGTAAAATCCTTATATCTTGCGTAATATTGTCTTGTTATTTAATATGATAATTAAATTTTCTTGAAAATACTTGAACCATCTGTTTTTGCAATAAAGCCAACTATTTACAAGCAATAACTGTACCTACTACATTGTATTAAAATTAATTTGGTATAAATGCCATAGTCAAACACACACAAAGTAGAGAATACGCTTTGTTTATATTAAAAGGACACATCTGCATATCGTGGTGGATTCCGTAGGCAGGGGTCATCAATCATGGCGCTGTAGGGCCGACGCCCCGTGACGAATGCCAACCCAAACACCATTGTGGCCGAGCGCCGTGCCACCCATACTGCAGCACGCTCGCGCTCGCAAATATACAGGTGACACAGAAGGGTTCCATATATATACAGCGAAGTGTGTAAGTGTACACAAATATAGTACTTTCATATAATGTAGTTGCAACGGTTTTAATATTGTGCTAAATTTGGTTAAAAATATTTTCATACTTTTTTAATATGTAAAATTCTGCAAATTAAGATGAAATCAATCTTAATAAAATTTAACATTTTCATAGATATTTGAAACTGTTGACAGAGAGCGAGAAATAATAATTTAAATTATATACTCAAAAATGTTACTTAAATCATAAAAACTAAAAAAATATTTGGAGCTGTGCTGACTCTATATTTGCAGAACCCAAAATTGTTGAGAAAAGTGTTATATGCGGGCATTGTTACTTTTCTTTAACGACCGCGACACCACTTTTGTCATATAATTAATGGCCTTGCACATTCAACCATGTTCCAAGAAAGCCTCCTACGGAGACACACTATGAACTGAAGTGAAAATTTAAAAGCTGTAAATAGTTAGTTATTAATTTGGTGCTAAATGTATACCACCCACCGCTAGTTACTAGATAAATAAAACCTTTAGGTACATTATCGTGCATATTTATTAGAATTATTTTCTTATGAAAATTTTAATAATCGAGAATGGCGATTTTTTTATTGTCATGCTATATCTCGCACACAGCAAGTTAGTGAACGTGGTGTTTAGATACTCCGTTCCCCACTTTCCGCCGAATTCTGAAAGCATTGCGACACTAGAGCAAAGAAAATGGAAATATTTAATTTTCTCGAGTGGAAATCGAACTCACAACCTGCGTTAACACATTGCCTCGACGGCACGAGTGGTTCCAATATTTGAATTTCTTATGTTTAATTTAACATAAGTATGCATAATGGATTTCCTAGATACGCAGCTATATGAATCAATCTAGCACGGTCCTCGGGGAACGGAGTCGAGCGCGAGTGCAATTAATTGGCTTATCGTATGGCTTTATTGATTCGGTAAGGCGATCCGTTTTAATTACCGCCATCGCTCATTTGCCACTGATTGGCTGGCGTTGGGTGCCTGCTACGTACGATCCGACATGCCGATACGATCTTACTATGAATGTTTACTTACTAAATCTTTTGAGATATATATTTATCTATGACAAATAGTATGTCAAAATAAAATTATTAAGTACATTTCCATTTCCTCGCTCTGATAACGAGGCGTTAAGATCCGTCACTCAACGGTTGTGTTTCCCGAATTAGGCAGATAGTGGGGAGCAAAAGAGATGATATGGGCACGGAGTGTCTTAACAGTAGGTTCCGAGGTTGCCTTTGCCTACCCTGCTAAATACGGGATACAATGTGAAACTATAATCAAATTAAAATTCATACGCATAGTCTACAATAAAAATCTATGTTATAAAGTAGTTAACACGATTAACCTCATTTTTTTCTTTAGTATTAACATAATAATTATTTCAATCTTTTACGAGTATAGTTTTAATACTTTTAGAAAGTAGTTTACTTTACAAAAAAATGTTATAAGTGAACGTATTTGTAAACTATATGAAGGTACACACACCTTCCGTCTCAGGAAAGATGTATAATTTAGTATTGTAAGGACACCAACAAATATAAAAGTGGTTCGTTCGACATATGTCGTAGAGTGCCATTACAGCTAATTGACAGTCGGCGCACGAGTTGTGTTTACTGCTGTATTTGTCACTTCCCGCACTAATGACACGTTGCGCGTTGATACTGGCAACCCCTTTCAAAATAAACAAAAGTATAGCAACAACATAGAATTTTTACTTTTGTGTAAAATCCAATAAATTTAAAATAGGTGTACGTAAATAAACTAATAATCTTATTATAAGAGGACAGATATAAAACCTAACTTTAATAAACAGGAATATCAATAATCATGATTGTGTTAATAGCCCGGGGCGGACGAATTAAAGCAACTTCATAATAAAGATATAACATTGCCGGCGGAACTCTCTCGAGGGTGACGAATCGCTCGACCGATTAACTCTTAAACGACAAATAGAGGAACTCCCTGCCCGCAGTTCTCCCGCTCGGGGGAAGACTAAGCCACGACTTCCGCTAATTACGTCGGAGAGCGGTTCCGGAAACATCGCCGTCCCCTTCGCACTTCGCGATCCGATGCACATCTCCGCAAAAACTCCGAAAACCAAAATTTTCCCTTCTCTGGATGGGCGATCATATTTCTTCCCTCTCGCTCCCATTAAACACACCGTAAACGCTTTCCTTTTTTCACGCCCTCGCTCTAATAGAAAGGCAAATTACGAGCTTACGGGCGCGGACGGGTGGCGATGTACGAAACCGCCGCGGCCGTCCTCGTGCGTCCCGCTTTCACCCGGCGCCCGACGCCGACGCCCGACGCCCGACGCCCGCCATACTGCCTCGCAGTCCAGGCAAAGAGGGGTCGACTACGTGAAATTTTACATCATATGTTTTCCTCTGTTACGTTGCGGAAATGTTGGAATAAGATGCACTTAAATACTAAATTTTCCACTCTTCCACTCCACAACTAAATTTCAAATTTTTCTCTTTGCTGTTTGATTATATATAATACCTATATCTTTGTCGGATGTCGACCATTATTTATTGACTTTTTATAAAAAGAATAATTATATTCTATGTTATAAGACCCTATAAAGATTGCTCTTACATGAGTTAATCATTTAAAATCATCGTAATTAAATCATCATTGCGAGTCTGCGAGTGAGTTATAAGGAAATATCGGCGTCGACATGAAGGTGATGAGCGCTTCGCGTGACATCACATGACTATTATACTTTTATAACATACTAAGGATATTATAAAGATGTCACGACATTTTCGTAATTATTACCTACCAGCCGAGTGTACAAATACGATTAATCATAAATTAATTTACCAATAAATAGTTGGTAATTCCAATGTAACATTAATCGTTGCTTATAAAACAAAAGAGGATTTAATTATTGTTCTAAGTTATGTTTTTAATTTTAAATTAGATACGTTTTAAATTCTAAATTATGTTTAATTATAAATTATGTTATAAATTTTAAATAACGTTTTAAATTCTAAATGATGTACTAAATAAGGAGAATAAATATACAATTCAATCACACACTTTAAACGAGTCAACTTATTGCCAGTTTGACTATAGTTGCCAATGCCAGCCACTTCTTATTATACCTACAATTTTCTCGATATCGCCTAATTCATGAGAATTATAGTGATTTTCGAGTTACCAAGTCTACGCTGGCGCGGAAATGGAAAATAATGACTTCATCGCTGGGTAGTGCCGCAAGGTAACGAACACAATTTGGTCACATTAGACATCATTTGTAGCAAACTTTATCGCTTTGGGGCGTGCGTATCGCCCTTGTCTTTTTTTAGAGCTTATATATTTTTATATTAATAATATTATTATATTACTAGTTATATAATAAGCAAAGTAAATATGTTTAAAACGAGATTTAGTTTTTGTTATAAACAAAATAAATAGGTTTAACAGGGGCCTTAAGTTTTTTTTCATTCAAATATGTATTATGCCAGCTTGAGGCAAAAAGAACTCGATAAAATATTACATTAAAATACACAACAAAATACACACATAAGCAGGAAAAGAAAAATATTTTAAATACAAATTTAGATTTAAATCAACAACCATCACTTTTGCTACTAGATATGCCACGATGCCAACTATATATCTAAGATAGATAAACAGTATATCTAAGACAGACAATACTCGGCAGAACTCTAATTAAAGGAAAAAGTGAATTACCCGAAAAATCTTTAATAGTTTAGTTTCACCTAGTTAGCTAGTTTATTAGATTAATAAACTTAAGAAACTGTAACTGAAAATATACATGCATAAGAATATCTACTTAACATCTGCTGATCATTCAATAACTCTTAAGTATAGCTTAACCAACCCTTACTTCCGCGGCGGGCGCACGGTCATGTTTTTGTAACAAAACGACAACCGCGGCCACCCGGAATTGACGATAATTTATTTGAAGCGTGGGGGTAGCTGAGAAAATTTAATGTTCCATGTATAAAAACTGTGCTCCGGAATTAGTGACACTCTGTGCCTTTGTCGTTTGCAAATTAAAAATATGCCATAAAATTGTATTTACTTTTATTTTGTTTTTTGCTACATTCTCACTGATGTACATACATACTCTACGTAGGGAGACTGCTATAGTCAAAGTGCCAAGATATTTAGGAACCTACATACATACATTTTTTTTTTCAATTAAAATTTAATTATTTATAAGATACGTAACTGAGTGTTACCTCTGAGTGTTGCCTTTACATAGAGTCCTATACTAATATTATTTTAAATCCGTAAAATACTATATATATAACTTGACAATTTCGAAACCTTAGATAACGATATTTAGACGTAGCTAACAAGAGTTAGTCAGTTACAAAACGTGAGTCCAACGACGGTAACAAGCGGGTCGGGGGTCGACGTCGGACTTACAATGGCTCGTTTGGACACAATACTTCCCCGCGCACACCACCATCCCGCACCCCGCACCCCGCACCCCCGCGCCCACTTCATTACGCGGGTATTGTACGGCCACGCGCGATCTGCCTGACTTCTGACCCAGCTATGGTGGCCACCAAAACATTCTCTCTACCAATTATTATTTTATGACAAACACATAATCTATCAATGAAATTAATTGATCATTTATATGGCAAACGAATTATCAATTCAATTGAATCATATTCCATTTTCCATTTTAAATTGATAAAATACTCAAAATTTTCTTAAAACAACATATATTTCTTTCTTTATAATGTCTCTAAGCCTTTACTAAAAATAAATATTAATAAATAAAACATAAAATTATTAATAAAAGCTAACAAGACTGAAAGTGTGCTAATACAGCGAATATAATATCTTGTTGAGAGGTAGATCACAATGGGCGTAGGTGTAAAACCAACACGACGCGGCGCCCGCGCATTCACAATTGCAAGGTGCACAATACCACACACCACACAATGGACAGCTAATTGTGCGTCGACAGACCTACCGGATAGATGTCGATATACTAAATAGATTTGAAGACTTTAAGAGAGAGAGAGAGAGTTCACAGTTCACAGAAATAAAGATGGATGGTCAATTTCTAATAACAGTTTTCATTTAGATGTTGCTAAATGTGCTGTTAAGCATGAAATTGGTTTTAAAGATACAAATTAAACTTGATTACGTTTATATTTATACGTGTTCGTGTTCAACTATGCTATCTTTCGAATCAACGAAGTGGAAGATGAATTTAAAATTTCTTCGTATATCTTAAAGTGAACTAATCACTGAGATTACATTATAAATCCTATTCATTCTACGACAACAGACAACGCTCTCACCATGAGACCAACCGTCTCTCTCACCAAATCTAATGAACCTTGTGTCATTTCAAACGACTTACGTTTTTCAATTGCTATACCTACCTACTTACACAACAAAACACAAAACAATAAACTTTTATTCAATTATTTATTACAATTGCTGAGAATTTTCTCATAAATACATATACGTAAATATGATAAATATATCAGCATATATTACAACAAGTAACAAACGGCTAAACGAACAGTAGCTGACAGTCCTCGCCGGAGCGAATTGCGACGTGCGTAGGCTGTATTGTGCATTTCAAACACTTTATTTCTCGATTCAATTCGAGACTACCGCCTTAAATTGAATCGAGGAATAAAGCTCGAGTAGCTTTAATATTAATCATCGGGCCTCTAAAATGTTCATCACTAGACGAATATATTTAAATTGAAGAGGCATCATTATCTGAATATTCCTACGCAATATAAAGCACATATAAAGTAATATTCCATTAATCATAATGTCTTAGTTAATAGTTTAAATAATTTTAATTCATTCCCGTAACGAGAATAAACAAATTTGTTTGTAATAGGTAAATTAAACTTCGATACTTTGGTTGAAAAGTCATTAAATTTTAATTTTACAGTCATCCCCGAGAGCTGTTATCGAAAATATTTATGTTTATATTAATGCGACTGTGGTCATTATGAATACGTGCGCCGACTGACCCGCCAATTAACGTTAAATTATAATAAAATCAGCGCACATTATTATGTAGATTGGCCAAATAAAACGTAGCATTTATGTACCACGTCTTAAGGTCGTATTAATAAATAGGTATTATAGTAAATAATTAGGTGTTATTTACTCTAAACGTTGCATACAATCATGGAGACCATACTGAAATAAAAAGATCAGAAAGTCTTGTAGAATATTGTATTTAGGTACTAGGATAAATCAATAAGATGAAGAATGTTGAAGTCTGGTTATTATCATATGTAAGAACAATGTCAAATGTTTTTTTTTTTATTATTTTATTAAAACCATTCAAGAACTTGGTTACTTCATATATGGGAATTCATCGTTACAATTCAAAAATTACGACGGATGGTTATAGGCGAATTGACATCTCTGAATACCACCGAAATATTGGTGTGTTGCAAAAAATTTTTGCTGTAGAATGCACAAATTGTTTTAATATATATTGGATAAATTTCAAGATATTATGATTAATATAATAAATAAGATTTTAGTCTTACGATGCTACTTACAATTTTTGTGTGAATTCTTTATAATTTATTGCAAAATTGTCTCAATTTATCTAAAATATCAAATTTACGCATATATCTTCGAGTTTTCGTCAATTCAGCTAGAGGAAATAAGAGTTTTTATTTATTTTATTAATATTAGTGAAGTTGAAATACCACGAATATATTTATGCATTCATTTATGATATTTTATTGTTATATATAAAATCTCCAGTTTCCACGGATACTTCCTGAGGAATTTCCATAAGCACTGTTAATCGTGGCCTTTATTATAAGTATAACCTCAGCAATATAAATCACAATCAAACACGCCCGCGGCGAGCGTTGAACTCTTCATTATAACGTACTGCGCGGGAGTACGTACTCGTCAACTTGAAAGGTGCATTAGCGCGAAATAACACGTAGCCACCAAAATTTCAATCAAGTTTAATGCATAAATTTCTCTCTCTTTCTCTCTCTCTCTCCACGACCCCTTTCCCACCCCCACGTATGTTTTATCTACCCGTTGTATTATACAAATCAGAAAATAATTAACGAGATACGCATTTTCATTATAATTTCGTTGGTTAAAATTTTATAAATTAATTTTGAGGAAGTACATACATATTGTAGATTTTAATTAAATAACATAATATTGTATTAAAAGTAATCATTCAATTTTTACATCTAGATTCTACTACTAGAAATGGGATAAAAACAGTTGATCTAATAATTATAAGTTTAATTTAATTATTATAGTAACAAAGGAGAGCACCTGTTGAAGGTAACATAAAAAATCCTAATTACAGCCCACGATCAATGAACATTGGCTACAATAACTGTCACGACCGCACTAAATATTGTTTGTTGAATGCCGGTTATACTTTTATGCCGTTCAACACCTTGAGAGATTATTAAGGTTTGCCAGCAGTAAGAAGCCAGGTGCCAGCTCATAACTTATAATACTTTAATATATGATAGTTACTAAACTTTATACATCTTTTTTATTGAACATTTAAGTTATTGTTTGAATAATTTAAAAATATGAATACTATTTTTTTTTATAGAGTACTTACAATAATATAAATTAAAAATTATATGCAATAGGAAATAATTTTCATGTTTTCTATTGATATTGTGTTGTATTGATTGTTAAGTTAAAGAAATTTAGTGCAAAACCTAACAATAGGTTATTGAGATAGAGTGCATAATATTTTGCATGAAGCACGGCTTTAAACACTGCTATGCCCAATTTTCTATACAAAATGACATAATATTCGTAATCTTATGAGAATAACGATTGTGTAGACATTACCTAGAAGACCTGCAAGATTTCCATTTTTTTAATAAAATAATAACTACATACGAATATAACTAAAAAGACTACACATTGTGGAAATAGTAAGATAGAGCCAAACGGATCCCTTACAAACATGAAACATGAAAATAAATAAATACTTGAAATAATATAATGAAAATACAATAAATACAAGTAAGATATTATATTAATCATAAAAAAGGTAACAGATTCTATCATCATATTATTTAATGAACCGAGTTATTTCTGAACTTTCTCGCATTATCGTTTACTTACTAGAAATTAATAATGTTTTTTTTACTTTAAACAATAATGATTGCTCGTTTATGGCTTACAATAGGGACTCATGGTTCATAAATACGATGCAAATGCATATTAAATATTTATGACAACGTAACCTTTACAAGCAATAGGTAGCTTAACGCCACATATTACTAAAATATTATTATGTCATAGAAATTAAAATTTTTATTTGTTAAAAAATAAACCTTAGTAGAAAAGAAATAAAAGCTTCAAATAATCGATAACTTAGTTCATTCTACATATATTTATTAGTACGTATGCTTCGTCCAGCGACATCGGTCGGTAATTGTCAAGTATTAAAAACCGATAAAACGCTTAATGTCGCGAGTGATCGGTCAAATTGCGGATGCGGACAATTAACATTGACGTGTCGATCACGATATCGATTCGGAATATTTACAGTAAAATTTAAGTATGTATCTCCTTTTACTTCCAAAAAATCGTTAAGTTGCTACCGAATGTGAAAGGGTATGAAGAATTTGGTAATAACTGAAAAAACCACTTTAATGACACCAATAAAATTGTAATATTTAGCCACGTATGGCTGGTGAGCTTTTTTCGGTTTAATAAACTTGGCAAAATAACATGTCTACCATAACTTAGTGAGTGACAGTTTTAAAATATTTGGAAGCTCCTTATTGTATCTGAAGTCCAACAAGCATAAATCCTCAACCAGTTAGGCCCTAACAAAGTCAGCAGTAAAATGGTCGCCTATAAATCAAAATGAATCGAAAAAATTTAGTATACATAAACCAGGAGAGCCTGACACTTTATTTTCTTGGTAAGGTGACGACACTGATATTAAATATAGTCATAAATATTGTTATTATTTTAGATTTTATTAACTTTAATTGGAATTCTGTTTTTAGTTCCATATGCAATAAGTCTCCCTTAAAATAAAATTATACTTTTTGATTAAAAATATTTAATATTAGAATTGCTATTTTTATTGTAAATAAGGAAAGGATAGCAATTCAGTTGTCTACACTTAACCGCTATCTTTTCATTCTCTACCAACAGGTTTTCTTCTCTAGTAAAAATTGCTTTGTATAAATTATATTAGAAATACATTTAATAGTGAAAATATTTCTATTAACATGTGTACAATGTTAATACATTAGACATTGTGGGTATAACACAAACGGTAAATAAAAAATATGATATTGTCGTACTAGGGGTATCTTATTGAGCGAAGGAATGCTGTGGGAATGTTTTTTTTATATATACTCGTATAATATAAATGAGATGCGAAATTGCTTATGCAAGGATGAATTATCTATATATATAAAATCGAAAGGTCACTCACTCATCACGAAATCTCAGAAACTACAAGTGCTAGGAATCTGAAATTTTGCATAGGAGGTACTTATAGGACGTAGGTGCTCGCTAAGACGGGAATTTGCAATATTCGACTTCTAAAGGGTTGTTTTTGGGGTTGAAAGTTTGTATGAAACTTCGTTACTACAAACTCTAGAAGTCTCAAATTTTGCATAGACGTTACTTATAGAACGTAGGTACTCGTGGAGACAGAAATTAATAATAACGTAGTTCACGCAGGCGAAGCTGCGGACGGGCCGCTAGTTATCTTATAAGAATAACAACAAAGGAATAGTCTTAATCGTGTTAAAATAGGGAAGTACCTCACGGTCCACATGGTTAGAGGAATGATTATGTTAAAAATAAATGTTTTCTCTATCTTTAAAAGACACTTAATATGTATCTTTAAAATAGACGATAAATAATCAAGCTCTCTTCTGCCTCTCTATATATTCCTTTGCTAGATACAGATAAGATAATATCAAAGCAAAAAAAGAAAATCTAAATGTATAATAATTTTAATGTTTCATAAAATAATGATATCTTAATAAAATGTATCTCAAATATAAAAGAATTAATAGATAAAACATTGTAGAGCAATTTACGAACACGCTCCGCTACCCTCCCTGATAAAATTTGTCCCCGATATAACATTTTGATTGGACGCTTTGATTTATTCCTTGTTTAGCTATTAATAGCGAGAGCAGTAAATCTTGATACGTGTTTAAAATACTGTTTGTTTAAAACAAAACTTTCGCAGCGGCATTAATCACTTTTAATTTAGTATAAAAATTACAATGAAATATATAAATCAAATTTAATGTTAATTATAAATGTACTTTTGTAATGTATAAAAAAATCATTAAAAAATTACGCATAGTACAAGTAAAGAACGGAAAACTAAATCTATTTTATATAAAATATAAACTATTTTAGGCACTATAAACTTATCGTGTAACTATACCTATTAAATTTTACCTATTTTAGGTGTAGAAGAAACAAAAACATTCATGTATCAAAATGAAGGGCTCGTTCGTGTCGTTCACAATCAGTACAACAATAGAGACATTACACCCGAGATTGAATTCTCTCCGGGCTGCTGGTCGTGATTTAGATAACTGCACTTGTTGCGAGGGGATGTAACATATGACACGGGACTAATTCGCTCTTACATCTATTGCATATAATTTTCGACCAAATCTTTTAGAGGCTAATAAATATTTTCCTAAAAATCCTAATTTACTTATGCTTAGGCCTAAAAACTTTTAAAAAATGAAACTTTAATAAAAATAACTCTTAATATTAGTATCAAATCTTGATACAATTTAGTAAAAACACGTTAAACAGATATTTCTTTTTTTGCTTAAAAAAATATTTTTATAACTGGGTATTTACCATATCAAAAGTCAATTATGTCACTACGATATTAGGGACCCCTGTCCCGAAGATACTTGTTCACGTCAAAACGCAACAGCACGGGCGCGGGTGCCCCGAGCGCACACAATGCCAATTTTCCGCTCACCGCCACCGACTACGCAATTATTTAGATAAACCTCTCGGCGTGACTATAAAAACATCTTCCCCTCCCCCAACGCGTTTGTTGTTGTCTTTGGGGCTTTGTGAATTTATAGCCTGGCATTATGCCGACGGTTAGGATAAAAATGTACTTTTAATTTATCTCGTTAAAGGGTTGAAGGACGACCGGGTTCGCGAAGTAATTATTCCAAAATTGGCCACTTTATCTGATTAATCCGTTCCATACCCTTTGTGAGGGCGATTATGGAGTCAACTTGTTTTGCTGACTGCGCTCTTTACGAAGTGAAAGATTACATTAAGTTGATGAGGCAACCTATTATTTTCTGCTTGCTTGCCTTTTTAAATAATATGGGAACTGCTATTCAAAAACTAACGCTCATACAAAAGTGAATTCTTTAAAGTAACTACTTACCTTCCAGTTTTAGTTATAATCATCTCCGTGCCTAAATCGTGAAATTTGTCCCACAGCTCCTTAGTTTCTAGTTGGCAATCGACCGATAAAAGTTCCTCACAGTTACAGGAAGTCACAGGAGGTGGCAGAGGTCGAGCTGGTGATGGCGTATCCCTTTCTCCCAATTCTACGAAAATACAAATATTATTAATCACCTTGTTAAAATACCCAAAATTTTTAAAAATAAATTGATAAAAGTGCTCTTTAAAAAACTCTTTATTAATTAGTAACAAGATTTGTTTCTCATCACTAGTGGATAAAGATGATTAACTCGACTAATAAAGGGCGATAGTATATTAACTTCCTACACGTATTAAATCATTGAGACAGAAAAAGGCTATGTGAAACTAACAGTATTATGAGAATTCTATTTTATTATGCTAACAGAGTGTTGTAATCACAAGTTCAATTTACTTTTTGCGTCACAATGGGTGAATATACATGTAACTATTGTATGTCAAAAGTGTAATTATCATTAGGAACTTTATACGATCTTAAATCATAAATAGAAAGCCCGCTCGCTATATAATAACGGAATTAAGGTTGTTACGAGTCAAAGTAGATTGTTAAAGATAAAGTTTTATAATCTTAAACTGTTTTATATGATCATTAAACATGAGAAATTATAGTTATCTAACTTATTAACTAACTTGTTAAAAAAATCTATTGGAATTTATTAAATAAGTATAGGTATTTTCTTAAACGTATTGCTTAAAAAAAAAAAAGCTTTACGCTATATCCCGCACATAGCAAGGTAGATAGTGGGAACCTAGTGTCAAAATACTCCGTTCTCCATTCCTCGCCAAGTTCTGAAGGCATTGCGTGTTGAGTGGCGGAACTCAATCACCGCACATTGCCTCGATACCAGAGCGAAAAAATTAAAATATTAATTTAAATGTATATTTCAAAGGTTACCTGATGAAGGAGCAGGTGATGGAGCGGCCGTGTCTGACGCGTCGCGCTCTCCATCTGAACACTGTTCTACGTCCACTTCAACGTCTTCATCAGGCACTGGTGACCGACAGCTGGAAGCTGGCGAACTAAGAGAGGCAGGGGAGCTTTGTCTAGATGATGGACCTGTATAAAAATAGCAGTAAATACATATACAAATTAATAAGTAATATAAGTAGATGGAATGAACGGCGCTAGGTTAAACTCTACTATCAGCAGTGATCAAGGCTGAGGTTAGGATTAATAACTGTGTATGTGTTTTTTTTCCATCGCTTGGAGATCGTTGTGGGGCACTTATTATTTTAATAAAACCCAAAACAGTGATTTTTTGTCTATTTGTCGGTTTGTCTGTGCGTTTGTTCACGCTAACCTCGGAAATGTTATGTTATGCTAGTGTTATAATAAAAATTAATAAATGGAAAAAAAAATACTACATATTTGTTGAACTGTACCTACCTACTGCTTACCTTTGAATAATGAAATAACATGACAAATTAAAATGTATTTACAATCACTTTTATTCTAATTATTAAAAAATCACATAATTATAATTAAAACATCATAATTACTTATAATTATTTCTTATTTCATTTTTGATGAACTAAATGTTATTATTGCATTGTTATTTTTGAAATTATGATATTTGCCATGTGAAAAAGACGCTAATCTAGACGTGTACATAGGTATATTAAGGCTAGCGTTTTGGAAACATTTCACGATTGTTTCATGTATTAATTTTTATAATAGTATTGTGTAATATATTGTCTTTAGGCGGCAAAAAAATGATATGTTTATATGTTTAAAACCTACAAATATCGCGCTTATACATACACATCATAATATACTGTTAGTAAGTTACTCTTAGTGTTTGATATAATAAATGATTAATGAAACTCATGCATATAAATTAACGAATTAACACCCATAAGTTACCTACCTACCTAGACAGAAATCAACACACATTAAACTAATATAATCTTTAGGGATTTACTTGTCATTTTATATTAATAAATCAATAAATAACAGTGTAGCAAGATTACATAATTGTAAGAAATATAATATGGAAAATTGTTTTTTTCATTTATGGCAACTGTAATCCAAGATCATGATACCACTTTAGGCATTATGCACACACATACATTTAAAAGTACCTACCTAATTTTAAAAACTTTTTATTGCTAGTTGTTTTTTATAAAGATAAATTAGTGTCCATAAAACTACACAATTACCTGGAAATTTAAGTGAAATTGTAATTTGATTGTAAGCAGCGTGTCCCACCGGTCGGGTACTCTAGACCGCGTTCGGTTCCGCGCAATTAATCCCGAATAACGAACGGCAACACGACTCTTGCGCCTGCGCCCGCGCAGACCTCACCAATTAGCAAGCCCTTCGGTTTCCAGAACCATGTTTTATTATACCTCAGAGAAAAGGATTTAAAAGTAACTCGACTGTTACTTTGCTCGGTGAAGCAAAAACTACGGTGGAAAGTAAAACTCAAAATAAGCCTTTGATAGCATATTAAATGTAAATTAGTTAGTACTTAATTACTCTCTCATGGTTCATATACGAGTACATATGTACCAACGTATAGTTTTAAATAAAGTTTAATTATTTTTGTGATCTAATTTTTTAAGTAGAAATTATTAGTCATCCGCATTTTGCTCTGTGATGATTTTATGCCCTAGCTATACCTACGAGTATTACAATTATATATTTCATAGTTTCGATGACATAAAGTCTCGATTATCTTGTACAGAAGGATTTTTCTTAGTAGAAGTATGAAAGTTAGAGAATATTCATTCAAAATACCTACTTTATCTTGCATATAGCCGGTTAAGTAGAGGGAACCTAGGTTGACACTAGTGTTAAGATACTCTATTCGTGACTGCCGCCCATTTTTCGAGACGTAGCGTGTTATATGACTGAGGTCAACGCCACGCTTCGTGTAGTTACCATAACAGAATAATTCATACCCCAGAATGGAATGGAATTCACAACCATCACATAGGTATATTACCGGACGCTATACCACACCGTTATGATGGGGTCCAGCTTATATAAAAAAAAATGTATTTTATAAGAAAAACTTAAAAGTAATAAACTGAAACCTGCTGCTGCTCCGCAAGCAGTAAATACACAAATAAAGCAGTAAATATACAAAAATAGGTTTTGTAGATTGTTTTGCGCCACCAGATAAGATATGCCTGTTTGTCCCCGCCTACAGCACCTCCATTTTTTTAGTTTTACATTGTTTTTATTGGCCTTTTGTTTTTATGATAATAATTTTAATTCGTACTTTTTTCTTTTGTGCGTACCATTTTGAAACTTTATGTACCTTAGTAGAATATGTCACTACCACAATTCTAACAAATTCATCGACATTTCTGCCACTCAACACACAATGCCTCCAGAATTCGGAGGACAGTGGAGAACGGTAGTGTCTTAATGGGAACAGAGTACCTTAACACTAGGTTCTCAACTTCTCATTGCCTAGGTGCTATACCACGGGACACAGCGTAAAGCTGAAAAAAGGTATCCTTTTGAAATTTGACACACTATTTTAATTTTATTTTATTTAACCCACAACTATCATTCATGAAAAGTCAGTAATTTCTTTAACTAGATAGTAATCTGGCGTTACAATGATATTTTTAAATAGAAAGATATTTAAATAACTAAACTAAAACAATTTTAGAGTAACCTGTGTATCATATCGTGAAGATAAATAGCAAATACAGGTAAGTGACTTTTCAATAATCGAAGAAAATACCGACGGTAGACGTCAAATACTGAACCTATTATAATAGAATTGCAAATTGCTAACATACATAATTATATTATTGGCTAAATGTATATAAGGCTTGTATATCTAATATGCAAGCCTTATAGGCTTAAAAATTTATTACTTTATACGTTTTTACAGAAACATTTAACAAAACAAAAGCTTACATTTATTTTTGAAATAAATATACATTGTACAGCTTCAATCTCAGAAAGCTATTCTCATTGTGTTTTTGTCAATTATTTTTTATAGTAACGTTCATTTTATGTAGTAACCTACAAAATATAATACAAAAATAAATTTAAGCAATCATTATATCAATTAAGTTTAACATTAGCTTAAAAACGGTAATATAATTTTATCGTTTCATTATTAGTAGGTGCTTATTTATAACAATTACAGATGACTAGTATATTAAAAATTTTATTCATGTAAATAAAAAATATATTTTTTTAAGATTTTGACCAAAGCATGCAAAATGCTTGAACAGCTGTAATTTTTTTTAACTCTGTTATGATTTGTATTGTCACGTCAATTATTAGCGAGGTCGTAGAGTATAAATGTGTACTTGCAAGTTAGGAAAATTAATTTTCCAGAAGTTAGAAACTTAGGCCTATCTTACCGAGAAATGGCGGCGACCTAGCGACGGGGCTGCGCGGCTGTTCTGCGCTGCGGGCCATGATGGCCGCGATGGAGAAGTCCGTGGCCCGAGTCTTACCCTCCTCCGCCACCATCCTGGAGCCCCACCCTTCCACATCCATCAACACTTAGTACTCCAGTTCAAACTTCACCGTTTCATTCCGTCCGACACATTGTCCGTTACGCATAACAACAGGGATACATGAGGCAACTAAAATAAGAGATGCACACCAATGATTTCTCAGCACACAATCATTGTTTGGGCCACGAGCGTGACAGTAGAGTCGTGCCGGGTGTCGTGACAGAGCTGGCACAGAGCTATAAACGCGAAGCGACACGGCGGCCGAGCGCGGACTGAGCGCGCGGCAGCGCGGTGCTGGCGGGGCGGGGCGCGGGGGGCGGGACGGGCCGCCTCCCCATCCGCCACTGGCCGCGAAGCCCGCTGTCGCCGCGCAGGGGCCGCGGCCGGTACCCCTACTCATAACAATATCGCATTATTATTTAATTTGTATTCCATATCACTTGCTCGCTCCCGTCATAATTCATTATTAGCATTCAATAATTTACAAATTCCGTTACTGTTGAATTTCAGACAGTAACAGTAGGTAGGCTACTGTTGAATTTTACATACGAACGTATGAAATATATTTCATTGTCTAAATACTATATTCAATGTTAAAAATATTAATTTTATAATGATGTGACGTAAAAATAATAATTTCAAATAAAACGCGGGCGCACCAAACTTAACTGCGCCGCCCATTAGACAGATCAGAAGATTAGACAGAGAGGGGACTATTTTATGATGTTCAATAAATACTTGAAAGAATAGGACAGCGTTATTACTATTACTCTGACATTTAATATTATGCGCAAGTATGTGATACTCTCTTCTCGAATAAATATTGCATTTACATTTTTTTATATTAAAACTGATTGGTCTTCCTTAATTACTATTATTTCAAGCAACAGTAATTTTCTAACAAATGTGGTAAAGAAAAGATATTTCATAATTTTATTAACATATGTTTTCCAAGACACGCCAATAAAATAAACATTATAAGAAAAAAAACAACTCATAGTTAAAGCTGCTTATATATTAAACATACAAGCCAAGAGTTTTACCTCATGCTGACTACTGAGACTGTCTCTACATTACAAACCGCTGTTTGGGAATAGGTACTCAGACAGAAAACGTATTGTTTCTACTTTTTGAAATAGAGCCCCACTGCTGACTCTACGCGAGTTTGAAAATATGAAAAACATTTCGCTTAACTCTCCTGGCATGGCATTAAGAGATATTATAAGGCGCTTTCTTGGTGTTTTTCAATTTGGCCAAATGGCTTCCGGGAGCTTTGTTTTATGACAACGTGGGTTGAACGTAGGTACACTTTTATAAAAAGTAGGGACCTCAAACATTTTCTAATTTATATATATTTTTAGTTATCATATACCTACTTACTTATATTTTTATTATTTAAAATACTTATACGTAGGTACCTATTAATACGTGCACATATTAAATGCCACTCGTAAAACTAGTCAAAATATAACAAAATAAACCGGAACACATAATTCAGTATAAAGTCAACAAGACCGTAAAAAATAGGAAACAGCCATTGAATAGGTATCGTGGTGAGACACAAAGAAGCATTGTACAACAAAATCACGCAAAGGACGGCGCCCGCAAACAAAAATGTCAGAGCATCAATAACATTTGAAATGTACAAATATTTGTTCACAGAGTACACGTGGTGAGCCACACAGGACGCCATCTTGCTTATTGTGCAATTTTATTCTCACAATATTGCAAAAAATCTTTTCTTGTTAATTTAGTAACGTTATTCAATTTTGTTTTTAATAATAACCCAAAAATTTTAAACAAAATTAAATATTAATTAAATCTTCAAAAAAATATTAAGTTCAGAAACAATTTCAAAGATGTCTTACTTTGAATCCCCCAATCGTATTTATAAATTTACTACCGTTGGTACATAATTAATTAAGAAATCAGATTGTAGACTAACTAATTACTCTATATTGCTGAAGGAGTATTTGTTCTGGGGCATATATAATGTTTATTAACTAATAAAATATCTCCATTATACACCTACAATATTACACCTCGCACAGACAATGAAAATGATTTGTTTAAGATAACATTACAATTCATAAGGTATCAAAAACCACAGATCCTGTAAACATTTACAATAATTTAAAAATAAATATATATAACGATACACAAATAAAGAATAAGCGCAACATAAAAAGGCAAACAAATCGCGAGCATTATACATGACAAATGTAATGCCCGGTGTCGGGTTGCGCCCACCCGCGCGACGGATTAGTTTCTACTTTCGTGCTCCAGCTATTGGACTTGGGAGAACGGCTGAACGATCCGTCAAATAACTTCTGTTTGCGATTTACTCCAATTTGCATACGTTTTTTTATTTATTATGTTTTTTATTCGTCATAAATGAATGTAAGACTATAGCTTGATTAGTGTGTGATTGTGTAATGAATTTAAAGATGTAATTATAAATAGGGTAGATAGGTCGGTGCACATACTTATGAGAAATCTTTAAAAAATGTATAGTTTGAGAATGATATTTTTAAAGACTGTAAACTCGACTGGTTATGGGTTCGCTCCCTACTCGAGAAAGTTAAAATATTTAACTTTAATTTTATATTTTCGTTTCTTCGCTCTGGTGTCGAGCCTTCAGAATTCGGTGGTAAATGGGGAACGAAATTTTGTAACGCTAGGTTTCCTCTGCCTACTCTCCTGTGTGTGAGATACAGCATGAAGCTGATTTGAAAATGAAATTTTATAATATTTGAAGAAGCATTTAGAAACCTTAGTATGTTAGTATGTAGTGGAATGGAAACACAGTATCAGATTACTTTCCGTTTGCTCCCTAAATAGGGGCGCCCTCTACCCTTGACGTTTGCCATGCCATCAATACGACTCCTTAAAATAATTCAATCGTTAAAACAACTCTATTTTCGGAATGACTTAAATAGATTAAGAAATAATGAATGTAGTTCGATTAGTTATTTTCAAATATAGGTAGTTATACCTACTACTATACTTAGATAAAAGTAGGCACTAGTACCTACTACTTGATTCCTAAGTTTAAAGTTCTATTAAGCTAGTTGGTAAGAGCGTGTTTTTTGTTTATCGTAAACTATAACCTTTATAAATATAAGTCTTAAATTAGATATTTTTTTATGTGCATTCTTAACAATATAGACATATCGTTCCCTATCAAATATAGAGAAAACAAGACAAATGAAAATGGCCAGTAAAATTCCTACTAATTTATAATTAAGTCATCAACCACAAATTGAAAGATTGAAAAATATCATTATACTTAACACTTGATAAACGAAGCATAAAGTCTTAAGAATAAATGTTTAATTACGATTATATGACGGAGTCCATAGATTATAGCATATTTCATCATTAGGTTTCTACAAATGCTTAACCATTTCAAATATACACAAGATTCAATCGATAACAACGTAAGCTCTATCAATCTGAGAAATGGTCGATAATACCTCATTACAGTAAACTAGTAGCAAAGGCCTCCACGGCAGCCATTGTTGCGTGGATAAGCTCATTATTTATGTACTATTAGGCACACAATCTGTGCATAAGTTAACCATTTACATGAAAGCAACTACCGCCCACCTCTACGCCGCCATGAATTTCTAAATAACCTACGTGTCTTTGTATAGTTAATAGTTGAAATAACCTTTTACTAAACAGAAATTGCCATAATAAATAGCTAACATGAAAAAAGTGTATTTTAATAAAAGCTTTATAAAAATTAAGCAGCTTTATGAACCACATATTATTTCAACTGTATCTTCTTAATTGTTCGAGATAACGCGTTTAAATCACGTATAATAACACGTTTCTTATTAATATATTCTTTTATATTCTTTTGTAAAACTTTATGTCTAGTTACATATTACAGTTTTTAATTAGATGCTGTTAGTATCTACACAAAACTATTACTTTCAACCATGATACTAAATGCAATAGTAAAGAAATATATCAATATTAAACTTTGCTACGACTCGGAGCATATATCAAAACCGCATTCAGCATAATAGTTCTACTACCAGCACAGTGGCATAACGCATTGAATAATTTTCAGTTAAGAGTATTTAAGCTTTTATCGAGGTACGGTCATAAATCGGTGCGCAGACGCACGTAATCCCCTCCCGCTCTCCCTCTCCCTCCCCCGCGCCGCCAGCTATAAACAGAAGTCTACGTGTTGGACTTATAAATCCTGCTCTTAACTATTGTATCTGATGCCACAATAATGAAGTTAGCTCGTTCAGGAAGAATTATGCGACCATGTGGGTGGCCGACGCGGTTGGAATGAATCCTTAAAGATTATTGTGTACGAATGTGGTGAACCAATTTTTTGTACAAGTCGGTAGTTGCGTCGACGCTCGAGGTTGCGCAGCCGGTGCAAGGTCTCCTGAAAAAACAACGGATAGCGGCTAAGCCACACGTCTGGTGACAGTGTCGGGTTGCGGGTTCCGAGAGCTGGCCTTTAATAAATTCTTTACGACTATCGTTTGACACGTCACGATCAACAAATATCTATAAAAGCAATAAATCAAATTTGGTTTACAATTTCTAACATCGTTAATTCTTGCTATAAAACCAGTAAAAATTTTACTGGTAGAATATCTACCAGCGGGGAACGGAGTGTCTTAACATTAGGTTCCCTCTGCCTACCCTGCTGTGTGCGGGATACAGCGTGAAGCTAGTAGAATATCTAATTCCAAATTGGGTTTTTTTCTTATAAATGTTATATTAAACATATTTCCAACATTTTTAATTATTACGTAATACAAAAAAAAACATAGTTATAAAGGAAATCAAATATCTTCTGACATGATAAAAAATAAAAAAGTTCTATTAAATAAAACTCAAATTTCATACTTAAGAGTGCCTTAATCCCTTTGCTACATTTTACAGGTAACACGAGGCAGCGTGAAAGGTGTAGCTAACAAGTGTGAAGCGAGGCTCGAAGAGGCGTGCGTAATCGCTCCTATATAAACAAACTCTCATTCTGAACACTAAAAAACCGATATATTTCACCAAACTTTTATATCCGTTCACTCTAACTTAAAATATATTACATTTCTTTAGCACCTTTTGTATCTTTTAGTGCGTTATCCCTACTTTTATGAGTGCAAGAGGTTCGTAAATCATTGTAGTGGAAGTGGTGTACAATCGTAAACAATACGCGTCCCGCAGGGCGGCGGGTCACCCGGCGGTAACTGTCTCTTCGCTATCATATCTAACAAGAAATAATATTTTAATTTCATTAAATATCTAATATACTTCATTGCAACTACTAACTCAATATTTTAGCACAATAATTTGTTTGTAAAATTAAATATTTTTGTAATTAGAAGATTTTTTCTTTTTTTTTAACCGACTTCTGTAAGAAAAGGAGGTTACACTACAATTCGACTGTATTTTTTGTAAATGTATAAATCTGTTTATTATATTTTGTAAATAGTATGACTATTAAACATATTTACCTATATACGATGCTGTAATCGAACATGAATAATCAATGCGAGTAAAGTAAGGGCAACAGAGAAAATATTAAGTAATAAATATTTGGCTTAGCTATATTCAACAAATACACAATAATAGAATTAAGGCTCTACGTGAACATTAGGCGCATTACCAATACATTACCGATAACAGTTAATCCGTGATGTGTCAGTGCTGTAAATTAAACTTTATATCAGTTTTAACGACCACCTCGAATGGTGTTTTGATTGCAGACGGCTGGAGGCGTCGACAACTCGACATATCGATAAGACGACAGTTATCGCAGAACACAAAAAAACGCACGTTTTATAGCTAAAAAGTAATTCTCACGCAGCACCTCAGCCTAGGTCTACATATCCGTCATCATGGTTATATTTTTATGTGGATTCCTACATCACAACACACTTCAATTTTACGAGCATCGATATAGGCTCGACTTGACATTATGGGATATCGTCAATAATTTTTAAGTATCTGTCTAATAGCTCTGTTTTGTTAGACCTTATAAAGTTTCATGCGGTTCCTGTCAGAATATAACTATGGCCCGACAATCGTAAAATATTATTTACGGTTAGATGAATTATTATATTTTTTTCATAAAAACCGCCTAAACATTTGTTTTTATTTTAACAACAAGTGATTTAACGCTCATCGATATACTAATACGCTAAACTAACCGTGAAACGAGTCCACAAAACACGTAAAGAGCATCAAATGATAACAAAAAGGCGGCCATTAATCTCTTATTGTATGGCGTCGTCGAAACGTTCCGTTTTGTTTGCGGACTCGTCCCGATTTATACAGACATGGCTCGTTTGCAGTTTGCTATTGTCCTTAAACGATCGGGTGTGATCACACACAAAGGCTATAACAAATGGCCCGAAAATAACTGTCTATACATCATACTTATGTACACAAACCATAAATTTAAAACGACGAAACTAATTTCAAGCAAAGTATATTAATTGTCGTATAACATTAAAGCAGCCTTCGTTTAGTCACTCACTTCATAAAGAGTGCCAAGTGACATGTCTCTATATTTTTTCAGTTTCTTAATGAAAAAATATTTTTAAATAGTAGGTAATATAAAATCAAACCTAAAATTAAATATTAATATAAATGATCGAAATGCCATAAAAGTTTAAAAAGAAAATAGTTTTAAAATTGATTTATAATTTTAAATTTAATAAATATGTGAAATAGCACGTTGGTAGAGATACTTATATATAATATATAATGATATGATAAAATATTTGAATAAAATTTATTTTTTCACTTTAACATCGTTTAGGCGGACTTACGTCAAAACGAATCTGAATCAAATGCATGTAGTTGTAGGTTCAAATTCAGATGAAACGTGCCTTAAATGTAACAGTTTATTCAGTTAACTTAACATTTAGGTGTCATGGTAAGTACGAGTATGGTAAGTGTTATGAATACTGCCGACGGTCTGTCTTCTTAAAAAGGTAAAAGTTAATTAGTCATATTTAAGGATAGGGGAGACTTTTATATGCAGTACACAATACTAGCTAATGTTGGCATTCCTAAGAAGCTTCTTACGCGTAACAGCAGTAACGGCAAATTTAAAAGCAATTAATTTTAATATACCGCCGGGTATAACGCGCGCCTAGAGAGCGATCGCTCATAGAAACGTGAAGAATTTGTAGATTTAAAATGTTTAAATCTCTTTTGTCCGAACATCACTGATGGCGGAGCGCTCGCGGTCGTCCCGCGGGACCGGCTCCGCTTCTCATGCTCCCAATTGACAGCGAGTGACGTGTGACGGCCATTGTCACGTTGACATGTTGACATTGTCAAACTTGACTTCTGTCCGGATTCCGCATGTAAATACGGAAATATTACCCTCGGCACCGACACAATGCATGAGCAAATTAAATAATAGAATAATAAACTAACACCATCCGCCAGCTGCAGTCTGTAAAAATTTTGTCATCAATCTTTATAAAAATAATATTTGGAATTATTACTAAAATAATACCTACGCACGAAACTCTTATTACTTATCGAAATATATATAAACATTTAAAGACATAACTACCCTACAATACATGTGGGATAGGTAATAAGTATGTAATATTTTTATTTTGTATTCTTTGTTATTTCTGATACTCTAGATGTAACTTTTATTACTTTGGCAAAGTAATAATATATCAGACACCTAATATTGTTTTTCATATTTCGTATAATAAGAATATCTATACCTATATATCTTTTTAACAAATAAATTAGTATTACCCTAAGACAAATTTTGTAAGACGAACAATTGGAATAACTTCACGGCTCAAAATAAGCAATGTCAACACTCATTTATAATGCACATGAAAAAATGTAATAGTTAAACAAAAAGAGGTACCTTGACCCCTGGTGAGTGCCCCCCGCGCGTCCACCCTGACTCCTGCAGAGACTTTTTCTTTCCAGAGCTGTGACAAAGTGACAATTTGAACATTCTTCTCTAATGTTATTTAGAAATATTCAACAAAGAAACAATTCGCTTTATTTATGGTCGTGTTGTCGCCCACAATGGCCTCAACGTGTATTCTGTTTTAGCTATTTCATTTCCGGACATGTTATATAAGAAAAGTTACAAATATACATTTTTGAAAATCATTTTTTATATAGGTATGTAGCTATATAAAACTTTGTTACAATTGTTGTATGTATGTTGGACTGCAACTGATTCTATCCATCCATTGAAGTCCACTGCTGGACACAGGCCTCCCCTAACGCTCGCCAGGTTGTCAGTCCAGCTGGTTGGAGGGCGGTCTGTGCTCCTTTAGCCGAGACAACTGATTAGTAAATAAATATTACTTGTCAATGTAGAGTTATTTTTTATATAATACTTACTACGTTCGTTAAATTTCTTACTTCTAACTATAAGAAGCTGTCACGGTATTATTAATTGTATGCAATCAAAATTGACAAGTATCCGTAAACTCATATTATAAGTACATTAAAGAGCAGAATAACAGACACATATGAGAGCGTCAAAATCATGTTTTCATATACCACAACATTACACAAACTGTAACTTGTTCTGACATATGCCTGTTGTAAAATCACAAGAGGGCAAACTTTCCCGCCTCTGTATTTAGGTAGGTATACCTATGTAGGTATATATATAAGTACGTGAAATCGTTAGGTAGGATAAAAATAAGAACAACTAAACTATTCGTTCTTGTAATAGGTGCTTACGATGTCGTTGTCATGTAAGTTACAAATATTTTGAACTTTTTAAATTATGTCATAGGATAAGTTATCAATATTATAGATACATATCTTTTATATAAAAAGCTTTTTATTAGGAATACATTAAAATATTAAAAAATAATTGGTGACTAATCATTATCTCTTCTTATTAATATAACTTTAAATATAGTCGAAACAAAATTCTAATAAACGCTACACTTAACTTTTAGTTTACCCGATACGATATACGTGAGCTATAAATAATGAAGCATGATCTTCTAAGTCACATAATTATAGATAGCTGACAAGGGATGGGTGTCCCCAGTCCCACCCCTGCTATTAGCTTCATTTTATCTTCCAATTCTGTCCACTGATCCGTTGGGGACGAGACTAAATATCTTGTACAAATAAACATTTTGATTGTTATATCGCCTGGGGGTGAGTGGAGTGAGGAGCTGTTGCAAATCGGATTATGTGGCGTGTGGTGGATCACTGTGCCTAATTAAAAGAAAGATTTATGAGATAATCTGGAACAAAAGTGCTCATGCTATAATAAGCTTATTAATTTTAGGTATGTTTTAGCTATCGTTTGTTATACAGACAGATGATGTTTTCTTTTGTCTTATATTTTTCTTTATTGCTTAGTGATTTCGCACTTAGGTCTTAATTCTAATACCAATTACCACTAACTTTTCTATAAATTGACTAATTCTATTGATAATTATTATGTAAACTCACAGCAGTTGCATTCAATTAGGCAAATTCTAACTGTGGTAGGTATAATAATTGCAAGGTTGCGAATGTATGGATAATTAATTATGTAGCATCTTTTTAGTCTACCTATAGATAGATAGTATCTTTTTTGTATCATCTTCGGGTGTCCCTCTTATAACCGAGGGAGCCCAGTGCTAAGATTGACCGTATTAATTGGATTTTTACTATTGTATTTTGGCAATCTTCCTTTAATATTCAGTGTTTGTTTCATTTATCTAAATTTCATAAAGTATTTAGTTCAACAAAATGAATTAAAATTATAATGTTATTAGAACACGAAAGTAAGTAATTCAGATTAGTACCTACTCTTAACAATTACATAATAGTGCTGTTCTAGCGGGCGAAGCCGCTGGCGGGTCGCTAGTATATTATATATATTCTTATTTCCAAACAGTAGATAACATGTCTCATGAATACAGCAATGTTCAAGCCATCGCATACCACTACCGAAAACAAACAGCAGTTAGTGAGGTCGTTTGGATCAATTTACATGAGCAAACAATGGTAAGCCTCTATTGTCAGACATTACTCCGCCCAGTTCAGCTCACGGACTACCAGCTAATATGCAAATTATAAAACTATAGTTAACTTTTCTCATTTCTTATCTATTGTTATTACCAACTATAATAATACGTGTAACATAAAAAATATTATATTAGGTACCTTTCCCCCAAAAGAAAATTGTGTGTTTGAATGTTATTCAAGTTCTATAAATCTGCTTTGATAAGGTGCTAGGTTAGCTTTAGTTTACGTTTTTTTAGTAACTTTGCCTACATTTGTAGACCCAGTTATATATTTTTATTCTAAACGAACATTCTATATCAACAATCACATAGTATATTCTAACATATCTGTCGAGTCTATGCAAATGGCGAAACCAGTTACTCCAGTGTTGTAGTCGAGCGCTGAATGACGGTGCACATAGCGCAAAAGGACGACCGTTCCATGCCTATTCATGAGGTGACGGCTGCGCCCTCGGCTCCCCACCGCATTTGAATAAATACAATTAACTTGTTTGTTTTGGTCGCCCCTACACGCCCTGTCGAACCGTTTTCCGGTGACACATTCTTCCACTCTCCTTATAAGTAAGTATATAGGTACGTATGTAGTAACATATTTCGCAAGGATGGTATTCAAATTAAGTCTAATGTAGTATTCGGCAGCGGGCACGTCGGCGGCGAAGCTCAAAGCAGACGAGGGCCGCGGCGCACTACACTGTTATTATCTCAACACCATCGCACTCTCACCTAACCCATTCCTTTTTTGCTAGACGCCTCCGTCTCCTTCTCACCTTGCTGGTCGGAGAGGGACCCTCAGTCATTTATACTAAACTCGACTCGAGGGCGTTCCCTCGACGATTTATCATTTAACGTTGCCTACAGACATTATTTGAAACGCATTAAATTCGCGGTTGTGGAAAATTTGTCGGCATCGAAATTAGTACTTCTCTCCGAGTGCATAATTTATCGCTTACACAGGCACAGCATCCGGCGTGCGATTTGATGATTCTAATTAAGAATTCATTGACGTTGATGATCGACTCCTGGCTGGTGGTGTTACGAAATAGTGGGTTAATTATATCTACTATCATTCAAACAAATAATAATGACCTAATATCACAGCTCAGAAATGCTAAGCATATCCCAACAACGTCATGTCTGACCAAGCCTAACAACGAAAATAAAAAATTCTAAATATCAAATTCGCTTGAATGGCGTATCTTGTGTGTAGATATCAAGTGGCTAGAAGATGAATGAAGATGCAACTAGAACAGTACAGGTTTATAAATACAAGAGTAACAGCCACTTTTTGAGGCTAGTGGTGGCGCATAGGCATAAACGTATGACTATAAATGTGACAGGTTGTGAATTCGAATCTCACTCGAAGAAATGAAATATGTAATATTTTCATTTCTTCACTCTGATGTGGAGCCTTGAGTTCCGCCACTGAACACGCAATTCCTCCAGAATTCGGCGGAAAATGAGAAGCAGAGTTTCTTAACACTAGGTTCCTCCAACTACCTTGCTATCTGCAGGATATAGCGTGAAACTGATAAAAAAAATTACGGAGTCGCTAAATAATTATTTTTGTAACAAATTAAGATGATTTATATCATCTACATACAAAATCGATAACTTTACAATATAACATAAAATGATAAACCTGCTGCCAGTTACTATGTAGAAATTATAAGGACAAGTGCCAGTACCGTAAGTCCAACTGCCCTGAGGAAGCAGTCACGCGCGGCGCGAACATGTGATGAATATGTATCGGCACTCGGCAGGCCGCCGCGGCGCCTTGTAATTTGAGCCTCGCCGGTGATTATTTACGTGAGAGTGGACTGTGATCCCCCCTCCCCTCCTGCGCTCCCCCTCGTCCGGCGGAACGAATCGGTGATTGCGCGAGAGCTGATGCAGCCGGAGTGCTCCTTACTCACTACTGCTTACTGCTTAGCACGGAAATATGAAAATGTTATGCCTATTTACTTGTAACATATTTTTTTGTTTTATTTTCATAAACTATAAGAAACCAGTTGTGGTTGGGTGTGGGACTATACGGTTCCCACTCGAGTAAATGAAATGTGTAATATTTTCATTTCTCCACCAGTTTTCACTCACACACGCAAGGCCTTACAGAATCTAGTGGAAAACGGGGAGCGAAGTGTCGTAACACTAAGCTGCACTAAGCAGCACTCTGCCTGGTACATATTAGATACAGCGTGATGGTGAAAATAATAAAAAAAACTATATATTACTCAATAAGATTTTTTAATTAAAAATAAACTAAAGATTTTGCTGTAATTTAATGATACTATTTTATGTTTTACTTAATTATGTAACGGTATTTCAAAATTAGCAACGTTTTTGGTACAAAAAACAAAACAGTAACTTTAAAGTAAGAAATAATTTTATGTAAATACAATCTTAGAATGAAATTATTGACCTATTTGTAGTTGTTTAAGTATCTACCTTCGTCCCTTGTGGGTAGAATCTAACGTATCACGCCATTAAATCAAAACTGTGAGGTTTAAATGAAAAATGCTGTTAATTTATCATTAATATCCATTTTCACAAATTACATACAAAAATATTACCTACCTGTAGTCCGAGACCATATTTTAGAGGCAGAGCGAAGTCTTTGGCATATAAATCATATCTCATTAACACGGCAATTTAACACGAAATGTAAAATAAGTGGAACATAGCAACGGGGTTTCATAAAATTTTATTTTTTATCTTAACAAAGACGTGATAGAGTGATGACGGTTGTTGTGACTTGTACTGGCATTTGCGTGTAAAACACTGTGCCGGTTACTGCAGGGATTGGGTCAGTGGTCTTTTTGTGCAAAAAATTAAGATCGACACTTTAACGAAAGGACAGGCTGAGAATATTAAAAGGTCCGCGCGCTGACAACATAATTATGGGTATAAATGTCTGATAACTTAAACGTGCAGAAAAAAATACTTAGTAAATGTTAATAGAATGAAATGAAAATGAAAATAGATTATTTATGTTAAAAGAATGCCTCTTTTTGCTATCTAAACGAAAAAAGTAATAGGTATCTGTATTATGTATGTAGGTATAAAATACTATATACATTGATATATATAAATATGTTATATCAAATAGTAGGTAGGTAAGTATAGGTATTTAGATATATTATTTACATAACCGTTTTGATTGATTTTATTATTTATAATTACATAAAATTATTGTTTCCTAAGAATTTAGTGTTGACATATTCCGCATTCGTGCTGTAGGGCATGTGGGAAGGAACTTTTTATGCTTTACTAGTATAATTTAAGTTTTAAAGTTATAAAAGTTATCCTGTACACAAATGACAAATTTACATCTGAATAATATTCCCTTATTAAAAGCAATACAAAATATAATCTGATAATTCAGAGACAAAATACAAAACATAATTTTCCCAATTATAAGCTTTAGGATTTAATACAACTAGTGCCATCTATCGAAATACAACTAAACAAAAGTAAAGGCTACGGTACAATGTGTTGTATCCCACTATATTTTACTTGTCTTCTGGTAAAGAAAATATAATATTGATTTATAGCAATAAATTATTTTTATAATTTCAATATTACCTAGGCAGCAACTGTGTGTTTTGTAAACAACAAAACGTTAAATTGACTAGTTTCAATAGGTGGGCATGTCGCGTTGATCTTAGACTAGGTCTAAAATAATATCATAACTCTAAAAGAAGGCAAACAAAACTATTTCTTTTTAAATCGTAAAATGGGCTATTATTCCACTAGCGCATTAAATATATATTATAGGAGAATGAGACACTGTATTCGGGTTGATAGCTCTGAAGCACCCCGCTGCGTTGGGCCCCTAAAAACACACAGACCGCGGGGCGCCGCACTCTACCTTTTACTAATACCACCGTCTTTCCCTCCGTCATGCCTTATTTCATTCGAACGTCTCTCGTTTTTTCAACGTCTTCGTTTTTTCGCCCTTACCTCAAACAATAATAACAAAACGAGTCTCTGATGATAGTAATCCTTCATCCTCATTGTCTTTTGGCAGTTTCGTGGAATAAAATATGTTGTGCTCTCGCGACTTGATATCTGAACGTCGTATTATAAATGGCGTCGTTTAAAATATTTTAATACCTTGTACATCACGGCGATATTAATTTAGTACGCTTGAGTTGAGCAAGCTGGGTGCCACTGCTGGAATGCTGAATGACGGATTATTACCGACCACCGAGATCGGGAGATAACCACATCTGATCCTGCTGATTCTATCGTTGCCTTCCGTTTCCCTTATACTTATAGCTCTAAATTATTTCTATCTATGCTTACTTAGCACGCAACACTTGTACAGTATGATACATTAGTAGGTACATACATATTGTATACTACATTGTAATATAGATATAGATATATGTTTTGTTTATATACCTCCAAAAGCATACATCTAATTCGCTGTTTTAAATTGATTTTTTTTATCGTACTTTTAAATTTACATTTATAAATTTAAATTTCATCCAAATAACTTACATACATACATTTATATTTTCTGTTGGTAATTTATATTTTCTTTTAATTTTTATCTTCGCTCTGGTGTCGAGGCAAAGTGTGGCATTGGGTTCCGTCTATCAATACGCAATGCTTCCAGAATTTGGTGGAAAGGGGGGAATTGAGTGTCTTAACACTAGGCTCCTTACCATGCTGTGTGCGGAATACATCGTTTAAATTTAACTAGAGCTACTAAAAATTTTATTTAAACTACTTGCTTAAAATTTAATTTTCTTATGCTTGTGTAATATTAATTAATTTCGATAAATTTAAAACGTAGAAATCTGAATTTAAAGTTTCAAAGTACGAATTTGATAGTAATAGTATCAGTTGGGAATTCAAAATTTAACCATAATTTAACCTTAATAGTGAATGCCTACATAAATATTTATTTAGTAGAGTACGGATGCATGGTAAGCTGATAAAAATTTATATTTCAGTTGACTATTTGAAATTACCGCTAAGCCTGTTAGCTACTGATACGTCAATACTTGCAATGCAATGTTTACTTTACCTAGCAACCGTTGCTAATAGGAACTTGTATTGTTGTAACCTAGAGTTTGTGCTGTGATTTTCTTAATTTATTAATTTGTTTAAAAATGGTTCAGATTACCGTTGATATGGTGCGCAAGAAAGCAGAACATCACGATGGATTATTAGCTCCTTTAGAAGAAATAGCGCTACACCAGGAGAATATTGAGAAAATAGAGTTTATCCAAGATTGGTGCCCAAAACTAAAAATTCTTTTAATGCAGAGTAATTTGATAGCCAAAATAGAAAATTTGAACAAGCTTAAGCACCTTGCTTATTTAAATTTGGCATTGAACAATATTGAAATTATTGAAAATCTAGAACGATGTGAATCTTTGCAAAAATTAGATTTGACGCTTAATTTTATTGGAGAAATTTCGAGTATAGACAATTTGGCTGGTAATTATAACCTGGAAAACTTATATTTAACTGGAAATCCTTGCACAGATTATGAAAATTATCGAGATTTCGTTATTGCTACTCTACCGCAGCTTGCCTCGCTCGATGGGCGAGATATTGAGAGGTCAGAACGCATTAAGGCTCTACAAAATCTACCTGTTATAAGATCAGATATTCTTTACGATCAAAAAAATTACACATACGAAAGAAAACAACAAAAATCACGTTTAGAAAAGGAAATTGGAGATAAATGGTCAAATGAATATAAAGATATGAATACTGATGAAATAACCAAAAAATTTTGGTCTGAAAAAACTGAACACGCTCCGGAAGTAAGATATGAAATAGAACGTATGCGAGTTTTAAAGTCAAAATCTTATGAGGTAGAAAAGAAAGATGACCACCATGTTCGTCAAGTCAAATTTTTCACTTCTGATGGGAGACCTTTCAACATAAATCAACCTAAGATAAACTTTAAATTTACTGATACATTACCTGATGTTTATAAATTGGATTTAGCTATTTATAAATATTTAGATACAAGTCTTCTCGATATTGACATACAGGCAAATTATGTAAGAGTAACAATTAAAAATAAGATTTTTCAAATTCACCTCCCAGAAGACATTGAAATTACTAATTCAACAGCACAAAGATCTCAAGTTACTGGACATTTGGTTATTACTTTACCAAAAGCAAAAGCATTTAAGGACAATTTCCACCTTACAAGTCCTAAAGGGCTGCCTCAAGCAACCACAGACAAAAAGATACATTGCCGAGTAAATTCTATACAATCTAAAAGAGAATTTTTGGAAATAGGCTCTTCTGATAATGTTCTTGATTTCAATAGCATTACTAAAACAAAACCTACGTCATATTATAGAGATTTAAAAATGAATTTTATTGAAAAACAATGCTCTCCAGATTTTATAGATGATCCAGAAGTTCCAGATCTCATATAAAAACAACAATAAAATAAAGAATAAAAGACAATATATTTTAGTATTTTATTTTTAGATATATTTCTTATTATAGTTAAAGCACGCATTACACTCTGCACTTAGCAAAATATTGTTTTATGTCGGCTTAGAATTAGATTTTTTCGTAATGTAGATTTTTATACCATTTGAAAATGTCTGTTCTGATAATAAATAAAATGATGTTCTGAAAATAACATTTATGTTCATAGTGTTTTTTTTAAATGTTTTTGCCTCTCCTGAGAATTTGCTTAATAGGATGTTAGAAGCTTTACATTCTAAGTCGACGATATTACAATTTGTGACAGACTTTTTCATAAGTAGTTACTGTTTATATAGATAATCAATTATGTTGCCACAAAAATTCTATAATAGCAATGGTATATTTTTGGTTTCTTTTTATATTTACTTGCAATAAATTAATTGTTTATTTCTTATTATATAATATCTACATAATAATATTATGACGACGTAAGGTCTTAAAGTAAAGTTATATTTTAAGATAGGCACATATATAGATTAAGTATTATGTATTTATAATAATATAATTATAAATTGTGGCATTGCTTTTATTTTACATAATATATTTAAATACATAAACAAGACCTTTTAAAAAAAAATCATCCAGTAAGTAAAATACTTTATCAACAATCATACAATTCCTGTCCACGTATTTAAGGTACTTTAAATATGTTATGGCAGCTCAATTATCACGAAACACATATAAGTATAAACAAAATAAATAATAATATCTAACAAAAGAATACATTGGAATAATTCATAAGTAAGCTGCAAAAAGCTGGATCCTTCATTCACATATCTGAGTATTAAGCGTATATATATTTACAAGAAGAAAGTAACAACAACAGTAATAAATATAAGTAAATATAGTCAATTTTCCGAAATATTAAGTTTTCCTTATAAGATATAGATTCATCATAAGCTTATTTATGAGAATATATTTGAACACATAGATTGTGATGTTACAATGTACATGGCCATGAGTTTCTTTGCCTGGATCTTTTCATGAGCTCAACTATTTGAACGGGCTTTTTTCAAGTCAAAATTACACATTTTTTTGGTTATATTGTTTTTCATTTTTTACTTTTTTGACATGTCGAAGTAAATGTTAAGCATTTTTATGGAATAAAGATATTTTGACTTTGATGATGATGTGATGTAAACTTATATGCAAGCAGTTTCCATAAACAAATGCGAAAAGAATTCATGTAAAGCAATAGCTTCTATGAAGTAAAATTATACTAGAAAACATTTCAAATATCATGCGCTTCATTTGCATCAATTAAAGGTATTCCATTTTCAGGTGGAGAGACCATTATTGTTCTGAAACCATCCACATCGTGCATTTCTTTGGATGAGAACTTTGCAGATATTTGATGTCGACCTGCCCATGGTGGTGTCAACTTAAACTGCGCTGTCGCCTGAGCCCCTGGAGCCACGTTCTGGAAAAAAGGTAACATAAAATTATACTTGTGCCTCTATGCTACGAGGCCAGTTGTTTCTGACGGACAGTTGTATCTATATATTTCCACTTATTTTTATTATAAATATATAATATATACGTCTATCAGTTCTCCTTAATTATATAATGAAACAAACTCTACCTTATAGGCGTTGTGAGCGAACAAACTATCCAAGAACATTTGTACAAAAATACATAATTTACAAAAATTGTTTTTGATATATCATAATAATGATTTACCTCATTTAGTTCAATTTTAAGCTGTTTATCGAGACCTGGACCTTGTATGTAAAACTTGCCGTTCTTCAACGCTATCGGTAAAGGATTTTCCAATGTCACAGTTACTAGAAACTCTTGTTTCGAAGTAGGCTTTCCATCAAAAGATATTTTAATATCTGGATTACGAACTCTAAAGTCATCTTGTGCGAAGTAGTCAAAATTCCTGTCAACAATGGTTGCTAAGCAGGCAATGTTGAATGAAGCCTGAAAATATTTTCGAAATTACAATAAGCTGAATATACTGGAAAAATGCTCACATTCCATAAAAATAAAACATACTTGGTCAATAAGTTTCTTGTAATAGTCATTAAAGGTAACGAGTAGAGTAATTTTCTCTTTTGCTTCAGGAGTCATAAGCATATCAAATTCATGTCTCTTAACTCCGTCACCCGTTACTCCTGTATACGTCACCGTGTCGACTCTTAATATTCCTTTTACTTGATGCTGGTTGACTGTTGAACGATTCTTTACGTGTAGTACCTGTAAAGTAAATATATCTACTACTTGATCTCAAACTATCATTTTTCTAACTTTAGATATATCTCGTTGTTTACAGAGAACACAGAAAGAATTCAATATTGGGAGATAGATCCCACAGAATAAACATCTTTATTTCAACTACGACTATGGGTTAAATTTTATATCTTCCAAAATGATGTTTCTTTTTATTTACTTAAAAAAAATGATGAAACGATTCTACTGCGCCACAACAGTGACATATAGTAATGTAATAATTATTATGTTTAAACTATTTACTTCATAGCACATCCACTGTCATATCGCAATAACCTAAAATTGTAAGATTGCTTTTAAAAACTCAAAGGCGCTTATGATTAATAAACTTAAATTTTGTTGTTTCTACTTTTAACATATAATAAAAATATATATTAAAAGTAAAAACGACAAAATTATAATAAATATTAAAACATGGACATGTATTTTATAATATTAACATATAACAATAGCCTAAAAAGGGTCCATTACTCTTAACTTACCACACTGAAATCCTGTCCAATTTTAATATCATCTCTTAGTTCGAAGTCAAAAGTGATGTCATTAAACGTTTCGTTAAGGTAATATCTGGCAAAAATACTTTCAGATTTTCGTAACGCCTTTTCCATAGTAGCGCGCTCCTCCCGAGTTCTCTCTGGATACTTATATAGATTTGTAATATCCTGTGAAATATAAAATAGTAATATATATATTTTTTAATTTCAAGCATTGGTAGAAGGTAGTGAGAATCTAGTCTTGAGATATTTTGTCTTTATTTTGTGTTGAGTGGCGTATCCTAAATCCGTGTATCATCTTAACATAGTGAAGACATGAAAATAAATGACATAAACCAAAACATTTAATCATCCACTCATGGCATCAGGCATCGTTCCTGACAGCTCCAGTCCTACTGCGGTACGAATTAATTTAGCTTCAGGGTCAGCTCAAGTGTTGTCTTTTAGAGATTACTATTAGCAATAAGACCGTCTTTGTATGGTCTACATGAAACTTAATTTTTTTTCTAGTTTCGTTACTACGCATATAATGTACCTATTTATGTAATTTCAGCAAACAAATTATAATATTCAACGGACTAAGTATATATTCAAGGCAGAGCCATTATGACACTCAGCACCAATGATCCTGTCAGGCGTTTAAATAAAATTACAAATACCTCTCTCTCCATACGTCCAATTGCTTTAGTAGAAATATTTTGTCCAATAGAAACAGTATCTCGTGCTAACAGTTTTAATGGTTGAATTTCACCGGAATATTTCCATAAAATCTAGAATAATAAACAAAATATATTCTACATATAATGTTTATTGTTATTTAAGTACTTAAAAAGAAATTCATTTATCTTATCACATACCTTATCAGCATTAACTTGTGCAAATACATAAGATGCGTCGTAAGGCCTTTGCAGTTCGCCATCTCTTACCGCTCGTAGAGAAGCTGGTCCACATCGATACATGTCCTCTGAAGTTTCTTGGGGTGTAGCGTCGATGGCTTGCCAACCACCATATTCTGATCCTAGGTCTGGTCGGTCAATCCACACCTAGAATATAATAAGAGTTGCTCTAAAATAATTGTTTCTTTTAGCTAGAACATTACCTTACAGTCAATATTCACTCGCACTAACACAATACTAATTTTAAAGGATTTTTTTTATGATGTACAAGGGAGAAGGACCTGGTTGAATCTCTATTTCTCGTTATTTCTCTTTCCGTCGTTGGTTTTTATTAAAAAGAGAGAACGTACAGTCATCGTAATATTATAACTTTGTAATAGAGATATTAAATCTTACAAAGTATATTTAACTACTCATAACATTTCATGAGAAACAGATGGCGCTACGAAATCAATAAAGTTCAAGCGCTTAATATAGATTGCCAAAAAACTTGAAATATTATGTTATTATTTTCAGTGGATCTAAAAAATCTAACCTCATTCCAAACATGATAGTTCCATACTGAGTCTCTAGTAAATTCCTCTAACGTGTTTCCTTCCTCATCTTTAATAATGTCAATTGTTAAGCTGCCCTGACTGTCGTGTGCGGCGTCATATCCCGTTACTGGTCGGCATGGTATTCCTAGTGCCCTGCAAACTACACATACCAAAAAGTCATTTAGTGAAAAAAAAGAAGATATATGCTAATAAGATAGATATCAGGTCAGAGGGAGAACCTAGTGAAAGAATCTAATGCTCTGGATACCTAAACGTTGGCCATATACGATACATAGAGTCACGATGATGTCATTTGTAAGTGCCATCATGTGGTTTTATATTTTTTTAATTTTCTTAAAAATACATCTATTTATGATGTATAATTACGACATTTATGTTACTACAATTTTTTCACTTACTTGTTGTTAAGACACCAGCGTATACCCAACACTGAGCATATTTGACGGGTTTCTTCTTTTCGTAGTACCTCTGTAATATGGCCAATGATCCAACCCACTTCAGTGGATGAGTACCACCGTTGTAGTCGCTTAGTTCGCTGCCCCAGTTACCAAACAGAACTCCATTATCGTCTTGAACATTGACTGCAGCTGAGAGAGCTCGGACTGTTCTGATAGGATCGCCCCTTGCACGTCCTTTGACCTGAAACAGTAATTTAAATGTAAATATAGATCCGAATTTGTTTATCAGGAATTTAAAATATAGGTTAACGAAATGTATACAAAATAAATAAGACATATGAAATTTCACAAAATTTACACAAATATTTTAAATTGCATTCACGTACTTAATAATATAATTGTGTAATCACGTCAAGTTAATATTTATTAAGTTAAAATAAATTTCGCCGATTAAAATGACTAATGAGTTGATAACATTTGACCGAAGATGACTTCAGTCTATATGAATACACATATGTACATATTATACATATATATAAACATATATAATATAATAAATATATTACCTTTCCAATGTCGCGGACTAAATATAACGCACAATCCAAAATATCTTTCTCATATTGTGCATAAAACCAAGGCATAGGCTTGATGATGTTGTAAACTCCTCTATACATGAGACCTCCATCTTCTTGAACGTACTCCTCGCGATGACTATGTCCTATGTTAAGTTTATCATTATAGTAATTACTTATAAATATTTATATGTTAAAAGACTGAATAAAATAAATAAAAATCTAAAAATACCTGGCATATAAACACTATCGTTGAGACACCAAGGATTAAATAGTACGTATATAGGCTGTGGGTGTGTGTAACTTAGTGATCCACCTCCATTTAATTTGGTGTCAATATCAAAGCGCCAAGCAGCCACAATACAATCAGCTGCTGCCGTAACAGCGACCATGAGATGAGAGTCCATTTGTCCTTCATATACAGCATTCCATATTCCTAAAGTCTCCGAACCCTTCTCTAACATAGGAACTGCCGCAGACGATTCATCCGACGGCCCACGCTTCTCCACATCTTGAAAACAAAATCAACCTCGATTACAAATATTCTTAAAATAATTCTGACCTAATAGATGATTATATAATAACTATTTTTCACAATACCTGATACGTAAAATATAAAGGAAACGGCATCTCTTTTAGCGTCATATGGCCTGTTTAACAGAATATCAAGTTTGAAGGCCTGACCTCGTCGTATTACAAGACACCTGTCAACATCTCTTGACATGAGGTTGAATTTATTTGTATGGTGATTTTCCCCATTACTTTCGATGCAAAAATCGACGCCTTGTACGGCGAGGACACCTTGTCTCGTTCCATCGACGACGTCTGAATAAAAAGATTATGTTCTTAATTAATTAACAACTACAGTACTATTATAGGTGTGACTAATATGTGGATCTATTATAAATTGACATTATCTGTCTGGCATAATATATCAAATTGATATTACTTTGCAATTGTTTTGAAATAATAAATTATGAATATATTACGATTTATCACAATAAACTTAATTATCCTTAGAATAGTGATTTATGGTTAAAAGCCGTCATCTAGTCGCCTTTACTAAAATAGTTACAGTAGAATATAATATGTATGTGTATTTTAATGAAAAATTTATAGGAAATTTAAATTTTCAATAAATTCAACGTGAGTTTATAGACAGTAAGGTACTCGTCATCACTAAAAATTTTCGCGCCTCCCGCTTGGTCCGGAGCCAAAACAATTATACCTTAAAATAATATTACTTTAACCGACATGTTAACTGAATGCATACATATATAGTAAAATAAAATGAAAGAAAAACTTTTTGGTTTCATGTATTTCTAAATATCTATCCTTATTTACCTGGCTGAAAAGGTACAATAGTGTACTTTTGACGATGTCCGAAATAATGTCTCCAAAGGTTCTTGAGGTATTCCATAACGCAAACCAAATATTCACTTATTGATAATTACTACACATGTTCTTTATTTTGAAATGCTACTTAACTTATATTATTAAATAACATAGAATTAAATTGTAAACCAGTTTGGTCAAATACTGATATTGGCAAACCGAATGATTCAATAGATGCTAATTGCTTGGCCTTACGTCCAGTTCCTTATGAAAACCGTCTTGGACTGTTAGCTCTCGCTCAAGACTTCATCTATAATACTCCTACAACCGTCGGTGATGTCACGGAGTAAACATGGCTAAGGTATACTACAAAGCTATACTATGCAAGGCATTCATTGACGGAACTTACATTTTATTACTCATATCTTCACATTATTTTTTTATCCAAAATCGTTAAAGGATTTGACTCACAAAACTAAACAAAGTTGTAACTAAACACAAGAAATGAAGAATAGTAATTCTAAGAAAATCAACAAACGCTAAATCTAGAAAACCTATATTCAGAACGTTGATGGCAAAACATTATTTATTCTTCTTAAGAAGAAGTTATAAACATATGACTATTTGTTTAGCGTTTTTATATACCGCCATGGAGAACCTAGTGTCAAGATTCTCCGTTCTCCAATCCGGGAGGTTTCTTCTTTAGTGATGGAACTCACGCGACAATATTAATATGTATAGTCTTAAAATTAGAATGATTAACATTGACCCTTTATAGAAGAGGTCAATTATTTCCATTTGTTTCTAATGTCTCAATTTAGAGAACAAAAAATGATGGCACTTTATTTCGTCTCGCCATAGCTGATACAAGTAAATTCAATATTTCCCTTTTAGATATTAATGGCAGGTGTGGGTGAAAAGATCTATATCTGGATAGAGTCTCTACATTCAAGGTCTGAATTCGTTTTCCCACGCATGCGTAGGTTTTTGCATAGACAAAAGATAAGATGGTTCTGACTTCTGAGAGTGAATTATGAAGATTCTTATACTTCCTTTATGTTATTATGTATTACGTGCAATTAAAGTTCTAAGCTTTTAAAATAGAAGGAACATATAAAATATTTTTCAATAACTAAAAACAGAATTATTCATAACATACAACCTGTTATTTCAATAGATTCGTTAAAATATTAAAGGAAACCATTTAATTTAAATAAAATTGAGGAAAATTGTAGTGTAGATATGCAAATTATCTTTACAAAGAATGCAATAAAAAAATTACCTGTCATATCTTAGGTAATGACGAATTGTAAGACTAAACTTAGTTAACAGTATATCACCATATTAGACTTTGAGTGTACAGTTTTAAGTAATAATATTTTTTTCTATGAAACAGTCGTACATAGGTCGCTCGCGTATACTGGCTCACCTTGAACGACATGCACTCGACCACGCACTATTTGTCAAGTTTTACCGAAGTCATGATTCCCTTAATAGTGGCTGTACTTGATTGGCATTTTTAATTATACTAATTAATTCTACGTAGAGAAGTAATTGCTTTGAAATAGATTTTGAGTATTTTTGCATGTTGTAAGCTTTTGCATCTTTTACGAATTCTTTTTCTTTTGTTGGTGTGTTAGGCAATTATCCCAAACAAAATATAAATGAACATATATAAATAATCCTAATTGAATTTATAGAGCTTTATTTATAAAAAAAAAAATTAAAAAAAATCAGCTTCACGCGCACACCAGTGTAGGTAGCTTCGCTCTGGTGTCGAGGCAAAGCGCGGCGTTGAGTTCCGCGACTCAACACGCAGTGCCCTGCAGAATTAGGCGGGAAAATTGTTAACGAAGCGTCTTAACACTAGGTTCCCTCTGCATGCGTGAAGCTGATAAAAATAATATGTTATTAAAAAATTTGAATAGGTATAATAAAATCACTTATTTTTAAACATTTTTATCGTTCATTAATCGTTATACCACTTAATACTAATATTTTATTTAGTACGATGATGTAGAGCTAAACAATATTACTATATTTGTCTTGTTTTTTTTAATTTTAAAATTAGGTAACATTTTTTTATAGGAGTATAATACATGAATTTATTTCAACATGACTCTCATATTTAGATTCGACGCTAAGAATTTAAGCAAACGTTACAAAACATTTAAACTTCTACAGAAACATCTTTACAGAGCGAGTTTTATTTTTGATGAACATCAAACAACAAGAGTTCGTAAATTTTATTGTGATGGTGCTCTATTACTGGCCCCATATTTTGTATTTACTTTGATAGAAACATAAAATTACAAGAAAAACTCAGAAAATAATTATAGAGGAAACAATGTGCTATTACAGAATGTCAATCATTATATCTGAGTTTATTGCCAGTAATCACATAAGTTTAATTTGCTGTCTCGTTTACAAGAAAATATTATGATTTAAATACTCCCGTACATGCCTACCGGTTCGAGATAAAGAATCTTATATTATACAATGCTCAATAATTTTAACACTAATCTTGTTTATAGGTGATTACAGAAGTTAATTTAAGTTAATTAATTAATAGTAATTAAGTCAAATTTAATATGATCCAGTTGATTTATTATAAAATATTTCTAATTGTTTCAAAATATAGTTTTTATAAACTGGGTAAGCTAAATGAATGTTAATTATTATGAAAATATATTATTAAGAAGTATTACCTAATCGTGGCGGTCTCGGTAGATCCTTTAAGTCGTACGAGTCTGACCTGTTCAGGCCACAGCATCCACACTGCGACGGACAGACGCTTGTCAGTTTACTTTTCACCGTACCCATGTCGTCTATCGAAGAACACTAAGCATAAATCTTGAGTAAATATAAACGGAGATTATTTTTCCAATCAATTTTTCACTTCGTTCACAATCCTACATACTAATGCGGTTAGATCACTTCTCAAACCAATCGAAAAACTCACAATGTTTAAACAGTCTGCCACTACGTAAACAAAGCCTAAATTAGTGCTTCACCACTCTACAGTATAACGTAACCCACTTTAAGGGGTATTAATAATCCAATTAAAAGTGTATTTTCGGAAAACAATCGACGCGTGCGCACCTAGCGCTGGATTCGATTCATATGCGCGAAGTACCATCCTTGATACCTATAACAGTGTTTATACGTGACCTCTTATCAGCAGCATATGAAATTGGGATGTCCACAAAGTATATGCCTCAACATAATGCTATTGAAATATTATTCATATACATCACTCTTAGTCATAATACCTCATGGGTATTTTAAAAGTGACCTTTTAAAGTAAAGGACACAAACATTCCAAAGACTTAAACGCACTTGACACTTAACTGAACTTAGATTACCTCAGATTAATAACAGGTGCTAGATATGTCGTTTTCTATTTCAGCTTTTAAGCATAAACCACCTGAATATCGAACTTACACGTTTGGTTACGAGACCTCTGAATGTAGAGACATTTAATACAACACAATTTAAATAATCCTATATATTTTATAAGGTTTTTAAATTTAGACATTTATTTATAGGTTTCCCTTTAATTTAAACTGTAACTTTCAAACACCTCTATAATTAGTTGCAATTTTGAATAAAACCTAATGATGTATATTTACGTATATTCTTAAATCCTATTGTACAAAAACATTAAAAAAAAAAACTAAAAAAAGCAGTTAAATATCATTTAGTTGGAACGTATTTTCTTTATTAGATATCTATCTTAAAAATAAAAAAAAAACAGTTTAAGGTAGCGGTGTCGACAGTATAAGATAAGATGAAAACAATGTTTGACTTTGTGATATAATAAACACACGATTATGTTAATTTACTACGTGTGACATCACCGAACCGAAGTATGCGCAGCTGATGTCAATGACAACCTGCTGACACACTCATCGAAGGTCTTAATGATTTAATATTAAATTAAATTGAATGGGATTTTGTAACTTGAACATTATTAATTTTCCTCGAATTTGGTTACTCAGGTTAGAGCCCTAAAATGTTGGCCTAGTTTCCTCTCAATACATGTAAATTAAAAACATATTAGGTATTTGTGGTCGTGTTTACGTAAACTAAAGAAAAATGTCGTTTAATAATTGACGTTGTAAGTCAAGTAAATAACATAAAATTAATCGTATGAGTGTTATCTATGTATTTATGAATGTATATTTTTTCTATGCATATATTCGTATTACTTCTCTATCAATAAAAAAATATAGGGATTTATAAACTTAACTAGCAAACTTAAACTGTGCCAAAAATGTTAATAGTTTTTTTTTAGCTGCCCCCATATTGCAGAAGGCGCGTTCCCTACTTTCCGCCGAATTTTCAGAGGTTTTTACGTTTTGAGTGGCGGAACTCAACGCCGCGCTTTTTACTTGGTATCAGAGCAAAGAAAAGAAAATATTCATAAACGATAATTCATTTCCCTGAGTGCGAATCGAACCCACAACCATCGCGTTATATATAATCATACGCTTGTGCCCCTATGCTACAATCACCCTCAATTGGGCCACTTTAATTAAATAATTTTATATTATATCGGTATTATTTACAAATAGAGGCTCTGATTTGGATTCCCACTCAATAGTGTCTATCTAACAATTTTAAAAATGTCTTTCTATATAAGAATATATTTTTTAAACCCTCAACGAACAAACAACATTCAAAATACGACAAAGTAATTGTGCGTAAATTGCCTTATATATTTATTCTAAGTAAATTAAAATCACATGTTAGCTAGGATCCTTAGACCGCAAAATATGTTACTCATAAATGTCATCAATCACTTTATAATATTTTTATAGTCATTCATAAATCGTTAAAACATTCACGCACAAGCGTAATTTCAATTGTATTGTTAGTTACCTACAGTTTTCAGAATAACCTCAATATAGGTAAAATTCCTAGATTATTTTAGATGTTACGTCAGAGAATTCCCAAGTATATTTAACAATATATATAATTATATATTTCGGTTTTTCGTGTCATTTTTTTTCATTAACTAGAAAACTTTGGTGACAAAATTTTCACGAAATTGTATATTTAAAAACGGTCAAGTGCTAGTGGGGCTCGCCCTCTCGTTTTATAGGTATCGCTATATACCTATAAAACCTATAAATTTTGACTTTTTAGATTTTTTCCTTTACTTATATTGTAAGATCTCACTTCATGCTAAAATCCAATACTGTATTTTAGTTTAGATCTTTTGATATTTCTAGCTTTTCTTCCACTCGGAATTTTAAAAAAAATGCTTTTACTTGTTTTATAGCTTTATGTTTTTTATTTTATTTTTCATTTTTGAGTTTTTATTCTTAACCTTCGTTATTAGGATTATAAAACGATAAATTTCGTATTTTTTCTTTTTAATAAAGGATTTAACGTAATAGGGATTATCGACTAAGTAATCAGTAGTTGTGAATGAATGCTTTGGATTCGAACCCGACATCTGCTTTCGCAGTCCGTGATCATGCACCTTAGAACGTAAAAATATATTTAGAATATTTATAAAAAAAAATTGGGTATTGTTTTGACTTATTTGACTTTTGATTTGACTTATTTAGTCGATTTTTATTTTATTTTAAATATAATTACTTTAAAAATTTAATAGAGCTTCGACCTTTTTAAGGAAAACGAACAGCAAACGCGTAACAAGAGTTCGAGCAAAAAGGTTATTTACCAACATATTAGAACTTAAAGGTCAATGACCTGCAATTACAATATTGCAAAAAATATTATGACACATAAAATGACAATTAGTCATAAATAATATTTACATACCTACTGTAGTAGGGTTCAAAGGGGACTTTTTAAGGACTGCACTGATAAGAGATGAACAAAGTAATATAAAAATATCCCGATGAGTAAACAGTTTCTTTTATCTCCATGTATTTCCTGAAATTTTCATGATATCTTTACACAAATAGAACCTAGTGACACACCAGTCCGTTTTAAGTTTTAACGTATTTTCAGTCCATTATTTTAGATTAAACAAATTAATATATACATTTACTATAAAAGAAACTTTTTAGATAATATTCTTCTCTACCTAAAATAAATCAAGGAAATATTTAACAAAGGACTAGTTTAGCCTTCTTAGCGGAGTGAGACTGTATCTGAATTCTGAATTTAAACAAGGTTGTCAGTTGAATTTTTCTCGAAGAAATTAATAATTTCTTAATTAAATTTCTTATTAATAATGTAGTGGTTACGCCGCCAAAACTTACTTTGTTTCTAGGCCCCGTACTTATAAACCGCTCTCAACTCTGAGATCGATCTTGAGATGCTGTGTTAATAATTATTAAAACGGCGTTTCAAGACCGATCTCTGAGTTGCTAGTGATTATAAATTCCATGTAAAGTTTGGAACTGAGTAAGTCGATCATCATATTTTAAAATTTAAGTAGTAGGTAAGTAGCTAATATTTATTAATGTTATTGAGGGTGGGTAATCATTTCAAAGACATTGATTGCAGTGACTGCTTTATTATTTTTGAGATCTCAAAAACACACGAACACAGTGCACATTTTTTTTTGTATTTTTCTTTCATTCATTTTTTAATATTAAAATATGTATAACAAAGTTAATTAAATGCGATGTTATCCTTATTCTAAAAGTATAATATTATAAATATATAAAGCTTACTTAAAAAAACAATTATTAAAAACAATGGAAAATGGCACTCGAAGCAGCGGTTTCCGTTTTATCCTTATAGCTAATATTATTAGTTATTTTTGAAAATTATATCGTGCATCGTCTCTGTGTTGTAATTTTTTTGTATTTTAATTATATGAATGGTGCTATTACGTGAAATATTTTAACAAAACCGTTTTCAACGCCGAGTCGCAGTCCATTTATAGTTTTGCAGTACACCGTGTGGAGGAAGTTTATATTGATTTTAAGATGAGCACTTCCTCTTCTTGAACAAAAAAGTGTTCAGGCGCTACGTAAACATAGGTGTGGTCAATCTGTAGCGCACGCGGTGACGGCAGGCCCGGCGCGCGGGGGGAGGGCGCGCGGGGCGGAGGGGGCTGCTAGCCGCGCACGCTCACCACACTGCAGCCGAAGATCTCGTCGATCTGTCTGGAGCAGAAGGTGACGACCACTCGGCACTCCCCACTGCGGCGCGGCATGCACTTGTCTTGGTAGTTCACCAGCTCGCTTGGCTTTACGTCACGGAACCGTATCTAAGATCCGAAATAAAAATGATTAATTATAAAATGTAACTTGTTAAATATTAAACAATAATATGCCAAGTTTATCAATAAGCTATCACTTACCTGTCTAGGTCTTTGTACACCAGGACTTTCAACCGTGAAATAGCAATCAGTCAAGTGCACGTTCAATGGATTCTGGAAACTGTATGTAGCCGCACATTCCTGACCTACAGTTGGCTGACTTCTGACCTGTTTATTATAATAGACAATTATTATAAGCTTTTTTATGTATGTAGGTACCTATTCTAATATTTTAGGCCAGTCGTGGTGCAGAGGCACAAGCGTGCGACTGTAAATTCGAAAGATTGTGGTAGATTTCCACTTGGAACGGAGGATCTTTACTAGGTTTCCTCTGTCTACCTTGCTTTGTGTGGGATGCGGGCGGCGTATAGTAAAAAAAAACCTATTTCTATTATAAAATAATCAATTTTAAAAATTGTCACCTGAATCTGCAATCGTGGCTTATTCAACGGAAAGTCGTCTTCGTCAGACCATCCTTGGCGTGTTTGTTTTACATACGCCATAGCGTGCACCTTAACCATGGCATGGTCGACTAGTTTGTCCATATATTCTTGAGGAGTAACGTGTAATTTTAGCACTTCACGTTGTCCCGCTCGTACTATAAATTCTCCTTGAGATCTACGCAGCCTCGATGCAATTGCACCAGTATAATAACACGAAGATGCTGTTAAAACACACCAGATAGTACGATCTTCATGGGACTTGTTCTAAAAATATACAATCAGATTCTTATGACAGATTTCAGTAATATAATTTAACCGATTACCAAAAAAATAAATATCGAGCGTATCACAATAATTACTTGAATATTCATCGTGCAATCGAACGGCTGGCCATATGGTACAGGTTCGATATCCATGAGGTCAAACACGACATCCTCCGAATTGCGATCAGGAAAGTCGTAATATTGTTGGAGACGTTGAAAACCACGACATGTCGCGATAACGGCTAGACGGTCTGAATTTTCAGTAGCTTTGTATTCATTAGTAATTTCTAACAGATCACTGTCGCCTTCATCATCTTCGCGACTCGGGTTCTTTGTAAGAATCTTTCGGCCAACCCTGCAATGGATATGTTTCTTTATAAATGACATCATTAAAGTTAATTAAATATGTTAAATATATTTTTATGTATTTACTCACTGATATTGATTCGATGCCATTCTAATAAAACCCCATTCTGAATTTTCTTCTTCTTGAAACAGACATAGTTCTGAATTGAGTTGAGAATAGACAAATGGCGTGTCATATTGAAACCCAACTTCACCACGACGTACTGCTTCAACACTCGCAGGGCCGCATTGATATACAGATTCTGCTTCTTCTTGAGGCGTGGAGTCGATAATCTGCCAACCACCATATCCTACAAATACATAAAATAAAAAAGGCATAAAAATAAATACTATAAGTATATAAATCTATAAGGTAAATTATCACCTTGTGGCAAATCCGGTCTTTGCATCCAAACGTCATTCCATGCATGAAAGTTCCAACATGAGTCATAGCAATCTTCATCGGGTCCATTGGGTACTTCATTCCCATCTCGATCAAAGAATTTGTCCACAGTAAAAGTACGATTGGTATCATGAGCTGACACGTAATTTGTAACCGAACGACAAGGAATACCTGTACAGTTTTAATTTCATATTTAAGTATATAGCAATATGTGACGTTAACGACGTTAAATTTAGTAACTGAAATATATAAATCTAATTACCTAGAGCTCTGCAAATAGTAACTACTAATCCTGAAAACACCCAACATTGTCCATATTCAACAGGTCGTCCACCGTCAGTAAGATAACGTTCTAGAATAGCCACAGAACCTGTCCATGCATGCGGTGATACCCCATCTTTATATTCACCGTCGTATCGTCCAACCATTAAGCCGTCATCGTCATCATTTGCATTGATCTATATGAAATTTATAAATTATAAAAAATACTTTGTATATTAAGTGTAATTTAAATAAAAATCATTAAAAATTATGATTACCATTGCAGATATAGCTCTTACAACACGTACAGGATTGCCTCGTTCAGAATGTTCAAGACCACTCCGTTCTAATAAATACATACACGCAGGTAAAACTACATCATCAAACTGACCAAAAATCCATTTACGACCCTTTGGCTGACGCCATGTACCACACCATAGTTTTCCATGTTCATTTAGAATGTACTCCTTTCGTGACGAATCATTATCCATAAAGACCGGATCTTCACGACACCATGGGTTAAACAATATATAAATATCCTCATCACATTTGTAATCTTGTCGGTTATCGCGTTGGCCAACTCGATGAGTCTGTACCCAACAATTCCAAACACCCACGGCGGCAGAGGCTGGTACATGAACTTGAAATGTTACAGTGTTTCCATCTTGACGTTGGATGCTAAGGTCCCATTTATCCATTTCATTCGCTATTGAGGCCAAATTTTGCATTGATCCTGTACGTGACCCAAGATTACGTCCTAATGAAGAATGCTGCGTAGTAGCAGTGTATCGCTCAATTACGGGTCTCTCTAATGTTCCATGAGGACTTAGGGGACTATGTTGCAAGGGTGCAGGATCATTGCTGAACGAACTTCGACGAACTCCATAAGTTGTCGTTTCTCTAATATTACTAATAGTACCTATATTTCCCATGGTACTAATCGCTGTGACCGGAGTAACACTTGTACTAGTATCTTGGATACGAGACATTCCCATGCCCATACCAATAACATCACGTGAGTGTTGGAGTGTTGCTTGCTGAGTGCTCCAATTCACAGGCAAAACTATCCTGGTACCTTTAGTAACGCTAGGTTTTGGGCCTAAAATATTGAAATTTTAGGGTGTACAAGCAGGACCAATGTTTTAATAATAATATTTTTTATATATATTTTCTAGCTTCACGTTATATCCAGCAGAGGGAATCTAGACACACCGTTTCTCACTTTCCGCCGCTTTTTCGGAGTATTGCTAGTTACCAGAGCGAGGAAATGAAAATTCATTCCCTTGATTTGGAATCGAACCAACAAACCGCATTCGCGCATCCCAATTATAGTCACACTCTTGTACGAGTACACCACTGAGATACAACGGCCTACATTAGTCGTAGTTTGATATATTTTTGTAATAAATAATGGAACTTACCAATACAAAACACAATACGAACTAGATCTTGTTGCTTATCACATATTCTATCAAAGCGAACGGCAAAGAAGAAATTCTGCCCTCTTCTCAATACTGGATTAGGAAGTACAGTGTCATTGACAAGCTCATACTGTTCTGTATGATGATCTTTAGCATTGTCACGTGGGTAAAATTCTGTAAGCTCTACTTTCAGTGGTTGCTGAGAGTAGAAACTTTGCGGTATCAATTCCAAAGTATCTTGATGACGTCGTCGCTCATTTTGATCAGCCAATTTACATATGAGGTTATGAGCATATTGAGTGTTAGGACTATTCCTTGAAGAATATTTAAGACGATGTAAGGCACCAGTACTGTGTGAACGCCCCGGTCTATACTGGGCAGTTGGTCCAGCCCTAGCAGTAGGCCAGCGTCGACTTTGTCCTGGACGTTGACAAAAGCTTGAAATATTATAATTAGCTGACAGTCCCGGAACGTAATTAGTAGGCATTCCACCAATTGTAACTTGTTGCTCTCTCATACAAGTCAGTGTACTCATGCCAGTTGTTAAACCAGTTATCCCACCGAGCCCCATTCCTGTCATGCTCGATGTCATGCTCGTAGACATCCTCTCCATAATTTAATTTTGAGCTCCAATTTTACGTTTCACAAACACAAACCACACACGCCCCGGAGAGAACCCAGAGCGAATGTTAGGCCTGGTCCAATTTGAAGGGTTTATATACTCACAACGGTGTAAAGAATCACATGTCTCTGGTGTCAGTTTTCATCAAGCGCCTGGTTTTAAGCCCACCTATTGTTTATATGCACTGACTTGAAACTTAAACGAATAGATAATTTACAACTAAAAGAGTAACACAATAAAATTAAATGAAAAAATAGTCTATGTGTGAATCTGTACTAAGTATTTCTTTATTCATCTGTGTATATTAAATAACAAGGTTTTCTTATAAAATATAACTGATTGGATAAAATATATTTACCCTGTTTAAAAACTAAAATAATAATGATTGTAAGCCGTAAATGTTTGATTTATTGTCTTTAAAATATTCATTTTTACTACATTATTTTATCCAATTGCGTTTTAGAAAATACGATACATTAAGTATGCCTGATTTTTATGCATTACAACCGAGTGTTTTAACACTGGATTTCCTCTACCTACCCTGCTGTGTGTGGGATACAGCGTGAACCTGATTTTTTTAGAATCTTTAATTAAGACTCTCCATTCGTTTATATTACACTTTCTAGACAAGGTGATATAAATATCACTCTAGTGCTCTCTTATGACTTAAGTGTGGAAATGATAACAATTTAAATATAAACAATGATCACCAGTGTGGAATCGAACCTACAAACGCTACGTTACGTTGATCTCTATATTTTATGCCATACAATAAAATAATATATAAAATATTCAACATAGCCACATTAAATTCATTCCTTAATGCTGGCCTGTTATCAACAATAGATGCTTCTTTGTCCTATTATACACGAGACACCCGACACTCCAACGGCAATCGTATCGTGTACCACAGCGGCTACTGTTTAATCTCTTAAACAATTATTATTTTATTCAGAGTGCGATACCCTCCTCAGGCGGATAGTAGCTTGTCAGTAATTCTTCATTTTTATTTACTTACTTATATAAAAAGAAGTATTGTTTTATCAATGTCTTCTTAACCTAAACTATCTCCACTTTAAAAACCGGCAGCGCACCTGTAGCTTCCCTGGTGTTACAAGGGGTCGCGGGTGGCGGTGATCACTTACCAGGTGACCCGTACGCTCGTTTGTCTTATGTTTTTCCATAAAAAAAAAGGAAAAAATCAGGTTATAGAAGTAAGCAACATTCGTTGCTATAGCAACGCATTCGTCAATATATTTTAGGCGCCTACTGTTACTGAGTTATTTTATTAATTGTTTGTGAATTGCTATGTTAAGTTCTACAAATATCACATTAGAATATAAAAATTATATATACCTACATATAAATAATTTAATATATTAACCATTTTTTGAAAAGAAATGGCTCTGTACCAACTATTTAGTTATAATGTCGAAGTTCAGTATAAAAATTATTTACTTTCCAAGGCTGCTTTGTTTACTATATTAACAACGATTGCAAATATTGTTTTACCATTTATTGTTGTTTACAGAAGTAGAGGTATATATTTAGCTGATTCTAATAAAAACTAATGATATACCTAATATATTGTGTGTGTTATGACTACAGACTATCTTGACTTGAATAATTACATCTTGCATGATAATACATATTTTAGGCTTCCGTTTAGAATCCTACTATTTTTATGAACAACCATGGGTACAATTTAACTACGACTACTTAATAATAGCTGAAACAGATGATCCCAGTGTCAGTGTCATATGTGGCCAAGCTGCTGCATTTAATAAAAAAATTATGGAAAATGAAGAATTTTGTGCAAAAATACAGGTGTTTGTTTAATACTATTTAGTATTTACATTTTAAAATTCTCAAATCACTGTTTATGTGCATTATTTTTTGATGATAATTTGTTTTAGATACAGGAAGAAGATTATAATGGAGATGGCAAAAATGATGAATTAAAATTCAAAATGCAGATAATTATTCCAAGTGGAAGAACAATAGCTTCTGTAATGATATTATTAGGTGTAGATTTCCTTATAATGGTAATATATAAACCAAGGAAATATTTTCATTTTAATTAACTATCCAACATCCAATTTGTGCTGTTCGAACACGAAGATTGTGGGTTCGACACCCGATCGGAAGAATTAATTAATTAATATTTTCCTTTCCTTGCTCTGATAACAATACAAAGTACGGCATGTTGCCTTGAAAATTCAGCGATAAGTGGAGCAAGAAGAATGGAGTGCCTGCTTTCATTTAAACTTTGAAACTTTTTAAGCAAAGTGTTACCATTGTGTACTTCTTTAAGAAAATATCTTTAATTTCAGGATACTTGCCCATTACAAATGCAAAGTCTTGCTGCTATAAACAAGGATTTTTGTTTTCCTCCTAATAGCTTTCAATATTTTGGTGATCTCCATATATACCAAACATTGCATTTACCTTGTTTAAAAAACACTCTAGATACAAGATATAATGTCTCACTTTTTGAACAATTTAACAATGGTAATAAGGACTTAATTAATTTTATTCTACAAGAATATCTAGGAAGAGAAGGTTAACTTATACTTTAATATTTTTACATACTCAACTACTATGTTAGAAAAAAATGTAATTTGTATTATAATATTGTTTAAATTTCAGTTATTTCAATGGTTGGTCTGGGACATATACAATCACAAAATGGCCATATTGGAACTGTGGATATTGATATCATTTTAAGAATTCCAGAAATACAAATAAGATATATACCGAGCTTGCTTCAAGAGTTTAAATATGCATGGCCTCAATATCTATCATTAGCCTTCATTTTTTATTATTTAATAGAGAAAATAAAAATATTTGTATTCAGACAAAGATTAGTTATGGCTTGGGAAATTGTGCCTTGGAAGAAAAAATACTCTTAATAACTCAATACTAATCTTTGTAAGTATTATAAGAAATGAAAACTATTGTGACTTTACATCAAGACTGTAGGACAATAGTTTGTGGGTTTGATGCATTTACCTGCTCTCTAACAAAAGTGAGGCTTCTCAAATATTAACAGAAATTATTAAAGAATTACAAATTGTGAAAACTAAGAGTTAAAAATTCTAACACTACATTATCACTGCCTGCCATCCTTTATATATGGAAAACTGTAAAGCAAAATAAAGTAGTTAAACAACCAGTATTCAAAAGTAAATAAAAACTGTGAAATGAAAGTAAAAATAAATAGTGTTTTTTACTGAAAACTATTTTTATTTACATTCTGACTTATGTTTCTAAATGTGTGTTTTATTGGATATATTGGTAGGACTATTGTGTTAAACTTAAAGTAGGTAAACTACCAAACTCTGATTTTACATGATCTAATGCTGCCCGATTATCTTCAATAATAAATGTTTTTCCACTGTAGTCATCAAGTTGGACTAGTAAGTATCTACATTCGTAATTTCCATATTCATTCTGAAACAGAAATATTATATTAAATATTATAGTTACATAGGTTTATTATTGTTTTAGTAATAATAATTAATATACCTGCTTCATATCCAACTCAACAATGCCCTTGTTTCTTACACCCTTAACATAAAACCTCATTCTCATGTGTTTTGCACCATCTTTCTCATAGACAGCATGGCTTACATGTGTCCTTCTTCTTCTCGATGTCTCTTCACCATAACCTTTTATAGGCGCACCAAGTGCATCTTCTACACGGGGATCCTGAAATTTCCAAAGACAATACATTTTTTTATTTAATAATTACATAAGTATTCTACTTAACCAAGTTGATGATAAGATATACATACATTTTTACATTTCTCAAGTGCTACGGAATATATACTATTAGAACTGTTACTTGAAAATAATTCTCGAAATATGTAGTAAAATAAGATGCCTGTAACTCCTACACCAGCCAAAATAACGCCAGTATATGACACTGTTTTAGTTGTCTCTTTTATTTTCTCTCCAATAGGTTTAACATCGGTTGAAACGTCTGCTCTGTTTTCGCTCTTGGATAACCCCTTTTCGGTAGCATACCATCGAACTGGTCTATATATAGAAACCCCTACCGCTCTAGGTAAAAAGTGAGTAACACTTTTAGCTTGTACGATCGGAGACAATTTTGAAAGAAATGTCATATTTTTAATAGAAAATAAAATAATATTTAAGAAAATTTTCCAGCCGAGCAGAGTTTAAATTTCAATAGTTCATTATAAATGTCACTGTCACTTACTGTGTCAACAAGAATGACACTAGCAATCAGCTGATAAACAAATTTACAGTTTTTGGTAAAAAAAGAAGTGAAATATAATAATTATATATAATTAAAAAACGTATATTAATTTGTATTGAAATCATAAAGATAAAAAATCAGCTTCATGCACTTCTGCACACAGGAGGGTAGGCAGAGAGAACCATAGTTAACTTAACATTAGTTAAGAAACTCGCATGTTCAGTGGCAGAATTTAATGCTGCGCTTTGCCTCAACACCAGAGGGGGTATTATTATTAAATAAATATTTTATTTCCTCGAATGGGGATCGAACCCACAACCAGTCGCGCTTATACTTACACACTTATGCCTCTGCACCACGACTGGCCTCTTATTATAAAGTTTAATGTGAAAGTTGAATAAAATAATTAAAGTGTCGTTGTTCGCGCTCTAGATAAATTATTTGTTTTAATGTGATATCTGATAATTTGAATTAACTAGTTGGACAAAACCTGCTCCTAATATGTTCGTAGGCCTTTATAGTTATGATTACGATTTTGAAGTGTCTGGCAGGGGGTTAAAATCATGATAAGTGTCCGGCAATGGATAAGGTCATTACTATATAAGTATTATTATAATAATCATCATCATTATTATAATAATTTAACAAAGTTAGATATTGTTTTATGCACCTGATTTACAAAATACACCAACTAAATTTCATATTCCCTAATATACTTACCAGTGTTGGATGTAAGCGCAAAGAAATACTCAGGTTTTATAACATAACGTTTTTATAGTCTGTGAAATTGTTTATCAAAATTTCCTGTGTCTGTCAACGTCAAGTCAAATTACTACATTCGTCTTGTCACTTGTGTTGTCTTAACTTGTCTAGTTCTCTTTTGAATAGTTGAATTTAATCATTAAAATGAGCTAATTGTAAATATAAATTACTTTTGAATATGATTAGAAACATTGTCTACTATAAGTGTAAAATAATCTTTAAAATATCAGTATTATAGAGTAGTAAAGTCAGTAAAATATACTATTACTTATAATGGATTGGATAATATCTGATGAGTTGGGGCTAACTGTGGGACATTTGGTTGGATGGGGCGCAGCATCTGCTATGATTGTAGGCGGTGTAGCACCATATATTCCACAATATAGACAAATAAAAAAAACTCAAGATGCTGAAGGATTTTCTCTATATGTTTGTTTGACGTTATTAGTAGCAAATACTTTACGTATATTGTTTTGGTAAGATCTAATTATTACTTTATTAAAAATTTAAAAATATAACATTTATTATATATGTGCCAAAATATTACACATGTACCAGAAGACAATATGTCTTAAATATAGCTATATTGGCAACTCATAATTCGTAAAATTAAAAGATCAAGCTCTTTGTTTCATCGTTTTATCATTTAGTCTTTGTTTTAATTTTATATTTTTGTATGCAATAAAAGAAATTATATTTTAATATACTAGTTTCATACACAGTATAACAATATTTTTGATACCTGTATTATTTTATTTGCATATAATCTCACATTGTGTGCTCTCACATTTTAATTTGTAATGTCACATGTAATGTTACTGATAAATATTTAATTACATTTTATAAAATTACATTTTATATTTTTATCTAAAAGAACTATCAAACAAAGTTACTTGAATTGTAGGTTTGGGAAACGTTATGAGCTACCATTGTTAATACAAAGCATTGTGATGAATGTAACTATGTTTGCTATGATCCACTTGTGTGTCAATGTCAGGAAAAAGAATCAAATAATAAGAGCAAGGGATAGGATATTTACAGGTGAGTTTCATCTTACATTTTCAAATCAGCTGTTTTACTCTGGGTTCATTTAGAGATAGAAGTATTTAGTGGTTATTTGTGTTTTACAAATTATCTTATTGTTTATTTGCACTCCAATTACATTGAACTGCTAATATTGCTGTTATTAATCGGTTATTTATTATAGTATTATTATTTCTTATTTCTGGTAATGGCTTAAATTATACACTTACCATAGATTTCTCAATCATAGTACAATATTATGTATTGATAAATTTTAACAATAACAATTTCATTATATTTAGCCTAATTATCTTAATCTTCCTTTCCTTTACTATACTCCTTGGTATTGCCCTCCTTGTTTTCTTTAGTTATTTGTTAACATTATTTTATGTTTTATTTGGTGGATGGTGTGAATGGTGACATTAGGTGCAATATTCATGTTATATATAGTATTATGTTGTGTGAATGGCTCAGCTCAGCCTGATGAAACTGCGCATTGGCTGGGACAGCGTAGCGGCATTGTAGGGGGAGAGAAACCTCACCGTTTCTATGGTGAGTGCCATTTATATTATTTGTATTTTTTTATAATATATATTCAACATCATCCTTGTGTTTGTTCATTTATCATTTTTTTGTTGCAGTTATGAAAGAGTCATGTTATCTCCTTTGGATTTGTTTTCATAGCATTTTGGTTATTATGGTGCATTCATCTCATAAATGGAAAGCTTTTTTTACGTTTTTGTTAACTTTGTTACTTATTTTTGTTTGTGTAATATTATTTCTAAATATGGTATGCATTTTAGTAAAAGTCAAATTTTAATTTGTAATACATTTATAAATCTACTTTAAGTATACTAACCAAGCATGATTGACTGTTTTACATTATACTAATTATCTTATTGTTTCAAGGAGCAATGACCAGATCACTTCTATTTATGTTTCTGTTATCTTATCCATATATGTCAAATTGCATGATATACTTTACTTCCCCTTTGACCAAATTATTAAAGTGTATATACAATATAAATAAAAATAATCCAATTCAAGAATACAACTAATTAATTATTAAAAAGTTTTGACATTTTTTACAGATATGGATAGGAAGTATTTCTGGGCGTGGACTGACTTCCAGAGCTATGTAGACTGTATGCTAGTGTTCTCAGTGCTAGGGGCAGCTATAACATATTTATTAATAGAATTTTCACCATTTGTGGAACTAATAGGGTTCCTTGCAGTGTTCACAGAGGCCATGCTCGGTGCACCACAGATAGCCAAAAACCATCAGAACAAAAGTACTGAAGGCATGAGGTATAGATTTTATTCCTTTCATTAGTTTTTTTAATATCACGTTGTATCTCTCATATTGCAGGGTAAGCAGAAAAAATATAATTTTAAGACATTCTGTTCTTAATTTTTGGACACATTGTATGGAATGGAATGACTGAACTTATCGTCTCACTTTATCTTATTAATACAACAAGGAAATTAAAATCATTTATACCCCCTAGTAGGAATCGAACCCACAACCATCATTACAATCAGACTCTGCGCTGCTGCACTACGGCAGTCTCTGATTCATTACTTTTAAAAGATTATAGGTAAAATAAAAAAATATTCAACCATAATTCTAATCGTTAGGTAACTTAGCACTTGTGTAAATAAGCTCTTCTTCATTTGATTGAAAATTTACAATTTATTGTAACATTTTATGTACAAATTTCTTAGACGTTGTTTATTATATTATGTTGATTTTTCACTATCACTCGCCGTTAATCACAACATGATTGATTACATATTTTAAAGCAAACGCCATAAATAAAATTTTTATCATGTTATAACGCAAAAAGAAGAAAAATGTCTGGGTTGGATTTCCAGTCAGAGAAATTTAAACTATTTAAATTCTCTCGCTCTGGTTGGGCAAAACGCGGCTTGGAGTTCCTCCACTCAATACGCTATGTCTCGAAAGTTAGTCAGAAAGTGGGGAATGGAGTGTCTCAACACTGAGTTCCCTCCACCTACACTGCTTATATAATAGCTTGAAATTGTAAATTAATAAAAAAATATCTGATTTCAGCTTAAGCATGGTCATAATGTGGACTTGCGGAGATTTGTTCAAGACTGCTTATTTCGTTATAAGAGAAGCCCCTACACAATTTTGGGTGTGCGGGACATTGCAAGTTTTGTTAGACATTGTTATACTCTTCCAAGTAAGTATATTACACTTATTTATTTGAGGCCTTCGTGGCGCAGAGGAATAATAGCCGACGGTTGTGTTTTCAATTCAGTGTGGATTGGGAATTCATGGGAATTAATTATTTTCATTTCCTCGCTGTGGAATTCCACACTTTATGTTTATAAAAATGTTTTCGACTGGTTGTGGGTTCGAGGAAAGAAAATATTTATTTAAATTTATATCTTCCCGACGCAAAGCATCCAGAATTCGGTGGAAAGTGGGGAACGGAGTGTCTTAATACTAGGTTTCCTCGGCCTAACCTGCTGCGTGCGGGATACAGCGCGACGCTGATTGATATTTTTTTCGTGAAATATATTATAAACTTAAAGGTAATATACATTTTTTTTGTGTAAAATTTCATACTATGTGTTCTTTGAGTGTGCCTTATGTATGATATAACATTATGATGTAATGGAGATAAGTAAACTATGTTAGTTATCATTATTAGTAAAATATGACCGATTGTTAATTAAATCACATCATTTAAAATTCTAAATATGATATCATATTACAACAGCGACCTTTATAAAGTTCACGGAGTCTCCTCTAAAACTGAATTTACATACACACAAATTATGTAATTACAATGACACAAAAATATTATCAACAAAAAAATTATATATATTTTATAAATTTCATAAAGCAAATGTTTTTTTATTATGTTGTTCTATTACATTTTTGATTAAAGACCGTCTAGTTTAAAAATGAACGAAAATCTAATAAATTTACCTGTTTAAATGTGTAAATGAAAGTAAATATTGCAACCTTTGACTTGTGTGCGTGTTGCTATTTTACTGCATACTTGTGACTCGTCCACATACCTACTAAGAAATCACTTGGTCGATCGATCAGTATACCAATTGTCTTTTTCATGTCATTGTAATTACTTTATTTGTGTTGTGTTTGTAAGATTAGTTTTAAAGGAGACTGTCGGTAGCTGGTTTGCGAATTAAGGTATCGATTTGCAGTGCAATTATCTCTTAAGATATGGAAAGCCTACTTTTTACTATGCTTCTTTTGAGTATTTCACTAAATCGGAAGATAAAATGCGCACGAAATTAATAATTTATTATCAGATGAACGCATAACGCGCCGCATAAATAAATATCTTACTACGCGCAAACCTTAGGTTAGTAAAATATTTTACAATAGTAAACATATCGCACTTATCTTAAGTCAATAGTACTGTTTAACAAAGATTTAATGTTCGTTATGATATACATACTTTTCATTTTATTTCTACTTAAATGTAATACAAGAAAAAATTGCCTTAAATATACTGCCGACCTAATTTATTTTTGTAATAAAATGTAAAAGGTGTGCGAAATAATTGTTATGTTATTAGCGTATCTTATAATTTATAAGATATCTATAACACTTAAGTAACTAATTAACACTTAAGCTATATATAATATTAACTATCGCAGGTATGGTTCTTCCGCCACAACACGGCCGCGGCGCGTCGCCTCCGGCGCGGCGACTAGCAGTGGACAGAGACGGACTTATAGCGCTCGCTGCTCCCCCGCACTCGCCCGCCATTATGACAACTCGCCTGCTCCGCGCTATCGACTACTGTATCGATATTATATCCGATCAGTGTATCACTGTGACGGCGTTCAGTGTGAGCTAGTAATGAGAATAACAGATGAATTCGCCGCAACCAATGTTTATCGATTATAATCGATTGTTCGTTCAATGCACTATCCGATTTACTACCTCTATTATTTGTTTCAAATCAGTGTATCAATGTGACAGCGTTCGGTGTGATTTAGTACAACAAACGAAGTCGAAGCAATCGATGATTATAGATTATAATCGATGAATTTGTTCACAGCACTATCATATAATTACAAATCAGTGTGTTACTATGACGTCAGATGATGTCAATTATAGCAAAATCGACACTCGATGGTTATCGATTATTATTGGAAATTTAAATCGTATTCGACCCAATAAATCGCACACATTGTGCTGTGCTGTATTAAATTACTAAAGCGATCGATAATAGTAATAAAATAAATAGAATACATGACTTATTTACGAGCAACGTGCTCGTGAGCAACAATTTTATTATAAAATATTTACAAAGTACTCTATTGTGACAAAATGACTTAAATATCATTGTGTAATGTGTTCAATTTGTCTTATATGCTTACATCTAAAAGACGTTTTCTAACAATGATCTAATTGTTGTAAAATATTTTGTAATTTAAACGAAAAGATTTAATTCAATCATAATAAAACTCATTGAATCTATTGTTGCTCACTTGCTCGGTGTGTGAGAGTATTTTATTTATTTCTTACAGTCAAAATATATAAACAAAATATCTAAAAAAATATTACTTTTAATATTTTTGTGATATGTTAGTGCTGGATTATGCAGTCATAATGCACTACTATCGTTTACTACAATTTATTTGTACCTATTATTTTATATATTTTACTAAATGTTTGTCATGTATCGTGAATGTTCTAATTTGTTTTTTAATATTGGCTTTTGATAACCGTTTTTAAATATATTGACGAAAGTCAAAGGTGCTGATCGATAGGCTTCATATTAACAGCTCCTAGTCTGTCTTTAGGTATACATTAGAATAGTAAATAGAGTTGGTTATTTTATTATTAGCCTACCCGAATTTATAGTAGTAATACATCTCAGTGGTTGAGTTGCTTATGGTTATTATTCAAGTAACTATCCTTTTGGAGCTTTTTCGTTTATCTTTTTTTACATTAACATTGAAATGATCGCTTATTTGTTTATTTGGAAACTTTTCTAAATTCATCTTTGTTCAAGAACAGTGTTTATTTAGGTGAGAAAAAGATGATTATTTTGCTAATAACTATAACAACCTACCAACCGAGGGCAAACATCTAGTTAACAGAACTGATAACAGTGCTACTGATAGATAGTAGGTTTTTTATTATCAACTATACTCTAGAACTCATATATCTTACATTAATTAGTCACGTTGACTAAGTAAATTTTTAAACTAAGCACTACTACTAGATGGACCGCACTTTACTGAAATCGATCGAAATCTAATCTAATCTTAAGTCGCTGTTGTATTAGATTATAATATTTAAAATCGTTTTGAAATGCATTATAATAAATGTGATAAAACTTTTTGAGTACAATGAATAGTTCATTACACTGAAACAAGACGTGTGACACATTTTTAGAAGTATTTTTGTAAGAGAAAATTTCATATTGAAATTTTGAATGTTACAAAAATGTGCCTAAATGTTAGATACATATGTGTTTGTGATTGCTCGTATATTGTCAGTACAACGACTTACGAAGTAGCATTGTCAAGATATTAAGATGTATTAAAGCCATATTGAAAGTAATATCTTTACTGATACTAATATTGATTGCAGTTTAATATACATACATCATAGAAACTACCTACTGTCTTACTTTTCTAAGTTTTAACAAAATTAAATATATTGGTGTTTAAATAATCTATTTTGATCGCGACCATCAATCTAAAATATATATATAATAGAATAAAAAAAATATAGAATATAATCTCATTAAACATCTTTTTGACAACATTTCCACTCAAAGCCCTTGTGATTCTTTTCTGCAGGCAATATATGCTAATGAGTAACAAATTTTCTGGAGGCTATAGGTATATATTAAATGGTACATATAATGTATTAGTTTTGTAAGTATTACTTGTGATAATTATTATTTAAGTTACATACCTACGTTCGCCGGCGTGTACAAATATATAGATAGATTCATATTGCCATAATGTCCATACTTGATATTAGAATCAAGATTTTAACAATTTCACACATTATCCTTTGTGTGGTATTAACAAAATGAACTCAGGCTTATAATATTTATATAAATCTTCGTTAAAGTACATTTCTTATTAATTTCTACCCAGTACGTGGATTGGTGACCCAGACATCCAAAAATTATTACTATTTAAAGTACACCCATTATACATTAAGGTTCACTTTTAAAAACATGCAACTTAAAACATTTGTTTTTTATTAGCTTTTCATTAATGATCAATACAAAGAGGCACCTTTGTATATGAAATATTAAGTTTCTTTAAAATTATATTAATTATTTTCTAAATTGATTGCGTGTCTTTTAAATGGTGCTTAGGCAAAGATAAAAAAATATAATCTTATATTTGACGGGTTGTAATTCTTAAAACATCATTAACAAAATTATATGTTTTGTACAATTTAGATATTCTTTATTTAGATAAGTAAATATTATATGAAAGGTGTACCACATTTTATAATATTCATATTTAGTAATTTTTTATTTTGTCATGATGCAGCGGCAGAACGTGTGACTATAAACGCAACGGTTGTGGGTTCGAGTCCCATTCGGGGGAATTTCCTTGATCTGACAATAAGAAGAAAGCGTGGCGTTGTACACGCAGAATATAGAGTGATTTTTTTATAATTTTTAAATTATAAAAAATTCACACTATATCACTATTCCATCTCTACATTAAACATATTTTATATTCTGACGCTACCTTATGTCACTTGGAAAAACTGTGTAGTTCTTTTTATGACAAAAGAGAAAAACGTTTTACTGGCTAGAGAAAAAAAACAATAAAAATATCGTAGAAAATGTGATAACAAATATAAAGCCATTCTCTGCCTTAAAATACTGTTTACAATCGAAAATAATAAAAGGACTATACGTAATAAATAATGGCGTGATGAGAAAAATTAGTCATAACATGACATTTATCCTTAGGAATTGTTCTAATCTAATGATAATATTTTAAAGCGTATTTAATAATTATTAAGTACAATTTTTTATATGTATATAATTGTAATCACTTTTGTAAATGATTCCATGTTGATATTTTATTTTGTTAATTGAATTGTGAATTTTAAATGTATAAAATATGTTTATATTTATTAATAAATTTAAAAGTGCTTATTGTACATTTTAAGTTAGGTATATTATTCATGTAGAAATTATTTATGAACTTATGTTACGGCACAAGAACTCAGGATTCATACACCTCTACCTATATTCTGGGTATAAAAAATATAAAGGTTACTTTCTATAAAAAAAACAATGTGAAGTCTTCCCACATCATGACTTTTTATATATTGTCAAAAATATCAGCTGAAAAATCAATTATTGCAAATGAAAACTCCTGAGAGTTGAAACATATCATATTTATATATTGTAACAAATATATTACATATGAATAATTGTAATTTGTAACACGTTAATGGGACCGAGCATAGAACCTCGACAACTTCATAAATATCAATAATACATTTCAATATTGGCGTATATAAAAATACCTTTATCTGTGAATTAAAAATACACAATAAGTAGGATTATACACGCTCCGACATTTTTCTCTAAATATAATAATAAATAGCAATGACATTTTTGTATTATAATATAAACCGTACCTAATATGTACAAGCAAGTTGCGCGAATTGACACGTAAGTCAATTAACTTATATATTAATATTTAAATTATTGTATTGCGAATAATGAACGAATGTAGTGATGTTGTGATTTATCAATTATTTTACGAATTAAAATTACGTTGTTTGTTTATGTGTTTTTTTGTCATCCTTGAAAACCTTTCAAGCGAAATGGGCTTAACTTGAGACATAATAAGACTTAATGCAGTTCATAATGACAAAGCTCGACGATCAGCGTCACCGAGTTTGCGTTACGTCAGTAGAGGACCTCTGGAGAATTGAGATGGATGCTGCGGAAATAGATCTTATTCAGTTGAGATAAGAGCACAGTGGCTTGGGGATGGGGTGACGAAAGGGTGGATCGATGGACGGTAAGGCGACCTCTGACGGCGAGGAGCGCCTCAGTGTGCGGGGAACGCCGCTGTGGCTCGGCTGCGTGCGTTAGGTCTCTCCGCCGTCGCCGTCGCCGTGTGAACGTCAGGTTAGTAAATATTATCGTATGTTAGATTTATAAACAAGTCTCATATTGACTCTACTGCAATCAATTTTCTGTATGTCAAATTGGTAATTGGCTATTTGTTTGTGTTTATAATTGTGATAAATGTCATTTAAAAAGAAATTCCGTAAGAATGTTTTATAAACATTAATTAATCTGAAATATATGTATTTCCTGTTGGTTTTACAGTAATTATTAAATCATATAGTAATAATTTATTACTTAAGGGCTTAAGACATGCAATTAAACACTAATTAATAAACTAATTGTATATTTAATTTTAATATATCTATAGGTTTTAAAAATAATTTTGAAAATAGATATTCTTTACAAAGTACCTAGTTTGTTTGTTTATACTGACATTCAAAAGTCATAAACAAAAAATCACGTTTTGTAATTAAATCAGTGCCTTACCTAAGATAAAAACTACTAATAACACTTTCTAGATTCAATTAATAACTATGTCTTTGTTATATATGTATTATACATGTGTATACATTTACCTACATAGGTAATAAGATCGTTCTTACCTATGTAATTAAAAGTCAACATTTTCCTTTAATATCTAGGAACGTAGTTATTCATTTTTGTGTTTACACATTAAATAAGTACATAATATACAAATGTTTGTTAGAATAATCAAATATTTGTAAGACTAATCGTTAAGTTTAGTATTCTTTATTGAAGAATACATTTAGGAAACTACCATAAGTATAATATAGACCCATAAAACGTAGACATAGGCACGCCGTATCCCGCACACAGTTAGGGTAGGCAGAGGGAACCTAATGTTAAGACTCTCCGTTCACCATTTTTCACCGAATTCTGGAAGCCATGCGTGTTGAACGCCGCGCCTTGCCTCAACACATGAGCTAAGAAAGAAAAATGTAAATTTAAATAAATATTTCATGTCCCTGAGTAGGTATTCATGCCTGGCCTCTAACATATAATAAGGCATCGATTTTTCAAAAAATAACATATTTACCTACTCCACATGAGAAAGCAAGCGATTTTAACATACCATTGAATTCTTGATAACGTAATTATATATTGAACGTCTTATAAATTGTCTACGATTGTCGCTTTTATTGATCAATTATTTATACTTAAATTAAAACAATTTTATGTTTTAGTTTAAATATGGGTGACATTTAAATTAAAACATAAAAATACAATAAAATTCTGTTTTGTTAAGTATCAAAATGGATAGGTACCTAAACTCTATGTTAATAATACTTAACATTCGAATGGCTTATCAATTGTTTGCAGAACTGTGTACATCTACGTAGGTATATATCCATATATGCATTTATCTAACATCCATATTGTCGTACAGAGGAAGAGATGCTTGTTGAATGCAATTTCATGTGGCGACTTCAAGGCAACCGTGTTACAGCTTGTTCTGAATAGCGATACTTTGCAACGATTACTGGTCTCGATACTAATTTTAGTAAAAATATTGTTAAATATTGCCAAAGATTGATTAAGTCTGACGTAGTATTGCACAGATAATTAATTAGTTATATTTTTTTGTTATTATCTTTAAATATTCGTTTATTATCTGTATGTTTGTAGGGCATTTTTTTTTTAATAACAAATATATCTGGACGTAAATAACTTTATCGTCTCACATCGCCCGTATATTGCGGGGGAGGCAAAAACAGAAATCCTATATTGACCTACTATAGTAATAGTAGTTGAGTCACATTGTATTTTTTTAACATTTCTGCCATTATGGAACCCAACGTTGCACACACTCGTTTACTCCTATTAGAAATTTGAATACACGACCCCTGCATCTGCCACGTAATACATATGTATTAGTAGACACAGGATAAGTAAATAAACGTAGAACAAGTTTCTTAATTTCGTCTCTGTATTAATTCTGAAATTTCTAAAACTACACGCTTTATGAAACTTACACTTAACACTTCATATTATATTATTTAATTTTTACTATTACTTAATAGTAGGTATATTTTTCTAAAGCTTAAAACGATAGATATTTTCCATGAAAATGTCAGATTTATATTAAGTACCTACCTATTTGTTATTACATTTTTGCGTGACCTGTTTTCTTATTATTGTACATTTGCCTCAAGAAAGCAATAAAGTTTACCCGAGTATACATACTACGATTATAACTTATAAGTAAAAGAAATGTACAGGAAATATTGGATAATATGTTTCTAGTAAATTCTATAGTTTTCACATGAAACAAAAGTATTTTAATTATATGATATATTGTGAAATTGGTTGCACCCCAACTCAACCCAGTAGGTATTGTATGTATCTAGATTGCAAAACTACCTGTTTTCAACCACCCTTTGAGGGAGCTAAAGGGTTTTCATATTGCGTTTCAGTGCAATTACAAAGGGTAGAAATCTAATTATTTTAACTATGCTAATTAATTAGTAATACTATAATGCTCTACAAAAGAGAAACAAGAACGTTGAGAAGAATGACACTTTATCGTCTTCTCACTAAGCTGTCAACTCTGCAAGGACGAGACGTGCACGAAATAGAAAATGGTGGTTTATCGAAAGAAGAGTTTGTCTTATAGTTCACTTAGACGATGACCAAATTATGTAAATAAGTATAAAACTAGAACATTTTGCGCAGTACTTAGATTAAAGGCGTGTTCGATGAAATATAATAAATACTTTTAATCATTACCCAGTGAGTTGTGAACATTGCAGGGACGAATCCGAAGGTATGTCCAAAATAGATAATCTTTTTATAGTTATTTGCGACCTGATCCTTTGTACTATTTGCCATTCTTTATATCTATTTTTTTGTCTATATATAAAGTTAATTCGAAGGTACTACCAATGCTACTCTGCTTTATTTTTATTTTCTCGTAAATCTTGTATTTTAAATGGGTGGAAATTGGAGAATGAGACATGAATGCAAAATTAATGTCATGAAATGATTGTATCGACTACAACACTTTTTATTTTATTACAAAAATAACTACTAAAAATATATAATTGAATACATTTATTAGTGACTAAGTAGTTATTCATCTTCAAATATTTACTGACAAAACCGGTACAGACTTGTACAGAGTTAAGTATTTAGTGTATTTTTTATTTGATTGCACAGCTAAGACTAAATTCCGGAAAGACTGCAAAAACTATATGCCAATTTGGATTTAAGTATAGTAATTTTATACAGATTTTGTATTATAAAATAATACATATAATAGTCCTTCTTGCGAGACATGATATTATTAATATTAGAGTAACTAATAACTCCCAACTATATTATGATAATTTAATTGTTGTTTAATGTAAACCTCTTCAGAGGAAACGGCCATCGGCATTGTGTCTACTTTTATAGGGGTCTAACGACATCAGAACGATAATCATTGCCGGCGCCACGCGGTAGCCATCATAAATGCCATTGTGCTTAACGACGCTACGTCATGTTTGAATCTCTCAATTTAACGACCGTCTCGAATAAAACAAACAATATTTACATTTAATATTTGTATAGGAATGCTAAAAGTGTTAACTAATTCTTTTTCTTAAAGACGTAAAACAAATTAGCATGTATATTCTTACCTATTGATTTAAATTAACTACTTAGGTTTATATTTTTCACTACAACAAACGTTTGTTAGTTAAAGCAATATGATTTGGCTTTAATATTTTAATCATATAAGTCCTAGATATATACAACTTTAAATTCACATTTTTAACATTTTATTTATAACTTTGAAAAAGTTAAATTCCAAAACAGCCGGTGACAATTCACTCATATATGACCTGTACCCGAAATTGAACTCATGTCCTCTTACTTTCAGAAATGTTCTTTGTAATAGCAATAATAAAAACTATTTTAGTAACTGGAATTGAATGGGTTTTAGTGACCGTAAGTTCATAATATAAAATCATTCAATACCTTAGGTTGGTATACGGTATACCTAATCCCAGCTAAACTCTATATATGTAGGTATATATACGTAAATAAAAGTGCTCTCGTATTTAACGACCTTTGTTCTATCCACGCTATAAAACTGACAATACTGGTTTACGAGGATGAAGAGTTAAAATCCGAGTGCATCTATGACAATAGACTATTAAACAGACAGAGATAGGGTACCTACTCAGTAAAAAGCTCTATTTCTTGGCTATCGTAATCATTTCTGCAAAAACATTACATACAAGTTATATTATAAATGCTGAGCACGGAATCGATACATGCATTCTCAATATGTACGTGGGTATGTTATTGAAGAATCGATATCGCGTTATTTATTTACAATCCATTGCACTGCCGACTGCAAATGGTTTGTCAATTATTAACTCAAGAAGAAAAATTTCTTATGCGCAGTAGATAATAAAAATTTTAGAAGAAGCTACACAGCTTATATATAGCATAAGTACCTACGGCTGATTTATCCCCTTTTTATTAACGTATGCAGCTTGAAACTTTAAAAGATTGTGTAATCTATTAAGAAACTTAGAATAAAAATAAATTATTTCAGATTTATTTTCTAGTTACTGTAAAGTTTATCCATTTATCCTCTCTTTTATAATATAAGTAGGATGTATCTAATAGAACCCAAAACAATAATTTTGAAAATTTTTAAATTTTTGCTTGTGCACACTAATCTTAGAAACGTCTTAGCTGAATTTAATGTAGTTTTCAGTATTGTATATTGGTAAATTTGTTTTCTTTCAATCGGTTTAAAATACAAGAGTTAAGTATATCTATACAAAAAAAATGTTTCACTAAATTGCTGTAAAGTTACTGTTAAATTGGTTGATACTTTAGTTTTCAATGTTAAAATATTATACAAACACAACACAATCAATTCAGATTAAAAATTAAATAATTGTCGCAAGTTTTAAGGGGCGCGAATATAGATGGCGTTGAAGGAAGTTAGATCGCGCTATCATTACGTTCATATCGAATGAATATTATTCGAAAATTTCTGTTCTCGTTTCTCTCTGTCTACCTTAAAGATAGAGTGGGGAATGAAGTGTTTTAATTTTTGAATTTGCAGCATATCTATTTGATATGCTGTATATTGCTGTAACAAATTATAGGAATAAATAAACTGATAATGGACAATAGACAAAGCTGGTTGTCACTTTGTTTGAGGTCTGACGTGTCACGTGAGACGTCTCCTTGTCTGTATGATTAATTTACGAACGATAGTTTTATGTAATTGTCGTACGAAAACATTAATATAACAAAAATACTGACTCCATAAATGATAAAAAAAACGAACCCAATAGTTCATTACGATTAACAGTCGGAACCAGATTTTTCTGGATTAAAAGCGGGATTTTTGAACATTTTACCTAAAAAGGCGGGATTCTTTCACCAAAAGCAGAACATAAAAAATAATAATCGGGATTTAATTTATGATTAATCCATTTTTAGGGTTCCATACCTTTTCAGGAAAAATGAACCCTTATAAGATCACTTTGTTGTCCGTCCACCTGTCTGTATGTCTGTCGAGAGCCTTTATCTCAGTAACGCCTAAAGATATCGAGTTGAAATGCCAACGATATACGCAGATCTACGGTCCCTTGATTTCCTGAATACATCGTATATAGCGCAAAAAACGAGTATTTCAATAGTATAAACTTTAAAAGGAATCAAAATTAGTAGGGTACCTCCGGTTAACCTAGAATTATGAAATTTAGGAGCTAGCATCTACATGTAGTATTAGTTCAGGAAAAAATCAGAAAACTATAAATTTGTGGTTAAATCCTAAAAAAGTCAGCCTTGAAAGGCGGGCAAAATTAAAGCCACTAGTTCACGTGAGGAACCCCCGGTGGGCGAGCCCGGCTCGTGCTTTGTTTTTTAAATGTAATGATTCTATTTCTATATGTGTAACGTTTAAATTTTTAGGAAAGTGATTCAGTCTTCCAACGTTAAGGAAAATCGTAGAGGGTGATGCAGTGCGTAAAGTGGCGTGGAGCCACTGCACATTTTTAAAGGCACGAGGGTTGTCGTAATTTACTGTCTAAACGAAGGGTTGATTTATACTAACGATTTAATACTGTATGAGTTATTATTTTATTGTTATTTGAATATTTATAAAATTATTGTATTATTTTTGCAATCGCCCACTAGTGAATATTATATTATACGGGAGGTCCTTCGCCTAACCTGAACAAACCCGAAAATTTTATGAATTCCAATTGAATCAAACTACTTGAGACAACCCTGACTGTGCTGATTTAATGATTACGTTAGCGAGAGCGGCTGATCCAAAATTTGCGTCATGGCTGAAGTATCTACGTGACACGAGGCTTTTATACGTAGCTACCCACGTATACATTTTGGTGCAGTACTGTTATTAAATCTGGTGCAATAAGCCTGCATTCTATAGACAACGTTTTGCAATTAGGAAATTGTGTATTATTTTGTATCGTAAGTTTATCGTATATATTTAATAGCAAATTACCTAAGCCTTTTTGTTAATTTCATTTTAGATTCTTGTACAATACAAACCAAGGCGTATTTAGAAGTAAAATAGAAGCGTCTACATGTATATGAGACCTAAGAATTGAATACATATTAAAAAATGTTACCAATTAAATTAAGTTTAAACACGATAAAAAAATAATAATAAAATGTTGTTGTTTCTTCACACAAACCATCCGGATTATGGAGGGCCATAAAACTCTTTACATGACCTTCTTCCATGTTTATTGTTTAATAAAATACATAATATGATCTGGGTATGCTTAGAAAAGATTTACGTAAAGGTATAAAAACGTACAGCAAGATTAACCACTAAATTTGCAATTCATTTTCGATAATCCCAACGATCTCCACTTTCTAGGGGGAAATAATTAATTCATTCTCCCTGCTCTGATAACAAAAAGTGTCACAAATTTAATGGAAAGCAGAGAACGGAGTGCACACTAAGGAGGAGGAGTGCCCTCTTCCTACCCTGGTATTTCGGGATAAAGCGTGAAGCTAAAAAAATTATTATATAATGATTACAAACATTTACGTAACTCCTTATACAACGGTATAGGATAACGATTCATAACAACAATGTGTTCAAGACGTAAATAAATTCTCTTCATATATGCCGTAAACGTACGGCAATCATAAGAGAGGGACTCGAGAAGACATCCGTCCGTAATTCATTGAGCGTCCTCGAATCGCTTATATAACGCCCACGCCTTTGTATTTTAATGTAGGTACTTACTTCATTTCTGAAAACCTTTTGACTTTTTTATTTCAATGACAACTTTTTCATGCTCCTGCTGTAAATTAATTGCAATTAAAAGTAATATTTAGATATATATATATTTTTAATGAAATTTTATTATTATAATAAGTTTGTATCGGAAGATTCCCGATGCGTGCTAAAACAACACGACATTCCCGATGTGTTCTCTAACAGTTAGACAAAGCGTTAAGTTTCGCTACTCAACACACAGTCTCTACAATTAAACAGAAAATAGAGAAAAACTCGATTTTTATTTGTATCCGTCTCGTTAAAAAAGATGTCTAAAAATCCAGCCACTTTCTACACGCACGTCTGTGATATTCATCGAATACTTCCTCTAACCAGCATCAGATGCTCCGAATACGTGACTCATTCAAAACAATTTGCTCGCTCACATGTCCCAGAATTTCGGGACTTTTGCAATATATGAGTAATAAACCTTACCTACATATAACATACCTAGTAAGTCGTAAGTCTTTGGGAGATGAGTTTGAGAAACAACAATGAACTACGTATAAATAAAAAAGAAACACCTACTCTCAGTAAAGTATGAACTGGTTCTCGCGTCGTAATCCAAACCTAATTAAGCATTAGGTTATACAAAGTCAATAATTTTAACACAAGTTTTAATTTTCAATTTTGCATCGGTAAAGTTTTTACATAGTTTAGTTTATGAAGAGATTTTTAAGTTTAAATTGTTGCACAAAAGATCCTTACGTCCGTATCTGCATGATGCGTCAACCGACGGTTTGTATTATATCGTTGCATGTTAATAAAATAAACAGGGTGGAAGCGTCTGTGCTCCTTTTATGGGAGCAGCATACATATAGGGTAAAATATTTCAAACCCATACCTAAAAAAATATCAAAATAAGATTTAGATGTAGGATTTTTTTTATTTCACGATGTTTTTCCAGACTGTATGTGACGCAGTTACGAATAGATACCAAAAACATAAACACCTACTACTACAAAAAATACAACTAAACGTTGCCAGTCTACCACTTTTCGTTCACAAAAACATGCCAGGACAAGAAAGGGATATCTCTCGTTCTATTTTACGCAATTAACTATTTTCAATAATAAACCTAAACAAATTCACCGCCAATACGTACAACTCAATTCCATGAATGAGGCATGTGCGACGTCGCTTTGACATGTTTGAGTACGTTATTCTTAATAAATGGCGTTTTATTTTACAGTGATAATTTTATTAATTATGTTGTTTGAAAACATAACTTTTTCATTTTTGGCAAAATCTAGTATTTAAACTATATTATCGAGTAATTAAAACTATTGTATAATTTAAAGTGGTGATGACAAAAACACTCTGTATAATATAATTTTAATATTTTTTTATGGTTATATTTGTTATGTCAACATTGTGTACATTTAAAGCGCTCGTGGAAGACAATGGTAATATGTATTTATATTTTTAACATAGTTTAAAGTATTTGAGTTAGTCAGTTTGTTTGATTTTTTCATCGATTTTCTTATAGATAAATATGTCTGTAAAAAGATGGGGTTAACGTTCCCCTCTAAAATTTTATTTTCCACCCTAAAACGATATTGGAAAACGCATTTCAAATTAGAACGCGCCATCGCATAAACGAGATGGATTTATTGCTTAAGCCAGTACGCAAACAATAATAATAATCAACATAAGACTTGTCTTGATTACGTTTGAATATCTAAAATTTGATTTATATTTGAATATGTATCTATGTTTTATTTATTTTAAAATAAACATATTTGTGCAAAATCAAAAAAACAAACACTACAATGGAGGAAAATAAAATATAGAATTAATTCAAAATAGAACATTTTTAAGTATGCTACACCACGAGGCAGGCGTACGCCTCTGTTTGCGTCTCAGAAGAACTTCGCAACAATAGATAAGGCTCATGCTTATACACAAATGTAAAGACACAATGGATGATGTTCAGTGACAATCGTCAGTCTTGGTTTTCAGAACTTGCAATAGCTACGTGTAGAGTTGCAGTACGCCTCACACCCCACTATGCCTAACCTAGTATATGCTAAATATTTTTCGCATATAGTACCATATTATGTCCAGAAACAATTAAAAACTACCACAACATGAAATGATGCATGTAATTTTTTTGTACAATTATATACAAATTAAAGAATATACGAGTAGCAAAGAAATTGAAAATGATTATTATCAATATTGATTTTATGGCAGCACCCGTATTCATTCTCCGTCTTAATAGCCACATGATATTTTTGTTTATTTACTGTTTTCATAAAACAACAATAACAGAGAAAACGAAGGCTCCATAATCCCTAAGGGTTGTAACAGTACCGGGCAATTTGCCAACGTGCGTGGGCTTGAATGTCCTCCGTTTCGATTAAGGACGCAAGAAGGTCAAACTGGGATGTGAAAAAATAAGGTGACAAACAATGGATATTTATTTTCACATAAATCCTTTTTGTTACGAGACCTGTTGACGTTTAACTTCATTACATGATTATGTGAGACATCAATCACAGTAACATTCTTTGGGAAGAAACGTTTACACATTATTTGATTAACGTTTTAATAATAAATGTTGGCAATACTAAAATTAATATTAAATTATACTTTATAAGTTATAGGCATGTATGTGAAGTTATCTGTAGGTATTATAACACAGACCCACTACAAGCCCAATACTATTATAATATTGGCTAGCTACACTTACATTAAGTTATAATAATAATAATTTGTTACACAACTATACAAATTGACCTTATTTTTTATTTCTTGTATCAGGATTCTTACTAAAGTATTTACATACAAAAATATTTAATTCACAACAATATTAGCCGGAACACAAAATTCACGGCCAAAATTAATTAGCTGTTATATTGACCTACTAATGAAATAAAATTCATAATTGTTTTCTTTGTTTCAGGGCTAGGCCACGAATTGAGTTCACGCAAGATATAGAATCGCAATATAATCTTAGCATTGGTTCATTCACTCGAGAAGCGCAACGGCGTGTGGTAGTTCTAGTTCGACATGCGTCAACGCTTTGTGTCATGACTGTGACACAACAACGTTCGCCCTCCACATTGCGCATCAGTCCATCGATAACTGACCCACTCGATTCCAACTGCCAAGTTTCGATTTCATCAGCGAGCTCACTACCCGAGTAACCAGACGTCTGGACGTCACATCGCGCATCCATTGCACTAGACAGCGTACGATAGTGATGCGCTTTATGAACATTTAAAATAATAGTAATGTACTGGCATGCCAAATAAACTATTCTAAATTCAAATTTCTATCAGTTTTGACGGATCGCCGCGAAGTGTCGTGTAAATAAATAATAACCAAAGTGTTTTTATAGTGTTTTAAAGATTTAGTTGTGATAAATATATAGTGCACGATGACTTCGCGATCTAAGGAGAAAGTAGCAGCGGCTTTTCGGAAGCTGTTTCGCTCTCCAGAGAAACTTGACAACGAGGGAGCCGGCCCGAGCGGGTCGCCAGCTAGACGCGGGCTATTTCGCCGTCACAGGTAAATTAATAACATTATTATTTATTGTACATTCGTCTACACAATAGGAAAGAGATAGAAAATTTTATAGTTAAATTAATAGTTGCAACGATGATCGGTAATCATATATGTACCTATACTCATATTGCTCGAAAATGGTGATATAGAACGCATATCTTTTTATGTTAAAAATAATTTTATTATATTTTTTTTGTGTTCACTTTAAGATGTAGAATGTCTTCGGACATTTGTGGACCATATTGATAGGGTAAACATGTGGGCAAGTAATCAAAAATTAAATTAATCATAACATGTGCTAGCAAGATGCCTTAAATGAAGAAGTTTTTAATAAATCAATATTTTTGCATTTAATTTTTATAACGTGATAATTATCATTAAAAAGATTTTACTTTCCAAAAATCCTTTAATCATTAGTACCGTACTTTTTAAAATAACAGTTATTATAATAAGAAACCCTCTTTTGTATCAACATTTATTTTGCTTTTTTTAATAAAGTAGGGCCATAAAGTAGGGCTGTAAACGCTACTGGTTGTGGGTTCGATCCCAACTCAAAGATATGAAATATTTATTTAAATTTATATTTCCTTTCTTCGCTCTGGTCGAGGCAAAACGTGGCGTTGAGTTCCGCTACTCAACTCACAATGCCTCCAGAATTCGGCGGAAAGTGGGAAACGGAAATTAAAACAAACATCAATCCTCCCATACTTTCAGATTTATAATATTAGTAGGATTTTTAAATATTAATATAAAGAATGTAATGTGCCATATACTTTAGAAATACTACACTTAACAACAGTGGAATGTATGATAATAATCTCTAATGCAATTAGAAATATTGATTTTTAAAATTGTGCAAACCCTTTGAAAGAGAAGAAACGTTATATAATATATACAATATACATAAATTAAATATTTATCTGATACTAAAACGCAAATTGAAACTTATATTCCATCCATCAGCCTTTTAACGTCCACTGTTGGACATAGGCCTCCCCTAATTCTCGCCACTCCGTCCGGTCCTGCGCCCTTTGAATCCAGCGGATTCCCGCTGTCTTCCTAAGGTCGTCGGTCCACCTGGTTGGAGGGCGGCCTGTGCTTACGAATTTTGTCGCGTAGAGAAATACCAAGCATAGCCCTCTCCATCGCTCGCTGAGCCACTTTGAGCCTGTGGATAAGGCTTGCAGTGAAGGACCACGTCTCAGCGCCATATGTTAACACTGGCAACACACACTGGTTGAAAGTTTTTGTCTTCAGGCACTGAGGGATACTAGACGAGAAGATATTTTGTAGTTTCCCAAAGGCTGCCCAGCCGAGTTGGATTCTACGAGTGACCTCTCTCTGAAACTTATATTAGTAGGGTATAATTATTGTTAACATCCATTAGCTTAAGGTCTATTATATCGACTTCAACTTATGTTAGTAGGTAAACCTAGAAATATCTTATAAACATTTTTTACAATTTTTCAATATTTTTTTATGTTTTTGTTACATATATGGAGCTATGTTTCTAAACAAAGATAACAAGTAATACACAGTCTTCCTGTTTATAATGCGTACACAAAGCAGTTGCAATTGATTGCTAACGTCAAAACGTACCTACCTATGCAGTTGATGTATTCGTGTTTCATTAAAAATTGTATGGAAATTGCAACAATGATTATTTAAGTTCACTCTTGATATAATGCCTACCCTACAGTGGACTATATTTTTCTTAAATAATTTATTTATTGAGCATATAATTTCTTGAGGATTGTTGTATAGAATTAAATACAAAACTTGTAACTTCAATATACATTATCTATATATATAAAATCGAAAGGTCACTCACTCATCATGAAATCTCAGAAACTAGATGTGCTAGGAATCTCAAATTTTGCATAGGAGTTATTTATAGGACGTAGGTGCTCGCTAAGACGGGAATTTGCAATATTCGACTTCTAAGGGGTTGTTTTTGGGGTTGAAAGTTTGTATGAAACTTCGTTACTACAAATGCTAGGAGTCTCAAATTTTGCATGGATGTCACTTATAGGACGTAGGTACTCATGGAGACAGAAATTAATAACGTAGTTCACGCAGGCGAAGCCGCGGGCGGGCCGCTAGTACATGTATATATTACAATAGAAAATATCTCAACCCTATGCTGTAATAGAATATATCTAAAAAAACACGGACTAATTTCAAATAAATATAATTGATAACCCAAAGATTATCTACAGATAAGTAATTATCTGAACGCTTTCCACAAATAATGTTTTCAGATTAGAAATGTACTAATTACGATAGATAAAAGTGATGTCAAGGAAGTACAAATCCGTGCCGAAGTGTCCATTTCAAAACGGCACGAGACAAAGACTTTGTGTATATATGTGTGTATATATGTATGTATGTAGGTATATGGCGACAGATATACTGCGTCACACCAATGCGGAACAGAAAAACCGGGTTTACCTACATAACGAGTTATAATATGTCACACGAATTAGACCTTTCCTCTACATACGTCATGTTTACACACTCGAGTAAGTGAAATTATTCGACATTATAAAGATTAAAATATACTATTGAAAACAATATAAGAATACCAACTTGTAAAGTTCACTGGAGATAACAAATATTTATAAAATTTAAATTTTATATATTAAAAAAATGATTGAATGTCCAACGTGTTCATACATCGATAATATCAGAGAAAGCTGTCTGTCTCGTAATTTAAAGCGATACACTATCAGTGTAGCTATTAACAGAGCGACAAGCCGGCTGCCATGTAATTCTAATAATTAAACTGGACCATTATATATATAGATAGATAATTGTAAACACTAGCGCTATAGCCCGTGTTTATGTGTATATATAATAGCACTAACATTTATATACAAACTAATATTAATAACTGACAGTGAAATATAATAACAACAAAAGCCAAGCTGCAAAAGCTAGACTTTTGCAAATTGAAAAAAATCTTAGGTACATTTTATCATTGAAAATTGAAACTATTATTACAATATTTTTAATATCCTAATACAACATATAAGATTTAATAGAATTCGTTAATGTTTTTTGTTTACGCCGTTCATATCGTACATAAAGCAGTAATCGAGGCCGTTGACCGGTGATGCGCATTCTGCAACCAGACCTTCAATAAAACGACGTTAGACCTAAGTACCTATTATAACAATGTCTTATACCACCAATAAACATTTTACCAGACAGCTGATTTTTATTACTAAGAAATGAAATGGATTTTAGTTTATATATTACTAAGAAATGAAATGGATTTTAGTTTATATACAAGAAAACAATCGTGCTATTCTACAAAAACATAAAATGTCCTATTTTTCTGTATATATTTGTCTGTATTTTTCTTCGAAACTAAACTCATCGTTATCTTCTCGTAATAAATACCACATCCTGTGGTTGGATACATTCATATTTTAATATTTACATTGTGCCTATTTAAATATGCTACAATGTGTATTAAACTCATCAATTACTTAAATAAAGTTTATTTGTTTATACGAAACCTACAAGCTAAAGAGGTGAATTGACTTTGAAAATTGATTTAGTCAGAAAAAGCCATTAAACGATAGTTATATTAACTAAGAAACATATTTTTTTTTTCAAAATTATAAAAAAATACGTGAATAATAAATATAATTGAAACTAAAACATTAGTTACATGAGAATGTTATTTAAATGCTCTCCGGATGAATTACACTTGCTGTCACTGAAACAGTTTTAGATAACCTAAATTACGGATTGATGAAATGGGTCAAATTCGGGAATGAATGACTTGTTTTTGTTTTTTCTTATGAAAAAAAACACCTGAACTCGTAATTCGCCAGTATATCATCTATATTATATTTTAGTTAGGTATAGGTGTACCTACTTCTACTACTAGAAGTGACTGCGATTTTCTCTTCGAAATTATTACGTACAACGTGTTCAACTGTATTGCTAAATATAGTTAAACAGACATATGTACAGCATTTCACAATTAATCAAAACAAAACAAGTTGTAATAGTAATTTGAATGTTTCACATAACCATTTGTTAATTTTTCAGAGATGGCGTGAGCCCGGCGGAAGCGCCTGCGAGCTTACCAGCAAGCCCCGCGGCTTCGTCAATTGCTAAGAAAAAATCTGGAGGATCACACGACGCGCGGGAGAGAGCAGCGGCGGTGCGGTCTCGGAGACTCATGAAGGAGCTCAAAGAAATACAACGATTGCAAGATCATAGATCTGATCCAATTTTTACAGTAAGTTTAGCACATATATACTATTATACTAAATAATAATTGCTATACGTATTTATGATAATTATGACCCTACATATGTATAAATTATAATTTAGGTAAGTATATGTATAAAAAGATTTGATTTTATTTAAAGGTAGAGCTAGTGAACGACAACTTATACGAGTGGCACGTGAGGCTGCATCAGATAGATCCAGAGAGCGACTTGGCGTCAGATCTCCGAGAGCTGAAAATACCTAACATCCTGCTACACCTGATATTCCCGGAAAATTTCCCCTTCGCGCCGCCGTTCATGCGTGTCATCGAGCCGCGAATAGAGAAGGGATTTGTAATGGAAGGTATATATATATATATATACACATTTACACGTACAAATTTGTATAATATTTTTCCCTATTTTTCTGACAACCTATACGGTGTTGTAAGGCGATTTTATTTTTGATTATTTATTTGGGACTTGGCAACGGTTGGAAGATCCCTTATCTATTTGTATTTACTTTATTTAAAAGAGGGTTAAAGAAATGTATTGTATATTTAATTGAAATATCACTACAAGTTGGGCGCAGACGTGTTTACTTACTTTGTACAAAGTAAAAGTACCTATTCCGTTCTTCAATTTATATACTTTATCAACTTCGATCCTCGTAATAAGTATTTAAATTACGAATATACGTGAGAAACGTGCGACTGCGAATTGTGAGTTCGATTCCCACTCGAGGTAATGATATATTTAATATTTTCATTTCCTCGCTCTGGTAACGAAGCAGACCGCCGCGTGACGAGTTCCGCCACTCAACACGCAATGCCTCAAGAATTCTGTGATAAGTGAGGAACGGAAGTGTCTTAATGGGAACGTAGTTAAATGAAAATATTACATCATGAATAAAGTAGTATAACATTTATTAACTAAAAGGTGGAGCAATATGCATGGAGCTACTAACGCCACGCGGCTGGGCGTCCGCGTACACGGTGGAGGCTGTCGTGATGCAGTTCGCGGCATCAGTGGTGAAGGGGCAGGGCCGCGTGGCGAGGGTCCCACCGCGCTCCTCTCGCGAGTTCTCGCGGCGACGAGCTGAGGAAGCTTTCCGCTCTCTTGTCAAAACACACGATAAATACGGATGGGTCACACCGGCGCTGTCTGACGGTTGAATTTTGAATAAGGTAAGATATAGTACGATCGGCGAGGATTGGCCGTGAAGTTAGCTAAAATATTTTTCTTACTAAAACTTCATCAGGGCCACGACTCGTCGGCTGCTCTATATTGTTTAATATTACTTATTTTAAATCCATTTTTTTCGTCAAGGCCAAAAGTTCCTTCATGCTCTTTAAGCGAGTTCTCATGGCAAAAGAATGAACGAGCAAAATGAGACTCTATATCATCATTAAAAATAGCTATTTTAAATGTATTTATGTTTCAGGTGTCACTGTTTAGCAAGCGAAGAGGAAGAAGGAAAAGAAGAATGGATCTCTTGTAGTTTTAACTGTATTAATTGTAATTATTTTAGTTACGAAATAGTAAACAAATCTGTGTAATTTTCTATTTTATTAATCTTGTCTTTGAGTACAGTAAAAATTTAATGTCATTTCAATTACATTTGGATGTACTTAGTTTACAAGATATTGCGTATGGACAGCATATGCGCTAATTTTTTAAAAAAATCTGTGTAGTATTCATGTTGTAAATAGTGTGTGCCAAAAACTCATTGTGCTACAAGTGTCAATGTTGCTTATTTTAAGATTTCTATCGCCACCATAAGCTTCAATTTTCATACTTTCTTAATAGGCACTACAGTTTGAATATACTATTTCTTTGTAACTATTTTCTAGCAAAAATCATGTGTCAAAATTTTTATTAAAATATGTCCGTCCCGAAGTCATTTAAACGTTTGTATTATAAATAATAAAATTATTATATTAATCAATTGAAAAATGACAAGTAAATTAGTTATTTTAATTATTATTATTTCACTAAAACTCACCTCAATGTGGCAGTATTAGACTAAATTTTATAGTATATTTTTGAATAATTCAATAATTAATAATGCTCAAATGAAAAATATAAGAAAAAAATGTGTTGAAAGCTGCAATTACATTATTTTAATGTTTATAATTACTCTAGAAATGTATAAAGACAAATCTGAATTGATGTTGTTGATTTGTTTAGTGAACCAAAGATGTTTATTTTCTATGTAAAATGTGAAATTCGGCACAATTTGTGTATAGCTGAATTAAATATATATACAATGTTATGAGTGTAATAAATTACTTGCTCAATAAAAATCTGATTTTATTTCTGTGTCTCATCTCTCATAATGAACTAACCATAAAAAATACTATATAACAACGTAAATCTCTCTCTCAACAAAACTAAGTGGTCCTCAAGTCTGAGTTTGATCTTGAGATGCCATTTTCATAAATTACATATCCCTGAAGACAGTTAACAAGAAGCATGTGTCCAAAAACTTTTCTATTTTTCAATGTAGTGTAACTGTTCAAAAATGTTAACAATAAAAATTCAAAACAATAGAAAGTTGGGTGCTCATAAAATTGGTTGGTTGTGTATTCATTCCATCATACATCCAAAAGAGAAAAAACATACAGATGTTTAATGTAAAAGACATGCAGTCTTGTAATAAAATATTCTACATAAAAATTATGCTCTAGAAGGTATTAATATCTGTCTTTCAGCCTTTTTCGGGTTTCGTATCTGAAAAGGAACCCTTATAAAATCACTTTATTGTCTATCATGTCAAGACCATTTATCTTGTGATTGTGTGGAAGTAGTATCAAGCTGAAATTAATATCAAATGTTTAGGTCTAAGGTCCTTTAACATACGGCAAAAATCAAGCTTCTAGTCAATGCAATTAAAGTATACAAACATTTATGCATCAAGTTTGCTGCATTTCGTTTAAAAATTACAGCATAATCAAATCTATAGGGTATGATGATCAATTTAATTTTAAGTATGTTAGAAATCAAGATTCTCTAATATTTATGTATCCTCTATATCAGTTGTACTTAAAAATCATCTATAAAAAAAATATATATAATTGTTTTTTTAAATCAATGAAAGAAATTAAGAAAGGGCAGAATGTAAGATCAGTGTAAATGTTAACATATTAGAACAAGTGAATGAAATTGTAATTTGGGAAGTATGTACAGTAGAGATGGAAGATGCTGCCTGTAACAGAGTTAACGGTGCCCTAGCTGTATTGATGAGATGGCAAACCGGCAGCACAGCTGCATATGTACACAATGCAATATTGATACCAATGCTGTTATACGGCACACAATGAGAGAAAGATTAATGCCATGGAGTCGCAATCTCTTCACAGGGTATGCGGAGTTAGCTTTGCTGATCGAATTCGCAATGAAGAGATATACAGAATGCCAGGTACTAGCGAGGATGAAGAAGAATGTGATCAGTTTGTTTGGGTACGTTGGACGAATGAGTGACGAAAGAATGACAAGAAAGCTTTATGATGAAAAAGTGAGCAGTGAGAGAGGTAAACCACAGTATCAAAGATACTAGTCACATTATATGCATGAGGACACCCAGGAGAGCATGTATGAAGAGGTTGATGACAGTGGACAAAGTGAAAGAAGTATATAGAGACGAGAGTTTGGTGCTCCATTCTTACCATCAACACCACTAGGGATACAGAGTGAAGCTATGTATGCATTTGTGTATGTATCAATGAAACTAGTGAAGCTGTGACTTCTGTAAATGTGGAATGATCTGATAAAAAAAACCAATTTGTTTCCAGTTTTTTTATGATTAAATATAAGTGTTGTACATTACTTTAATCAGTTTTATATTATAAGAACCATAAAATTAAATAAGTGTTGTTACATTAAGATGATTGTTGCAACAGATCACTTGCCACCTCTCAATGCTAGTACTAAATGCAGAACAGATCCTCCTTGAACTTTGTAGTCTTGGGCAGTTTTTTCATCATTCCTAAAAGAAAACCAGAAAAATCTTTTTCAGCTTCCACTGTATCCCAAGCATAGCAGACTAGACAGAGGGAACCCTACTCCACTCCCATATTCTGCTGCACAAGGTATTGCATTGATTGGAGGAACTCAATGACACACTTGTCTAGTTGCCATTTCCAAAAATGTATAATACTAAAATTTACTGACTAATCTAGGTTAAATGAGTTTCATTTAAAATGTATCTTATTCAAATCTTACTACATGTATATTAATTTTCATTTCTTTGCTCTGGTAGCAAGAAACAATTTATATATTAGTTATAATAAATATATCATTCCTCAGAGTGGGAATCGAACCCATAACCATCGTGTCTAGTCACAAGATTGTGACACTGCTCTACGACGGCTTCCAAAAAATATATTAACCATAATTGTAATTTTACAAAATAGATCACTATTCAGTTTTTAAAGAACCAAGTGAAAAGTCGATAATATCAATACTTTGTTCATCTTAATTACGTACATTTGTTTTCCAGAAAATATGAGTCTTTGTTGTTGTGGAGGAATACCTTCTTTCTCTTCAACTCTTTCTTTAATACGCTCCACTTTATCAGTGGGTTCTATGTCTATTTCGATTTCTTTGCCGGTGAGTGTCTGAAAAAAATCGAGGTTATGAGTAATCATCTTTTTAATTCCTAAAAAATGTATTATACTCGTTGTACTTTTCTCTTCTTACCTTAACTTTAATCAGCATCTTGACTTTCTTGTATTTATAATGTTTTCGAAACAGAATAATTTGTCTTTAGAAAACGATGTTAATCGCAAATACTTATTATTTTTTCTTCAAAATCGACAAAGATGCAGTTAAATTCACCACAATTGACATTAAAAATTGAAATCAGGATTTTGACTTTTTCTTTCAATTATTTTGACATTAAATGACAGTTACTAGTTGCGTTCATAATACATTCTATGATAATATATGTTTCACTATATAGAATATTGCAACACTTATTTTTTTAGGGATTATTTTTTATGGATGGTTGCCATCGATATAAGATATACGATCGAAGGCCTTCACCATATCGAGAGTAACTGCCCGGCGCTCTCTTATGCTTTCAATAGCTGCAGCTCAGATCATCTATGGGTTAGGTAAATCAGAAAATCACCGGTGGAACCTGTCGATTTAAATTTTTTTTAAAATTTATTGTCAAATAATTAAAAAAATATATATTTACACAAATTTACTCATTTATTTCTTCTGCGTTGTAGTCTGTTCATATTGGTCTGATATCGGTTTCAGATTTGTTTATGTTTATTTAGTCGGTGGAGGTAGACCCGTGAACAATCGGACGGTGGACGCTAATCTCACGCAAATATAGAATGAAATGGATAGATTTGAGTAACTTACGCTACTCGACTAAATGTTTGGTATTCAGATACGTTTTGCTATTAAAAGACTCGCTACTCGTTACTCGATTAAAGTACTTGACAGTTGACAATTGACATTTCAACTTTGGTCTTTGACATAACACCTAACGACAAGTTATATGAAAAGAAAATTATAACTCTAATTTATAATAATATATTATATCGATTTGAAAACTGAATTACCATTTAATTATTTATCACATTTACAGTAGACATATATATTATACAATGTCTAATGTTGATGAAATTTTTAAAAGAATTGAGAAATTACTTAAAAATGGTGAGCAAATTGAAATTACCTTGTATATTATCTACTTGTGGTTTATAGCTGTGTACTTATTACGTTAATATATCTAAAGTAATATTTGATTTTATTTCTAGGGGATGAAAATCAGCTCATTCTCAGTATTTTAACAAATGATTCTAAATCTAACATACTAAGTAATGAAGAACTACCTTGCCAATATAATAGTATAAAATTGTATTTAGACAACATTATTAATGAAATTGATATGCTGGCTAATGAAATAAAAAATACTGATATTCTTATCAGTGTCAAAAACCAAAAGTTATTACGGACCTGCTACCAAATTTTAAGTTCATTTGGCATCTCAATATGTTTAATTCCTGGTTTAGGTATTAATTTATCAAAACGATGTGCTAGTGCATGTATATTACAGCAAATTGTGTTAACTGATGAACAGAAATATAAGTTTTTAACAATATGTACTGACTTTCTGAGCAGAAGTTACGGTATTCCTGTTCTTAAAAATATAATCATTACTTTTCATTTGTCCGATTACTTGGCAGCTCTCATTCAATTAGGTTTTGCCCCAATTAAAAATCCTGGGGCTTATCCTAAATTTACTATGACAGAAGAGATGTATAAGAGAATTACTTATGAGAGAAAAAAATATGTTAGTATTTATGAGTATTTAGTTGACAATTGTTTCCAACCAATACTGATGAAAGAGTTATTGGTTTTACAAAGTGTGATGGATCCTTCACCCCCATTATTTGTAAAGAGAACTATAGCAAAAGAGATGAGCCGAAGATTAACTGCACCAGGTGGATTGCTTAGCCTTATTAGGTGTTTCATTGACACTAATCAATTGGATACAGGGGTAGAATGGAAAAAGATTGATATAATTTGTAAGATAGTATCTACAAAACATGGAAATTTGACTGAAGATGAGTATTTAAGGAATATTGTTTCTCAGTTAAAGCAAATCATGTTATTAAATAATTCTCACTATTTAGCGACTGCTATTTCTTGTTTATTTCACTTGTTTCAAAATTTTTCGGAAAATGAACAGATAGCTAATTTATTAACTGAAATATTCAAGTTACTAGATTATGAAAGTATTTTGTCAAAAGCAGATCTTCCTGGTACGATAATATTGAGTCCACAAGAAGTTGATCATAACATACAAATTTTCCACGCCTGTACTAGCATTATTAATATTGACATCCCACCACCTCACTCCTTATCTCCAAATTTGTACATACTTTTTTTACTTGACATAAAATCCACAAAAATGGAAACTAAATCGAAAATTAGAGATATTATTTTAAAAAGTCTAGAGTTGTTAGATCAAATGGAATTAAAAAAAGTGATAGAAAAGTTTTTATTTGGCTGGAAACATTCAAAACCAGTGGATATTTCAATTGAGGAATATGAATCAGGATTAGCGATAAAATGTAGTTCTACACACATAGATTATCAGTTAGATGCTGCAGCTATGTTATTTTTAGACATGTTTGAATTCACAACAAATAACACAATCATAAGAAATTTATTTGACTCATGCTTACAAATATTTATTGAGTTATGTCATATGAGACGGAAAATATCTGATAAAAATATACTAAAACATGAAATCAACTTATTAAGTGCAAACGATGAGAAGTATGCACAAATGTTACAAATTCTGGCTGAAATATCTTCTTCCCAGAAAGTTATAAATATAATGAAAACAAATCCTCTAATAATAATAACTTTTGTGGAGAATTTATTTTTAATTAATGACAATGATTCAAGTGATGAATGTAAGACAATAGGTTTGGTCTTGCTGAACACAGTTCTATCAAATACTCCTAAAACTAGTGAGTTAAAACAAAAATTACATGGATTCCTTCCATTATTACAAAAAATCTCAAAATATAGCACTGAGTATATCAATATATTGTGTAAAGAAACAATGTCTTTAATTTTATCTGAATTTCCTAAGAAAGAGGAGAGTGCTTATGAAAAAGCTCTTTCAGATGCTTACAATGATTTACTTCCAGTAAGAGCCCATGGTATTATGGAACTGACTAAATTAATGGATAAAAATGATCCAGAGACCATTTCTAAAAGACATTTCGTGTTTTGTTTATTTCAGGTAACAACATTTTTTTTAAATATTTTTATATATTGATGCTGTCGTGGGTTCAAGGATGTGACTGTAATGCGACGGTTGTGAGTTCGATCACTCGAGAGAATGAATTATTATTTATTAATATTTTTATATCGTCACTCTGGCGACAAGGCAAAATCCCGCAAAAATTAATTCTAATATATTTTTTAATTAGTGTGTCATCAGTTGTAAATAGTAAGTAGTTTGGTGTTATTATTTATTTTCACTTCCTAACTCTGGTTACAGGACAAAGCACGGCATTGTGTTTCTTCACTCGACAAGCAATATCACAAAATTAGGGCGTAAGAGACAGACTTAACACTGAGTTACCCTCGGCTTCGGTTTGGAAAAAAATGTAAAAGTGAACAATATATTTCTTAACATATTTTTATATTTTATTTTAGGAACAACTAAAAGATTCAGACTCCTACGTATACTTGTCTGCGATTAATGGACTGGCATCTTTAGCTACACAATGTACACATGAGGTATTAGGTGTACTCTGCAAAGAATATTTAGAAATTTCATTAGAAATTAATCAAATAGAGACACAAGAAAATCAAAACAAACAAGCGGAATTGAGAATGAAAATTGGTGATATTATAGTTAAAGTTACTAAAAGACTAGGTAAGCAAATAAACTACTACTTAATATAAACAACAAGTGTTGGACCCGCTCATCTAGAACACTTACAAATAAGTAGAAAGTGAGAAATAGAATATCTATAGGATGGCTTTGGGTATCCAAGTACCTATTAAGAACAACATTTGTAGAGACTGCTTATTATATTTTCGCTCTAAGTAATGCTTATTGCATGCATACATTTACGCCACACGATATTATTTAAAAATAAAAATCAGGTTTACACTGTATCCCGCACACAGCAGGGTGCCTCCCTAGAGGGAACCTAATGTAAAGACAGTCCGTTCCTCACTTTCTGCCGAATTCTGGAGGCATTGCGGCGTTAAGTGGCAGAACTCGCGCTTTCCCTCGACACTAGAGCGAAGAAATGGAAATATAAGTTTAAATAAATATTTCATCTCCTCGAGTGGGGATCGAACCCACAACCAGTCGGTTTTACAGTCACACTTTGTGCCTCTGCGCCGCGACTGATGTCACAATATTATTTCATTAATTTTTTTAGCTTATCATACTTACAGAAATCAGCGGAAAGTAAAAAAATATGTTAAAGTCATATATATAATTTTGACTCTAGAAAAATCGTCGATATAACTGCGCTCACATTTGTTTTTTATAATATATTTCAATAAAAATATTCCCATCAATACTAAGGCCCGCATTTATAAACTGCTCTCAACTGAGATAGATTTTGAGAACGATTTATAAATACGGGCCTAAATTTTATACATTTTTCCAATGAATGACAAAATTTCAGGAGAAATGGCGGTCGTACACAAGACGGTACTTTTAAATACAATGTTATGTGCTACAAGGGATGACGACCCCTTGATAAGATCGTCAGCATTGTCTAACTTGGCAGAAATTACTTTGGTTTTACATTATAAATTGGGTACTATTATATATGAGGTGATTATGCACTTATTTACGTTGCACCTTTTCTAAAATGTATTTGTCTGATTAATGTGGAATAACACTCTTTTTCAGCTTTACTCTCTATCCCGCGCAAACCACGTCAGAGAGATCCTGAGAACCTAGATTTGAGACACATCGTTCGCATTAATACACTTCCACTCCCCACTTTCCGCAGTTTTCTGAAGGCATTGTGTGTTGAGTGGCGTAAGTCAACGCCGCGCTTTGCCCCGACAGAAACTGAAAATATTTAATTTCCTCGAGTAGGAATCGTAAACCCGCAACCTGTTGCGCTTACAGTCACACGCTTGTGCCCCTGTGCCACGTCTGTCTCTAGTGTTTTCAAACTGTTTAAAGTGAAAAAGCGGAGAGTTGATCACTAAGCTCTTTCTGCCTACCTTATTATATGTCGGTCAACCTTTAAAGTGCAAAAATAATTTAAATAATAAAGCAATATATAGTATATTTTTTTCTATTATAACAACAATTTAATTTTAAAACTCTTATTTCCTTTTTTATAGATATTACTATGTATCTGGAGCATTATAGAGACAGATAAAGTGATAGAGTGTCGTAGAGCCGCTGTCATGGTGATCGCCAGTCTGTTAAAGGGTTTAGGCCAGGATACATTAGTGGAATTAAAAGAAAACATACTGCCCATCTACAGAACGCTAAATAAACTCTACAAAGATCCTAATGAAGATTCAGTTCTAAAATTACACGCACAAATAGCCTTGGAAGAACTAGATGATATTGTAAAACAATTTCTTTCTTTACAACAACCAATGGAAAAGAAAATTATCATGTTTAATGATACAAAAGATGTAACTTTCAAATAAAAACACGATTTTTATTTATAAGATTTTTATTTAACTCACTGTGTGTCTTAAATCTAATAGTAGCTAAGAGATTTGCGTTTAATATTTAATTTATGGCAAAACAGTGTTCTAGCGATTGTCTAAATACTGGCCAGATGTGAACATCCGCAATATCGCTCTTTTAAAAGGGCCATTCATAAATTACGTTACACGTTATGGAGGAAGGAAGAGTTTGACATTCTTAATTTCGTCACATTCTTAAATATTAAAAGTAATTATTGAATAAAAATATTAAACTTAAGTATTATTTATGTAAACGAAAATAATTTCTGTGATGTACTAATTTAAGAACTATTAGGTGTAAAATTGCAAAATATGTGACGACACATCAATCGTTTAACGTAATTTATAAATGGTAGAACAATTATGTTATTTTTTAAAAACAAAGTTTGTATAGAAATATTTTTTACCGACCGGGGCGGTAAAAGGTTTTTTGCAAACCTAATTTAACTTTATCTATTTAAATGAAATTGTGAAATTTAAATCTATATTGAAATTTTAAGAGTAGCAAAATTTGTAACGGAGCCTCATATCTGTAGTTGCTTTAGTTCTCATAATACTCTTTAATAATATCAAAATGTGTATAGTATATTCCAATATTTTTAAATTGTCATTGAACCCAAAAAAAATTAAATAACTGAAAGAAAATCAACCGCTTATCGTAGAGACAGTGGGTTCAAATCTTGCTACCTTTAAAATTTTATTACTTTGAATGTAAAAATATCAATATAAAATATTGCAACATACGTATTTTTGCGATTACTTTCTTTTTATTACTCCATAGTACTCACTAGTGATGTTACGAAAGACTATTTAAATAATCAAATTAAATATTTACAAAACATTACAATAATCACAATCGGTGCATTACTAAGTACAGTCTTAATGTGTATTAACCTAAATATAACTAATAAAATTACGCTTCAGATGTATCATCGCGTTCATTGGGTTTTTTGGCTTCATCCTTTTCAGATAGGGTAATGGAGTACACAGAACTTTTGTCGGAGAATCTATCTATATTCCGCCTACTGAAGATTCCACTGCGAGATAGAGATGAGATAGTTGATATAGATGTATTGTCATTGCTCTTGTCTGATTGCGGAACCATCTTCCAAATTAAAAGGGCAACACCACCAAATGCAGATACCACCAAGAACATCACTAGTGTCACTTCTCCAAACATACCTGCAATATATAATACTTATTGAAGTAAAAAAAATATGCTTATCCTTTTCTTATCTGTGTGCATAACCTATATATATATATTTTTTTCCAAATCGAATAAGTTACTTAAATGTACGTAGGTATATGAAACACATTTTACTTGTGTTAAATTAGTGTAATTTATGACTACAAAATCTAAGAAATGAAGAATTACTTTGCTGAGTTTCTTCTTTCCTAGCTTCCAATCTCGCTGGTTGTAGTCGATTATCATTCAGCTCATCATCATATGGCTCTACCACGCCGTTGGGCTTGGTCTCTACTAAAACATCCCCTGGGTTGGTTTTGGGTAAATTGATACCAGCGCGTACTGTCAATGTCTCCGGCTTGTATGTACATAGAACTAGAAACCTAAGATGTACACAAAATATATGAATTTCGAATGTTTTTTAGCCTTTAGTAAATAGGGAAAGGTAGTAAATCTTCCGAATCTTGTCGAAATCTAGTCGAATTTTCGAAACTTTGCGTGTTGAGTGGCGTAACTCAACGCCGCGCTTTGTCTTGTTACTAGAACGAAGAAACTAGAATATTTAATAATTCTTTTCCCCGAGTGGGAATCGAAGCGATAGCTTTCGTGTAAGTTACGGCCTCATATTAATGAATGTTAAAAGAAATTGCCAAGCCTGTGTCTAAAGTAAGCTGAAGTATAATTACACACGACTTGTAATGTTAAAGAACATACTTTTTCTATTGTGAAAAAAATACCAATCACTTTCGCCCATTCATAAAGAAACGTAAGTACTACGTGGTAGAGACCAATATCGCACTTATTCTTAACCGAAGGGGAAAACGGCTATTTAAGTATAAATTTATTCTTTAGACTTGAACAAACAATAAAATTATCATGTTCAGTAAAATATGTCATTGACGGTAATTAGTTCAGGATCAGATATAATTTCTTATAGATTAACAAAAATCTTTCGGGTTGTTTTCAAATGTTTTTTCTAAATAAAACCTTTGTAGATAAGTATTAGACAGAGTCGAACCACCAGTCAATACAAGATACTTTATATATCCGTATTAGGTATAACAATGTCAACTTTCACTTAGTATTGACAAGAAAGTTAAAGTGCTCCACCAAAATCTTGACTCTATCATGTCGTTACATTAACTGTTCTGTATCAATAGGCACTAAGCGGTTTAAAAAGACCTTGACATACAAATCGTCCATTATCGAAAGCGAAAATATATTGTTAGTTTTTGTCCGTATTTAAAATTTAAGACTCACCGGCGAGTGCTGTGAGTGAGGATCGGAAGATTCTCTTGAACGATCACATAAGTGGCGACAGTTGTGTCGTTGACCTCAGAACCGCATTCGTCGTGATGTATACGTAGTATGTAGGCGTCTTGGGCACTGTTCGGGTTCCCTTGTAGGGAACACCTCTCTGGTCCTCCGTCAGCGGCCTCCACGGCTATGCGGCCTCCGAAATAAGGTCCCGTGGATACCTCCACTTCACTTGCGTGAGGTAAGCACTGTGTCGCACGCGCGGAGACTGAAATCATGTTAAACGTATTGTAATTATAGGTCTTTACATAATAATGTATACCCTTAAAATTATGCATTTTAAATATATTATTCACATATATCTGTACCACTTGTTCAACATTTATTTTTAACAATTGTGTACCTATAGAGTTACCACAATATACAATTTAATCTTTTCTTTGCTTTTGCTAATTGTCTCATTTAATAAATGGAATTTAAAATTAAAATATTTAGTTTTTATTTCCATCTTCACGCTACGCTGTATCTCGCATATAGGACGGTAGGCAGAGGAAGTCTAATGATAAGACACTCCACGTCCCACTTTCAGCCGAATTCTGGAGGTATTATGTATTGAATGACGGAACTCAACGCCGCGCTTTACCTCGACACTAGAGGGAAGAAATGAAAATATATAATATTTCATTTCTTCGAGTGGGAATCGAACCCACAACCTGTCGCGTTTAAAATCACACGCTTGTGCATCTGCTACGCTACGACTGGACTTGTTATAAAAGTTAATTTCATCAATGAAAAATTAAGAAATAGCTTAACGTAGTTCGTCACAAATTCAAATTGACAAATTGCAACCAAGATGTTCCGTGGTGGTAGGTAAGTCACATAGTTTCAAAATAATTTCGACCCCAACTTTTAATGAGTCTTCTCTAGATTGATATTAAAAACAGCTTATTATATGCAAATTGTAAAAGTAGCATTTCTTTAGATTTCAATTTAGATATCAAATCAAAATTCTGTATAGGTAAATCGAATTTTCTTAACGCACTTGCCGCTGCGTATCCGAGAGAAACTACTTTGCCCCACTTTTTAACCTAATACCGGAATAATCTAGATTTAACTATATTGACATCAGATTTCATAAAATAACTATTTATAAATATTATTATGCTAAGCTTTGATATATAATAAAAAATAAGCAATCACTTACACCCTTTGGTTGGTACAATGATGATTTTCGATCCAATAGAGTGTGGATCAGCTAAGTCTCTAGCATCCCTTTTAACGGGTCGTACTTCGAAAGAGTATGTGGTAGCCATACGAAGGCCGCTTATATACGTGGTGTAGGTGCGGCCACGTTTTGCCAATGGCACTTTATCTGTTGTAGTTTCAATCATCATTCGTCCAGACCTTGAATCCTCTTCGAAATTCTCGACTACCTGCAAATATAAAAATATTAATAAACAAATCATTATTTTATTGGACTGTTATTTTATTATTAGGTTTCTAATAATCATTTATTTAAATCTTTTCGTAAAAACGTTTTGTTTGATTTTTATAAACAGCTGCAATTCAAAATTATCGTCCGTGGTGTGCTTAATAAATATATCGTCGCCCACGAATACATAACGATTTTTACGTGGACGAAGTTAACGTGGATTAGAGAGCGAAGCAAACATGAGGAGAATGCCCCTAGATATTGCCATGCCTAGATATTGCCATACATATTGTCCAGTCCCGGGCGCAATATTTACCTAGGTATATTTAGTAAATATTTTTTAAATTTTGCTATATTATGTAATTTCTAGGTTCAAATTATTATATGTATAAAAGTTAGTTAAATAAACAGTTTAATTTTTGTAGAGGTAAGCTAAACTTTGCGGTCACGGCGTGGTAAGCACAGAGAGCTATTATCCCCCGTTCGTCGCGTCGTAGCGCTGCCAGTTACCAGAGCACGCCGGGGAGGCTGAGGCTTTCCGCTTTTATATACGTTTACCATGCAATATGTAAACACGTAGCATGGATAATGATACAATATATACTATTCTTGTTAAAAAATAAGAAATAACTTGAGGATAAATGATTATTCTTTTAGCTTTATAATATTCTCCACTTTTTTAAGAATTTAAGAGATATTGTATGCCGTGATAGGCTTAAGGGTACTAACGTAGCACTTTGTCCAGTCAGGTGAAATTTGAATAAACAATAATGCTTTCAAAATCGTGCGTCCATAATATCTACGTCATTGTTTTATATATATTTTGGGGCAATTTAAAAAAAATATTACTTACTTTCGTCCTACATCTATATTGTCCCCATGCTTGCAGCTCACAGTAGTGTATTTGGAACGCTAGCAGCATTTTAGGATTTTCCTCGTCGCTCTTTCCGTACTCCCATCGCAGTCGAACATCACGAAAGTCGGGTTCACCAATTAAGTGTAGCACTTCTGGTAAAAAGAATGTTACATTAGCGACTGGTTTCTTACCATAATTGTTTTTATACTTTATTAAAATATATATATATATATATATATATATATATATATATATATATATATATATGAATATTATAAACTTAGAGGCCAGTCGAGGTGCAGGGCACCAAGTGTGACTGTAAATTCGACTGTTTGTGGGTTCGGTTTCCACTCGAGGAAATGAAATATTTATGTAAATTTCTATTGATTTGCTTTAGTGTAGAGTCAAAGCGTGGCGATGCGCTCCCCCACTCAACACGCAATGCCTCCAGAATTTGGTGGAAAATGGGGAATGGAGTGTCTTGACACTAGGTTCCCTCTGCTTACCCTGTTATCTGCGGGATACGATTTTAATATTTGGACTTTATAATTGCACTCTTTTCATCATGAGAAGGACACTTTTCTGGTGTAAAATCTGAATAGAACTTAATAAGTTTATAAAATAACTAGTTTAAGAAACAATAACCATAACCTTAAGCTTAGGAGCATATTTCCCATGTTCCTTAAATGACATATATAAAAATATTGATTGTCTTTAGGTATCTAGGTAGGTACCTAGATAGATACCTAGAGAGGTAGATTAGGTAATCTAAATATATTTTAAGTGATACCTATATAGGTATGTCTATATTTAAAAATGTACGAAAACTTAGGTTTCTAATGCATTGAATAGTCGTAAAGATGTATATCATTATACATCTTACGGCTATATGTCTTAATGTCTATGTAAGTGACAAGTCTTGTTGTTTAAGAACACCGTTAGACTTTTAGTGTTTAATTTTCTTAGAGAAGTCGATTTCCGTAATTGGTTTGCTCAGCCCCCGAGACGCTTGGATGCATCGGTAATGCGGTGATCCGCGTGTACCATTAACCCATTGACTTGCTCACTGAGGTGTTCCCCATCCACCAAGTAATATGACCAATGAGATGTAATGAGATAGCTGACGATCTCATTTGCTAAAATTCAACTACCATTTACTATGATAGTAGTACGTGTGCGAATAGGTATGTTACGTACCTACTTATATTTATTTGCTTGAAATAAATAAAATAATGTAGTTACAATTTCTAAATATAATTCTATACATTATAAACAAATTAAAAACGTTTGCTTTTAATTTGTATTAATTATACTACCGCGTTGTGGATTCAATTCCAGAATTCAACATTATTTTTATTGGAAAAGTTTATCTATGACGTATTAAACATTAGATCATAGAATCCCTATCCCCGCATATTATGGCGTACTCGTATATAAACATACACGTAAGTATATACTAAATAAAAATTGAAACAGTTTTCGTGTTTATCTTTAAATCTTTAATGTTTATATTATTCTCTCGCTCGCGAGAAAATCTTTAAATATTATTAATCTATGGAAGTAATGCAAATAGAATATTAAAAGTAGTACTACTAGGTACATTGAATTTTATAGCCTAGTAGATACTAGGCGTAAAACGAAAAACGATAAAACGCGTTTCTTTATAGCATTGAAATAATATTTCAGTTGAAGCAAATCGGAGCCGTTAGCACACCTGACTATGCCGTAGGCACGTTCATGCAGCCCTCCAATATACAATCTATATCAGATACATAATAATATCACTCGTAATGAGAAGTTTATCCATGTAGAACGCTGAAGTGTTGCCATATAACGGTTTTTTATTATACTACTTTCGTTTACAATAAAAACAATGTTTTATATTTTATTCATACAATAATGTTTTTTCACTCAAATATCTACTTTCGGAATTTTATTAAAACTCTAACTAACTGTATTTAAATTTTTCAATTTTTTTTTTATTAGAAAAATGCCGATTGTTAGAATTTGTTTTTTTTTTGTTTATCAGTTAACATAGTATAGGATATATTATAACTATTTAACATTTTTAACGCCAATTGTCCTGACATGATTAAATGTTAAATACCTAGTTATGACATATCCTACAAAATATTTGTGAATTCAAATATGGGGATTTTTTACTAGAAAAATAATAATTTTGTGAAAAACTGTTAATAACATAAAAATATTTTTTAGGCTATTAATTAGAAGAATTATTTTAAAAAATAAATTGAATAAAAACACGTAAACACTATGTGATACACTCGGTACTATATATACTATGTTAAGATAAACTAAAAAGCACGTTATTTTAACTTAAATAATATTAAATATATTTGAATCTAAATTATAAAATCATTAACATTTTACCATGAGCTGGCGTTATTTTGTCCGGAACCGGAAGTGGCCTCGCCACACTCTGCGAGAGGATGTGCGGGAAAACAATAGATATGATGTATATCGTTCAAAATGCGTTGAACTAATATTTTTTAAATTTTAAACTATTGTAAAGAGTGTAACAAGTTACAATATAAATCACAGATACGTCGTGCACTTTGTTTAGAGTTTGTTTTTAGGTTTATATTGTGTAATTCGTTTAGATCAGGGTTTCTAAAAGGGTTTTTTAATAAACTATGGGTCGCGACCCCAAAAGGGGTAGCGTAGCAAAATTCTGGGGTCGCGAGAGATTTTAATGTCAAATATTTATATATACCATTTTATAACATCACTAGAGTTGGCGGAATACAGTGGACTTGCAGCGTCTAGACACGCGCATTTTTGTATGTTTCAAAACGAATTCTAAAACTATATATTTTCATATGTATATGTATATTGTTACCTAATAAATAAATCATCAAAAAATATTAATTTATTTTTCTTTTATATTTGTATGGGGGGTCGTTAAAAAACTCGCAATCATAAATGGGGTTGTCTATGACAAAAGTTTAAGAAGCCCTGGTTTAGACCAGAAAAAGGATTAAATTTATCTTGTTAACATGAGATTTATACTGAGTACTGAGAAAAAAGTATATTGTGTCAATCCAACACTAGACATTGTTATATAAACAGTAAGTAATTTTACCCTTATAATATGTATATTTATCAGCACTTCAAAGACAACCTAATGGTACTGTATGTTAATCAAAATTCAAAATGCATGTTGCATAATAAGTAGGTATTCTATTTTCCATTTTATTTTATATTTTACTTAATAAGGAAAAAGTAAGTGATCTATTTTTGTTATCACTAAAATGTGGAATTATAACAATCTTTTATTTTCTGCGTTATTGCTCTTACAATCTTATTAACTAGTTTAATTTCTGTAATTTTGTTTTTTCGAATATTTGTACCGACATTTCAATTTATATTTGCCAAATTAACATGTGTTGAAATTGTGCTATGCATATATAAATATTTCGGGGACATGATAACAGTAAAGTAATGTGTGCAACCGACCTTCACTCCTTTGGGTACACATACAAATTGGTCTCGGTCGTCGCGCATGGCGAAACCTACTGAAATATTTCAATCATACCTAAAATATAGTTTACGTGTTTAAAAGAGATGATATTAATATGCATTTAGATTTTGATATAAGTATATGTAGTTTTATGAATGCCTTCAATAATATTTTAGTAGATAGATACTAATTAAATTACTACAAATTATACTAATTATATTATAAGCATACTGCATACATAGCAATGTAACAATTAATTTAAATGAAAAATATGTATAAGATTACACTGTTTACAATAATAAATATTCCTTTTTAATCTCTATTTTTATATTATTGCATACAAGTATAATGAAAATGAGGCCAATCGTGCTGCCGGAGAATTCGGCTGAAACTGGGGGAACGGAGTGTCTTAACACTAGGTTCCCTCTACTTTGCTGTGTGTGAGCAGCGTAAATCCGATTTTATAATTTTGATTTATAATAAAAATGTATTTTTAATGTTTTTAGAATGCGAAATATACAATTATTTTGCTATAAACATGTTCATTGAATAAAAATGCTTTATGCAAACCGATTCACGCGAAACGATTGTTTTCAAACAATAAAAGCTTCACGCATTTGGACTTCCTCTGCCTATGTAATATAATGTGGTACCTAAACACATGTTGCACTTATTTATGTGCATATATAATACTCTTCCATTGCTGAGTGGCACTGTCCAGATTACTAGACTTAGGAAATTAAAATTTGCCATGGGAGGTTAAGGTGTGTAGAATAGTAGGCGCCTCTGAACAGGCCGTCGAGGGTGAGGGTGACCCACCACCTTTGACTCCGCGATGTGCCTAGCCGGCTCCCACCGCCGGGGTTAGGGAAGAATCTCTTGTTTCCCATATCCCCGGCATACGACGGTCGAGGATGAGCACCATGAAGTTTTAGTGTGGACGGCCTACGTTTACCGGTTCATGAACTCCACACAATTCACTCGAGTGCCAACTCGGGCGGCGACCCCGTAAAAATGTTTCTTCACGATAAAAAAGGCAGTAGAGTAGGGTGGTTATTCTACAAAAGCCGTTCCTATTGAATAGGAAAAAAACAAGATTTTTCATTTACACCTTAAAGTCCTCACAAATAAAGTTACGTGCGACGATTAGTATTAAAGACATCGATACAATAAACTAAATTTACGATTACTTAGAACGACAGCCAAATTAGAACATCTCGTGCACAGCACAATAAATTTAAAGTAGTGCATAAAATTTGACACTATATGTGTTAAAACGTTAGATACGAGTACATCATCACTTCAATTTTTCCACTTAAAAGGCAGAGAAACGATGTAAATCCAAATCTCATTGTTAAGTTGGCCGTGCGTGTATAATCACCGTTTTTGCCGTATTCAATTAAAAATTGACCCACTGTCGGAGTCGCGGACAGAACAAAGCCGCCTTATTGTATTCTGTACGTCTCGATCACAACATGACAAACCCGAAAATTTCTTTGGCGGCATTTTACTTGCTGGTAAAGAAATTTGGGACATTCCAAATAGAATCACGATTGGTTAAATTAATTTTTAGATAGCAATTACTTAATTTAGGGGAATTGTGCTCAAGATGGCATACTATGATAAGATGACACACTACCAATATTGATGAAACTATTAGCGCTAAGTGCGATCTTGTGACGTTTTAGAGAGTGTCTGTAGATGCAGCTAGTGCTTAAATTCAGTATGGCTGAAAGTGAATGCAGATGGGCAAGTAATTCATGTTTTCGTTATTTTCAATTGCAACAAATTTTTCTTTCGCTTTTGCTTGATGGTGAAAAGACATGTAAGATAAAGATTTTCTATTTGAACTAATTATAAATGTAAAATAGGATTATTATATGACACAACTAACGCTAAAAGCGCATCCTAACCTATAACCTTTTGTCACAACGGTTAAAATTAAATTCATATATCTATTGGGTAAGATGACATACAAAACGTGAGTATAAGATGGCATACTATCTTACCCTTATAAATAGAATCGATATATTTTTTTTGCTTTACGTACAAAATGCCTGGCAATTACAAACGAATATATATTGGTCACAAGAAGACATGGATAAGGCTGCTAGAGCAAAGGCATTCAATAGCCGCAGGTGACGAAGTTTATTTCCCTTTTGGAAAAGGAAGTGATTGATAACGGAATCCAACCTCATAAAAATTGCAACATGTATGAATTTGGCCTTAATACTGTTTAAAAGCCCCCCAGCAAAGAAGAAACTATTTATTTGTAAACTATGCTTGACAAATAATGATGGCATTTTTATGCCACATACTAAGTATGTCATTTTACCCTGTAGTTATTTCGTCTTACACTGGTCGACCTAAGTGCGATTTTTGTTTGTTTTTATGATGTTTGAAAGATGATTGTTCTGAAACTAAAATAATTTCGTTGATTATGAAATATATAATAGTATACGCAATATGCTGTTCTCAGATCACTTTATTTGTTTGAAATATTTATCTTCAAACAAAAAGTATGTCATCTTAAGCACAATTCCCCTAATTGGATTAAAGGGGTTCAATAGCGCTATCTATGCCAAACAATTGATTTACCTCGTTTTATGTGGGGCAAATTATTGTTACGCGCGTCTTTTGTCCTATTTTGATTCCAACTAATAGATATTTTAAAGATTACTTATTTAATGTCCACTTTCCAATTTTAGGCGAAAAGAAACGGATTTTTGACAATTGAAAACAAAATTTTATACCTCGTTATGGACATGTGAAGTTATTTTTATTAAATTAAATAGTCTTTTGTTTTTATTATAACCAGCCATTTATTCTTCCAATTTATTGGAAACGTGGGTAACGGATGTTTATAGCTTATAAAAATATAACAGTTTAAAATTGCGCAACTGGACGCACTCATCATGGTACCGTCATTCCTACACGAGTCTGTTCAACCTAAATAAACAATATAAAACTATAACTTAACATTATTGATTTCACATAAATAAGCTTATTTTGTTGCTGAAAAATTTTAATAAAAAATAGAGGAAGAACATTTTGTAGCTAGCAATTTATATTATTCGATTTTCTAAACAATACTTTAGAAATACATAGAATAAATAAAACATGTGGATAATATATGTAAAAATATTTATTTTATAGTAAATTTATTTCATACTTTGCCTAGATATTCTATACAATACCAAATGCGCAGTCTGTAATGGATTATAAGACAAGAGCAAGGAAGGCTCGGACGTGCTTGCAGGCAGGCAATAAGCGAGTTGTTACTTGTTTACTTACTTGCATTTTATGCCGATTTTTATTGGTACTTACATATTATGTACTAACGCCAACGCAGCGACAGATTTAGTGGTTTTCAAGTGCAGCTCAGGTTAGGTCAGCTATTTTAAAATTTAAATATTTTTAACCTAACTTGCACTTAAAAGCCGTTAAATCTGTAGCTCGAATAAAGCAATGTAAATGAAAATCAATTTATTTTACACAAGCCGGCAGAACCGGAGCCGGATTTTTTTCATTACCTAGTTGAAGTAGATAAATTAACATATTCTTAATACTTCATACATTGCCATAAGGTCCCCAAACTATATCTGAATTATATAGATTGCCAGTACCATAATATTTTTAGAAATTTTGAGCATAATATGCTATTTTAAAATGAATTAGAATTACTCATCAACAATGACCATAACAAAAATCATGACTAAATATTCTCAAACATCTTAAATGCAATTTTACGTGGGTAGACACTATAATAGAAAATAGCGAATCCAAATAAGGTTATCGAGCCGTTACGAATCGTGTTTCAATATGCCAAACGACGCTTTTATCAATGATTTGTTTACGCCAAACCAAGAATTTGGAGAAGACAAAAGAGAAGTTAAAATTTTAAGTGGTTTTGCCCTTATAAAGAAGGTCCGGTCAGTGACCCGCATATGATCAGGACTTTTGTCCTACTTGACGACGTATCTACTAGATACCTTGCTGTAACGGTCCGGACTTAACAAAAGAATGTCTTTTCCAACCTTATACACATTCACATTAATCTGTGTTGTTATTTTAGTTGTATCAATTATTCCCGAACTAAGACAACGGGCGTTTCGTCACTCAACGCCCAGTGTCTCGACTTTGATGAAAAACGTAAAAGATGTTTTCTGCCTCCCTCCTTAAATATTTAATTGAATATTTATATGTATTAAATGTATTAAATTTCATATTCATTCAATAATTTGGGTTATGTTTTAATAGATAAATCAGTAACTTTATCCTTTCATATAATCTTAATCAGACGTTTAACATCGGAGGATTAAATTGTCGGTTAATTAAAATTCATATTTCATGCGCACCATTGACTTTCTAAGTAACAGCAAAAAATATCCGGTTTATCGTCATTTAACAATATTTAGTAATATCAGCTTCACGCTGTATCCCGCACATTGTAGAACAGCAGGGCACCTAGTGTCCAGACACTCGGTTCTCCATTTTTCGCCAAATTTTTCGAGGTATTGCGTGTTGAATGGCGAAAATCAACACCGGGCCTTGGTGCAAGAGTGAATAAATTAAAATATTAATAAATAATAATTCATTCCCCGAATGGGGATCGAACTCACAATCACAACCGTTACAGTCACACGTTTGTGCCCCTCCGCCACGACGGCCTAAAAAAACGGCCTGTGTTTAAAATATCTATGACAAGTATTAACATCTGATAAGTCGTCGCCGACTGGATGCAAAATAATAATCAACTAATTAAAAGATCTAGTCAAACATGTTTAGTGAAAGCAAAATTTCACGCGTGCTCTATTTTTTGCAGTGAATGCCGCCTGTTTAGAATTATGGCGTGACATTAAGTTAACAGCAGAACGTAGGAGGTGATAGGTCAACTTTAATTAATATAAGATAATATACGCAATTAAAACGAATAAGAACATTTCTTCGGGTAAATTACAAAATATTACATAATTAAAACTTAGGCTCTACGCTTTGCCATACATACGTAACTTAAGAAATCTAAGAAAAGTTAATTATGAATAAAAACTAAATACATATATATCCTCTTCCAAATTATCATTCTTTACGTAGCGATGTTTTATAAAAATCTTGATATAAACGTTTAAAAATAAAAGTTGTTTAAATTCAACTAGTTAATCGCTTAGAATTTGGACGTTACATAAGAAGCGCAGGTAAAATTTTGCTATGGAATTTGAAAAATATACATAAAATTGTTTTAGTTATCGGGATACCCAGGCACAAAATTAGAGGCACTCCTAGACAGCCTTAATTGCTTTAAACAATGAAGGCTTTTGGGTTTTATATGCAAAATGTAGAGTCCTAAATCAAAATCTCTAACTGACCAGTCTTGATTGTTGGTATTGGCAATTTTATAAAAATCCTAAGATTCTCCATAGTACTTTTAAATTTAAAATGTCATCAGGAAGTAACCAGTAAATCTGTGGTTACAAGATTTAGAACACCTGCCGGAGCGACTGGCCCTCGTCAGACGACCGTTAGTACATGCATAATGCCGACCGCGAAGTGCTCCACTGACGTAATGACATGCCCACTATGGCCAGCTACGTGCTATAACTGAAACTTTACAAACAAACTAACCAGGTCGAGCACACTATAAACACAGAATATCAAAAATATTTTAAGCACAAGTGCTGCTTGAAGCACTTCTTGAATTGTTTACATTTTTTGTGACTACTATTAAAATTAAATACAAAGATATATTTTTAAATTAGTTTCATCAGTTATTTTAACTTAGTTATGTTATTTATCCGAGTCGAATTAAATTATTTGTTGTAATTATGAGACAATTGATCTGCAGTTGATAGTTTTATAATTGGCCTGTTAATTAAGCCAAGAGATGGATACTGAAATTATTTAGTACTTCTTATTTATTTTCTTTATAAAATGTGGAATATACAACAAAAAATTACTGCGAAATATGAAGATAAGTACCATGATGGATGTACAATCTTCCATTATCCAATACCCGCACGCTTGTTTTGACGCAATTGCATAGTGATCGAGACATTATCAATCATCTATGCCGACCTACTATAGGTCTAGGTTAATCTTATTCAAACGATCGACAAGTTTTTGCGGACGTGCACGAGTGGTCCATCAGAAACGACGACGACGGGCGACGGGAAACTGTATCTGATAGAGTCTGGTCGTCGCCTGGGCTGTCTAACAGGTGGTCGGTATATTTGTAGTTACAATTTATTTCAATTGAGAATTGAAATGATAATAAATTAGCAGTTGTAAAGTTTCTGGGTGTCTGACTAAATATCATGATAATGGATTCGATTCCAATAGAGATATCACGTTACAAATAGAATATTTAATTTGGAATTAAATAAAGTAAGTAATTAGTACACGAAAAGTTGTTAAAAAAAAGTTATTTAATAATGTATAAAAGTATACAAATACAGACCTACACTAAAATACAAGTCAAAAATCGATGCGTTCATAAAAGTTAAAAAGAACCAGACCATGTCGTATCGACAACAAAAAGATAGAGCGATAGTGCACAACACGGGCGGCAAAATTGTGTGCTTTGTTTCATGTAGTACGGTATACGACTAATTCGGTCATAGCACTATTGTAATAGCTAGATTCCAGATAAGGTTGTGTTCTCGATGTAACGATCAAAGACATAGATAGAGAAGGTTTACACTTCCTGACTCGCTGTAGGAAAACATTTTAATTATGTATTTACCAGAGAAATTATTATATCAAGAGGGAACCTAATTGTCACGGATAAAAACCGGAACGGGAGAGCTGATAAGCCTGGGAGGAAAAACCGTTAGCTGGTTGAATGAGAGTAGAGTGTGAATATCTTAATTTGCAGTAAATGACTATTGTTAGGAGACGATTACATAACGATTATCGTGAGATATAATTGTCGTTCCGTTACTTAGGTATACCTTAATGATCTTGTAAAAACATTACACTCAGGAACTATAACAATACTTAGATATGTTATACATTGACATTTATTTGCAGGCAATTGATAATTCTTTCACACAATTAAATACCGATTTTAGCATTTATTTAAACAATAACTATGCGTTATTTAGAGCTTATATCGATCTACTTTTAATTTCATATTAGTCATCATCATTCTTGATCGATATCCACATACTTACTGTATATATACTATCTAGTTTACTAAATTATTTAGAATACATCATCTTCTCTACCTCTTAAAGTTCTAGAGGTACCAAGATTTTATTATTTTTTTCTCATCTAAGGCCGGCTGTAAAAGCGATGGTTATTAGTTGGGTTCGTTTCCCAGTCGGGGCAATGAAAATTTTATATTTTCATTTGTTCGCTCTGGTAAAGAGACAAAGCGCGGCGTTAAGTTCCACCATTCAACACACAATTAAAATGGGGAACGGAATGTCTTAAAAGATATTTAAACCTGTCGCTTGGTGTCGGTTACGTTTAATTCGTTTTATTTTATAAATAAATATTTTATTTAATTATAATATGTAAGTACTTCAATAAATTACAGAAAAATCATTATTTTGAAAATAATGATTTTTTATTTATTTTAAAATTTAATAAAATATAATAAAGCTTTATTGACATCCCCATCATTGTAAGTTATTATAATAAATATTCTTTATGTTTTAGTAACAAAAATAATACTTAAACTGTTTATGTACTACTTCTTACCAACATTAGAAATCTATTAAAAAATATAAGCAACATATAATTTAATCTTACCATCTTCTGGCTCAATTTCAGCAATTGGGAACACGAACGTAATTTGCAATACGAATCCAACTACAAAAATATTCACGGAAGACACCATTATGAATAAATTGATGCGTTTAAATTTCTCTATAAATTACTTCGCTCTTCGCAAGTCAATTGATTAAGCATTAATCACTTAATGGCTATAAAATATCGTAATTTTGCGTAGCGAACCGTCTCTAGCCGCGAGCAAGCGTGCGCCAGCGCAGCTTTGTGACTTCTGAACGACTAACAAAACGATCAAACTGAAAGGTCTAACATACCGAGTGTGATACACCTTTTACAATGGGCTTAATAAAATTTCATGAGTATTGAAACAATTCTATTTATCATCTTAAAGCAAAAAAATATTGTTAAGTAGTAAAACATGATTATAGTATAAAATATATTAAAGTAGAGAAAATTTTTGAGAATGCACCTACTGCTTGTTGGAGAGTGGACAGCATTTTTGGCATATACTTATATGTAACTACCTAATATAAAATATTAATTCATCACTCATTCAATTAATTAAATTTTATAAATTAGATTTGTGGCAATGGACATGCTTTAGCACCAGTGCTTTTATAATAAGATAATTATTCAATAATAATTTATAAGCAAACAATTATCGTATGGACAAAAATTAAGAAGAATTTAAAAAATCGTATACTAAAAGTACCTACTTATGTATGCTTATATTTTTTTTTAGCTTCATTTCCCTATTATGACATTTACGTTCCCGACTTCCCGCCAAATTCATTAGGCATTGCGTCTGCGTGTTAAGTGGCGGAGTTCAGCTTCGCTGTACCTCGTTACTAAAACGATAAATTGAAATTATTAAATTCTGATTCCCCCGAGTGCGACAGTCGCACGGCCTAGTTAAGGTATGCAAAAAATATATAATAAAGAAAATTAAGAGTCATCATAATTATGACCATTTCTTGGAAGCACACAAATGTATTTACAAACAAAGGGTAAACGCGAATTGATCGACGCATGCGTTTTGCACCAGCGCGCGCATTCTGTTATCATCTGATAAGCTCATTCAGTCCCAACTCCTCTAAAACTAAACATATGGTTCGCGAAGGGCACATACGATACGAGATGTAAATTAAAGTCGTCAGCAATGGGCAACCAATTCAAGAACGTGGCGGTCATTGCCTGCCTCAAAACCCTACTCTTCATATTTAACATCGTATTTTGGGTGAGAGCTTAATTGTTTCAAAATATTACCTTGACAACAGATGAGAATTACAAATAATTAAAAAAGTTAAAAATCAATACTGAAAATACTATATATAATAGATTTACATGCTAAAAAATTATTTTGAAAAAAAAAAATACGTTATTGTTTTTTGGATACTATAAATTTCTCAATTTTTGATGGTTTTTACGCGGGATTTTAAATAGGCCTAAATTGATGTATGTGATTGCTCTTTAGTGGAATTTACTATTGAAAAATAAATTTCGTTTATTAAAACAATACCTCCACAGCTGACAGGACTCTTCATCCTAATAGTTGGACTGTGGGCGGAATTTGATCTTTACAAATATATGGAGTTGTCTTCGGACTTTTCTGGAACAGCTCCTCACGTGATCATAGGAATTGCAAGTCTGATCGTACTTATTAGTTCAGTGGCATTCTCCTGCATCATCAAAGGACAACCTGTACTACTCTACATTGTAAGTGATATACCAATATTTTAAAAGTCAAAGTTAAATAATTTTAATTTATTTTTTTTTACTTGACGGTATGAGGCGGTGGTTTTTATTTTCAAATCAATGATTTACTAATTTCAATTTACCGGAGCAAACATCTAATGCGTCATTATAAAATATGTGCATTTCAAGTACTGCAACCACCACCTCGGTCAGAACCCTATAGAAAATGTCTGAAATGATTTGGAGCTTATAAAAATAATCTACTGTATAAAACGTATAATTTTCATTAGGATAGTAGGTCCCGCAACTGTTAATCTTAATGAAACTGGGTTTGTTTTTTTAGTCGGGTTCAGTCAAAAGCGATACTTTTGATAATTATTTTTTTATTAATATTATTGTAATGATATTTGTAATATATCTTTATGAAATCCTTGCATCGGCTCACCTTTAATCTGATACCCATACAAAATGGGTATTCGAAAAAAAATTTTTTTTTTAATAAGTACAATGGCGTCGCAAAGATCCAAACTATAAATCGCATAGTGTCCGAAATATTAAAGTTACTAACTGTATCACATCAACTAATTCACAACAAAGCGAAACGTATTTAAGTAGAATCGCCCGCAATCTTGCCCGCGTTAAAGTGAGTATAGTGGGTTCAATTATATGCTTTACCACAGTTATAGAAATATTAAAAGTTTAAGTTGAAATATTGGCGATATTGCAATTCTTTTATTATTTAAAAAAAACACAAGCTCATATTTTAATTTTAACAACCATTCAGCTGTATAAATATTATCTGGGCCAATTTTTTATACATTTATTTAAAAAAAGAATGCACTCGTACGCACACACTCGCTGACCTATAACATGAACGGCGTTACGTGTAATATCAAAGGTTAAAGTCAATAAAACTAAGGTATAAAAATAAAGTAAATGGCATACACAATTCAAGCAGAAAAATCATCTTTACACTTTTTCTGCTTCTATAAGTCGACATTTATAGTTTTTTTTAATAATCAAGTCTGTCATGTCAAGATACATGTAATGGACTTATTAATATAGATAGAGATACTAGGTACCTATGTGATTTTAGCCATTTTAGATCTACAATAAAAAATACAACGACAATGTTTTCGTTTATTTAAGTTATATTAATGAATTTGTATTTCTGTTTCTTTTGAATTTTTTTGAGTAGTTATAGTAGTAGTACCTATATAAAAATTACAACGGCTCTTAGGTACGTGGTAATTTTTATATGTATCTATATAGTACCTAAAGGCGTAATAGGTAATAATAAATGATATTAAAGTAGTCTTTCTAACAACAATAAACAATGATTTTAAATAAAATAAAATATAGTAAAAAATATTTTTTGAAATTGGTGCCAGTCAAGAATAAATAACATTACATTAAGATGTAACTTCTGAATACACCGAACAAAAGCACTAACTCCAATAATAAAGGACTTTAAATAGTAAATAGGGGTTAAAGTATCAATAATTTCACTTATTTTTTATCAATTTCTATAATAGTTGGAAGTACTTAATTAAAATATTATTTTTTGCAATTTAGCTAAAAGAAAAAACTTCAAAAATTTCGTTTGTTTTTTTAACTAGTTTTGAAGCCTTTTTTTACTTCCAAATATATTCGATATAATCTTACTTTTATATAATTACGCATTACCATGTTTTATCTTACGTTCCACGTTATCTCTTACCAAAAGCCAGTAGGTATACTTATACTAAATTATAAATTTTATATTATAGTACGGAGGATTTTTGGTGTGCATATTTATGATGGATGCCGGTGTCGGCGCGTCGGTGGTATGCTACCGGGACACGTTCGCTAAGGGCTTGCACGATGGACTCACTCAAACAATTGCTACATATGATCCTCAAAAGGCTAACTTCGACTTTGCTCAATCTAAAGTATGATTTTTACTTAAATTAATTATTTATTAATTATAATTAAAAATTATATTAATCATAATTACGGAATAGTGGGTCTTCACTCTTGACACTAGGTCATGTTAATAGTTTTATAATTAAAATAGCGTTTATTATTAAATTGCAATCTTATTTATATGCAGATATAAAAGAAAGTTTATGTTTTTAATCATAAAGAAGTATTTTTATTAATAAAGCTAATATATCTCATTCTTAAATGATATTAATAACAGTTACAATGCTGCGGGGTTTCCAATTACACGGACTGGATGCGGCTCTCGCCTCAACGAGTCATTCCTATCTCTTGTTGCCACGATACAAACCACTGCGTTACGGCCAACTATAGCAATGTTTATCAACAAGTAAGTTTAAAAATATTTGCACTATATTTTCTATATACTTTTTAATATCTCAAAATTAAATTACACACATAAGTATATATAATGTTGTTCTTTTGATCGTTATCTTTCGGAACTTATGCATCTTCTGCTCAGATCTTTTATCGCTTTTCCAACCGTGTATTCAGTGTTGTATCTAGATATAAAAAATATATTTTAATGGAAATAAATTTTGTAATATTTATACCATTTTTAACTGTTTTTTTTTAATTATACGAAAAATAATTTTAATTCTTTTTTAAGTAAAAAGATATTGATTTATTATTAGGTGTATGTAAATGAAAGTAGTTAATTAGGAAACTGCAACACGATTTTATGGTTGGGGCTAATAAATAACCGATAAAAATATTAATAATTTAAGTTTTTTATGTATGCGATATTTAATTATATATATTTTCAGGGCTGTTATGAAGTCATAACTGAATATCTGACGAACAATATGAACATACTAATTGGGGTTGCCGTTGGCACGGCCGTACTGCCGCTTCTTGGAGCTTTGCTGTCTTGCTGTCTAGCTCGGTTCATCGAAAAATCTAAATATGATGTTATCAATTGAATAACCAAAACTTTAAAACGAATGACGACTTTTTCGGCAATCAATATTATTGACTGAGTAGAATTATTTAACAAATGTATTCTAAATGTTGTTGTTAAGTAAAAATTATTGAAAAATGTCTATTATTTATTAGTATTTAATTGTTACAAAAATTTTAAATTTTAATCTCTTCTTGATAGATGTATTAATATTATACTCAATTTTCTCTTGCGATATTATATCTTATTAATAAAACGAATGAAGCATCAACATATAACTTGTTTTATTGTACCTATACTAAATACTTAAGCACAATATCAATATGTGTGTAACAGGTGTTTCCTGTTTATATTGTTCTTATACGCACGGTAATTGGTAGATCGATAGACAAACTGATAAAGGTGATAGATCCTCTATCACCTATATCATAGACAAGGCAATTACAAATTATTTTGTGATTAAATCCCTCTTACTATATTATATTTTATTATTAAAATGAAAGAACAATATGAAATAACATAATTCATTTTATTATAAATATTAGTCATAAATATGATTATTTGACTAATCACTGTCAGAACTATTTTTATCTTCTTTAGGTGCAACAGGAGCTTCCTGTTTATAATGTCTGTACTCTGGCTTAAGTTCCCACATATTTTTATGAGGATTCTTTAGATTATAATTACATACTTCTTTCAATATTTCCTTTAAGTAAATAATTGGTTGCCTAGTAATCTGTAAGTAAAAATTTATGTAACTTTTTTTCTATGCATTATTATTAAACTTTGTTACTTAAGCAACAACACAATACCTTTTGTAGATCCTTAATATTATAATATTGATGCTTTTCAAATGCTGCAAAGAGAACATTAAGTACTGCTTCTTTGTCATCACGAGCTTTCTTACCCTCTGCTTTCTTTTTCTCTTGGTACTCGATCTATAAAAATCAATTTCCATTATAAATAATACTTATAAAAATGCCATATTTCTAAATATATTTTTTGTATAAGTGTTTTATTCTAAAGTACAGGGTTTTAGTTTATTTTGTTTAGTTTGTTTAATGTTTCTGGAGTATAGACATAAAATACTTACATTATGCTTGTGGTCTGAAACTGGTTTGAAGTTTTGAACAATTCTTTCTAACTGTTGCACTTGCCTTTGAGGCATTAATGCCTTTCTTATAGACTCAGATTTCAACTTATAGTATGTAGGATCAGCATTGTATGGCTTGCACTCCAGCCTTTGTACAATTCTTCCTTCCATGTAAAGCTTCTCTGACTCTGGCACAACAGCATCTATATTTGAAGCTACAAACAGACATATAAATTTATTACCTGTTATATACGAAATATTCGTTTAAAAATTTTACGAGCTATAATTTTAAAGTAAATGATATTGATTACTCACGCACAACATGTGAAAATACTCCTAAAGATTGCCTCGTCACATTAGACACGTCAAGAAGATGTTCTTTTGGTATTGTTTGCTCCCCAGGTTCGAGGCATAAAACTGCCTCTGACAACGACAACTGTACTTGAGCACGTCCAGGTGCTCGAGAGATTTTTAGTTTTCCAACTTCAATATCCCCCGGAGCTTTATCCCATTTATTTGCAATATATTTTGGTACCTTAACAAGCCAAACACCACGACCTGTGTTCGATAAATCCAATTCGCGGTCAACATGAGGAACAGCTGGATTACTCATAATAAGTAAGTATATTGAGATATCATAAATCTATATGTATAAATTAATTAACGTAATTTGAGTTTCTAATATGTTTGTCATTAAACTTTACTTTCGCAAGCTCTCGTTACTCGTGTTAAATGCCAACTTGACAATGACAATAAGATTTAAGACTTTGACTAAAACGGGCCATTAAAAAAAAGGTTGACATCTACACACACAAAAGTCAGCAAATAGAAGAGTTAGTAAACTGGGTGAATAAAAATTCCAGGGTAAATAGACACAAAACGAAGAAAGTTTTTTATATCCTAATATCCAATTATTTCCCCTAGTAAATATACTATTTTATTCCTTTTTATTTGAAAACCCTGGTATTGACATTGGTATTTGTTAGGAAAATGTAAAATAAAGTACGTTTAAATATTGTTGGTTGAACTGCGTTAATTTGTACTCTGGAAAAAGCTCTTTATTTTAATATTATTAATGTTGTGCTTAGTAATAAAATACAGATCTTATTATACTATAATTACGCATGAATTATAATAAGCATTATTTCTATTCATTCCACATAATTTATTATTATATATAATATATCTTTTTACAACGTATATTTACCACATTGGATGTGGATATGGGGTAAATATCATATAGAAATTACCTATATTTTTTATTTTATTTATATATTTATAAGGATTATAAAACATGTAATGTAAAACCAGTATTAACTCATACTACTTCAATATAAACACTTTTATATTTAAAGTCAGGAGCATTGTTAAAATGTCAGTTAAGGTCTGAAAATGTTTCTATATCCCAAATCTTACGGAACAGTATAATTAAAAAAAATAGTTAAATTGTTACTATATATTTTTTATTTTATTATTGGTGTGTTGTGTTTTTTATAATAAATTACCTCTAAAATTAAGCTTAATCTCTTTTATATTATATAATTAGGTTTCAGAAGTGAAATATCAAAAGAAAACTATACAACACTAATGTTACAAATACAATCTTATTTATTATAAATCAAAATAACTATAAACTGAAGTTTAAATAACTAGAAACTTATATAAAACACCATCAACATTCGAAAACACATATAGGTATTTACTCAGTGTTAATTATAGCAGCTCTTTTAACCAATTCACAATATTTATTAATTAAAACATTTAAATTACTTTATAACTTGCTAATAATTATCTATTAACAACCTAGTAACAAATCACATCGACTACAACACGTGTAACCTCAAGTATGTGAGGGCCAAATATGTCTTCCCGCTTAAAATTAGTAACTTAATAACAAAATGAAAAGAGCGGGCATTTTGACATTGACACATTGCAGTACTATATTTGACAGTTGATTTTGTAGCACGGAAGTCTCCTAAGTATATACATATTATTATTTGTAACAAATTATATTTAATTTTATTATAAATATAGAAATTTTAATCGATCGTAACTATATTAAAAATGATTTGCTTAGTAATGTAATGTATTTCCCATGTTTAATGAATAAAATTTATAACAAAATTTAGCTTAGTATGGTAAGCTTAAACGACACCGTTTTTATTTAATAGCATGTAAGCTCATTCTTACTTGAATAACGAGAAGTAAGTTACTTCTTCTTGTTATTGTCATTGTCATAAATACTGTCATATCAACGAAATATATTGTCAAACGTCAAAATTCGTTATTCTTTGGTGAAATTTGTTGACGATGATGAGAGTTTGTGAAGTGACAAATATATAAATATTAAATATAATTTTTGTAATATGATTTTTTAATTTTCTAAGCCTCAGTTGAGGATAATTTATTTTGTTGTTAAAAGAAATGAACAGATATGTTCGGCTATAGCAAAGAAGCGGTCCGAGTGAAAGTCAAGGTTTGTATTGTGCATATTGTGAAAATGTAAATGAGATTTCATTAAGGTTTTCCTAATTAATATATCATCTCATTGAAGGAATTCTTATTATAAAGAATAGTATAATTAAGATGTTAAAAATCAATACATGGGGAATCCCAAACCCTATTAATAAAAAAATCTTAACTCTTTTACAGAAATGCGAAGGAAAATTGCAACCAGAATTAAGAAAGTTTTCCGTGGACCCTCAAATAACTTCCTTAGAAGTTTTGCAAAGCATTTTAATTAAAGCATTTGATATCAAATCTGATTTCACATTATCTTATAGAACTGTAGATGACTATGGACAAGAAATATATTTACCTCTTCTATCAGACTGGGATTTGGATGCTGCTTTTCTTAAGTGAGAATTTCCTTTATTATTTACGTTTTTATATACCAGATTATAAGTTATATTTGGGTTATACCTTATATTCTAAAGTAATTAGAATATAATTTGTTTGAAATTTTTCTCCAGGGCTCATAATATAGCATTAACTCAAAGATCAGAACCATGTGTCCAGTTAAAAGTGGACATGAAGCCATTTGCGGAGGCATCAGAAGATTGGGAGCCACCAACAATACCTGCCCCAGTTACACAAAATTGCAAAGAACAGCCTACAGTACCACTAGTAACACAGGTAGAAAAACAAGAAACACAAACTGGCTTCCAGGGGCTAATCATGAATCAAGTAAGTTGTTGTTGGCAGAGGGTGCCTATTGCTAAGAGTCTCTGTTGCCTACTTTCTGCAATTTTGGTGATGTTGCATGATGTAAGGTAGAACTGAGTGTCTTTTATTATACAATATAATAAAAGTTTCAGTCTCAGCTAAAAAAAAGAACAAAGCGAAAGGTTTGGTTTCGGTTGAAAATTTTATTTCAGTTGGACCCTAGTAATAAACCTCAATCAGGTAAATTAATATATTATTACTTAAATCACTTCTTTTGTTCAACATAAAAAAAATAACTTTAATACATATGAACATTCTATTAAAAACCACTATATATTAAAAAATAAAAATAAATTAAATAATGTGACAGAGGGAACCTAGTGTTAAAACACTACTTCCCCACTTTTTGCTAAATTCTGGAGGCATTGCATGTTGAGTGGCAGAACTCAATGCCGCATTTTCCTCGACACCAGTGTGAAGAAATGAAAATAAAAATTTATAATATTAATAATTTTAAGAAATGTTATTATTATACTTATTTAGATAAAATATTTTTCTTTCCTAAGTGTGGAATAACACTTGAAAATGGTGCAAAAAGAGTTTTTTTATTGTAATTTTTTCAGCTTCACATTATCAGGGTAGACAGGAGGGACTTAATGTTAACCTTTATGTACTGTCATGGTTCGGTTAGGTAATTTGTAGTGATATGACAATTTTCCGACCGCATCCATCGGTAGCTAAAATGTACTTAGAATTTTCGCTATTGGACTTGAAGACGGAATTATAGAATAAAAGTCCTATGAGATAATATAGGCAATATGTTGTCATCTTCTTCAAGCTCGGACTGCTTAGATTCGGTTTCATGTTCACTTTCCAAGTCGAAATCATCGACATCGATGTTGATGATTTCGCCATATTGTTTGATCGAAGTATGAAGATCTGTTAGACACTACGTTATTTCACATTTAGGAAAAAAAACAATTTTTTAGAAAGCTATATGCTTGAAACAAGGAAGCCATACTTTCTTGATGCGAGAACGTATGGCTTAGTTGGTCAGGTCGGACGGGTTCCAAGAGGCGCAGGTTCAAATCTAGCTCAAAATTTTAATACGTTCAAAATTTTAATATGTTTTCTAAAAAATACTTTTCTTCTTATATTACTACTTCCAGAAGTACTTGGTTCGTCCATCTAAAACAACTGAACGATTAGTGACGTGACGTTAATGAGACACTTCTATATAATCACACAAACATGGACGTGACGTCCAGAAAAATAAATACATTAATACTGACCTCACGTCTCAGACACCACAGCAACGTGCACGTGAAATTGTTACCTCAAAATAGGTACAACGACAAACTTACGAACAAAATTCTTTAGGAGCCGTCTGTAGGACACCCACGTCGCTACTTAAAGGTTAATACACCGCTCCACAGATTCCATGCAATTTTGATATTCGATGTTAAGTGGTGCACCTCAACACCATACTTTGTAACCAAAGCAAGAAAATGAAAGTAATTGATTCCTCCTACTGGGAAACGAACCCAGAAATGTCGGACATTGTATACAATTCTTTTCGCAGGTGGAAAAAACTTTCAATATGGTTTCAAGAGCTCTAAATCTATATGATGACCCCAACAATCCACCAAGACCACCACTAAGTGATATTGAATTTAGGGCCTTCTTAGATGCAGTTGGTCAAATAAACAATACAACAAAACTAAGGGAAGTTATATACTGTGGAGGGATTGAACCTAGTTTAAGGTAATATGTTATAATAAACATATTTAACTTTTTCATTCTATTTTCTATTTTCTTTTTTCATTTTATATTCTATAAAAATATTATTAAGTAAATTAAATTATAAATTAAATATGTTGTTTTGCAGAAAAGTAGTTTGGAAACACATTTTGAATGTGTACCCTGATGGCATGTCAGGTAAAGAAAGAATGGATTACATAAAAAAGAAAGCTAATGAATATTATGGACTAAGAGCAGAATGGAAAGATTGTATCCAAAAGGGAAAGGTAATGAAAAATCAAGGATAAAATATGGTACGGTAGAAATATAATAGTAGAATAAAAAAGCGCGTCGTTGAGCTCTCCAGCAACTTTAAGTATGAAATGTGTGAAAATGAATGAAAATAAACAAATGACATTGCAATAATACAGTTGTAATCACAACATAAAAAATCTGTATCATTTATAAAATAAAATTAAATATATATATTTTTTTAGGTAAACCCCGATCTGGCGTATGTGACAAGCATGGTTCGGAAAGATGTTCTTCGTACTGATAGACATCATAACTTCTATGCAGGAAGTGACGATAATCAAAACATAGCATCCCTATTCAATATTCTTACTACGTAAGTTTTATATAACATATTATTAACATATTATTATAGGGTTAAACATATTAAAATGTCGATTTTTCTAATGGTCACCTGTTTTTATGCAAATTTTACGGTATACATTTTTGTTTACAGATATGCAATATATCATCCCACTGTAAGCTATTGTCAAGGTATGTCCGATTTAGCTTCACCTCTATTGGTGACAATGGGCGACGAGGCCCACGCATATATTTGTCTCTGCGCTCTTATGACTAGACTATACCCTAATTTTCTGCTCGACGGCGAAGCTATGACACTTAAATTTTCACATCTAACAGAATCTCTTCAAGTGTACGATCCCGACTTTTACAATTATTTAAAATCCCAGCAAGCGGATGATTTACTTTTTTGCTATAGATGGTTATTGCTAGAAATGAAGCGCGAGTTCGCTTTTGATGACGCTCTCAGAATGCTAGAAGTATTATGGGCATCGTTGCCACAGAAATCGCCGGCAGTAGAGCTACCCTTAAAAGAAAAAGACTTTAATGGTGCTCTTGAAATAACTGTCGATCCTCCGCCCCTAAGTCCACTGGTAAAGGCACCACGAGAGAACGCGTATACTAAAGTTTGTGCAATACGACGACAGAGTTCCAGTTTCAGTCTAGCAAATGTGAAAGCCCCAAAATTAGCCACTACCAAACAAACAAACCACAGTTTAGATGAAAATGCCGCTAGGAAAGCCTTAAATAACTCATCTCTGAAACATGCCAAAGAATTTCAAAGCTTAGATGACGCTGCATTGCGAACGCAAAAAATATCAAATGAAAACCAAGAATCAGTAAATGATGAAAACAATTCAGAAAGTTCCCCGACGCAAACAAAAGATGTTAAAAATACTTCGAGAATGAAGAGTGTACCAGAGCATGGAAAAGTTTTAGAAGTTATAAATTTGACTAATTGTTCAACAGCTTTGCCGAATACAGAAAATCTCACGAATGGAACTATTCAATTTGATGTGAAAGACACCCCTTTAGGAAATCAAATAAGGCTCTTGAGAGATAAAATATCTGTGCATAATAAATTCTTCTCTTTGGACACCCTGGATGATTCAAACGAAACTAATATTGCAAACAAACCTAAAGTTAAAATGATAAAGAACTTAAATGAATTCCTAAACTTTGCAACTGGAAATAAGGTTGCTATTGTAAAACAGGAAAAACTACAAAGAACTCATTCTGCAATTGAACGTAAAGAATGCCCCAAAATTACTTTAACAAAAACATCTTATGATGAAAGTGATATAACATCCTTAACTTTAAAAACTCAAATGAATAAAATTACCAAAATGAGCTTCGATACAAACGACGGCAGCAGTCCAGACGATTCTCAAGAATATTACCCAATGACCACATCGATGACCCGAGAGCTGCGATTGGAAGTGGAACATTTGGATCGGCAAGTTTTTGGTCTCTCATATGTAAACCGATGCAGTATGATTTGCGATTCCCCTTCAGATTCTACAAGTACTGAAGATAAGCCAGAGTATTACACAGAAGCCAAAGAGAATTGTGTCGCTACCGACGCTGTAGAGATACAAACTGAAGTTACAGAATCCGTAGATATTTTTAAACGGTCACCATTACTAGACACTATAAAATCCAATGCAAGAAGTGCTGAAGATATATATTTATGGGAAAATCCTCTGCATAGAAATACACCAACTACGAGAACTACCGCGAGTTGTCCTCAAACTCCGGACGAACAGGCAGATTTAGACTTCGATGGAGACACAGGCGAAATATTTGAAGAACACTCTGGCAAAAAATCTGTAACACCAATAAGATTATTACGAAAAAATCATTCCTTGGAACCTCCAGATACATCTAAGAGACCTTCTTCCACTATACCCTCAAGTGAATCAGACTCTTCCGACAAAGATCTCGTCGAATCTATTAACACCACTACTGTAAAAAGTAATCCATTACAGGAAGGACCAAATCCTAAATCACACAAGTTTTTCTCAAACATGTCCCACGAACTTGAGAACGCAAAGAGAAATTGCGAGTCTCTTCTTAATGTTAAACAATCGAATTTACAAAGCGTCGCATCTACTATTAATAATTTTCAAAAAAAATATGAAGTTTTTAAACCGCCTACTCAAAAGAACCCTAGTGTAGCAGCCGTCGGAAGCGACCATTCTGTTAAAAATAGCATAGGTAGCCTGCCCGCGCCGCCAGTGTTCGGGGGTGGGAATCCATTTTTAATGTATTTATGTCTGACAGTATTATTACAACATAGGGATTATATCATGAGAAATCGTATGGACTACAACGAGCTAGCAATGCATTTCGATAAAATGGTACGTAAGCATAATGTGAACAGGGTATTGAATCAAGCGCGGCAAATGTACGCCCTATATTTGAAGCAGCAAGCTCATAAGACTGGTGACGTTACTACTTGAATATTTCTTTAATGATAGAATGATCTCCAATTATATTATTTTATTGCTCATTTATACAAAATATGATAGATTTATTATAGGTTACGCGTTGAATATATGACATTCCTTATTCTTAATTCAATCCAATAGAGGTTTAATATATGTATGGTTATATGTCTTTTAAGGTAGGAAGAAACGAGGCCTTATTTTATCCCCTAAATTCGAAATGTAAACTTGAAATAAGTCAATGTTTTTTTTATGCATTTATTTCGTTTCGTTGCAACTATAAGGTTTGATTGTGAGGATTCTCTTGCAAATGCAAAGGATTAGTAATTCGATATCTGCACTAAAAGTGTAAGATAATGCTTATCTACTTGCGCCTAAAGGATAATTGAAATATACGAAATTACATTACATTCTTCAGAGTAGTTTTTTCTAAAACGTTTTAAATAATACTAAAAAAATATGTAATATATCAACAAAATTGAATCACTAGTGTATAAGCCATGAAACTTTTAAACATTTGTGTAAGTTAACTTTGTATGTAATATCTAATAAAATAAAATTTTGTTTAAAAATCAGCATCACACATTCTAGTTTCTGAGCCAAAAGGAACAAAGAAGTGATAAGAAAAGGGCTAACTTCAAAGAATACTAACAATGAGTTACGAAATTATGGCTACTAGCTCTGTTTCTATAATAATTTAACTAAAACTAATATTATTTACCAAAGTTTATTAAGTATACAAGCAATATAATATTATATAATCATGAACAATGTAAATTTATGAACAATTTATGCAAATAATTATAACACAAATGCATATATTTAAAAAAATTGCGCAAACGATTTTTTTATATTTTTCTATTTGTTTTTATCATTATTTTATATTCCAAAGATTAGATAGGTTGCGTTTCCTTGCCTGCTTACTATTGTGATATTATATTTTTTTATTTATATGGATTATGGCCTGATTATATGCAGTGTACTTATTTTGTTATAATTTATTTATTGATGTATAGAATCCATGTATGAAAACTGGCAGAATGCATTTATAAGATGTGGCTTGTGGATGGTATTAAATATAAGTGCACAATGCTCAGAAATCGTTATATTGTACAAATGTATACATACATTTAGGCTTAAAAATCAATTTTAATTGTACCAATCAATTTTACATTTTCCGCATAAAAACAATGTCTCTTTGTTATATTATATCTAAATTTCAGCAATAGATATCGAGTAATACGCTTGTGATTATAATAATTATATGACAGCTTATTTTTAAAGTCTGTAAATATAATAATATTATAAAACGATACGTTGTTTTTTTTTATATACCAAAGTATTTTTGTTAACTCAATTAATATCTTTAATAATAGTGACAAAAATGAGAAGAAAATATACCTACATCTTTACTAAAGATTTAATTTCTTATTAAAAGTTGCTAAACGTAAAGATTATTTACATTTAGTAACCTAAATAAGGGAGCTATTATTTTCTTAGACAAGTCAAATTGATTGAGACTTCATTCAGCATATTCATTTCCTTATAGTTTTTATATTATAAACCATTTGCTAAACACCTTATTTATAGTTTTTCTAACGCTCTTGTGGCCCAATAGCAGCCAACTATAAACGCGATGGATGAGGATTCGATTCTCACTCAGTGGGAAACAAACTACTTCTGCTACTAATTATGTTCATTTATCTACGCTGCTACGTAGGAAGCGGAGGCATATGTTTTCCCTTTAGTTCACTGAGCTTCATGATTAATTATAATGATCAGATGCTTCAGGCTTTAAGCTTCCAGAACGCGATTCAATAAAGATGCGGTCAAAAACTAAATTAGAATATTTAACCGAGATATAATATGTACCATATACTGAGTACCCATTGAATTTATGCCCTAAATTCAATAGGTATCCATTTGGATATATTAAATGTGAGAGATAAATAAAACCAAAATAAACTGTTAGGGATTACTTATTAATTTATTGATGAATTTTTAAAGCAAAATAATTTATAACAATCCGTCAATACCTTATTTCCTTACATTTAAAATATCACATTAGCTTCCAGTTTCAAGCATCGAAATGAAGCACGAAAATTTTTCTAAGCTAAGTATATTTTTTATTATTTAGGTACTAATTTAACATTATTTATGACTATACTATCGTTTTACTTCCGTCTGTTACCACCGTTTCCTGCCAGAATCATAGCGATGCGCATGAAGATGTTGAGCACATCAAGGTACACCGAAATTGCACTGAAAATTAAATAATTTAATAATTAATTCGTTATTTTGACAAATATATAGCTATTTAACCATAGGAAATCAACAAAAGAAAGTTGTGTAAGTATGAAACCATATTTACAATTTAAAACTTCGTAAATAATAATTTCCTTGTTTATTGTTTATTAAAACTGCAGAACAACATATAATGTGCCAAAAGCACAAAACACACGTATTTGTACTAGGAAATGTAAGGTTTGTATGGAAATGTGCCAGAATTCAATATGATAGACGAATATAACTTTGTGTCAAATGTTCAGACTTCAGTGACACTGTCTTAAAACAATTGAGATTGTAGGGTTTTATGCGATGGTTGTGGACTCAAATATATATTTATTTTTAGCTTCAGGCTGTATCCCACACATAGCAGGGTAAGCAGATGGAAACTGAGAACATAGTGTTAAGACATTCTTGATTCCCATCCATTAAGACACTTCCGTTCCCTACTTCCTGACAAATTCTTGAAGCATTGTGCGTATTGAGTGGCGGGACTGAACGCCACAGTAAGGAAATGAAAATATTGAATATTTCACTCTCTCGAGTGTCAATCCCTGAACTGTCGCACTTACAGTCTCACGCTTACGCCACAACGGCCTCGGGCCTATATTTCACATATTAAAAATATCTGCCTACTTATACAATGTATCTCATAGATTACTTAATGTATTAAAATTTAAAAAAAAATAGGCTATATTTTTGGCTTATCTCAAAATGCGTTTGTTTACATATAAACATAAAAAAATCTTCATAAATGTACTTACGAGTTAATTGGGTCATATGGTTGGAAGCCATACATAGGATGCATTTCAGCTCGCTTAATGATTGCTTGAGTATCATATAATAAGAAGCCACCGAATACAATGAGCCCTCCATACAGACTCAGAGAATACAATCCTAAAAAATATTTATACATATAAATTACAGAAAAGGGTCTCTATCTAGACTAAGGGGATCTATATTTAAGTGTATAATATATTTTCTAATTTCCCATAGTAGTGTTATAAGATACCGACAGTCTTGCCAACTTTTCGCCCAATTTTTTGAGATATTGCGTGTTGACTTTCAGTGTGCTTTATATTCTTATGAGTGCAAAGAAATTAATATAATTCATTTCCCCCGAGTGGAAATTTTACACATCACCGTCGTGTTTATAGTCAGACGGTGTGCTGTTGGTCCACAATGGCCTTAATAGAATAATTTTTAATTATATATTAGTACTTATTAATTAGTATAGTAAATATTATTTATACAATATAATAATAAATTTTTAAATCATTATTATTAATAAACGAGTCAACGAGTCCTGACCACCCTGAAGTTAGGTTTTCTGAACTTTCTGTATTGTACATTCAGGTAGAATGTCATCAAAAGTACGAAAAATCCTCATATCAAATTTGTGTACTCATCTACAGCTAACATCAAGCGAGCCACGAGTCGCCGACCATATTGCAGCTATAAATTACCTGCTCCAAGTGCAGTGGTAGGTGGTAAGAACATGCCAGCGAGGGACGCAGCGAACACTGCACCGAGCCCCATAGCGAGTGGAGCACGCATGTTTAGAAACTCTCCGGACGGTGCGCACACTGCAATTGTACTAAGGCCACCAACCACACCTGCTGTGTACCTGTCAGTTTTAAAGTGTTATTTTACACTTGAGAATGAAAATATCTTTTTTAGAAATCAAATCAACATTTGAATGTGCTGAGATTTGATCCCAAGCCTCTTGGAAACCATCCACCCACTGACCACTAGGCCATATGTTCTCATCAAGCTACATCAATATTCATATAATATTTGCCTGAAAATCAAATCCAGTATTACATTTACAGTCAGATGTACCACAATTGTTTGCTGTTTTAAAAAAGTAATATAATATTTTCTAATTTGGTATTTTATAAAAAATTTTGTGTTATATTATTAAGAAAAAGAATAATATAATATTAAAAATATAATGTTTTAGATGAAGGAAAACTGGTATAAAGGTACTTTTAACCCCAGTTCAGTCAATATTAAGACATTTTATTGCCAGATTATTCTTAACTTTATATTATTTAAAACTTTATACTATTTATATTTTAAAAAATAAAAGATGTTGGTAATTACCAAGCAGCCCGGATAAGAATAGGTCCTCCCAAGAAACACATAGGTGCAATGACTGCACCCATTATGCCAGTATGCACAACCCAAGCTAGTTGTTTAGCTCCAATACCAGGTGTATATTCCATGCCTCTAACAACCATTCCAGAACCGATCATTAGTGCCATTGTTGCTATAATTGACTAAAAATATGAAATTATTTAATAATACAAAAATATTAAATACATAATTTTAATAATACAAAACTATTAAAAACTAGAAGATAGTAAGATTTAAAATTGCATGTCTTGGATACCATCCAAGCAGTAGACAATTTCATAATTTTGTTACATTTAAGTTTTTATATTAAATTTCAATACAATAAATACAATATTAACTTTAACATTATTATATTATTCTATTTACTTTTGCAATTTTTAAACTCCTAATAGCAGAGCAGGCACAGCATACTTATATGTATAGTTTTCCACTTTTCACCCAATTTTTGAGACTTTGCATGTTGACTGGTGGAACTCATGCTGAGCATTGCCAGAGCTAAAGAATGTAAGTAACACTGAATTGGCTTCCTGTGCGTTTACGTCGTAACCTGCACATTCTCACTTTGCTTTTTAACATTTTAAAGTCATCCTCTCCTCCTTACTTAAGGGAGCGTTTTCAACTGACACTTCCAAGTGAAAGACCTGTACGCTCATGTGTAACTCAAAGAAAGCTTGAGTACCCTATATGTAATACCTTTTTCTATGAAAAATCCTTCACAGTTCAAGCAGTGCACTTATGGAACTCACTACCTAACTCTATACTGTCGGGCAATCCATCTCTAAATACTTTTAAAATCAAACTAAAACAACATTTTCTTCATCTTAATTAGAATCTTTAGTAGTCGCTTTGTCTTTTTCTTTATTAATTTTCTTTTTCTGTTTCAACTCTTTTATGTCATTGTATATATTTATATGTTTGTATGTGTGTATGTTTGTAAAAGTATATTTATGTAGGTATAGGAATATTGATTAATATTATGTATATTTGTATGTAGGTTTATTATTATTATTATTATTAACATAACATTAAAATACCGCACCCGAATTATTTCTTATAACATCTCATACATTCAAGGGTTTCTGGTAGAGATCTCTATTAGAGATAAGTTATCCTTTGTACACTTTTTTACCTGTTGTTTTAAGTTTTCTGTACATTCTATCACGTGTGGTACATAAATAAATGAAAAAAAAAAAAAAAAAAAAAAAAAATGGGAATCAATTCCCAACCAACATATTTGCAGCCAGACAGCCTCAACATTTTTATATAATTTCTTTACAAGACATGCTTAGGTGAACTGATAATTGGGGTAAAATAATTTACCATCCATCCATTCCGTGCCACTAAGTTAAGTAGAGCAGGAGTTCTAAAGACAGTAATAGCGCTCCCTGCTGTCACCATCAGTGACCCCGCAATATATCCATATGTAGCTTTTATACGATCCTTGACATACTGTGGCCATAAGCTAAAACATTATATATTAATTTAACTAAAAAAAATGTAAATTCAATTATTTTTTTAACTTTACCTTATACATAGTAGTGTACTACTGTCCACCAAATTATTGGTTGGAGGCACTGTATTACATTACCAAAACTAGGAAATGAAAATATTAAATATTTTATTTCCCCAAATGGCAACCTAATTCATACCTGTAGTAGAACTTTTCTAAAGATATTCTTGAATAATTGGATTTTTTTATAGAATAGAAGCTTAAGATAAGATTAAATATGAATTTAATAAACATGCATCAATCACTTTATCATTGACAATATTTAAAAAAGTATGTATTTTAAGAATATGACTCACTGAGCTTCTTGCAATGTGCCAGGTTTAACTCCAGAACCATAATAACACAATGCTACAAGGCCTACTGCTGATGCTCCTGCTAAAGCTCCCTTACCCAAGCTGAAAGCTAAAAATTATCAAGAAAAATATAGTAGGAAATAATAATTTCAATGTGTGTGGGTCTGATTTCTATTCATGGGGAATCATTCTCACTACTGTTTACGCTATCTTGGCATGAGAGATATGCATAAAGTGTGATGCTAACAAAAAGAAAATAGGCATAAAACACTTATTATTAAAGACTAGATTACCTAATAAGTCAGGTAAGGCTTTTTTGTTATAATCAAAATATATTTTATTCAATTAGGCCATTACATGCACATTTGAATCATCATGTTACATACAAATATAAGTAGTGTAAGTCTTACAGGAAGCTACCACTGGCACTGAAGGGAATTCTGCTGAGAAGAGCCAGCAAGAAACTCAACATAGTTCATTTTGTTTACTGATAATATATAAATAATCACGATAGTGACCAAAACCTTTATAATTAGCACCTTTTCATTACTGTTCAATAACTATTGTTTATTAAGATTATTGTTTCTTGAGAAAGAAAAAAAAACATTTTTACATAAACATTTCATCATCATCAATTAAATTTATGATTTTATAAAAATTACTTACCATTTGGTCCAACAGGAGCCATCAATTTTTCCCATACTGTAGGTTGAGATCTAGTTGCTACTCTAGAACGAGGTTCCCGAGCATAGTTCCTGATTACATCGTTTTTTGGAACAAATCTCTGCGGCACTGGAGTTCTAAGTGTATGAGAAACGGCAAAAGCCGAACGGGAGGCGCACAAACGAGAAAGCATGATGCAACCTAATCAAAAGAATTATATATTCAAATTAAATATATATATAAGGTTACAAAGCATTGCTATCGTAATTTATTTATTTTAATCTCATCTTACAAGTCTATTATTTTTCTGATCTATTTAATATTTATTGATAGAAGTAACATATTTACTTACAGCGTTTGTGTACTGCAATTTATTTTATAGGTATCCGCCGACGTATCAGGAATGATAAAAAAATAATTATTTATAATACAAGAGCAATATAATAGAGATTTAAACAACAATAATTTAATCGTAGTATTCGTGTTTTCGTACTACTTCGTACAATTTCTAGAAAATGACAATTGATCATTGACACTCTATTCAGTGTTACCTTATGCGTTATATACAAGGAACATATTATTATTATCAATAAATATTATTTGATGAATTGTAACAAAAATTATGCCGCATATGGGTGAATTCTAAGATGCTAGAATAAATAATACACTTTAAATTGCTGGATTATGTTGGTGCATTTTTATTATGTAGTATTAGTTTGCAAAATAAAATTAAATATCCGAATTACTTATTTAATTCTAACAATTTTCTTAAACTTACACTTCGTATATTTTTGTATTTTATAATATATAAGAATAAAACATTATTAATTGTACGATAAATGTAAAACTACTATTAGCACAAACTTTAATATAGAAAGTTTTTCTTTATATTTTTAAGGAGCATTGTAAATTTAAAGATATGAAAGTATTGTAAGCATTGTAAATATATATATATATATATATGAAATTCTAAAGTAAAGCTTAATAATGTTTCTATCTACCCCATTTCACGTTAACTAGGGGCTATAGAGGATTTCGCTCCAATTCGCGCCCTCATATGAAACCTAAAATAAAAATATATTTTTATTTTCACACCGTGTCAAACCGCAGGGTAGGCAGAGGGAACCTGCAATCCAAGCACACAAATAAGTGAAAAATAATCTGATAAAATTTCCACTGGCAAAAGCCAATAAAATATAAAAATATTTTAGTGTAAATCCGAGAAAATCTTTATTATAATCTGGCATTACATTTACATAATTATAACCTTATATAAACTGCGTAACGAAATCCGCCAAATATGAATGAATAAATAGAAATTTAAAGCTTCACTTTTTTTCAAATATTATTCATGTAATCTTCTACCTACGTTCAATCGTATTTTATGTTTTATAATATTTATGGCTACTGCTGTATACAAAGCACTTCTTTAGTACAATTGTATAAATGAATTATTAACATTATTGTAAATATATTCATATACTTCGTGTATTTTCAATTCATTGTGTAAGTGATAGATCACTGGTGACAGGTCTGGTATATGTTCCTTGCCTGGTGAATGACCAATACAAGACTTATGTTTTGACCTCTTCGACATTGCCATAAATGCCTAATGACGTATATTCTGCAAAATACTGAGAACTGGGTTAAAGTGTTACCAGGTGGATCGCTAGTTCCAGAATATTCGAACTTCCAGTATAATTCTGTCTGATAAAATATATTTATATAGTCATATTCTGTGGCCCCTTAGAGAGAATAAGTATTTTACACTTAAAATACGTGTCAAAGCAATTATTTTCGCTACGAGAATGATAAGAAATAATGGAAAACGTATGGTCTAGCAATATATTGGGTTTCTTAATATTGCTTTGAATAGACAAAATTGATTTACCATAGAATGGGAAGTGTAACCGAAGAACTTAATATCAATTTATTTATTACAATCTTATGGAATTCAGGGGTTTTTAAAAAAAGTACTGGCAACTCATCAAATTCCTTGCTATTTACCAAATCCGCTGCCGACTGTACACTTGTACAGGCAATTTTATAATTTATAGATAACAGATACGCCCGGCTAGTAATATAGTACAAAATCGGTCAGTTTGTAATATAACTTCGCGATGGCTCAAGCTCTTAAAAAACTATCTGCGCAAGCTCTGAAAAATAATTATGCAGAGGCTTTTACAACCGGTATTATATCCAGAGCAAGCAGGTATGGTACCGGCAAATTTACGTAATAACTAAAACTTTATCCTTACGTACCTTGAAACCTTGAACTTCACAGATGATAATCTAAAAATGAAGAATATAAAATAGATTATAGTACATTAATTTGATGTAATTCCCATAATTTTAAAAAGATGTGCCGGCAAATGCTTTTCATTTGCATAAATTACTGGTGTCTGCCTACTATTCCTCAATATTTATTGATTTATGAATATTTGAAAGTAAAATTCTCAGTGACGTAAAATTTAAACACATTTTCAGAATTTAAAAAATGTACAATCTTTTTAACTTAAACTATAAGGTTATGAGGTAAGATTCTTGAAATTTTAATTATTTATTTTATAAACAGCTCGTGGTGGAGTAATGTTCAAATGGGGCCACCCGATGTCATCTTAGGTATAACAGAGGCCTATAAAAGAGATGCGGATCCAAAGAAAGTAAATTTAGGAGTGGGGGCCTACAGAGATGATCAAGGCAAACCTTTTATTTTGCCATCAGTTAGAAAGGTAAAATGATATGTTTTAAATATATTTTAATAGCAGAAATTATTGATATTTCTTATTAATAAAAATGTACTGTGTTTTATGTATGTTATAGGCTGAAGAAATAATCTACAATAAAGGATTAAACCATGAATATGCCCCTATTGGTGGAGAAGCAGCATATACTGATGCAGTAGCAAAACTGGCATTTGGAGAAGACAGCCCTGTGCTTAAAAACAAAAGCAACTGCACAGTTCAAGTATGTAAAAAACTTTTCACTTCATTATATTTAGATAATGGTATCTCTTGAATTTTATATTTCTTTTCTTATGTTAAGATCAGAGATTCAGAGACAAATTATAACGTATAATGTATTCTGTGTAGACCAAAAAGATTATATAGCATTGACTAAATTGACATAAAGATCTCATATGTTTTTTAAAAATATCTATGAAGTTTTTCTACATGTATACTTAATATGTGTTACATGTGTTGTTGGCACTGGACATAAGGCACCTACACACTATACACTATTTAACTAATGCAAATTTGTTTATCAATCTGAGAACTAAAACTTAATATAGAATTTAAATAATTATGATATTGAACAACATATTTTATTAGAAAAAAGAAGTTAAAAAGTATTTTTCACCATATTCTGGAGGCATGTTGAGTGGCAGAACTCACCGCCGCACTTTGCTTGGATACCAGAGCAAAGAAATTAAAATATAAAATATTTCATTTCCTTGAGTGAGAATTGAATCCACAACATGTTGTGTTTAAACTTTGAAGTCACACTTTGTGCCCCTATGCCACAACTACCTTCAATAAAAAAAAATATTTTTAAATATAATATAATTGTTTTTATGTAAATGAAATATAATAATTATTGCATTTTTTCCTCATTCAGACCTTGTCTGGTACTGGTGCCCTTCGTCTAGGCTTGGAATTCATCACAAAGCATTATGCCAAGAATAAAGAAATCTGGCTTTCCACTCCCACTTGGGGTAACCACCCACAAATCTGCAACATGATCAATCTCCCACACAAGAAATACAGATACTTTGATGCTAAGACCAACGGATTTGACTTGAAAGGAGCTATTGAAGATATTAATGTTAGTATCAATATTTTTTTGTCACTTTCTTTTCTTCAATTATTTCATATTCAATTAATTTACTCTCAGTCTTTACAATTTTTGTTGGTGTCTATTATAAATCTAACTAGGTAAGTAGGTAATATTAAGTTAAGACAGCTATTTATTTTATAGTTAAAATTTAAATATATGCATGTAGTAGTAAAAAAATATTAATAATTACTCAGGCTACTCATAGTAGACGTATATATCTAATAATAGTTGATCATTTGTTTCATTGAAAGGATTTTCTATATTTTCTATTTGTGAGTGCATCTTCATCAAATAGCACTGAGTTTATTAGTTAAATGACAAATGTGTATCAATTATTAGTATTGCCTCCGTCAGAGCTATTGACTGTATTTTAACATTTTTTATTTTTAGATTGTGCATAATAAGTTTTTTTTGATGAATGATATTCTAAGAGAATTTCATTGGGTAACCATTCTTTTTGTACTTTCTTTAACATTTTATAGCTTATAAAAATGGCTGAATTCATAATTTTCTTGCAAAGTAATCTATTTTATTTGCATTAGACATTATAGATTAACATACATATATATTAATGGTTAATATCGATTTCTTTATTTAAGATAAAATATTTATTACTTAGTAGTAAGTAAATAAAAGGTATTATTAGGTACTACATATATGATAAAATCAATAGATAACGTTGATAAAGTTACTGTCGTTCAATTTTAGATCAACTATTGTAATATAAAGCACATAATAAACATAATATGATAAGAAAATACACGACCATTCCACATGATCTCTCTTAGTGACTAGTGAGCTCGACGTTATGACGACATTGCATAATACGACAATGTCAAGGTTATACTAAAAACTGCTAAACTTTTTTATACAGTGTAAATTAGTTTAGTTTTGCACACTTGTATTATACCTAGGTTTTAAAAGCATTAAGCTCACAGTTTTAATTTAATTAATATGCGTTTAATTTGCATTAAAAATTTTAAGTAATGCATATAACTGCAAAGTTCCAAGAATGCGTCATATATACCTTCATCCATGCATATCTTAAACTATTTTTATAGAAACATTTTTATTGGTATAAATATATTTAGTTTTCATCTTACCTACACAACAACTACCATAGATATATATTTACAAATATATTCAATTTTAAATTGAAACAATGTGCTTATTACAGAAAATCCCAGAAGGTTCAATTATTTTGTTGCACGCGTGCGCACACAACCCCACCGGTGTTGACCCGAGGCCAGAAGAATGGAAACAATTGTCACAGGTAAAAAATAATCCAAACACTCACTAAAATGAGAACATTAGATTCAACCTTTTTATTGATAATTGTATTCTGACAGTTGTTAAATGTGTATTATTAGTATTATGCATATGTAAGTATACTCATTATATAGTAATAGAAATCATTAAACCTTATATAACCATTACATCTTCATACTTGTATAATGATCTGCTTCGAGTGGAAGTTCATCATTGAGTGAATAAACTTATAAACTTTGTATTCATGAAATAAGTTCTAAAACTTAACTTCAAAACATTATAATGCCTTCTCTTTTTTTTGTATACAAAAGAAAAACACATCTTCACAGTTTATCTTGCATATAGGGTGATTTAAATAGGGAAACCTAATGTCAAGACACTCGTTCCTCTGCTTTCCGCTAATATTTTAAGTTAGATATTTGTTTATAATCATCATAATAGGCTGTTGAGGTGTATCTGACTGTAACACTACGGTTGTGGGCTTGATTCCCACTTGGGTAATGATTTATTTTCATTTCCTTTCTCTGGTGGTGTAGAATAAAAGAAGTTGTTGAGTTCCGCTACTCAATACGTATAGCATGGAGTATCTTAACACTTGCTCCCTTCTGCCTACCCTGCTATATGTGGTACACAGTGTGAAGCTAAAAAAATAAAATATGATATATTAAAAATATTAACAGGTAATAAAAGACAGAAAGCTGTTCCCGTTCTTTGATATGGCATACCAAGGTTTCGCCACTGGCAGTGTAGACAACGATGCCTTCGCTGTCCGCTTGTTCGTGAAAGAGGGACACCAGGTCATGCTCGCCCAGAGCTTTGCTAAGAATATGGGTATGTAAGATCAAATAAAGTGCATTTTTGTGTATGGGAGTTTATGATAGGGGTAAAAGTAATATTTTTTTAACTTTGGCAACTTTTTTATTGCATATGGCGTATTTTATGAATAGCACTTTCTGCTACATTTGCGAGGCATTGTGTGTTGAGTGGCGAAACTCAACGCCGTTGTCCTTCCTCTTCCTCTAAGTAGTTGTACTCGGTGGAATGAATTATTGTTTTCATTTCTTCGCTCTTGTAACAAACAAAGCGCGGCGTTGAGTTCCAACACTCAACAGACAATGCCTTGAAAATTCCGGTACAGGGTTTACAGGTACAGGGTCCGTCGCTTCTGAATCGTATAAAGTTCTATATAAAAGTAAAAGGTTACGAAATAAGTTATATTTATTAACACTCTCGCTCCACACATAACGTCATTTCACCACCTATATGCTGATGATTTACAAATTTACACGACCGCCGCCATAAATGATATCTCTAGCGCAGTAACTAAAATTAATTCTGACTTACAAATAATCAGCACCTGGAGTAAATCGTTTGGGCTTTCAATTAATCCAAATAAGTCTCAGGTATGCGTGTTTGGTAACTCTAAGCAATTATCTAAAGCACTTTCTCCTCTCCCTCCAATTATGTTTGACAATGTTTGCTTAGAGGTTAGTGCGAGTGTTAAGAATTTGGGAATCAGGATGGACAGTACATTTTCCTGGTCGCCTCATGTCTCCGAGCTCAGCCGCAAGATTTTTTGTGCCATAGGTAGATTGAGAAGATGGAAGAATCTCTTATCTTTAAAAACTAAAATATCTTTAGCCCATACTCTCCTTCTACCTATACTAGATTATGCCGATTCATGTTATTTAGATGTGTCTCAGCAACTGCTTGGTAAGCTTGAGCGCCTTCAAAACCTTATAATAAGATTTATCTTTGGATTAAGAAAACACGACCATGTGTCACAGTACCGTAGTCAACTTAAGTGGTTGTCAATAAAACATAGGCGCTATTTACATTCCCTCACACTCCTTTATACCGTCCTTTACCATCCTATCACTCCACCGTACCTCAAGGAACGTTTCAAGTTTCTAGGGTCGGACACCCAACACTCCCAACCCCTCCGTTCCCGTAATAACAACTTCCTTGAAATACCTATGTGCCGCACGAAATGCTATGGCGATTCCTTTACTGTGATGACAGTAAAACTTTGGAATGAGCTGCCAGTGGAAGTGAGACGGTCCCAATCGGTTGGGATATTTAAGCGGCGTCTTAAGCAGCACTATCTCAAAGTAAATACCTGAATTGACATTTTTGCTTAATCCTTTTATTTATTTGTATCTTTATTTGTTACGTATATTTGGTGTATCTAAGTATGTATGTATATATTTATGTATTTGTATGTATGCATGTATGTATATAGTTGTTTGTATGTATGTATGTATGTATGTTGTGTATTTATCAGTGTATGTATGTTTATATGATAAATAACGTATTTATATTTAATAGTATCATATTTATTATTACTTTTTGCACCTTTTCGCTGTCTTTTATGTAATAAGTCCTTTCAAATGGTTGCCTGTAAGAAATCGCTTTTAGTGATAAGGCCGCCATTGCACTTTGTATTGTCTTTCTGTAATTATTGTTACTCTACTGATTCTTTGTTTATTTTAGTGCAATAAAGTATTATTATTATTATTATTATAAGTTGTGCGCTATTTCAGTTATGCTTGTGTGTAATTTACTCTGTTATCACAAACGTTTAAATACGTGACTAAATCAATTTTAATCATAAGTCGATATTTATTATATATTTTTTTACTAACAAGCAATGTCTTGTTGCGTTCAATTATTGTATTTATAAGTAGCTAAATGTTTTAAATTACGACATAGATTGACATGTATTGTCTATTATATATAGTCTATTAGAAAAAAATATTCTTATACTTTTGACCTCTTAAGATAAGATATTATCAGTCAATTTACGTCAGTGTTCGTTTTGTGTATAAAAGTAGTATGGTAATACTAATAATATTTTCTCATTCATAAACTAAATTATGTCAATTAATTACTAATATTGTTACCTTCAAGAAACAAATGTTTAATTATTATTTTATTATCTAATGATCTATTGCCATGATCGCATTGAAATATTTATAGCATTTGTACTCACTTCACTCTATAATTGGGGACGAAAATGTTATGAAAGTAGATTTTTTTGTTATAGAAGCAATATAGGTATTACAATAGTTCAAGAAGGTATAAAAAAAATTACAAAGGTCTCTAGTAAGTTTATTAAACAATACTATCTTTTATTTCCAGGTCTGTACGGCGAGCGTGCAGGAGCTCTCACTTTCCTCTGCGGGGATGAAGAATCTGCGGCTCGCGTGATGTCTCAAGTTAAGATCATGATCCGTACTATGTACTCCAATCCACCATTGTTCGGCGCACGTCTTGTCCAGGAAATACTTAATAACCCACAGCTTAAATCCCAGTGGTAAGTTTTTTTTTATATATATATAATGCACCGTCGCGGCGCAATTGGACTGCGTTTGATTTTGTTTTCGACGGTTGTGGGTTCGATTCCCACTCGAGAATGAATTATTTTCATTCACTGGTTCTGGTACAAAGTCAAAGCACGAAGTTGAGTTTCGCCACTCAATACGCAATATTCCGAAAATTGGGCGGAAAGTAGGGTACGATAACTTTATTTATAATTTTCATACAAAAACAGGCATAGCGATGTTATATTATAGAAGAACGGCAAACGAAATTATTTTATTTCAAATAAGAGATCTTTAAAAGTAGATCTTAAAAATTACATATATTTATTTCTTAATGTTACAAAATAACTTTCTGTAAACAAAGTTCTGGACTATGTATATATCTTAACAGAATATACTTTTATTAAATTAGTGAATCAATTTTACATTTTTAAATATAAATTATTATAAAAAAGATACATTTAAAAATATAAAAAAACCACTCTTCCGAGAGCGGGACAAGGGTCCAAGCCATCGGTGGCTAGGGCTCCAGAGAGAGGAACCTCCGCACAATACGTGCCGTCTCAAGTATTACTGCCTTCTGTATCCGGTTCTTGATCCAACAGCTGAGCGATAGCCTCTTAAGGTGTTGGTCGAGGCTTTTCGCTATTAAACCGTTAACCGAAACCACTATCGGCACAATGATAGTCGCATTGACATCCCACATGGCGGTAATCTCATGGGCTAGGTCCAAATATTTAGATTGTTTTTCTTTTTCGGCCTTCACGAGATTTTCATCATGTGGGATAGTAACGTCAACAATCACTGCGCGGCGCGCCGCTCGGTCTACTAGTACTATATCAGGTCTATTGGCAACAATATACCTGTCAGTAATAATAGACCGATCCCAGTAGAGCAAAGCACAGTTATTTTCAAGAACAGACATGGGATTGTACCTGTAGTAAGGCACCTCCAATTCTACAAGGCCATATTGAAGAGCAAGTTGCTGGTGTATTATCTTGGCTACTTGATTGTGTCTATGCAAATACTCGCCATTAGCAAGATGAGAACAACCAGAGACAATATGTCTGAGGGACTCCCCAGGTCGATGACACGCCCGGCAGATGTCGATAGTGTCATCTTTCATAATATGTCTCTGGTAGTTCCGTGTCTTGATAACTTCGTCCATAATTGCACAGACAAAACCTTCAGTTTCTCCGAAAAGATCCCCGAACTGTAACCAAGATAATGATGAAACAGTATCCACGTCCTGGCCCACTAGGGCTCTATGGAATCTACCATGCAGCTCCTTGCTCTTCCATACAGCCATGCGATCAGAAGTAGTAAGTACTACAGGCCGACGCCAGTTCTCTTTGCCCAAGGAAAGAGGAGTAAGGCCTTTGTCAACTGTTACCACATCCTTGTGCATATCCATGTCAATCTTGAGAAAATATTCTCTAAGACTGCATACCTCGTGGTTATGGAGGTTCTTGACATTCAAAAAGCCACGACCTCCACACTTACGCGGGATATAGTCTCATTACAGACGAACGCGGATGGTGCATTCGGTATGTCGTCAACAATTTACGTATTTGGCGATCTACGGAGTCTAACTCAGTCTGTGTCCATCTTACAATGCCAAAAGTATAGGCTAAAAGCGGCATAACCCAACCGATGAAAGCACGCACCTTGTTGCCACCAGATAAAAGGCTGCCAAGCACTTTTTTCAGGCGGCTAAAGAAACGCTCCTTCACCAATTGCTTTATGCTCCGCTCATCTTTGTTATTAAGTGTAATAAAGTGTATATATTAATTACTTTTCTTTTTTTCTTTTCTGTACAGGTTAAACGATGTAAAGCTCATGGCCGACCGTATCATCTCAATGCGCCAGCAGTTGCGCGCCGGCATCGAGTCCGCCGGCAACAAGAACAGCTGGCAGCACATTACCGATCAGATCGGCATGTTCTGTTACACTGGGCTTAAGCCTGACCAGGTAAGTGAAGTTAGCTATGGACTGTGCAGATTTGATTATAGAATGTTTACTTCTTTTGATATTTTTTTTCCTGAGAGTATGATACACAAAAGTTCAAAAACTTCAAGACTAAGGCCTATTGATTTGAAACTGTTGGTCTGAATCGGGGATTCATATCGGTCACTTCGGGAGTACCTAATAAAAATTTGCAATTAAAAGAAAATTTACTTAATTAATTTATCAACTAATAAAATTGTTTTTTTATAATATTTATTTTGTTTCTAGTTTCCTTTTTTTATAATTGCAAATATAGGATTTTTTATATCTTTACACATATTAAATATTTTTCTCGCGACTGTAATAATATTGAACAATACATTTTTTTAGCTTCATGCTGTATCCTGCTGTACATAGTAAGGGTAGGCAGGGGGAACCTAATGTTAAGACAATTCTGTACCCCACTTTCCGCTGAATTCTCGATGCATCCATTAGAATTAAAAAAGAATACATTAACATTATAATTCAATTTCAGGTGGAACGTTTGACCAAGGACTTCCATATATATCTGACCAAGGACGGCCGTATCTCCGTAGCAGGCATATCGTCCAACAACGTGAACTACGTAGCGGAGGCGATGCATAAAGTAACCGCCTAAATTACATATCAAATTAGTACCGTAAGCAAAAGTGATAGCCAGTCTGTGAATGATTCATAGCTTCTATTTTATAGAGTACTGTCCTCTAGTCTTTATGTATTGTGTATTCACTGAGTGATACGAAGTAAAAATAATAAAGTGTATTTATTGATCTATCATGATGTGTATCTGAATACAAATATAATTTTGTTTATTACATTTCATGTTTTTATTTCACCGCTGAAACACGGAAAACAATAAAAATAAATATTTTGTTATGTAACTGTTTATTTGGAATACGAGTAAATAAAATAAACTTAATGCCGAAACACAAATCGTAGTAACACATTTATTAATGATTTTAAAAAGAAATTAAATTCTACGCAAAATATTTACAGCCGACGAAAAACCGTCGTTCTACATTTAAAATGGATGCAGATCAATAATCATCGGAATCGTTTAGTGACGAAACTTTGTATATTATATAATTCATAAAGAAATCGGAAACTCAGTTTCAACAATTTATTTTAAATCGAATAACAATCTTAACGTTAATTTATTAACCTGCATTGACATATAAAATGTACCTATAACGTGTTACTTAGCTTAATTTACCTAAAACGCGACACATCTAAAGATGTGTTTTTAAATTATTATGGTACAAATGTTTAAACACATCCTTAACCTAGACATTAGTCAATGATATCGATAAAAACAATATACCTATATACAATTTGTCATATAACGACTTTAATTATATCCATGGCACTATTTCTTTAGAATGTAATTTTTTATCATTAAGAAATACACACCATTCCTGCTCCAGTACACTAACCTTTTCAACACATTATTTCTGAATTTTTATCCTTTTACTCTCCTCACCTTTTAGTTTGTTTGTTTATTTTTCTAACATAATAATACATTTTGGCCATAAAAAAATAATGAATAGTCTGAAATATGCTATGACTTACTGATAAAATATTATTATTTTGCACCTGCTGTGTGATCATATTACGAATTAATATATGTGGTAAATTTTCTTCTTAAAAAGGTATTTTATGAATTAAACATAAACAAATGTATAAAAATGTTACTACAATGATTCATTCTAAAACAATACAATTTATAAGTACATCTATTGCTACAGATTAAAAGTATATATGTATACTCAATGTTAATAACTGTAAAAATAAATTAAAGTAGACTTAGTTTGGTTTGTCGTTCCAGAAGTTATGACATAATCCTAAAAAGTCTAAATTTGTTGACTACAAGAGAATACAGTAAGTATTTCATAAAATATACAAACATGTATAAAAAACTATAGATTAAGCAAATGATGCAATCTCCAGTCACATTATTATTAGGTAAATGAATTAAAACATGTTTTTGTAAAAATTCTTGCAATTTTTCAAAAAATATTATAGAACTATGCAGTATTAAAAAATAAAACAACCATGTATGCAAAAGCATCGAATTAAATATTGGAAAGCTGTTTACTTTGAAAAAGAAATGGATATTGCTGTATCTGCTTGTATATGATTCAATTGCTGAAATAAAATAGTTTTTAACAACTAAAGTTCACAAAATTTATGTATAAAAAGATACATTATAAAATTGTTTTAACATACACAAAATTACATTAACTACATATTTATAACAGAAAAACTACATAATATATTGCAACACTATCTTATATACGATTACCTAAGTAATGCACCTTTTATAAAATTATCTACATTATATAAAATTATGAAAGTAATGGGAATTAATTATATTACGAAACTTATATTTTGAACTAAAAACCAATTTAAAATATTCCATTCCTTAAGAGAATCTTTGATTTTAAATTAAGAGATGGCCCCAATTTCATTAAATTGTTGAAATTCCATGAATAATATTTACTATGTATGGAGTAATTGTAACTAAAACTGGCAAAACAATGTAACATATATATATAATATACAAATAAGTAAAAGATATAACAGAAATTTGTGCGTAATGGTTTCACTACTCTACTATTTGCATAAATCATAACATTTAAGTTACCAGAACCATACAGTTAATATGAATGTTTCATATTTCCTCATAAATACTAATATTAGCTGTACAAATATTTTCCGTTGTACCAGTATATATAATTATTAGGTTTTAAAATACATATGCCATAAAAGTGAAATGATCAAATGAAGGATATATTTTAAAATATTATCATTTTAATTCATAAAATACATCTTTAATAGTAAAAATATATTGGCTTATCAATACTTCAGCCATTTTTGCTCATAATAGATGAATTTCAAAGTCATAATATAATTGGGAGTATTTTCTAAATTGTAATTAATAATAATTTTACTTTTGAATATATATAATTATTAAAATTGATATATTATTTTTGAGCAATAAACAATAATCCGTACATTTTAAATTAGAACCTATTCATGTCATTATTTTTTTGAGTATTTAACAAGTAAAGATTGTACTTGCAGTTGTTTTGATAAGCTAATGCTATCTATAATAAAATGCTTTTGCTAATGCATGCTTTGCTTTAATGAATGCTTTTGTTAAAGTATTTAGGCTTCATATATAATTTTAAATATCACATCCTATTGATATTAATAATTTTGCAATATAATATTAATTTTATAGCTAATATGTTAATATATAATGACAATAAATATGAACTATAACTATATAATGTTCCAAAAAAAATTGACAAAGAATGACTAAAAACATATGTTTAAGAAGTCAGTTTTCATAAGTCTCATAGCATATCTAAACTTTGATATCAACTTAATACAAAATAATAGACATCTGTCGTTTTTAATATTACTTAGTTTTCCTATCTTTTCTCTGATTGGTAATTAGTATTTTTTAAATATATAAACCTCCTCTACCTACTCTAGTAGTAGTAGCTTCACACTGTATACTGCATATAGTAACGGGTAGGCAGAGGGAGCCTAGTGTTAAGACACTGCATTTTCCAATTTCACCACGTTGCGCGTTGAATGGCGGAACTAAACGCCGTGTTTTGTCTTGCTATCAGAGCGATGACATGAAAATAATTTATCCGAGTGGGAATCTAACCCACAACCGTCGTCATCAGACAGACACGTGACGCGACAGTGAGCAACTTCGCCACGTCGGACTTGGGTGGGCAAAGTACACGATTGTCTACTGCGTTCAGCATTCAGGGGAAAGAGATGAATAAACACAAATATTTCATTTTGTTTGTGTTAAGAAAACTAATAACAACTTAATGTGAAATTGTATGTAAAGAATAATACTAGGCACTACTACAGTATAATGCTTATAGTTCTGTAATCATTTAAAGATTATAATTGTATGTCTTTAGAATTCGTATTTGCTCTTTTTATTATAATAAAAAAGTAAAATGATGTAAAAGTCTAATTGAAATAAAAGAATTAAGTATGTAGACAGACAAAGAAATGATTAATTAAAAGACAGGACTTAATAAACACCACATAATTTCAATGATGACTGTTGACTGTAAGGTGATAATGACATCTTTACATCATTTTATGCAGTTCATATATCAACTAATAATATTCTTAAAAATAAATAAATCACCTTCACGTTGTATCCCGCACACAGCAGGGTAGACAGAGGGAACCTAGTGTTAAGATATTCCGTTCCCCACTTTCCACCGGATTTTTCTAGGCATTGCGTGCTGAGATGCGGAACACAACGCCGGGCTTACCTTGGTGCCAGAGCGAAGAAATAAAAATATGAATAAATATTCATTTTCTCGAGTGTGAATCGAACCCACAATCGTCGCGTTACAGTTACACCCTTGTGTCCCTGGGGCACGGCAACCTCTATTATTATTATTTGGAAATCTTGATTCCTTTCAATAAATATGTAAGAACCTTATTAATTTTACTTTTCAGGTTAATAGTGGAGTATGAACTGTGTGAGTATACCAACAAATATAAGTCCCAATGAATCTGGATGGACATTTAAAAATTTGTTGTACTGTGGTATATGACTACAATTGGTAATAAATATGCTTTTCTATTCATCTCTTAACAATGCATGAAATGCACTCGAAATTGGCTCTTCTAAAAGGTTTCAAAATTAATATTATATTGGCAAGATTTAATGTAAAGCTTATAGCATATGAAAACTACAAGGTGATACATACATATAATTAAAACAGGTTATGTATATTTATTTACAATTGTGCTATTTTATTAATATTATAGGCTGTAAACAAAATTAAGACTGTAGTTGTGATTGATTAATAATAAAATATTATGCATTTCATTGTAATGACAACCTCACTTTGGTTTGGGCCAAATAATCATAATCATAAAGTTTAGCCTCTGTCGCTCGGCATTCGTAATAGTTATAAACGGCGTTACAAAAATATACGCCATACATAAGGGACACTCCCCGCTCCGACTTTACATTTTAAAGAAATATCGACCTGTTCTCGTTAAAACTAATAACATTTATTGCTCATTCTTGTGTAGAGGCATGGTATCACTTACTGGGTGGGGCTCCTCGTCGCCCGCCATCATGCTCTCGTCCAAGTAGGAGAAGGAGTCCAGGTTGATCTCGGCGGACAGCGCCGTGCTGTACACGTCGATGCGTTTCTGCTGCGAGCGTGCCTCCGCCACCTTCTCGGACAGCTTGGCTCGCGCCTTGGACAGCGCCTCCGACTCGCCGCGCACCCGTGATTGCACGCGCCCCCCCGCCGCCTCCGAGTCGTCGCTGCAGCCAGAGTCCTGCGCCTCGCCCACCTCACCTGTTGCCCACGCACCAATGTATTGTCTAATATTAAATATTCTTACGACCATATAAAATTAAATCTCGCTTTTAACAAGACAACATTTGTATGAGAGCGTTTCTAAAAACATAATAACTTTTCGAAACATTGATTAAGTCTCTTGTTTATCTTTAACATTATTACGTAGTTCATCAATGCCATTAAATTTAAGACATACCCGGCGGCGTCTCGCTGTGCGGCTTGTCGCAGGCGCACTGCAGGTGGTCCTTCGCCTTGCAGCCGCCCACCATGAACTCGCCCTCGCTGTCGCTGGACATGCCCAAGTCCAGATGTAAGGAATTTAATTTGTCTACGTCGTCTTTGCTTTTCCCAGAAACGGTATCCAGTTCCATCTCCCAGTCGGTAACGCTCGAAGAGTCCTTGCCACCATCGGAGTCCTTTAAGAAGTCTGACTTTTCTTTATCGGTCTTTTCTATGATGCCCAGTGATGATTCCTCCAGTCTTTCCATATCTTGTAAGCTCGTCGTAGAGTCTAAGCTGCTCGTGTTGCAAATTTCCGGTGCTATTTGATTGTCAAACAGAACTGGCGTTTCCTGCGTGATCTCTTGCGTCTCTATACTCGTCTTTTGTTGAATAGTAGAGGGTGCATTATTTCGACTGCCTAATATTTCAGACATTGTAGTCGTCCGACCCGTCTGTTCGTTAGTTAGTTCTAGAACTATAACATTTCCTGATTTTGTTGGATCACCTTGTTCTGTTTTTGAGGTTTGCAATAATTTATTAACATTTTTACCCATAATTATTTTAGATACATCATTTCCATTTTTTGCAAAAGTAAGAGCTTTCCCTAATGTTGCTCCCTTTTGGACGACTATAACATTTCCTTTCGTATTTAAAGTTCTAACTATTGGATTGTTTATTTTAGTACTCGTGATAGGAGATATAAGGCCTTTAACAGGTACAATATCCGCCATATTAGCAGTTTTGATCGGCTCCACGCCGACAATTTTTGCGCTGGAAGGTATCGCATTGACAACCGTTGGCTTAGATACTACTGTGATAGCCGGGTTCTTGGCCGTTTGTGTGTTAAGATGTGAACTTACAGAAACTAATTTCATGGCTGTTGGGATTCCTTTGAAGTGGAATAACGGTAATTGCACGTCCTTATTTGCTTTTGCAGGTAGTACAACCATTTTTTGACCCGATTTAGGATTAAGAACAAAAGTTTTTGCGGACACTTTTAGATCCGTAGCCGGGATGCCCTTAGGGGTTAGAGCCTCTGTTGTTTTAGTTGATATACTATTTGTACTCGTGTGTACGCTATCTTTATTTGGCGTCACGATCCCCGACGATGTGATGATAAACTTTGAGTTCGTCAATCTATTGTCTATCGATGATTTCGATACTACAATCATTTTGTCAGACTGTATGACGGGAGCCGTAGATGGGCGAGACTTGGGTAAGGAACTGATAACTTTAGTCGTGACAAGTTTTCCACTCGCACCTAGGGACTTCGACGTTGAGCTCAGGGCCCCAGGGACTTGTCGACTCGTTACATATTTCACCTCCTCAGGGGGTTTTTGTAAGACTTTAAATTCCGACATTTGTACTTTTTTATCACCGGTTGCATCTGGCCGTCTTTTGACGACGAGCTGGCTGGACTTGGGGGTAGGCGTATATTTGGGTAAGGGGGCGGGGGCAGAGGCCTCGTCAGGGTGGGAACTATCAGCCCCCGCTAGCTCGTGCGGCACAGTGGCCGGCGAATCCGCCGGCATGCCCGATTGCTTGCCCTTCATTTCATCCAAATGATCTTTCGTTTTACCCCCTAATATCGATTGTGCGTAACTGGCTTGAAATGATCCAGGCGGCCCCGAGTAATCTGTTTGCGGTGACAATGACATGTCCTGGCTCTTTTTCTGTTTCCCGTGTGTTTTAGGTTGGCGGTGTGCTCGATGCTTGTGTGGTACGCGTCCAGGTTGCGGATGACTCGATTTACTAGTTGACACTTTGCTAACTTGATTGTATGAATGCTTTGAATGTCCTGATGATTTACCTGTACATAAATTAAGTGATAGTTAAAATTAAATTGTATGTTAAATTTAAGGGACTGTTAATTTATTTTCATCTATACATATAGTAAAATTCTAATGGATTGCTGTCTGTATATGAAAGATATTTAAAAAAAACTGTTATTGGATGTAGTTATAAAAATGTTATAGAACCTATAAAATGATTTTAAAATTTTTGTCTGTTTGTCTGTATGTTTGTACTCACTAATCTCAGAAATAGCTTACCCAGTTTAAATATAGTTTTTCCTATTGTATTTTGGCAAACTTCCCTTAACAATAAGTGCTTGTTTTATTTCCAAGGGTTCATAAATAAAAATGTTATATTTATTTAAAGTATTAAAATGTTATATTTATATAAGTATAAGGCTGAATATTGAATGGTTATTGTAGAGATAATGTCTTTAAAATGATAATGTTAATAGAAAACGAAAGTAATTCAGATTAGCTTAGTAATTGTGCAGTTTAATATGGCGAAGTTGTGAGCATGTCGCATAGGTTATTATAAAATTTATTATAACCTTAATATTAAAAAATATTGACTTAACAAAAAAAAGGTTATATATTAGAATAATGGTTTGTATAGTTAATTGTATACTATCTAACTTTAATGTTAGGTCATAATAATATATTATTAAGTGTGTAATAGTATATAAGTGTATACACTTACTGGCAGATGGCTGTGAAAATCTTGAATATACTTGTGATAAATTAAGGTGCTTTTGATTAGAAGTGAGCGGTATATTCCTCATATTTTTAACTGGTGTGGAAATCTCGTCAGGCATCATAACTCCTTCAGGTATTTTTCTTTTGCGACAAATAAGGTCTGTTTCCCAAATCTGAAAATCATATTTTATTAATTTATTATAGATATTAGTATACATATAATTTCAAATAGATATTAGTAATAAAACTAACATCAACTTTTTTACTATACTTTAATCAGCCTGACACTGTATCCCGCGGACACAGCAGGGTAGGCAGAGGGAACCCTGTGTAAAGGTGCACTGTTCCCCACTTACCGCCAAATTTTGAAGGCATTGCATGTTGAGTGGTGGAACTCAACATAACCCTTTGCCTCGACACTAAAGTGTAGAAATGGAAATATAAATTTAAATAAATATTTAAGTTTCTTGAGTGAGAATTAAACCCACAACCAGTTGTATTAAACACTCTTGGCTTCTTCGTTAATCACACTTGGTGCACCTGTACCAAGACTGGCATCAATTAATAACTAGATTAATAATTGTATAAGATTTATAAAAATAAGTATTTTTTTCCTTAAATCCTTATATACCTGTGCAGTATGGTCTTCCATAGCAATAGGCGGATATAGTTCAATATCATTTGTGGCTTGATTTGAATGAAGTGCTCCTTCAGCTGTTTGGCTTTCAGGCTCTGGCATTTTCACTTCATTTGATTTAGGAGCTATTAATTTTTCAGTCTCAAGTCTTTTTCTAATTTCTTTATTTTCGACTGCCGCCGCTTCAGCTGCCTTATCTGCTATTTCTGTGTACATTGTTTGTGGGACACCACGAGGCATCAATGGTATACGTCTTCGGCCTTCGCTTATCCATCCTAATCCTGTATTAGGACCAGCTAACCTAAGAACCCAAATATGAAATTACATACTTAGCACATACTAGCCTGTAAATAACTACTACATACTTGTAAATATGTTTTTCTGTAATGTTTTACAATTATTTGCATTGAAAAACAACATTTAGCAACTTTGTTCTTTTCAATACAATCACAAGAAACAAAATTAGGAATATAATAATAAGTTTTTTTATGAAAAATTATATAAGTATTAATATGATATAAATTTAATATTAATATATTTTTAAAATATTCAAGCTTTTAAGCCACTGAAGAGAAATTACCTCAGTTTTTATAATGAACTCGAATATTTGAATAATATAACATTAAAAATAACACACTTTTGTAAAAATAAACATTTGATGCCCTAAATAATAGCTTAAACTTTTGTTGCAGAATCAAATTTAACAACATTAAATTATTACCATATTTACTTATTTCTAGTAAAATTTATAACTCTAAGCCATCTTTTATAGAAGCATTGTATTTATAGAAATATAGTTAAAAGAAGTTAATAATAATATATAATTATAAACATTGACATTGTTGAATGTAAAGTGAAGGTTAGATGTCAAATTAAAATTATCAAAAATTATTTTAAAGAATTCAAATTTAATTTGAAGCATAAATGTGATTAATTATATTTGTAACAATAATCAATTTTTCATAAATTTTACATAATTCAACTAAGATAATCTATAAGGCTAAGAAAGCAAATCTTGTGAATAAATATATTTAAAATATGCAATCCAATTGGAATAGCATTCAACATTAAATTTGTTATAATGGCACAGCTATACATGAAATGTTTGCTCATAACTTGACTTCATCATCATTGTTGTATAGTTTCAAATATTAATATTCAAATAAAAAAGAAAATGTTCTAAGGAAGCTTACTGTTCTGCAATGGTAGCTAAGAGTTCATCATTAGACACGCGACGCGCCTCAGCGCTATGCCGATCACTGCTTATATGTAAAACGGCGCGCAGTTCCTCAAGCAACTTTTTTCTGTTGTCTTCTAATGCCCCTTGTGCCCTGAATACACTAATCATATTCGAGTAGGCTTCTAATTCTAAAAGAAAACAATAATGTTTCATAAATATAAGATCATCTTGAGCCAAAAATGTACAAAAAGTAACCATATCATTGAAAGCGTTGTAAAAGAAAACCATAGGAGGGAAAACGAATGCCATTTATAAAACTAAATATATACCGAGTCTTCTAAGCGTCCGACGACATTCGTCGCGTGTCATATTAAGAAGCATAGGCCACATGTTTAATTTTAGTTATTAAACACTCATAAATCACTATATATTTGTATGATTTTAACCATATTTTACTAAAATACTCTACTGGCAAATATCCATACTGTTTACTTCAAACTAGGGATAACCGATACTAGTAAATACGAATTGAAAGCTATTCGATTTTTTTTAATCGATGTCAATTTTTATAATATAATTATATTACTCTGTCGGTTTTCTTTATTAAAATTAGAGCAAATTTAATACCAAGACAATACAAAATATTATAACATGAAATTAAAATAAAAAAATATTAAGATACAGTAAACATTGCAAAATATAGAGACTTCTTTATCTCAAAATTTTATTTTACATTTACCTATTTAGAAAATTAATATTATTAATTATAATTTAAGTTAGTGATTTATTAACAAATAACTTATAATACAAGTATAATAAAAGGAAAAATATCGAAATTCATGATGTTTTTACCAAATTCCAAATATATTCATGTAATTTAATAGACAACATAAGTGAAAAAAATACTTTGACTTGTAGAATGTTTCGTATTGGTAATTAATAAAAGAGTGTTTAAATGTGCAAATTATATTTGGTATTAAATTTAATTGTTTAGCATTAAGGGTCTGTAGGTTTTTAGTAATTCTAATGTGATTAAGTATCGATTTGTTAAGTAGCTCGATTGTAAGAATCGATCGCTCGATTATTGTCGTTTGCAATAAAACGACAGTTACTTAAATTTGACATTTAAGATGGACTTGTAACTTAAACTGAATTATAGTCTGTAGTTCAATTATAACAATAATTTAAATTTAATTATTAAGACGAGAAGTTTTGTAAGATATACAAAAAATACTAAACTTTATATAATAAATTTATTCTATAATATTTAAAATTGCTATTTTTTTTAGCTTCACACACGTAGCAGGGTAGGCAGAGGGAGCTGCTCCCCACTTTCCGCTGAATTTTGCGGTCATTATGTGATGAGACTGTTGAGTGGCGTAACTCCGCCAGGTTTTGCCTTCATATCAAAGTGAAGAAATGAAAATATTAAATTTTCTCGAGTGGGAATCGTACCAACAACCTGTCACGTTTATAGTCACACAGATGCTTAATATAATGTAAATAGTACAACCTCCTTCGCGTCTTCTCCACGCAACTTGACACTACCGAAGTGATAATGTGCTTGTGCTCAACGCCATTATCAAAGAACCATATCATACTATAATATAAATAATAAATGCTACATACAAGACATTTTAATATCGATAATAAAAAAAATATGTGTATAATATTTGTAGTAATAATAGCACAGTTCTGTAATAGTTCAAACTTAATCTTTAATAATTAACTAACAATAATTATTTTCTGTTAGTAATTAAAGATTGAAATTAATAAAATTATAATTCGTAAGTAACGGCACGGTTTACATAATTAGTATTTCAAATTGGACATCCCATTTCAAAATAATAACAATACTATTATTGATACTAAAGTACATAGTTATATTCTGTTGTAATAATATTATAACATTATAATGTAATTATATTCTGTGGTTGTAGTTGTCTATTTCGGGATCCGTTTTTTTTAAATAAACATAATAATCTGTGAAACTTTGAATTGATTGTTGGTTGGCAATAAATAAACGTATTTTCTATTTTGAATTGTCGTCAGTGTTTGAATAGATTTTAATTTTATGCTGAGTTAAACGCCAAATATGGCTGATATAGAAGATATTATAATTTATATTAAGTCATTAAAAAAAGGTTTTGATAAAGAATTGTTTCAAAATAAGATTGAGGAATTAGGATACATAATTGATAATGCTGGCGTGGATTACGATGATTTCCATACTCTATTTAAAGTTTGGCTAAATTTAAGTATACGTAAGTAATAAGACGACATATAAATTTATCTGTATTTTATGTACTTACATTTATGTTCTTGTAAAACAACTTGCAACTTATAACATACATATTTTTTAAGCGATTACGAAATGGATAAACTTTGGTACTTGTTTAGTTCCTCAAGAAAAAGTGCGTCAAAACACCATTGAATATTCTTTGAGGTGGATACTAGCAAATTATGAAAATCAAAACAATTATTCAAGAATTGGGTTTCTCTTAGATTGGCTTACAGGTAATTTACTTAAACTTTGTTGTCTGTACATGTTTGATATATAAGAAAATCTTTTAATGGGGAAATTTATCAACGTAATAGAATCTAAAACCATGATTTGTAATGTTCAGTCACTCAGTTTGTCTGTGTGCGCTAATCGCAGAATGAACATTTATTGTTTATTTTATTTAAATTGGATTATTCATAAAAAAAACATTACAATATAAAGTATTTGGTTTGGCAATATTGCTAAAACATATTTTTTCATTGGGTGAAACTTCAGTTTTCAATGTATTGTCTTTAAAATGATAATGTTATTAACATTATTACAATCAATTTTTTGTTATAAAGAATTCATTTAGATTACTAAGTAAATTGTGTATTTATAGTGGGTGAAGCTGCAAGGCTAATAATATAAATACACTCACACAAGTCTAGTAAAAAATTAAAATGGATATTCTTATTAGCTTTCTTAATTATTCATGCAATAACTGAAATATATATATTTTTCAGCTGCAATGGACTCTGATGCAATTGATTTAAATGCTTTGGATATTGGTTATGAATTGTTTTACACTATGCTGACTTTTGAAACACTTGTAAGCATACTTTATTTATGTTTATTATAAGTTACATGTATGACAGTTTTTAATAATAATAAAAATATCATATTTAATTTCAGACAGTGCATGCTATTAAACTTGTTTATACATTGACAAAGCCAACAGATGTTACAAGGGGAAGGGTTCTAGAATTGCTTGAATTTTCTAAAGTCAGAGAAGGGAAAAAAGTGAGTTCTATAAAAATTATATCTTAAAACAGATATTTACCAACAAGTTTTATGTTTTCAAACACACAATTAATAATTAAATTCACTCTTAGTAGCTAGCTTAACAGACAGATTATATTATAGATTTTGGAAACTTTGTCTCAAAAGTTTCAACATAGCTGAACTGGAACCTACACTTCTTAAAATCCACCCAAGTGTTTCTGTCTACTAACCATATAATGCTTTTTATACATACTTATCAAGATACATTACAACTCTTAGTAGTTTTGTCTTTTATACTTTGGAAATTATCACTTATCACATTATCAATTGTCACACTTCAATTTCTTCGTTCTGGTGTCGCGGTGAAGCGTGGTGTTGAGCTCTGCCACACAACATACAATGCCTCCTGAATTCAGCAGAAAGTGGGGAATGGAGTATCTTAACACTAGGTTTCCCCTATCTACCATGGAAAAAAAAATATCACTGCTGTGCTGCTGCTGTATGATAAGTAATGGTGTTTTTTTTCCAGAATATGTACAGACAGATTCAAGTCTTACTTGGTCTATTTAAATCATACAAGCCTGAGTATGTTCCTGAGGATGTACCTTCAATATCAATACATACAGCGTTTAGAAAAGTTAATGCAACTTTATTACAAAGATTTCAACAGAGCCAAGTATGAATATAATATATATATGTTTATTTTTATTAATTCTCAGATCAGCCAGCTGCTAGCCAGTAATCTGATTCTAGCTAATAAATTTATGTTTGTGAAGATTATTGGCTAGTACTATAAGTATTAAACTGCTAGTATTGTTACTATTAGTACTAGCCTATAATCTTCATGGTAACATATTAGATAACTGTTTCCTAACTTCTTTTATCACAGCTAACTGGAAACTGCCGCACTTTTACTTATTTTAATTTAAAATTAAATGATTTTTTAATTTTATTTATAGAGACATCGAAATAACCAAGACAGCTTGGATCGGCTTTTTTGGGTTAATCCACTAAATTCTGTAAGTTTATAATCATGTTTTGTGTTAATGGCAATAATTAAGTAAATGATTTAATCATTAATTAATTAATCTATAATTGTATTTATAGAAAGCTGGTAAGAAAGCCGATCCACTGGTACCTAATATGGAGTATACACATGATGGTTCAAGGCAATATGATAATGATAGTCAGAAGACATACTTAGACTTTTCAGAGTAAGTAAATGGTGTCTTAATTTATTATATATGTAAGATAATCTTGATGGAAATGTAATATTTTAAAGTGATGATTACATCACGAAATGTTTGATTTCGTTCGTTTTCTACTCAAGGGATGAATTAACTTAATATTTTCATTGCCGCACTCTGGTAAGAAGATAAAGCGCGGCGTAAAGTCCCGCCACTCGACACACAATGTGACACTATATTGCGCACCTATCCTGCAATATGCTTGATACGGCGTGAAGCTAATGTCCAATTTAAAATATATTTTCAGTTCAGTCTCCCTGCTTCAGTACAGCGCGCAGCGTGTCATGCGCCGGCCGGCCCGCCTGCGCGCGTGCCTCACAAACGAGGCGGGGCTCGCGCTCCTCGCGCTGGCCGACTGCGCCGACCACGCGTTCATGTCTCACGATCTGCACCATTTGTTGACTTATTGTAAGTTGTTTTTGCATTTATTTATTTTTTCTTATTGAAGTACCGGTATTTCTACCGTGGTTTAGTTGTGGCCTATATTCCTATTATTTTCATTTCCCAATTCATCATTCAATATCCCGAATCTATAAGTATAGATTTGGGATATTGAATGGTGATATCAGTATAATAAATCTATAGAAAAGTCGTTGCTGTACATTGAAAATATAAAAAAAAGAGCCAGGGTGTTAAAGAGTAAAAGAGTAACTAACAGAATCCATTTCCAGCATTTTTGGATTTTTTGTCTGTTTGTCTGTGTTTATGCTATCATGTATCACGTAAAAAGTATGCAACAACACACACAACAAATTTAAGCAACTTTTATACATAAAAATTCAACTCAGAGAAGGTTTTACTTTTTATCTCATTGTAATCACTTCAATCTATCAAAAGATATATGTATTTAAGTTTTTAAGAAGTTCATATTGGATATAGTAGAAATAGACACACGCTATCTATTGGCAACAAATGGTAGGTACTAAAGTATCTTGATAACATATAAAACATACTGTTGAGTTAAACATTAATTTTATCGGGAGGAATATTAATCATTCTAATACTTTAGTAAAACATAAATCCTCAGGCGAAGTCGCTAGTTTGGAATAAAAAAAAAAGTCTTCACCTGTAGGGATTAGGTTTACTCTCCCTGCCCTGCTAAATAAATAAAAAATAGTAAATTTTATGAATATTTTGCAGAGATCCAATTTTAATATTTGCTGAGGACTATACATAAGAGTTAGTAGTAGTTAGTTATTCACCAATTTTAAATCACATTTTTTACCTTTCTACCGAATTCTGGAATGGCAGAACTCAATGCCTTGCCCTCGACATCAGAGCGAGGAAATGGAAATATAAATATTTAGTATTTAATGTATAATAGTGATTGTAAACACGCTTACAATCAATCACACGCTTTTGCCCCTGCACCACGACTGGCCTCGATGATAATTTACATTATTAATTCTAATTTTTTTTTTCAGGCTTTTTGGAATCGTCGCCTCATAGTTATGTACAAAAACAAGATTTTTTGCACAGACTGGCTTTATTTCAGTCAACACTGATGCAGGGCTTACCAGTAGTTACCCATTTCTTGGCACAGTTCCTACCATTTTGGAATGAAAAGGACTTCTTTGCTGAGGTAATAATTTATTAATTTGAAAACATTTATCATAATAACATAATTTTAAAAATAATGTCTATAAACTTATATTTATATTTATATCTATACTAGCGGCCCGCCCGCGGCTTCGCCTGCGTGAACTACGTTATTATTAATTTCTGTCTCCATGAGTACCTATGTCCTATAAGTGACGTCCATGCAAAATTTGAGACTCCTAGCATTTGTAGTAACGAAGTTTCATACAAACTTCACAACCCCAAAAACAACTCCTTAGAAATTGAATATTGCAAATTCCCGTCTTAGCGAGCACCTACGTCCTATAAGTAACTCCTATGCAAAATTTGAGATTCCTAGCACATGTAGTTTCTGAGATTTCGTGATGAGTGAGTGACCTTTCGATTTTATATATATAGATTAGCTTTCTTTCCGCCGAATTCTCGAGTGGCAAAACTTAACGCCGCGTTTGTCTCGTTACTAGAGTAAGAAAATGAAAATCTATACATATAATAAAATAGTAAAAATGGCGCGTCTGTGCATTGAATATATTTGCAAATAATAATTGATGGGGTTTTACAAAAGAAAATATCTGTTTCTTTGTACACACTAATCTCCATAACCACTGGACGGATTTGAGTGAAACTTTTTTGTTATATATCTATTAAGTCTAGGCAACATAAAGGCTACAGTTTATTTTAAATGTTGCCTGATGTGGACCCTTAAAAGCCTGTCTAAACTATAAGGGATATAAATATAGTGTCTTGGGGAAAATTGAACAACATGACAAACAATTTCCACCCACATAACAAAAATGAAGGTCTGGAGTACCCAACATGGAACCCTAGCAGCCCATCTTAGTAAAAGTTGATCAACAAACATAACAAGGATTTTCTGTCCACATAATAAAAATGAAGTTGAGAATGAATGTATATATATATATATATATATGTATGTGTGTATATTCATTATTATTTTATTACTGTATTTTATTTAATCTAATTGTGCACAATAACGTTATTCCCATTTCTTTATTTTTAGTCCTTTATTTTACAAGGGTTGCCTGGAAGAGATTGCTTGAAGCAATAAGGCCGCCTTTGCATACATTTTATAAAAATATATTGTTTCTTTCTCTTTTATATGTATTTTTGTGTGCAATAAAGTTTTTTCTATTCTATTTTCTATTCTATTCTATGAAGATCTCGAGCAGCTTATATGGAACCCCAACAGACCAGCTTAATCTTAAGAGATATATATAAATATAATGGCTTAGGAATAGTTGGTCTACATTTTCAGTGTTGAATGAAATGAGGTTATTATTCTGACCTAATAATTTAAAATAACATAAGCTAGGAGTTCCTCCTAGCGGAAGCGGTAACAGTTGAGGTCTATTTTGTAGTGATAAGTATATTATTGAAGATTTTACCTCTGACAGCTTCTTTTCGTCCTAAAGGTTGTCTGGAAGAGATGGCTACTTACCCATAAGACCGCCTTTTGTGCATTTTGTATTTAATATGTATATGTATGTATATGTATGTTTGTTTCTCTTGTGGTGTACAAATAAAGTAATAATAATAATAATAATAATACTTCGCTCCTGAAGAATAAGTACGACCTTTGATGGACACACGTGCATCCCCCGATTAACACAATTCAATTGCTTTATAGTCAGTCAGTTAATTACGATAATGTAGAATATTAGAAACATATTAGAAGTCATTATAGTTGTTAAATAAATAGTCACGTAGTTCAAGCGGGGAAGCCCCGGGCGGGTCCCTAGTATTACATATTTAATTCCTATGAGTGGAAATCGAAACCATAACGGACTCGTTTACAGTCGCACGTTTGAGACCGGTATTTATATATGTATTTATGGCTCATTATTAATATATTTTTTTATTATTTACAGATATTACGGTTGGTTGAATGGGTGCATATAGAGGGCGTACAACATATCAGTGTTATAATGGACACGTTATCGAAAATTTTCTACAGAGCTGGATCTATGGAACAGTGTGCTATATTAAAGAGCTTAACGACAATGTATACGAATTTGGTAAGAAAAATTATTATAGTACTTAATAATAATGTCTTGTATTTTTTTTATTGATTATCATATTTCTATTTCGTATTATAATACGATGAATGATATAATATATTTATATCAAAATGGTATATAATTAATTAAATAAATAAAAAATAAAATAAATCAGCTTCACGCTGTATCCGGCACACAGCAGGGTTGGCAGACGGAACCTAGTGTTAAGGTACTCCATTCCCCATTTTCTACCGAATTTTGGAGGCATTGCGTGTTGAGTGGCAGAACTCAATGCCGCGTTTTGCTTCGACACCAGAGCAAAGAAATAGAAATATTAACGTAAATAAAAATTTCACTTCCTCGAGTGGAGGTCGAACCCACAACCGTCGCGTTGCAGTCACATCCTTGTGCTGCTACGCTACGACGGCCATTGTGGCCCAGCGGCACAGCATCTGATTGTAAACGTGAAGTTTTGGCTTTTATTCTCATTCAGGGAATCACTAATTTCATTTCCTCGCTCTAATAACAAGATACAGTGCGGTGTTGAGTTATGCCACTCGACACATTAAGCGAAAATTATTGAAAGGAGTGATTTATTACTAGGCATCCCTGTGTCTATACATCCATATGTAGGATACATCATGAATTGTAATTGTAAAAGTGTATTTTTATTACAATTTTAGATATTCGTTAGTACAAGATCACGGCGCCACTTTCTGGATCTACAGCCTTTGGAAACAATTAATACAGAGACAATGACAATGGTTGCTGAAAAAATGGGTGATATGTGTAACAGATGTTTGCAAACTTCTCCAGGTAAGAAAATGTAAATTCATCCAGTATTTTACGGATTTTATGAGAGAACCTAATGTTAAAATACAGTTTATTTTGCTAAAGTTAACACTGGTATACGAAAATTGTGTTTAAAAACTGGAGTAAAATGATCATTTGATAGAAAATATAGTTAAATATTTACATCTGATATTTTGTGAGAGTTGTCACTATTATTAGATACATTTTATTTATACTATTTCATTTAAATCTAATAGTAATATTTAACTCGATTACAGATGACATACGCATAGTATACAGTGCGGTGTTGAGCGCGATCCGAGGCGTGCGGGCAGCAATGCGCACGGAGGCGGGGACGGCACCCCATCCGCCACCGCGGCCGCTGCTGTTGGCGCTTTCCCTGTTGTCCAGCTCCGGCGCCACGCTGGATGCTCTGGCCTGTCTTATTATGCTGTTTGTATCTTTTTTATATATGTTTACTTTATTTTCTGCATATATTGACTCTACTATAAGGCAAGGGAAACCTTGTTTTAAGACACTGCATTTCACTGTTATCCCATTTGTTTTTTTATCTTCACGCTGTATCCCATACATATCATGGTAGGCAGAGGGTTCAAAATACTATATACAAAAAAGGTTTCATATCATTGTAGCTTTTAGTCTCTGTTTATTTATTATTTGTTGTCCATCCAAAGCAATCTATGTAATAAATATTGATATTTCCTCGATTGCTATTTAGTTTAACTATCTCATACATTAGTGTGAATAAATATGCATAAAATGAATAAATGAAAATGATTTTCTACATATTTTTAAAATTTTCTTCTAGTTTTACACTGTATCATGCCTATAGCAGGGTAGGCAGAGGTAACTGAATGTTAAGACACTTCATTCCCTAGTTTTCGAGACATTCCGTGTCAACGCCGCACTTGGTCTTCTTACTAGAATGTGTAAATGAAAATATTTTATTACCTCAAGTGAGAATTTAACCTAACGCCATCGTGTGTTGTTTATCCATCAATCCATGAACGGTCCCAAACTAAATCTTGATGAACAAGCTTTCGATGCTAAATTTGGCAATATTTTAACAGGTACAAAGACATATTGTTTATTATAAAGACGAAGCAAGGACGCAACCAGCTATATAAAGAGCAAACGCAAATATTAAAAGCGTTCACTTCAGATTTAATAACCTGTTTTTGTGAAGATTACCTTAGAGGTAGGAAGAATGGTTTGGTTTTTAGTAAACTGCATCCTCAGTTAGTGAGCAAATTGTCAGACATTATCCCCGATGTGGATTCTAAGTTAAGTATACGAAATCATTTAGCGTTGGCGCCCTTTACGTACATACAGCTAGAGACCACGGACGCTGATAGCAAAATGTGGTTTGAGACAGTTGTTAAGCAAGAGTATGATAATTTAAGTCAATTTGTAATGGAGACTATATTGAATATGTGCTGATATTAATATGCAATAGAATTTTTTATTTTATTTTAATCACCAACACAGCGTACACTTACAATTTAAACAGAAAAGTTGCGCCGCAATTATAGACGATGACGACAAGCATATTTTACATCTACAATAGTATTTTTATAATTTTTAATCAGATCGTAAATAAACGGTCACTTAGATCTCAGGGACTTCAATATTAAATGGCGAAATGTGTGTGTTTTTATTAAAGAAAATGTCAAGGTCTACCTTCCTAGATATTGAATTGAAGTTTGTTACAATGCGACTCAGTGGAGAAACCTTTCCTAGATTTGTTAGACGCAGGTGAAGCGAAAGTATAATAAAATGTGGTCAATTTCGTTGTGAAGCAAGAGTATGACAATTTAAGTCAATTTGTAATGCAAATATATTATCTATGATATTTAATAATCAACATTTTTGATATATTTTTGACTTGTGAATTTTTGATTTTTGAGATAAGATTTAAACGTATTTGAATAGAGTTAATCTGTTTTCTCAAAGGAAATATGAATCTGTTCGACTATTATAGGGTAAGTAATATTAGAATTGCTTTGAATAATGTTAAATAAAAATACTTATTAAGAAAACATATATGAATTTAAATATAGCGAGATGTAAACCCGCGCCTCTTGGTAACTGTCCAAACGCTCTGACCAACTATGGCGTACGTTGTCAACCAGCTATGTCGAAATTCTTATGTGCATGTTACACCTTTTTTAGGAGAGTATTACAAATTTCCACTACCCATAGATAATAACTTAAAATTATCGTTTGGCGAGAGATTTTTATGTTTTCTTAATAAGTTTTTTTTCCTGCGTGTGGAATAACACTTTAAAGATGTAAAAAAAATATTAAAAAACAAATTATGAAAAAAATAACAAAATTTCCTAACCAATCATTATTTTGTTGCGAAAGATCTTACAACCTGAAATTCGAACTTGAAATAAAAGACGAAAAGAAGTTGATCCTTAATTGATATTTTTGTACATTAAATATAATTAATTTAAAAAATTGAGGCCGTCGTGGCGCAGCGGCACAAGTGTGTGACTGTGTCGCGACGGTTGTGGGTTCGATCCCCACTCGACGAAGTGAAATATTTATTTACGTTTATATTTCCATTTTTTCGCTCTGGTATCGAGGCAAAGCGCGATGTTGAGTTCTGCCCCTCAACACGCAATGCTTCCAGAATTCGGTAGAAAGTGGGGAACGGAGTGACTTAACACTAGGATCCCTCTGCCTACCCTGCTGCGTGCGGGATACAGCGTGAAGCTGATTTATTTTAATTTAAAAAATCTAGACAAACTCTGTAAATAACCTTATGCAAGTACAGTATAGTCTACTCTGAGAGTGACTGGCCATTTTTCATTACTATCACAAAAATAGTAAAATAAATATGGCGGTACAATAAGAAAAAGAAGGTTAATGTGCTACAACTATTTAAGTATTTTAGAATATTGTGTAGTAAAGGTGTATTACCCTTAAAAGACAGACTTATATAGACTAAGGTAAACTATGTTCTGTTGTGTATACAGAAAGACACCACAGTACAAGTGTTTTTTGTCAATTGACAGTACATATGTGCTTAGAATTTTCGTGTACCTTTTAATAAGTTATTTTATAAATAATTTTAAGACTTCTTGATAATTTTTATGTCATTATATCTAATCTTCTCTTATCCAATTTTTTTAAAATAAATATGAAGACCGCTATCTTGTAACTTTGTTATTATAAAAATCTATCTATATAGTGAATATTGATAATAATGACTGAATAATTAAATAATATTTTAAATAAAAGACATTTGAGGTGACCAATGTGTTTTATTTCATTATCTTAATTTAAAAAAAAAAATCTACGAGGGGCTCGTATTACTTAAACGAAAGGTTGAAAGATCAGAATAACATTAGAATAAGCTACTTAATTTAAACACACAGTACATTAAATGACTATTTAATATAGTATTTGGTTTTTGTAATTTATTTTTAGATACAGTTTTAAAAATGTATTTTTATTTTTTTATTAAAAATCGAAAACGCTATCGGTCGTGATATGGTGTTAAGTTTATTTTGTTCGTGAACCTATAAAAACCAAACAAACTAGCTATAGGTTGAATAAATATTCTCATTATATTTCTCATTTAGTCTAATAGAAATCTCATTTTTAGTTTGAATTGTAAGATTATGTAATTAAAACTTTACGCTGTATCCCCCCTACACAGACAGACCTAAAACTCTCCGTTTCCATTCAGACACTTCCGTTTCCCGCTTTCCGCCAAATTCTCTAGGCATTGGGTTGAGTGGCAGAACAGTCGACACCGCGGTTAGCCTCGTTTCCAGAGCGGGAAATGAAAATATTAAATATTTCATTTCCCTGAGTGGGAATCGAACCCATAATCGTTACGTTTTCAGTCGCACGCTTGTGCCCGTCCGTTACGACAGCCTCATATTTTTATTCTTCAAATGTAGTGAACCTAACTACTAATACGTATTTTACGAAAAATAGACGTAACTTTTATCTTGACTTCTCCTCCTCCAAATATTTTACCGAAAGTTGAAATCTCTGCCAAAACACAATTTTAAGCTAAATCACTCTATTTCCTAAAGTCTTAACGTAATCTTTACTGGCATTATATACTTAATTACAGTATACTAGTAGCTGTGTTCGTGTTAGTGTCGTGCGGTCATGGAGATTTACGGGATTTGAACGGATCATTTCACATCTCGAAATTTAAGAAAACTTTTTAATCTATTTTAATAAATAAGGGATGCTTTAAATGTTTCCTAATTATCATATAATTAGACCTGTAAATATATTTAATTACAATATCTGCATTGTTGAATTTATTTTATTCACTATAATATGCAACTCTATGATAATTATCTAAACCTACAAATATCCTTTTTTAACAGCTTACATTTATATAATAGACTAGCGGACGCGCGCAGCTTCGCTTGCGTATTTAGGGGTGAATTCCAAAAAACCACGGAACATGTGTTCAATGAAATATTTTTAAGAGTCTAAATTTCAAATTTAAAAAAAATCGGTGGCGATTTAATGATTTTTCCATACAAACTTTCAATCACTTATTTGCACCCTGAGGAGGTGAATTCTAAAAAACCATGAAACACATGTTCAAATTAATATTTTTAAGAGTCTGAATTTAATTTTTTATAATAATCGGTGGCGTTTTAAAGATTTTTCTATACAAACTTTCAATCCCTTATTTGTACCCTTAGGGGGAGAACTCTAGAAAACGATGAAACATGTGTTCAATTAAATACTTTTAAAAATCTAAATTTCAAATTTTATAAAAATCGGTGCCGATTTCAAATTTTTTCCATACAAACTTTCAACCCCTATTTCGCCCCTTTAGGGTTAAAATTTTTCAAAATCCCTTCTTAGTGGATGTCCAGATTACAAAAGTAAACATCTGTCCAAATTTCCCGTTTCTACGCACAGCGGTTACGGCTGTGCGTGCGTCTTACCTCAGTGAGGACAAGTCCTTTTATATATATAGATATCTGCTATTTTTTCCAAAGAGATCAGTGAAATAAAAATAGTTTAGTTAACAACAATCTTCCGAGTTGAAATTGAACTTACAACTGTAGCGTATGCTCAAACATTTTATAACTGCATCGTAATGGCATCCTTTTCTTTCATATTAAAAATATAGAATTATAATTTAAAAATTACGTCCTCTCGTAAAACTTTAATTAAGGAATGAAGCTAGGAAGAATGTAAAAAAAATAAGAGATCCATATACGCTGGAGCGCTTCGGTGTCCATTAATTACAGTTTAAAAAAGTATTTTGAGCACCTCTCTGCATGTTGGCTCTAGGGGGCTCACGTTAACATGATGCCACGGTCCTATAATACTTAGTGAGGAATTATGATTATGTGCTCGCTGTCCCTGTGTTGATCTGTATTGGACAGGGTGAGTACAGTTTTTTTATTACATTTTAATTTCTACATATATCCAAAGAATACTTAATTTTTGGAAGAATTTCTTTGCAATCCGTTCTGTTCTACTCTTTTCTAGGGTTCCGTATTTGATATGGTAAAACGGAACCCCTATAGGATCACTTTATTGTCCGTCTGTCAAGGCCATTTATCTTGAGACCGCGTGGAGGTGTGCATAAAGCAAAAAGATCTACGTCCCTTGAAACGTACACACAGAAAAATTAAGCTTTTAAGTCAATGTAATTAAAAGATCGTGAGCATTTATGTATTTTTTATCAAACTGCTGAATTCCTATGAAATTCGCCGTGTAATCAAAACCTATAGAGTACTTTCCGTTGATCTACCGTTATGAATTTCGTTCAGAGTGAAAACTTACTAAATAAATAATGGAAAATATCGAAAAAGTGACGAATTGTGGGTATTTCCCAGAAAAAAATCATTACAAAACTTACATTTATTGAAAAATATAAGCAAAATGAGTGCCTGCAAACTTAAATTTGTCAACTTGATTCGCCACGTTATCATCAGATATTAAAACAACTTATTACAAAAAAACTTACTAAATTCATACAAAGCGATTGCCTATGTATGCACACATGCAAATTTAACGTTGTCATTTTTTATAAGTTGTACTTTCCGTTGATAAAATTCGTACGGAACCTTCGATGGGCGAATCTGGCTCGCACTTGACTGGTTTTTTGATGATGAGAATCAGTGGAATCAGTGGTCTTTTGAACTACATATCAGATATAATAAGAGAATCACTTAGTAACAGCACAAAATTAAAATATGTAAATTACAATATACCTGAGGATAACGAAAAGTGTTGTTTATTACATATTCATTGACAAGAAAAATGAAATAAACATTTCAAATACTAGAAATTGTTTAGTATTTTTATTAAGACAGTACTAAAATTGGCGTCTATCCAAAACATTGGCCAAAGTATATTGAAATGATTGTAGTTATCTACGCCATTTTAAATAACTTAGTTGGTTTACCAGAATATGTTTAAATCATTAAAAACTAAAATAATTATAAAATATTTTATTTTAATTAAATTATAGATTAAGACATTGAACGTTTTTATTTTTTTTTATTTCTGACGCTCATATATTTCTCGTTGGTCCGTTCAAAAGCATAAATTATGGATTCCCTGGTTAGAGAACGCCACGTAGCAGGGTGTCGCTCCCGCCCTCATCCCTCGACCCCCAGTCGATGAGAAATGTTTCGAGGACTTTTATACCCTTATGCCCCTTTTTGTGAGTGATAAGGAAATTGTGTTAATCGGACCCAGTTATTTTAATTCTTGACAAATGAGATTAATGTTATTGTACTGTGTCTTTGTATATTGTCGCATTTAATACCTAGATATTTTTGAATCTAGACTAGACTATATATAGATATGTTAGTTATATGTATTTGATTATTGTATTTCAATATGAATGTTTACTACGAAGTCCATACCTATTTGTATGAATTTGGAACACTGAACGTAAATACATAATTTGGTAATCATAATAAAGACTTTTTTGGAGAGTTCCAAAAGTGCGAATTATAAGAATTTCATGGCACGGCGGTATAAAAAAATTTAGTATTTTTTTAAAAAATTGTAGTACATTTTTATATAAAATTTTTTACTGTAATATTACAGCAAAATTTTTGATGTTAGCATTTTAATTATTTTATGTAAAACTACTTTTATTTTTACACCATTTGTATTTCGTTAGAAAACTCCCACGGCGACCGACAGTTTGTTTCTCTTTGTAAAAATATGCGTAACTGGTAACAATTGATGGGGGAAGCGAGGATAAAGTAGTTCATATCTCGAACCCTTTGCTCCCCTACGCTCCTTTTATCCCTGCTCAAAAATCGCTTCGAGAGTCCTACCCTACTGGTCCCGTTTTCTTCCAAATTATGCTATAAGGGCGAGCGGTGTGTGCTTACGCTTTCTAAAAGAATATATTATAAGCTTATAATATTTTTAACGAAATCACGATAATGTCCACAGTTCTTATTAATCTAACATTCTAGTAAACTTAGAATGTAATTAATAGTTTTGGTTAACATGTAACATTTTATAGAAAATTACTACAATTTATGAGTTGGTTACATTATTGCAGCTGATGATGTGGCTATTTCTATTAAAATTGCGTTTAATAATTTAAAAATTGCTATGGTACTCGTATATATTATAGAAGGTATCGATATAGATTGATCTTGTAGAGGCTTATATTTATCTTTTATTTTATTTGTGCTGAAATTCTTGTTATAATAAAAGAAATGATGTGTGGATGTATAATCCATTGATTATAATATTAACTATATTTTTTGTTTAATCGAGCTTGCTTGGCTAAAGTATTAATCGTATATAACTCAGAACTCCGAATTTAAGTGTAGCCGAAAGTCAAAGCTCCCTTAACCTCTAAAATCAGCAAACACGGGCGCTGAGTCGTGCTAGTGTCGGTTAAAGCTCACCCGGCTGCTGTCTGTATCCGAATCGATAAAATTCGGGTCCGCGCCCCCGTGCGTTGCCATGGCGACGCGCCCGCCCGCCCCCGGCCGCCCCGCCACCCCGCCCGCCCTCTGCATCTCCGGGAACACCGAACACCGATGTTGACTTAGACGGATAGGGTAAGAGGCTTATTAATGGTTTTATGTTACTTTGCTTTTGCTCATAAAACGTTTTCTTTTAAAAAGCGTTTTATCTCATTATAAGACTCTTTTTATAAATATATTCTATAAAAATATATAAAATGTTCAACATTTATCTATTCAATTCAATATATACGTACATTTCGTGTAACCGCGCTGGCTGTTATAAATGTGGCTGTAACGTCGGTATATATGGTGCCATCGCCATCTTGCCAGACCGCGTGACGCCATTTCAAATGGGGTAGTGGGTACGCTTTCTGTGTTACGTCTACAGAATTATTTACAATCGCCAGTTTGTATTTTTCTGGGGAGAACTTTTGCGAGAGAATGAGAAAGTAGCTTATGATCATTCATAATATAGTTCAGGTTTTGCTATGTTAATATCAGCATGTTAAAATCTTACCTTTTTTATTTCATTTATTATGAAAACAATAACATTTGTATTGTACTTGTTCTTAAAATAAGACTAAATTTATTGTAGAACATTTTAAAATTATTTTATTTTTTGCGCTCCCTCAGTTTGTTTTAACGGTAGAGCACGATCAGACTACTAAGTTGGTTTAGGGTGCGTTAATAGGGGCTACTCTACCATTTCTCTTTTATGTTTGGAATGTTATATTTATGAATCTGACATAAAGACTTATAAAATACACATACTTACTAATAATATGATTTGGTGAACATTGGCGTAGATGCTTCGTAGCTGTATGTTGTCTAAATTTGCAAGTCCAGCCACCAGTATCCGTACTACGAGATAATTCCTTATTATTATTCCCTTGGCGCAGTTTTAGCTCTTTTGTCTTTCACGGCAGGCAATAAAGAGGCAGACGCCTGGAAATGTGCTGCATTTATACAGGTTCCGAGCGCTTCTAACACAAAGATTGTGTTTTATTTTCTGCGCTCGACGCTCTTTTGCCGAGCCCTCTTATTGCTTTGCGACTAACAAGGTTTTTAATTATTTTCTTTTAACGTCACTTTCAGGAACACACGAATGTTTTCTTTTTTTTTTTTAGAAGAATACCTAAGGACTTTATTATGGAAATGGTTCTTGTTATATTATTTTTTGGTAGCGTAACTGTTATTTTTTTAAAAATAACATTAAGCTACGTAAAATATAATTATAAATTTGTATTTGTTTCTAATTGAAATATATAAAGTAATTAATACTTTAGATAAATTATATAATCATAATTTTGATTATATTTGTACGTGGATACTTTTTTATACAATCCAATAACAAAAAGCATGAATCTGAACAATTAAAATTAGTTTTCTAACAATTTAAATTACTATAGTGAGCTTTGTAGGTAGATATTTATTAATAACGATTCTACTATATGAATGCAGTAATTAGAATATCTATTTATTGTTCTAACTAGAATAGTTATCGTTCCAAATTACATTTAAATAAAAGGTAAAAGCGAATTCTACGTTGGAATTGTAAAGCTGTAATTAGAGAAAGGATTTGTAACATTTTTTGCCGTGTGTTAATTTTTTATTACCATTTTAAACTTCGAATTTATTAATTTATCGTGATAGGAGAAAAAATAATTAATTAATTAAGTATTACTTTTGTTCTTGAAATAATTAAGTTTAATAATCTGAGATGTGTAAATTAATATTCAGTGGGTTTCTAATCTGTAAGTTTACTATAGTACTATTTAGATTATAAAAGTTTACATTGAGACCAGAATCAATAATATGTTTATATATAGGCATATACATCTGTATATTGTGCATATACATATGTAATTATTTTATATATAACTTATATTAAATCAGCTCTACGCTGTTTTCTATCCGCAGCAGGGCAGGCAGAGGGAACCTAGTGTCAAAACATTCCGTTTCCCACTCCCACCTCACAACTTCCCACCTCAAGAGCTCTAGTTCTGAGAGCTAGATTAAATAATAAATAAATACTCATCCAAATAATTGATAAGTACTTTTTTAAGCGGTATTCAGTATTAACGAAGCAGTTTCCACAGGGGTGGTTAAGCGAAACGAGAGTCGTGAATCTTATTAATGATTTATTGGACCCTTCGCCCCCGCACGCTTACGTACGGCTCATGATGGACGGCTCTCTGCTGGGATTATATAGATTATATTCGGTACACCCCTATTGCACTCTCTTATTATATATACATACTTTGGATCTATGAGTGTTTTTTAGAGAAGATTGTTATTTATGCGATTTTATTGGATATTTAGTTATTAATGACAAATATAAATTATGATTTTTTTTAACGCAGGGGGAACCTAGTGTTTAGACACTCGGTTCTCCACGTTCCGCTGAATTTTAAAAGGAATTATAATTGATATATATAACGTATTATAATTTATATATTTCAATGTTTTTTAGCCTTTATCAATCGAAAATCGAACTTTATAGGTATATGTTATGTGTTAATTATTTTTATGAAAATATTATTTATTTATAATTATGACTATAAAATTACGTATGCAGAATTATCTCATCTACCGAAGGAAAAGATTTCTCACAGCAGGGGTTGTTTCTCCGAAGAGATCGTTGACTGGTGAAAGAATGTCAAGAGGAGTGACCCCGAATAAGGAAGGCAGGGGACATATATTTATAACGTACGTTTCATAATAAGAAAATAACCTAGAAAATATCTATAGATAAAGTACCGACATATAATTAACTTATGTAGAATAACTTAAATATATCAGCAGATATAGTTTATTTTGCTTAAGATAAAGGATCTTGTACTCTGATGGTCTTAACGAGATTTTTTTCAATCATTCTTTTCATTATTTTGCTGGTATTTTTCGCTACACGCTATATGTATATTATAAAATATATGTATATGGGTTCGATCCCCACTCGAGGAACTGAAATATTTATTTACATTTATATTTTCAATCTTCGCTCTAGTGACTAGGTAAAGCGCGGCGTTGAGTTCTGCCACTTAACACGTAATGCCTCCAGAATTCGGTAGAAAGTGGGGAACAGAGTGTCTTAACACTAGGTTCCCTCTGCCTACCCTGCTGTGTGCGGGATACAGCGTGAAGCTGATAAAAAAAGAAATAATATAATATATATAATATTATCTAGAATATAGATAAACCAGTTAATGGTTAGAAATGTCTTTGTCAAACCGACTAACCAGGCAGAAGATTCAAAGCAATTTCACTCCACAAAGGATTTACCACACTGCTGTGGTACACTCATGTGTTTGGGCGCTCTGAAGCAGACATTGTATGTCAAATTGAAATGAACATTTAAATAGTTGAATTTAATTGTATTCCTAACAATTAAAATTAATTATACTAACACCTACATTCCAACAATTATCTCACAGAACTTTATCTACGGTTATTTTATGGTTTTAAATATATAAAGGTGATAAGGCAGGAATTTTAGAAAAATAGATTGCAAATCCAAAACCAATAGTAGCAACATATGAATCTCTTTCTGCAAATGTTTCTAAGTAATAAGTAATTGTTCAAAATATTAAGAAATTTACAAGATAACGGTTTATCATAAATGAAAGATTTCGAAATACCTGTAAGTTGTAAGTTCATGGGTTCAGGCTAATTTGAAAAATACTGTACGGATTTTTTACTGGTTTTTGCAAAGAAAGAAAACTATCTAGAAAATTATATTTAGGTAATATTTATTTATCGTTTGAGGTGCAGTCACAACAGAGTTCAACAGACATGTAAAATAAAAAAAAATAAAAAATTTTAAAAAATCCTTTGGCGTCTGGACACGTTACTCATATGTTTAATTTCCAAGACAAGTGTCACTGTATTTTAGATTAATGAATAATAAAATATATTTAGGTATATCCATATATAACCAAAAAAAAACAGTCGAATTGATAACCTTCTTTTTTTATAGGAGTCGGTTAAAAAGTGAAAAAAAACTACTACGTATGCGCTACATACTGTAATATAAGATTATAACTTTTTTCGTAGATTTAAAAGCGAAAAAATAATACATTAAGACAAGTTACGTACACAAGGTATGACATAGATCTCAATACATATGTGTGTAAATAAATATCGGCAAATAGTGATGTTTACTGTAGAGAACTAGAACGAGCTCCTAATTTGCAATGTTGCATATTGATCGCAATCATGTGCAAATGTAGTACATGAGTACATAAGCGTTGTATATAATAATCCGGGGAGTATGTAAAGTTAGTAGATATTATAGCTAGAATATGTCAGCCAGGGCTCGCAGCCCGGATGTAACTATTGGCAACGTCTGCCCGCGCCCGCGCCCGCTCCCGCTGCTGCTGCCGCTCCGTCCTCACCCTTCGCGCTGCGACCCATTTTAGCGAATAAACTCACCAGAGATACGGCCCGAAATTGCATGGTAAATGCTGAAGTAACGATTGTATCCTGTTGTCAATTGCATCACCTCTCGCCACCTGATTCCCGGCGCGGAGGGAGTTTGCCGCCAGCTTGCTTTGTGCCCATTTAATAAGTACATTCAGCCATGTTGGCGAGTGCACACGACAGCGCTGATGTGTAGTAATTACTTTCGGAGTAGACGATTGTTCGATGCCCATTGTGTTGCTGTAAACGCCTCCAGCTAAATCGGACAGCGGCGAATTGATTCGGCATATGACAAAGGAATAATCGTTACAGGGGTTGATTGAGTTCGTGTTTTTGAATTCTGGTTATAAATAAGTACATTTTGTATATTATTTATTAAATAAACCACTGTAATAATTTAGAATCTAGGCGGTAAGGAATATTATAAAAGCTAGGTTATCTTTCGATTTGCTGTATAATCGTTTTATAAGCACTTGTAAAAATATTGGGTATATCACTAACATATAAAATGGGGGACAACCTGATTTCCATTTCCATTAATTATTTTAAATTTACAAAAAATCCCTTAATTCCTCATATTCCTCATTATAGATATATTTTGTATATACTATCTTATAAATAAAGATTTAACAACTAGGACTAATTAGTTAAAAGCAAAGTAAAATATACAAATAAATACTATTTCAGAGATCAGACATCAAGATGGCACCTGTAGGTCCACTACATAGATACAAATTTTCGTCTAAAATAGCCCACCGAATGAACGTAGTAGCTAATTAGCTTTGTAAGGTTTTCGGTAGTTCGACAGACGTCAGGCATTGACAGCGAGGGGAGGTTTTTTAATTACGAGTTTTTGGACACGTCGACGCGGAGTCTGGCGTGTCCGTTTGAACACAATGTCATTTTATTTTGCCCAACGAATATATTTTATAACATTTTTATTTATATTCATAATTTTAATAAAATTTTTGAAATGTTGTATTAATGTACGTTATCTATTGTATGTTGGTTTATAATTACATTCAGTTTTATAAATAATTTGATTATTAAATATATTTCTATTAAAGTACCGATTAGTTAACAGGCACTCGTGTGTACACACTATCATATTTGTATTATATTATATGCAGCTAATTTATTGGAATTAAATTTGCAATTTTAATGTTTTCTTCTATTTTCAACCACTGCGCTTAGTTCTTTGTTCTCCAGGATAGAAATTTCAGTCAGCTCACTAGTACTCCTTAGGTATCAATTTGCCGCTCCAACGAGAACACAAACATATCCGACACAATTGCTGGGAAAATTGTTTTTCCTCTCCCGTATAACTATGTGCAGAAATAGTGTACCGTCTATTGAATTACCTAGGTATTGGTAGAATTAGCAATGTCTATTGCTTTCTATACGAAGTTAGAAGTAGGTAATGCATTTGAAAAAAAAACGTAAATTACATTTAAGTGTCAGTTAAAATAATTAATATTTAGATAGAAATAAAAAAAAATACAATAGGTTTATTATATAATAAAATTTAATGTCTACGTCCATATAGGCGTTCATAATCGAAATCATTTCAACAATATTTTAAAAGAAATAAAATATAAAGAAGCGGCAAGCGGAAAGCGGCATGCTTCTTTGTGTAACGTTGAATAGAATGCAGGACGATTCGAGAAGGGCGGACGGTAACGTTATTACATTTTCCGGAAATTCTATTCGAGAAATATGCAAGACATTCAACTCTTGCAAGAGATCGTGTTCTCGCAAAGAAATTGCTATTTATGCGTTGTTAGAGTAGTTGATAGTGATACATTTTATATATTCTACATTCATATTAAATTTCTAAATAAAATTTGTCATTTTCTTTATAATTTGATAAAAGGATATAATTTAATAAAAATATCGCGTTCTTATAAATTTAATATTTAGCAGATATTATTTTCACGTTTCATGCATATTTCAATGTATTTCGACACCTGTAATCATAGACATATACAGGACAATAAAATTTCTTACGTATTACGTAAAAAATATAAATATATCATTTTTTGTAAATACTTTACTAAAAAATATTTATATAATTAATAAAATAAATATTTTTTTCCGTAGAGATGAAATTATTTTATCGAATGTTAGCGTAGAACGGATTTCCGTATAATATATGAAAGCTGTGGCGCAAGACGTGCCCTGCAGCAGATTTCTCGGATGAGTAAGATATGTTCGCCTTCTCATAATATTTTCCTAATTATGTTTACAAGGCTCGTCTCCGTCTCGTTGGAGTTATGCCATCACTGAGTTTTATTAAATTTCACCGTCTCTTTATTAAAAATATGCAGTACAAGTTCATTCTTAAGAAACTAAATGCTTACATAATATAATAGTATATTATTTTTTCTCGCGAACAGATCACGTTTCGAGATATGTAACCACATCACAATCTAGCGTCGAATGTGGCGTGAGGTGAGGTGAATCGAATTGAATCATCTCGTTAGTGATTATATCAAAACGGTCTCACCTAGAACGAGCTCGAACAAAAAGCTCGTTTCCAGAGCGAGGGCCGGCTGTGCTGCCATCTCGCGCGTTGCTAGGATACGCGGCGATCAATACAGCCTCCGCCGGGCCGCCTAATTACCAGTCCCCGCGCCGCGCACAGCCTCCCCCGCGCCCCGCCGCCGCCCGCCTCGCCCGCCCTCACCGCCGCACTCGCCCGCCGCCCCCGCCCGCCCTCGCCCGACCGCACCGCTTCTGTCCGATTTAAATATCGGATGATAGAATTCACGTTCAAATGTTTTCACCATTTTACATGAATATTTATTTTCGCGAGCCTTTGTTCTTTAGGACAATGCTGATTCTCGTTCTTTTTACTGAGCGCTGCTTTGTTTTCGAAATATAATAATAAAACATATTTTTTTCGTACCTTTGTCAATTGTCAATTTGAGACAAAATTATTGTAATTAATATTACACAAGTCTTCTATAAAATTTTGTAAATTCTTAAAAGTATTCCTGATTATGGGTTGGTCTATTTGTTATAGAAATAAAAACAGAATAAAAAAATTTTTTCTTCGTGGAGGTTATCTCGTTAATGTAAAAATCTATTATTGTGAACTTTTTATATAAGTATAATGAGTTAAATATTTATAGCGGGCTGTATGGAGGCGGAATATAAACTCCTTTGTTCTCAAAATATATAATATCTATTATATTTGATAGTTCTCAGCAGTTGTGTAATTCAATTTTAACTTAATATTACTAACTCTAACTTACATATTTCATTTGCATATTGTAATAAATTATATTAAGCTAAATAATACATTTTAAATTTGTGCTTAACAAGCTCATTGAAGCTTCAAAAAAATATATATTTGCATAACGTAACTTCGATACCAAACTAAGAAAGACACTTGAGGAATGAAAATGTATTGTGTTGAAGTGTGTCTGATTTTCTGGTCGTGGCGCAGATGCACAGAGGTACAGGCAGGGCAATTAATTTTCAAAAAGCAAAAAGTCAAAAATCCGGCGGAATTTGGAGAATGGAATGTCTTAACAATAGATTCCCTATGCCTACCTAACTAGATAAATATAGTTACATACTTACCTTAAAGCAACACAACTCTATAACATAGCCCTGTTTTCTTTTTATATATTTTTATATATATAAGTTTACAACACTAGTGTCATATTTTACGTTTAATAATGTTGCTCACTAGTTGTTACCTGAAAGTTAAGTATGCTTTGAGGGTAACGTAATACCCACCCACATACATACGCAGGTACATATAGGAGGAGAAATGTTACACATTCTTTTCCACAACAAAAGGGAATCCCATTCCACCTTCCTGCTGAGTTTCAAATAGGGTTCGAAAGTTTTCTTTGCGTGAAAATACACTTACCTATATACTCGTATGTGTGAAAAATGTTAAAGAATCCTTTTAGAGTGCTTGGTAGACATTTTTTTTCTGCATACAAAACAAAAGGTTAATAAACTTCTAAATTTACAAGGTATACCATATAATAAATAATTTTCAAAATTATACTTTCACATTTCATAATATTATTTTAAGGTATTTATTGTAATTAACTTATTACATATTCATACTTGAAGTTTGGTTATCATATTTATTATGTCACGGTACGCTTAATATCTAGGCCATTTTTATGCTGTATAAAATATTATCGTATATAACAGTTCCTCCTGTTCTGAAGTTTTATCTTGAAGCAGTCCTAGGATGTGGGTATAATTCCACACCGGTGCCCCTTGACATTTCTAAAGTCTGTTTATCTGACGCCGGGCTCACCTACAGCGTATATTAAAATTTTAATTTCAAAAGAGAATAGTAATGGTAGCGCGTACTCGATTGTATTTACTCTTGTTCCAGTTATTCAGATTATAAAAAAACATTCAAATTATACAAAAAACTATATTCATAACTTTTTAATTCTACAAATATTTACTATTTGTATTGAAATTGTAATAGTACAATAGGGGATCCACTTTTCTTTTTTATTGTTTGTTTTTATTGCTATGAAAATAGAACTTATGTAGTATTAAAAAATGTGAAAATTTCTATTTATCAATCAGCATTCTAAACATAGAATGTAACATAGAATGAACGAATAATTACGATTTTCGATTGACGTGCTTTTAAAACTGGTTGTATTTTTTATTTTTATGTTAAAAAAGAAGAGTAGAATGTGTGATTTCAGTACTTTTTTAGAAGTAAATAATTTTTATTCATTTCTATATTGTATTTTGTTTTTATAATTATGATACCTTCGTGGCGCATGGGCACAAGGGTGTGACTGTAACGCGATGGTTATGGGTTAGATCCCCACTCGGGGGAATGATTTATTATTTATTATTATTCTCATTTCTTCGCTCCGGCACCAAGGCGAGAGCCCGGCGTTGAGTTCCGCCACTCATCGCTCAAAGTTCCGCCCCGCCTCTTACCACTCAAAAATTCGGCGGGAAGTGAACGAAGTGTCTTCACACTAGGTTTTCTCTGTCTACGCTTATATATAAGGAATACAGCGTGAAGCGTATTATGATGCCTACTACATTTGTTATTATGTTAGGTATACAAAGGTGCTCAATTATATAAAGTTTCACAGAATAGAAAATAATTTAAGCACAAGGTTCAATCAAGAAGTCCTAAGTAAGGTAGCGCGAAGACCTTGCAAGAAACTCGAACTCTTTTGAAAAGTGCATCGGTGCGGAAGCGCGCTCGTACAGACTTTGAGTCTTTGCAAGAGCAAGCATCGATGTAATTGGATTGCCTCGGGATTCTTAACTAAACAGTGAATGAAGTTGCTTTTTGATGCATCTAAGACCTTTCAGAGACTAAAATAAGAAATATATGGATGAAAAAAAAAATGAACAAACCTTTATAAAGCTTTGACATCGAGAACTGATGAGATTTACTTAACTATGTTTGTTTTACTACTCTCCGTGTAACTTTAATAATAATAATTAAGTAGGATGGTTAGAATAAGTAGTATTAAGAACGTAAAAGCTTTGAAAAGGCTAGAAGGTCGAGATAATTTTGCACGTAAATGGAAATGCATTTGAGTTCCCAGACTAGGCAGGAATTGGAAAGCTTTGTTAGAGACTAGATTTAGTAATATTTTTTGGCAAAAACACCTATCTGTATAGAGTTGGGTGGTGTTATTAATTTTTCTTGTACCATGAACACGCGTCAACAAGTATTCATATTTTACACAAATGGTACTTATATAATTAAGTGTACATGGATACATATAAAGTCTCAAATAGACCATGTCAGATTAAATAATATGAATTTCATTAGTACTTTCTAAAAAATATAATGTATAGAATATAGATAGAGTAAAATCTTTTAACCATTTGAATAATTCTTTTATTTAATATAATTTTGTTTTAAAAATATATATATTTAAGTTCAATTGAAATTCCTTTTCCTTAAACAAAACAATAAGCAGGTTAAATAGCTTAAAACAGAATCAAAATGTTCCTTTTCATAGTCGGAGTCAGAGAAACTGTAGCTACGCACAGAGTTGATAATGAGTGTAACTACCACTTTCTTTGAGTCCACTAGGAGGCAAATTGCACTCAGCGCGCAGCTCCGATGTCGCTAACAGCCACTCGAGGACGCTTTAACGGCGACACTGCTTTGACAAATATGTACCTACATACGTACTATGTTGACGACGTTGTGATATACTTGATGTAATATTTCACTAGCATATAATTCTTTTTCTCTTTTCTCCTCCTTATATTATGTAACGTAAAATATTATTTAATGTGAGTATAAAATATATATTTTAAATTGAAAATTTTAGGTTATATTGAAATTATACTTTTCTCGTTCTGGTAACGAAAAAATTGATTTCCACTTTTAAACAAGCATTACCTCGAATTGATGGAGAGTGAAAAACGTAGAGTCTGAACATTTGGTCGTCTCTGTTAGGTATATACGAGATAGAGTATGGAGCTCTTTGAATTATTTGGTCCAAATTCAGTTGTTTTCTACGAGATGTTACCAATTCGTTCTCTCTACAATTAGTCTTCATATTGAACATTTTATATGTGACTATAGAAATAACTACAAAATTTAATTTATCGACAACATCTACTTTCGAATTATTACCATAAAAGTTTTTTTAACATTTCATAAATACTGTAATAAGCGTATAAGTAAGAGGGAAAGGGTGTTCCACTTAAGTACTTATTGTCTTGATTTATGCAGACATAAGCGCCTGTCGCTAAACACAAGTTACCTCGTGAGAGGATTAGCTAGTAAAGGCATTAGCAATTGTCATTAGGCGCGCGTTGCTCTAAACGGCATCCCAACTACGAGACAAACATCTTGTGTTTTACATTTTCATGCTGGCTTGGGATTAATGTAGCTCTTTAGTAATAACAATATTAGAATAAAATTATTGTAGTATTATGGTTTTCAAAATAAAAGTACTTATATTTATTTTGTTGTTATAAGTAATGAAAGTTTAAAATGTATTTTCAGTTGTGTACATATTTATTTATTATAGAAATAGTTCAATAATATATTCTTTTGTATAATGTGACTTTTCGTTGGCTGTGGTGAACAGAGTAAAGGTTATTTTATATAGATATCAATCTAAGAGAAAGAAAAAGAGCAAATTTAAATTTATTTTCATACATAATTTCAATAAGGACCTACGAACCTTCTTTAGTGGTTGAATTTCAGAAAATGTATTCTAATCCGAAAAGGATATATTTAAAATATATCCATATATTATGAAGATAGCTGAAACTTATTTATCACTCTTGGACTTTTCTATAGATACATGATACATATAAAATCATATTATAATTATCTTACACTTATTTTTAAGTAATTATTAGCATTTATTACTAAATTTGTAGATGCTTTTAGTAGGTGTAAGGTAATATTATCGCAATTATCTAATATTTATACAACTATCGTAATAACCATTATTTAAAAACTGGACAAGTCGGAGTCGGAACGCCCATCGAGGGTTCCGTACCAATTTTGGGATACCAAGTTAACGAGACTACAACTTATAAAGGTTAAATTTGCGGGCGTATGCCAATTTTATAACGGTCCACCGACGGATGTACCCTTTAGATTTTGGTTACAAAATGTAGTAAAAACGATTTATTAATGCTCCTTCCTATCTTTGGATTGTTTTGATTTAGAAATAATATTTTTTCCGTGCTTCGAGGGACTGTAGACTTAATTTATTTAATATTAATTTCTGCAAAAAATCTTAAATGGTCAGAAAAAATTGTCAATATAGAGACTTTTTAGACATCTGTGACAATTAAAATTAGCGTTGTTTAGTTATATCCTATCCTATATCTTATAAAACAAAGTCGCTTTTCGTGTCTGTCTGAACTTTCTAACTCTTCTTCTTCTAAACCACCCAACGGATTTTTATGCGGTTTTCACCATTAGGTCGAGTATTTCTCAGGGAAGGTTTATATATAGTTTATTATTTGTACATTCTTATGTAAATTAACATAAATACGATAAATGTGTCTAAAGTCCTACCCATTGAGACACTTTCGCGCATGCGCTGCTTTAATGAAAAGTACTACATGAAAATAATGTACTGGAGTATTGTTCCTCTTAATAAGATCTACAAAAAAGTCCGCGAGAGCATATTTTTATCTTTTAAGAATAACGTGTAGTGATTATATTTCTGTCTAAAAATTGTAATTTCAATATATTTTTTATTGTGAAGGATATTTTTCCATAATGGTATTAATCCTTATCCTTTAAAATATTTTATTAATTTTCTACGTTAAACGAAGATAAAATTTGCTTTTTACACTATTTCGAAATTGAGAATAGTTTTACAGAAAAACGCATTTAATTGTTGACACATCACGCCGTTGACTCATCAGCTGTGCCGACTCAAGTTTTACTTATCCGTTACTCTCAGCATATAAATAAGTATATTAGTTACGTTGGCCATTTAATGTAGATCAAAACTGTCTTTTACTGTTTTTTCATTTTAATAAGTACTTTAGAAGTTGTGACAATATCAAAACATCCTTGCTGCGAAACGCGCCCCGCGACGTTTTACTTATACAAGCGCGTCATGAGCAGTCATCGGTGGTTCAGTGGTAGAATGCTCGCCTGCCACGCGGGCGGCCCGGGTTCGATTCCCGGCCAATGCATTCTATTTAATTTTCCTCACAGGCAGCCACGTAGTGCTTGCTTTTCATCAGGGACAGAATACCCTCTTCAGCATTAACCACAAGCTCGAAAAAAAAAACCCGCCTGCCTTTATAGCAACGAAGATTTAGATGCGTTTGCACGTATTGGATAATTCGAGTTGAATGTATTATTTAATGTCATTTAACTATCTAAAAATAGTAATTTAAATATATTTTAATAAGTACTTGAAAAGATTAGTAGCACAGATTTACTGCAATTGGAAAATCCTTATTGAAACTACGAAAATGCGGGTTGCATTAGGGTTTAACTAATTTTCACATTATCTTAAGTGCTTTGCAAACATACATATGAATAATCCAGTAATAAAAGCGGGCGAAGCCGCAATAGGGTCGCTAGTAAATTTATATAAATATTTATAGTTAAGTATTGTTAGGGTAAAATAAAATAAATATACAAAATGAAATTTTAAGTTTTATTACCATTAAACTTATTAAGTACTTAAATTAACAAATTAAATATAAATCTCAAATAAAAACGTAGTTTGGCATTCGAAGTTTTGTAATTTTTTTTTAATGAAACATACATATCGTTCTCAGATGACTTAATAACCAATTTTATTATATAAATATACATTTTTATCTTTACAACTAGTTTTAAGAGATCAAAACTTAATCAGGTAACAACTTTGCAGGTAAGTTGAAAGGTACAACGTTATTTTCATTTAAATTAGAAAAATATCTTTTACATTCTTTTAGAATTTTAAATATAAATATTAAAATGATTTATAATTTTTTCCTCTACTATCACCAATCACCATTATCACAATTCTTAATGATATTACAAAGTATTCTTTAAAAAGGGAACTAATTTAGTGATGTTCTATTTACCCAAAGGTTAATAAATATTATTATAAAAGTTTTATTGCACATGTGCTCATTTATCTAAAAAAGTGTGAATGTATTATATGAAGTACATACTTACTTTTAGTAGGTAATATGTAAATCAATCAAATCATTATTTTAATATCTGGTCATTATATTACGAGATATTTAGAAACAGAAGTTAATAATTCATTGTAACGCTTTTGTATGACTTAAAGTAATATTTTTTACACATTGCACACATTTTCATTGTTTTCTTTGTTGATATGTTCCCTAAATGACACCTTCCCCCTTATCACAGCCCTTTAACCGATTACCATTAAATAACAGAATATAAACTATAAACAAGTGATAACTATAGAATGCTACATTTGATAAGTACACAAATTTTCGTATATCGTATATATAATATATTATTAAGTATTTAAAACAAATGGAATATGAGTGACAAAATTTATGAGCTATAAAATAGTCCTAGAGCTAGGCTCTTATTAAATTTTAATAATAAAATTACCTATTTGCAGAGCATTAAGTCTTACAAAAAATTATCTACATTTATGTGTGTTTAATAAATTCCGTTGTTAAGTTACTATTCAGTTAGCCCGTTGCATCACAAATGCAAACAACTTTACCGTTCCATACAATATCCACCATATTATACAAATTTTGAGGCTCCGTCAGGTGGGCTTCATCGCATACGACCTTCAATATTACTAAGGAGTCGATTAAAATTATAATCATGACGATTGACACATGAAGTGATAAAACTGATCGAAATTAACGGGCTCCAGTTCATATTCTTTTTCCGACCTGTGGAGCAATTCGGGGTTACGTTTCAAAAAATTCCTCACCCAATCTTCACCAGCCATTCGAGTATTGACGTCGAATGGATGATTCAGGTTATTATCCTCTGCGTATTGGAAAGCAAGTTCTCTTATATCTCTTCTCGAAACTCCCATAAAATATTTTTCCATGCTTTTAATATAACCTACCAAGTCTTTCTCTTGGCTTTCTGTGAATACACGTCTATAGTGTCCCATCAAAGGCTTTGGTTCGTCTGGTTGCTGATATCGCACCTTGCTTGCACGTCTTTGGAGAGTTGACCGTGGTATGTGAAAAGTTCTAGCAGCGAGCTTGTAGCCCATTTTGCCAGATACCACGGCGGCCACGGCCCTCGCCATTTCTTCTTCGCTCCAAGATTGGCGACCACTCATTCTTTCGTATTTTCGTACCATGACTATCTGAAAATACATAAGTAAGATATATTCATTTAAAAACAACTCGTAAACGCCCAAGTACGACAACTTGGTGTATTTCGGAAATATTGCGCAAGTAACTGTCACATATTGGGGCCATGATCACTGGTTTAATATTGATTGGTTTTCTGTTTAAATTGCATAAAATATATCTATGCATGTGTATCTTTTATGGTAGATCGAAGAAAGGGTAAAAAAAAATACATATTGTAACTGTGAACACAACTGATTGTGGATTCGATCCCCACACGAGGAAATTAAATATTTATTTAAATTTATATTTTCATTTCTTCGCTCTGAAGTCGAGGCAAAGTTCCGCCACTCAACACACAATGCCTCTTGAATTCGGCAGAAACTGGGGAACGTAGTGTCCTAACACTAGATTCTCTCTGCCTACCGCTGTGTGCGGGTTACAGCGTGAAACTGATTTCTATAAAAATATATAAAATAAGTATATGTTAATATCATGATTATTTATTCAATTATTTCAGCTAGAGTTATTAGCTAAACACTAGGCTTTATAACATAATTAACAGAAACAAAATGTAGACCCTACATCAACGATGCTCGATGAAGGGTACCTAACCGTGGCCTATCTACCGGTTTTGTAAAACCAATGCGACCAATGTCGATTCGAGGTAACGTAAAGTAGTAAGTAGTGAGGCTATATTCAATGTAACTAATAATAAAATAATATTTATCTATATGTAAATGTTGCTCATCATTATTCAGCGTACGCAAATTGTATTAGTAAACATTTTTTTTAGTTATTTCAATTTAATTATTGTTTTAAATTTTTAATATATTTAGCTAATATATATAGCTTAAAACATGTGGTTATTACATTATGAAAAAAAAGTATTCCATATGTTGCATAGAGCCAATTAAATACTTTTGTTTATTATTGTACTATTAGTGTTTAATTTTTTAAATAAAAAAAACATAAAAGTTTTAAATAAAACAATAATACTACGTGATACGCTGTGAATAACTATTGTTGTAATGTAAATAGATTATACCAGTTGACGTAGTCTCGGTCAGCTGTCAACACTAAACATTCGATTGTGGGTGCTCTAGTACACACGTAATAAAGGCTATATTTGCGTAAACAACAGTGACTAACCGTGTTGGCGACCGCACACCGCATCGCTCGCAACAGCTGATAGCGAACACAGTTTGTGATAAAATGTAGCGTGTTTTTCCAGTGGCGATATCTTGGGAAACGCGCTGGAGGCCCCTTACGTTGCTCACTCAACACTGCAAGAATGCTTCTTCGACGTGTTGCCCACGACCAACGAGCCACATTAGCGGCGATAATGACTGGTGTCGTTTGCACGTCATTTGTGTTTTACTGTGGCGCCCGTTAAACGGGAAATACCACTCGATAGTTGTTGACCGTCCTTGAGTGACCGCGTCTTATTTTTTATCTGTCGAAAGAACTACGTCGACGGTCAGCTGTTTGTATTTGTTATATTATATACATCTACGAACTTATCCCTACAACTGAGCATAATAAAGACATTTTGAAACGCGTCTAAATCGCTTTAACAATAATACATCGCTGTGTATAGTTTACATTACTTTGTTAACTTTCTCAGTAAAAGAGCAATGTAACGCGTACGAAGTAGTAGATCGAGATAAAGATAGATGTTAAGACGTCACTGTAGCGGCACGAGCACGCCGTGAGCCGAGGTTACTGTGACGCGTGACTTGCAAGGTCCCCGCTGCATTGCACGATGCGCCAAGGTTGCCACGCTCTTCACTACCGACACGAGAAATCTAGGTCTCGCAAAACAATAAGTGGTAAATTTAATGTTGAATGTTAAAGAAGTAAGAGCATTGTGAGCACCGCAGCCGTCTGATGGTGGCCAGAAGTGAAAACAGCTTAGGACGTTACCTCAGTGCATCAAGTCGAAAGTGGTCGTCGGTTGAGTAAATATAGTAGGAATAGCGAGCAGCGGGGGTGTCTGTACTCACGGGTGGTGGTCCGTGGGTGGCGGCGGCAGGAGCGGGCGGCGGAGCGGGCGCGGGCAGCAGGCGGCGTGCGGCCAGACTGACGGCGCGCGCGACACTGGCGCGGGGCCCGTCTTGCCCCGCCGCGGCCCTGGCGCGCTGACGTCACCTGGCCCAGGGCCCGGCTGCACGACTATTTTTGTCCACGACTAATTATCGCCTTCCTTTGTCCAATCATATGTTTTGTACTGAAAAGGAAATCAGGTTTTATACCTACATGCGTCTGTAGGATAAAAGACAGCGCAAGTCTAACTACATTAGCAAGTACTTACTACCTTTGGGCATATTTTACATAATTAATAAAAAGTTAGCTAATACGTATCATTTGCTGATTGATATCTTGACTCTTTAGAGTCAATACTTTTCACTGTACTTGCACACCTACTCTACGCAAAAGGCTTATGTGCGTTATGCATTGCGACATGTGGAGCATTTCATCGGGTTATATAAATAAGATTACAGTGCACGATATATTAAAATACAAATCATTTTCAATTTCATTCATTATAATTATTATAATTAAATAATATTTTTTTATGTAGGTACAGTCACTAAAACAACACTATTACACCAATTCAAATTAACGGTAGGCTTTAAAGCAAACAAGAATAAGTATCAATAATGATTAGTAATTACAATGTAGTATTATTAGGCTAAAATACACGAATATGTGACAAATAGACTAAAATATCTTAACATTTTTTGTGAATTACACTTATATTTCAACTGTATAAATAAAAATTACAGAAATATTTAAAATAAAAAATATTAATCGAAGCTGTTACTTTTGAGTACCTGATGAATAATTAAATGTTTTATGAGAAGTGGTACTAAATACATAATATGTTAAGATAAACTTTCCACATAATATATTCGGCAACTTTATGGATATAAGGGTTTACATAGAATTTATCTCCTATATGTTTAAAAAAAGTAGACACGAATTTTTGAAGACGACATAGATTTAACTAATTTTTATGTGGTGTGTGTGTGACACTAATGACTTAAATAAATGACAATGACAAACTAAAGGACAATCACAAAATAAAATTATATTAATATAACGTTTTTATATACAAACTAGCGGCCCGCTCGCGGTTTCACCCGCGTGAACTATGTTATTATTAATTTCTGTCTCCATGACTACGTCCTAGTGACGTCTATGCAAAATTTGAGACTCCTAGCATTTGTAGTGACGAAGTTTCATACAAACTTTCGACCCCAAAAACAACCCCTTAGAAGTCGAATATTGCAAATTCCCGTCTTAGCGAGAACCTACGTCCTATAAATAACTCCTATGCAAAATTTGAGATTCCTAGCACTTGTAGTTTCTGAGATTTCGTGATGAGTGAGTGACCTTTCGATTTTATATATATATAGATATAACACTTACTGTTTAAGTTGTCAACTTTCGAAGCCTTTATCCTATAATATAATTTCTAATATTTTTTTCACGTAAGTACATTATCTTAGATGATAACAACCATATTCATATTAAACGTCATCCTTTTATTTTAAGCAACGATGAAAATTTACATATTTGCCATCTCCTTTTATAAAAATATACTTACCATAAACAATACGAAAAATAATAAAGTTTAAATGAAAAAGGTTTTTACAATTTGCAAAATTTATTTCTTAAAAATGGTAAAAATATAAACTTGTTATATATATGTATACCTATCATTATTTTAGATATAACTCATATTAAGAAAATGAAGTGTTATTAATGCGATTACATTAATATGCATTAATATTTTACTATGGAAGCACTATAACACACATAATTTGTTAAAGCATCGAGAAATTAAATATTAAAATATACTTATATGTATTTGTAAATATAATAAAAATAGATTCTCACTATTCCGACTTTCCTTTTTAATCACTCACCTACTAATTTGTACTAATGTGTAATGATATTATATTACTTTTTTCTTTTTTTTTAGCTTAAGCGTAAAGCGTATCCCGCATATAGCAGGGTAGGCAGAGGAAAACTAGTGTTCAGATATTTCGTTTCTAACTTTCCGCCGAATTTTCAAGAAGGTACCAGAGTAAAAAATAAAAATATTAATAGATAATAAATAATTCATTACTCCGAGCGGAAATCCAACCCGCAACCATCGCACTACAGTCATACAATTAGCTAATTAGTACAACAAGTCTTAAGTATTTATAAATTAACAATACCAATTTCTGTATAATTTAGCACATTATTTAAATATTGTAATAACGACAAGTGATTAATAAGATATTAAACGATTTCCAAAAATATATTTATCATGAGTTACATATAGTTACACTACAATACAATACGTTACATTTACAGCTTCCCGCTGTATCCCGCATGTAGTAGGGTAGGCAGAGAGCCTTTTGTTAAGACATTCCGCTCCCCACCTTCCGCCTATATCTGGAGGCATTGATTATTGACTGGCAGAACACAACGCCGCGTCTGCCTCGACAACAAAGCGAAGAAACAAAAATATTAAATATTTTATTTCCTCGATAGGGACTTGTGCCCCTGCGTCACGACTGGCCTCTTAATTTATTCTTGAGTACTATTTTTATTGGTAAAAGATTCATTTAAAATATTAACTAGATATCAATAGCTTAATTAACTGGAGCGCTCGGGCATATTCCAAAAGGCTTATTTTAAACCCTGTTACGTTCAAAATGTTATGCAGATTGCTTGTAAATTGTGCGAAACATATACAAACGTGGGGAAGTATGATAATTCCCCGAGTTGGGTTTTAACCTACAACAAAAAAAAATCTTTAATAATATTAAACTTTCGTACTGTACTTTTGAGTTCAAACTTTGTCATGATAGACTATGCAGGCCAACAGAGCTCTCACGTGATTTATTTTGAAATATTCAATGAAATTATGGTAATTATAGCTGAAGAGTAAGAAAAATTGTTTATTATCCCTGTTTAATTTTTTATAATACTTTTAATAGAAAATTGTAATATGAATTCTAAATAACTTGAATAATCAGAAATTCTGGTATTATGATTTAAACTTAATAATTCTTGTAATGACTAAATCTCAAAAGGTACATTTGTTCTTTAGAAATCAAGGATGTAGGTATATCCATAAGGAAAATTTGTAACGCAATGTTTCAATAACCCATGCCGGAGGTCTACTAGTTCCACTAAATTACTGGCAGCTCTTTTTATATATTTTTGTATATCAACTAAAAGATGTATGTTTAAGTTCGAGACATTGCATGTTGAATGGCGGAACTCCGAGCTTTTGCCTTGGTGCCAGAGCGAAGAAATTAAAATATGAATAAATAACAATTCATTCCCTCGAGTGGGGATCGAACGCATCATCATTTGTATCATTTGTATTGTAAGTTCTCACTTCGTGCCAAATTTCAGTTCGAAGAGAATTTCATACACAATACAGCAAAATCGATGCATAAATGCACGTATCTCATGATTGCGTTGACTTAGAAGCATGATTTTTCTGTGCTTCAAGGACCATACATCTAAATATTTGATATTAATTTTAGCTTGACACCTCCACACGGTCTCCTGATCAATGGTCTACACAGACGGATAACAAAGTGATCCTTATAGGATCCTATAAGACTTCTGTTTTCACCTTTTGGGATATGGAACCCTAAAAACTCAAGGATCCATGACTTGTTACAATAATAATGGATTAAGTTGTTATTATTTTTGTATACTTAAATCAATATAATATGGAAACGGTTTAAAGGTACAAAAATGGGTTAAAATAACAAGGTAAATAATTATAACACAGCAAGGTTTCTAAGGTGTTTTTTGGTACATTTATTGGTGATGAATATTGTTTAATGGTATATTGTTGTTTTTATTATATATATTGACACTTTTTTGTGTGTTAATCAAATAGTAAAATAATATAATTATACTAAAAAAAAACAATAATTATATTTATGCCACTATGTTCTTTCCTCCACATAAGTATTTCTTTAAATTTCTTTCAAATCATAAAATAGTTGACATAATATTATCGATAAAATTTATTAGAATAAAAATATTATGTAGATATGTATGTCTATACACATATATTAAAAAAAAAAACTTATAAACAGTAATAAAACCATATTTAATAGAAATACCGCTTATATGAGAAAAATATTTTTTACATACTTATGAACAAAATTATAATATCTTATAAGTGAAATTATTTACAGAAAGAAATATGTATAATATATATAAAGCAATTTTGTTAAATATTAAATTATCGATATAAATTACTGATATTTTTATTTTACTGTTGATAATTCATTAATGAAATAATGAAAAATCTTATACCTATTATCAAACAAGAATTATTTTTAAGGCTTCCACAATAAAAGACTGGTGACCTTTACGTATAAACAAAATATGATTCAAACGAATAGAATAAAAGCAGGCCAAGGTTTAGACTTTATAAACAATATCATCGACATGGCCCAGGTGAATCATATTCGGCTTATAGAAAGTATGGTTTTAGCATTTTAATTTAGATGATTCCTGGTTCTTCTTAGAGAAGACAAGAGAAAATTTGGACTTATTTCTTTCCTGTTTCTCATTGCCTATGATGCCGTATTAATCTTATTATTTTTTAGGGATATCTTTAAAATCTCTTCAGTCTACATTAATTTTAAAAACTTAAATAATAAAATAGTATTATAATAAATTAACTTTATCATAGATTTTGTTTTTAAGGTGCATTTGTAAAAAAATACACGCTTACAACAACTAGTACATACGAAGTAGGTAGTAGTAGGTCATTAGGCTCTATTTTGGTACCTAGGAACTGGTGCGTGAACTTAACATTAGGTATTTTAATCACAAAAAATATAGAATTTGAATTTTTAAGGACCTGATCTCAGAATCTCTCAGACCTGATCTCAGGTTCTGATCTTCAGAATTTTGAGACAAAATTTGAGAAATGTTTGACTGACAAATTTCGATAATTGTTAAACTTTTACCATAATTCCATGACGGTAATATAAATTGCTTCCCTATAACACGTATACTCGATACAAGATAAACCTATTGGACCTTGGTCACGGACGCTACGTGACTTCATATAAGTACTCACATTATTATGTATCTCGAGTGTATTTATGTAATCTTCTATGATATTACATTTGCACAAATGAGGAAATCGAATTTATTGAATAAAATGAAAAATTTAATAGTATGCAATTTAATTTAATAGTCACTAAGTTAAAGAGTAAGTTGATGAAGAGGTAGAAACGGCATGTTTTACACGTGAAGATGTAACATCAATGGCGCGGACACAAGGTAATGGTAGAGACAAAAATAGTTAATTACACAAGTTGTTTTATTAATATAGACATTTTATATAATGAATGATACTATATCATTATCTAATTGTAAATAAATATATGCAACGTTAGTTTTCGTTTTTTTTTTATATCTGAGCTATAGTTATTCTTTTTTTTTCAAATGTAGCTTTTTAAATAAATAAATAAATTTAAATAAATGCCACCATAATTTTCGTGATCATTTTCTACAAACAACGTCGCTGTCATAATACAAACAAACAAACTTATTTCTAATTCTGTGACACTTTTCACAATTTATTACTTATTTTTATGATAACATTTTAAATGTGATCACAAATCTTGTATTAAAGTGTACAACTAATTCTATAATGAACATCTTTATGTAACGTTTACACAAATTATACTATACTAATATACTTAATAATTTATTATACATGTACGTAAATAACGAATTAACAAAATCATCGTTGATTACGATTTTTATAATATGATGTGAACTGATTCCACTCAGTCAATGTTCAGAAAATACGTTTCAAATTCTAAGGCCTAATTTAATATATCTATAAACAATATCGCTTTCCAAATCCCCACTTCTGCTGTGTACCTATGTTATATAGGACTATATCCCAAGGAACGTCCTCATGATGCGTACCATCTCAAAGAATATTGGCTTTAGCTATTGACCTGACAGTTAACAGCCTCTCGAGATAATGACCGATGCTTTTCACTCTTGGTTTTAGCCGAAGACTGAAGCTTAGACCTCGTTAACTAAGATTTTGAGTAGTTCCTTTACTTTTATCACCAATCATTCGAGTTATAACATTATATTATATTGAGGCAAATTTAAATGGAATTAAATTTGTTGTTATTATAGGAATCAAAAAATCAATGGATGATTCTATAATTCGTCCATCATGTTTTATATCATCTTGTTTATGAGACTTTTTAACATTTTTTCCAATAATAAAATATTATTTAAGAAATGAACGAAGGGATTAACATACTAAACATATTTTTTAGCAAATACTAAAAAAAAAGTAATATTAACATTAACTACGTTGATATTATGTCGTTATATTCAAATTATAGTAGAATAATTCATAAATCTATATTATTATAATAATTCACAGCCCAGTAGAGACGATGAATTATGTTTTGCGTTTCAATTTCTGTCACAAAATGTACAACCAATGCATATTTCAGTTGCAAATTCGGTTCTTTTATTTGGAACAAGGTAATTGACCGACTTTACGTTGTATAACAATGTAACCCACACACGTAAATCTCATATGAAACAGTGACGTGCTAGCACGAGAGTCGAGTATGTACGCCGTACGATATCTCGTAGCGTACGAAGATTGTTTAGTAGGTGTACACTTAGAATTGGAAGGTGTAAAAATAATCTAATTGCAATTAACACCTTACTTATACATAATTATTGATAGTTTAATATTTTTACATTTATGTCAGCAACTACTGGTTGTAGAGCGTGATGATTTTTCATTCGAAAACGTTATACCTAAATAAAACAAGTAATTAATATACTTAACATACATTTTTTGCAAATATAGAAAAAAACATTGTGTTAAACATTAACTATATTGATATTATATTATAATATTGTAAGAAAAATCTAAATACTAAATGATTAAACTAAATAAAGTATACTATAGTATTACATATAAGTTTTGTAAAAAATGGAATTCAATAAACGTAATTAGATAAAAAAGAATTCCATTATTGTCATTGTTAATGTAATACTAATATTTTACATAAGTAATACATACATGCATATTACTTTCAAATAAATTAAAATACAAGCAGTCCATACTAGATATCGTTTTCAAAGATTTGTTAGTTAGGTTGTAATAGTGAGATTCCTTCTTGATTTTGGTAACTTTAAGTTTTATTAGGAGCAATCGGCGCTTGAGCCCGCTCTTGGCATTCACCGCGTGCCTTATGATGGATAGGAACACATATGGCTGCGCAGTGAACGCGAGGAGGTGGACTGTGTTCTTAATGCTCTCACTCTTCAATTATTCATGCTTCATATACTTTTTGTTGCTTCTCATAGTGATCTTCATATATTTCGTTGTAGTCAATGATTTCTCATTTTCTAACGTCGTTTTCTTCACCTCTAATAAGGCAAATTTTCTTGAGTGACGAAATTCCACCACACTCATTTTATTTTTAAATATATTTCATATAACTTAATATATGAAAGTGTAAAAAAAGTTTCTGTTATCTGTATGGGATTGTAAATGAGAAATATTTCTGCAATGTTTAAAGGAAACGATGTTGCTATTTAATAAAAGTAGGCGCTAAATCATGTAACAAACATGAGAATTAGTATGTGTAGCAGACTATACAAGACTCGTGTAATATTTATATTTTTGTGTTATTTTTTACACAATAAATAAAATGACCAAATACAAGCTAATTAAAAATTCTTAGTAATTGAATTAGTTACTTTAACTTAGAGATGAGAATATATTTAGTCGTCTTCATATAAATATATTTTTTTGATTTCAGCTTTCTTCTACCATATATTAAGATACACATATAAGTACATATATAAAGTAAAAAATAATTTCCAAAAACGTAAAATACTCAGCATTTTCCCGTGTTATTTGAAAATATACCTAATAGAAGCACACAATTTTGACTCTACCTACCTAATTTTAAATGACAAAACAATTCGAAATAGTTTAGACCACGTACTTTGATCAAGTTTAGCGTGCGTTTGACATAGACCAAGGGCCCCGGGCTCCGGGCTCCGGGCTTAGGGGCGTATTGTCCAACATAATAGGTGCAAGATGCAGCTGGCGCATTGTCATACGATCATTGCACGTTAGAGGGGTTGCACTTTACTGAATTAGAAATCTAGTCCGATATGACCGGTGTGATTTCAGTTATAATATAATATAAAATAAACTTTATACATGCTTATAGTTGTATTCACAAAAAAATGTAGTAGGGTGCGCGTGTAATTTTTAAAAATATTTTTCTAAAATAAATGAGATATTGTATACTGCATATATTTTAATATTAAATAGTATTTTAATAATAAAAGTATTTTAGTCTATTACAAATTTTTTTTAGATTGTTATTTTTATAAAATAAACGACCATTTGGGACGTTTTGATGGTCAATTCGAACTTTGCATTATTTAAAATAATTACCTTGAGAAAAAGAACATTATCATCAACTAACCGACCTGAAAATTCTATCATTATGTGATTATACGCATTGCCTAATTCTAAGTCTAAATTTACTCTTAGTGAAATGTATCCAATAACTAGAATCACTTTATATTTCTCTAAGTGCAAATAAAAAAAATAAATGCATCTGTTTTACTATAAGTAACATTTTAGGTAAGATGGTAAAGTCAACTAAAGAGTAAAAAAAATAATTAAAAAGATAGGTAAAAATCAATCAATCAAGATATTTTTTTATTTTTTTCATTAGTATTTGTACCCCATTGCTACGTTCACAAATGCATATTTGTATAAGATTGGTAGTTATAGTAAAATTCACTAAAGTTTACGGTGGCGCACTCTCCATGGTGAAAGAATGTAAACATTGGGGCAATTAACCTCCCTCGAATGAGGGGGCGGCTACTACATACTACTACCAGTTTTGAGGGGTAGCTGATTGTTTAATAAATCGAGTGCTTCACAATTTCAAGGCATTTGTTGTCTTTTAAAAAGCTTTTAAATAGATAGCTTATAAATAACAGGTGATACGATGGTCCTAGCATGTGTACTAAAAATAGGAATCTTAATTAATTATATAAAAATATTGAAAAACAATGGACGAACTTACGATTTTTTTAAGACTTTTTTGAAGACTAATGTCTAATCCATATTAATAATGCTTACATTATGTTTAAATTGTTACAATTGACAGGCCATATATGAATGTATTACATAAGATAAAATTGCAATTACGGCTAATCTGAATAAAGAAACTAATTTTAATTTGCCTGTGATATAATTAGGTCAGAATCTAATAACATAATAAGAGACAGATTAATAAAGCAAGATATGTGCGATGTAAGCAATACGTGGAGGTCGTGGAGGGTGGGGGAGGCAGTAGGGGAGGACCGAAGCCTCTCAACGCTTCCGATGACATCACACAAGTGCGTCTACGATCACGTATCCGATCATTGTACTCGCACCTACAGTTTGATAGCTGTAGGTGTTAAACAATAATGTAAGTTTTTGATTCACTTCTAACTATATTAGAGGAAATGGAGATTCTCATCTCACTCATGCTATCTCTAGCATTTAAAAACGTATAAAAATATACTTTAGCCATTTAAATGAAATTTGAAGTCAACTTTTAAAGAGAATATTATAAATTCTGAATATTAAAAATGTTACTTTATACAATTTAATATCAAATTATCATATCAATAATAAAAAAAACATAGTGTTAAAAAAAAGGGTGCATCGAACTTTAGGCGAATAAAAAGATCGATCCCCTACATCTGTAGCCCGGACGACCTTAGCACACTTAATTTTTTATATCGCACTTTTAAATAAAGGGTTGATTTAAGGGGCATGGGAGACGCGTGGCGCTACCGAACGTATACTGTTAGTACATTAACCTCTGAATATTTCTCACGAAAAAGTCTTATGTTATTTTATGTAACTGTATTTGATAGGAAATTCTAACAATATTATAAAAGTTTTCGAATAACATAATATAAAAATTAGTTTATTTTAAAATAGGCAACAATCTACAATTACGACTATAAACATACATACAAACGTCCATGGGCGCAAAATAAATATTTTATAATATTAGTCTATTTTTTATATAAATAATTCTTGATAAATACCTAATGCAAAAATTGGTATTATAAAATTATAATGTTAATTATACATAAGTTTTGTTAAATCATTTTCATTTTGACAGTAAGCTTGGTAAAATTACATTAAGTAATATTTAGTTACGTAAAAAAATAAAATGTATTTAAGCTATTTTTTGGGACTTGCTGAACGCATTTTTTTTTGTATTGTAACTATATTAGTTACAAATTAATTGCTAATTTATTCAGAATATCTAAATAAATATTAAAATCATCCTAAATTATGTCTTGTATAAAAAACACAAAATATATTCTACATACTAAAATATGTTTTAATTTTATTTCGGATGAGAACGTTATTTTATACTATAAGTTAATTTACATGAAAAAAATTGAGAAATATCAATCAAATGGTAAGTATTGTACACTTAACTATGAATAAAAGTTTAAAATTTAGAAATTCAATAGAAACAATAAAAAATTATGCTTCAAGAGTTCATAAAACTACTCGAAGCTAGTTTAACAGGTTTTACTCATCATGCGGTCCGAATTTCGGCGATAGATTTCTATGACTAGAGTGCAGGGGTCGTCAAAGGCCGTGGGATACCCTGAAAGTTCCCCTGGAAAGCACCCCACACAGCTGTCGCGATAATGTATAGCGAGTCGATGCATCGATTGTTTGATTCAGACCCACTATTGTTCTGGGAATTGTTCACCACACTCTTTGTAGAAATTGCATCGGGTTCACTATCATTTATTATTATTACGTTAGGAATCAATGGAGGACGTGTAAACGGTTGTGTTCACACGAACATAAATTCATATGTGGAAACTTCTTACAGCTTATTTTAAAAACATAAGTTTTGAACTTTTGAACCCTTAGACATTTTTTGAACGCTAACATTTCGTAAATATTAGACAAATCTCAATTACAATATGGGATACCATCGAAACAGAATATTAGTGAATAGTTCCCAATCTCATTATAACCGGTTTTCTTGATTATGTATGCATTTTATATATGTATACGTGGGTTGCATTAAGTGCACGCTATTACGAATGCAAATAGACAGCGTGTGCAAGTTCGGATATAAAGCACGGTCCTAGACAAAGCGTGTTGAATTAATGACCCAAAATATAGGGTGGATTTTTTTTTTGGTATTGTCTACGCTGGGGCCGTTGAACGCAGCTGCGCGGGCGCGGGCGAATCAAATTGATACGCGCACATGTCACGCGTGCGCCGTGTCGTCACACAATATGGCAAGCTTGCCGGCCGGGTGTCAACTTTGTAGCGTTTCGTTATGATAATGGTTGTTAGCATTATATTTAAATTACAATTTTATTGTAAAATTAAGATTTGTGCAGTGAAAAACGATTCTTAATATAAATATTGGTCGAAAACTAGGCAATAGCGTCGGTTTACAATATATCCTAATGCCTTCTACTCCTCTATATGCGAGATATAAACGATTTGAATGAGTTTCAAAAATATTTATTTATTTTTTGATTATAGTGTACGGTTATGTACAATATTTAATAAAATTTAGAACAGAATTTATTAACAAGTATATTGTAATTATATATTATTCACGAGTGAAATTTATTATTATTGAAAAAATACCCTCGGGACCTGTATATTATATAGTCATATCATAGTATTTAATATTCAAAAAGGGTTATTACCATTGCAAATGTCCTCGCACCGACGGCTAGCCCCGGTTTCTTACCGCTGTCCTCTTATCTAATATCTACGTTATCAATGTGTATTTTATTAATTAGTATTTATAATAGGTATTTGAGGCCATTCGTGGCGCAAGGACCCAAGCGTGTTACTGTAAACAACTGATAGTGGGTTCGATCCCCTCGAGAAAATTAAATGTAAGCGGAAAATGGGGAACGGAGTGTTTTAAGCTGCTTTATATGCGAGATACAACGTGACGCTGATTTAATTTAGTATTTATAACAGTTAGTTATCACACTAAGTTATCTTTTTATAGATAAAAAATATCGACTTGCTGTAAAAATGTTTGGAAAAGAAATATTCTTTATTTATTTATTTTTTAAATTATTGGCTCTATTGCAAAGTAAAGCTGTTCATTTATTAATACATGTTAATAAATTTAGAAAACTATTTTGTTGCTATATACCATGTAATGAAATATAATTTATGTACTAACTATCTAGGTCAATTACGTGAACAATAAAGTTAGGTTTAAGCAGTAATCAGTATAAATTAAATATCCAAAACTCGTATATCGTATTTTTAACGTATATCTATTTTTTTAAATAAGAACATAAAATGGAAAAATACCGTCACTTTTGTATTAATTATATAAGTGTAAAAGTTGGAATGGTGGGTTTTTACATTTACTAAACGCGTCTTAAAAGAACATATCTAACAAAATAGAAGTTTATGAGTAATTTTATAAACATATTACATAGATATAAAATCTATACGTAACCTTTGCCAATTTTTTTTAGTAAACTATATAACTCAATCAGCGAAATAAAAATAAGCAGTAAAATGAGCTTCTAAAGAAATAAACCAAGTCTAGAAACTAGAACTGTAATAGTTAAAAGTTGTATATATTGTAAATTAGCTTGTGTTTTATCATAACAACCATTGATTTCCAGATAGGTGTTTGTTATCGTCGAGTGACCGTCGTTTAACTCTGTTAATCTTTGTTATCTACGATATTATTTAAAAAATCACTTCAGATTGCTAGTCAAGTAAAAAAATTTAATAAATAAGATTATAAATTATTACAAAAATATTGTTATATGTTTTCTTGGTTAACTCAAGGTATTTTTTTATTGTTAAAGTAATTTTAAATCTTTTGAAAGTTATTTGAACTAAATAGCAGTCGTTCATACCCAAATTCAAGCCCGTCTAGATTTCAAAATTCTTTATGAATGTTCACTATTAGCAAAAACTTTTCCAAAAACAGTTTTTTTAGATAATATAAATAATGATACTTTTATAGAACAAAGTGTAAGCACTTATTAGATTGTGAGCGCATATTCGCGGCGCGGTCGACTGTCTACGGCGGTTCCGTAGCGACTGCTACGCGCTACGTTGACGACGATTTTTGTTATGGGCGAGATTTTTTTATACATATTTTTTTATTTATTAAAAGCTTACAATCTTTGTGTATATACAATAACTTTATGCGTATCAAAACATAGAGACCGATTATGTTTATTTTTTCTTTGTTATATTAATTACAAAAACTAATATTAAATAGTTCGTTCGCTACCGGAAAATATATGTATATTATGATATCGCCGAGCAATCATTATTGAAAAATAATTTCCATTTTTAATTTATAATTATATTTCTTTACGGATCGGACTATAAGGTGTCTTAATATTAGATTCCCTCTGCCTAATTAATATTAATAAATGTCAACGGGGCTTCAAATCTTCATAAATGATATGGTATCTTTGTTTAGAAATTTCATGCAGTACAAAGTGCAATAATTATTGTTTTATAACACTTTTAATAAATAATTATATAATGTTAACGACGCTTCCACTGTTATCCGTATTCGTATTTTTTCGAAGTTGCGAATGAGAACGCGAGACTGATGAGCGCGAAAGTTTTTTTTGACGATGAAAAATAACTAAATGCAATATTATAAATTACATACAACATCGATCAAAGCACAGACAGACACAGACACGTACATATATCGAATAAGCGTCATAAAGCAGAACATAAAATACACGATATGTCTTAAAGGCTGAGCTGGCGGCGTGCCAGCCGGCAATGTGGAGTGGCGGCGCCAGTGAAAGTACCCCCCATCCCTCCCACTCGCTCTAGAACTGCCTTAGATCATCGTCGTGTACCTATCCTGAATAATCCTAATTCTAAAATATATTTTATCCCCGATTCGTTTTGTAAATTAATATTTTCGGTAAATTCGTGTTGTTTATAAGTTGCTTAGTGTTAAATAAATATTTTTTTTAAGAACATACCTAAGGATTTTTCTCCTTTTTATTTACTAAATATTTGTATAGAGTTATTTATTCTTACATTAATATCCAATAAGAATATAAAATACATACGATAGAAAATACAAACTATTCTGCGATGATTTTGTATACGTGTTTTATTTACAAGTCTATCAAATAAAACGTTTGACAATTTCCTAAAAATAATTAAAAATATATTGTACAATGTAAATGTTTTTAATATTTTTGAGGGCATTTTATATTAGACATTGAAGTAACACATAAAGCACATAAACAAACTAGTTAATACCACTTACCTTGTGGTGAATCACCTCTTCGATGCTTTGGAAGAATAACGGGCAGACGCTTTTCAAAACATAGAAAGCTTAGACAGATCATGCATAACATAAAGCGAACATTGTGACAATAAACGTATAAAATATTACTAGTGAACTGTAACGTTGTTATAAATTTAGCATTATTATGGTGTCATATAAGTATTAGATTCTGATATAAGAAGTATAAAATTACTCTATATTTTATATTTTGCGTACACTCACTTATTTTTTATTTAGTTATTAGTTACTTTAGATAGCATATTTTATGTTTTTGAATTAAATGTAACGTGTATTCACAGGGCCGTCACTATTTTGAAAAGATTGTGAGAAAACACGATAGTATTCGGGGTGGCACGTCAGCGGCCACGCTCGAAGTGAGCGCAGAGCAGCGGTGCGACGGGCGGGCGGTGCATGCGCACGGGACACTCGCGGAACTGACACTCGCGGCCGTACACGACGTGCAAACACCAAAAGCAAAATGGACATACCTGAGGGTGGCGGCTGGCACGGGGCGCGCTCGCTACTTGAATGAGCTGCCCGGGCGGAGCGGCGCGCGCAGGGGGCGCGGCCAGCCCGCGTGGCTCCGGCGCCCCCGCCCGCGCCCCCACCCGCCGCCCGCGCCGCTCAGCTGAGCCCTGATTAGCCCCGGCCGGGCTATTCAATTAGGGGTTGCTCGGTGCATCTCGCGAGGTTGCCTGGCAGCCGCGCGGCCTGCTCGCCCGGTCGCCTGGTGCCCGCCTTGCTCAGCGCCTTTGAGTACTCTTAATTACGGCGCCTCTATAGGTGATCGCGTTATTTAAAAACATCATCCCCCATAGGATCCTTACCAACAATATCATTTTGGAATAAAAAAAGGGGTCAATGCAATAATGATCATTTGTCAATTACACAAAATAAAACTTTCGTTGAAAACTTAGCGCTTGTTTAAGATTGTAATTTTTTGCTCTCTCGTCTACATGAGGGCGTAGTCGTCACAAATAACTCCTACCATGGCAGAGAGTGGCTTGTCTTATTTGAATTGAAAATGAAGTGCAGACGTTATCGCGAGTGGTCCCCGGACGCGGGCTCGTTACTAACTATGAGAGTTGCCGACAATGATATTACTTTATTATTTAACAAGCGGCCTGCCCACGGCTTCGCCCGTGGACTTATGTTGTACTAAAGTATTAGAACGTTTAAAAATCCTCCTGACGAAATTAATGCTTAATTCAATAGTATGTTTGATGCGTTATCAAGATACTTTAGTACCTACTATTTGTAGACAATAGATAGCGTAACATGTGTCTATTTTTACTATCTCAAATATGAACTTCTTAAAAACTTAAATACTTATATCTTTTGATAGAGTGAAGCGATTACAATGAAATAAAAACTAAAACCTTCTCTGAGTTACTTATAATTTTTATGTATAAAAGTTGTTTAAATTTGTTGTGTACTTGATACGTGTTCACATAAACAGACAAACAGACATACAGACAAACAGACAAAAATTCCAAAAATGCTGGAAATGGATTCTGTTAGTTATCCTTTAACACCCTGGCAATTTTTTTTTTAAATATTTTCAATGTACAGAAACGACTTTTCTACAGATTTATTATAAGTATAGATTCTATACTCAACTCAGTAATTTGATTAAGTAAGCTATAAGGGATCTTCGCTGAATTTCTCCAAAGGGAATTTCGTTGTTGATTTGCTCCTTATACATTCTATGTGATTAATAAAAGCATTTACAACGATTATAATATCATACTATATTATAATGAGAAATATAAATAAAAAAAAAACTCATTATATGTGAAATTAGGATCCTCCTACAGTATTTACTTATCATTAATACAAGTCGAATTCCATTTTATACTTTAACAAAGATCTCTTTGAGAGATGTCTCATACGGATATACATATATGTGTATATATTTTGAAATAAATCAGCTGAGCTGAGTAATATTTAGAAGAATTATCAAACTGTAAAATATAGATAGACAGTAAAAGAACCGGTCAAGTGCGAGTCTGGCTTGCCCGTCCAGAGATCCGTACCAATTACTTGATTGCAGGTCAACGGAAAAACTGACAAAGTTTGCGTCTTTACAAATTTTGTATTAAATGAACAACAAATAAACATTTGTAATGGTTTTTTCTTTGATATATCTGTATATTTTCAATTTTTCCTTTATTTGTACTGTAAGTTCTCACTTCTTACAGAATTTCATAACTCTAGGTCAACTCTGCGTTGCAGAAAGACACTTAGTCTCGATTTTTATTCATAGAATTAGTTAAAAAAAAAAGAAGACTAATTTAGTATTTTTTAGTAAGTCCATTGTATGACATGAAAATACATCAAACTAGATTACCTAATATAATAAAAAAAAAATTATAATTCGTACAATTCAATGTTAAATTCGATTTTTCAGAAAAAGTTGTGTCGATTGCTATTAAGTCATATATGTTTATAGATGACATATAATTTTTTAAGACAATAGGCAAAACGCGAGCTTGCTTTTGCAATCACGTTGTATCCCGCACACAGCAAGGTAGGCAGAGGGAACCTAGTGTTAAGACTCTCCGTTCCCCACTTTCAGTCGAATTTTGGAAGCATTGTGTGTTGAGTGGCGGAATTCAACGCCGCGCTTTGCCTCGTACCCAGAGCTAGAGAACCAGAGAGAGAAATATAATTTTAGATGAATTTTTCATTTCCTCGAGTGGGTATCGAACTCACAACCGTCGCGTTTACAGTCACAACCTTGTGCCCCTGGGCCAGGACGGCCTCAGCCTAATATATTATAATAGGAATAAATTATGCTCATAAAAGTTATGATGATTTGTGTTAACTAATTTTATATGTTTTTTTGTGTTATTGAAACTTTTTATGTATTAATACTAATATTAACTGACTGACTAGCTATGCGTTGCTTCTAGAATCTGAAAAAGAAAAGCGTACATAAAATTTCATGTTAATAAATAAGTAAATGAAAAGAATTGATAGCCCAAGCTCACATTTCCAGTATTTTTGGACAACTTGGCCGTTTGCCAACACGTAAGGGCGTCACTTTAAGTTATCGTGACAATATTGTCCACCGATAGTGGCAAGCTAAGAGTACATGGAGAGAGCCGTTCCACAAACCTGCATAAGGAATGCCCGCTCAGTACACGGAGCGCGGCGATCCGTAAAGTCATTCGAATTGAATTTGCACATTGCAAACGTAGCAGGAAACTAGTGATAAACGAAATGGCAAAAACGGGTTAAAATTCCGTGCCCGGAGGCCGAGGCAGTCCCTCAGGTGACTGCTTCGCTTCCGATGCAGTTACTTTACAGTCGGTTGGAGGAACGCTTGACAAGCATACCTAGGACTGCTGCCCGGGCCGGGGCCAGCTCGCCGTCGCCGGGTCATGGCCCTCGCTGTTAAAAATACAACTCTTGTGTTACGCGATAGAGTTCGATATTACGTGGTGCGTTGTATGCACGAGGTTGTGTTGTAGGTGCATAGCGGCGTGTGGGCGGGGGCGGGCGGGGGCGCGAGGGGCCCGGGCGGGATCGCAGCTGTGTGCGTGAGAGACAGGTGAATTAGCGGCGCGTGCTTACTCCCAGGGCGGCGAGCCCGGGCGAGCTCGTCGCTATAGTGACACAGGAAATCTAATAGAGATAGCAAATAAGACCAAAAAACATTTGCGATATGTTTCACAAAGGAAAATCTATACTTCTATATAAGCTTCATGTATTTTTGGAGTATGTAGGTATATTGCCTGTACAATTTAGGCCGTACATTTTGTATATGTAATTGACAACGATATGAAAGCTCTCCATAGTGAATGTAATCTAACATATATTACAAATTACTTTAAAACTAAAATTTTACCTTTATGATACGTAGTTTGAAAGATAAATGCCAAAATAAGTAATGCCGAAACATTCAAACGTAAATTATTTTTTTGAAGATATAAAGAAGCATCGTACCATAATATTATAGTAATGTCATAATCTATACATGTAATAATATTGTAAATCATGTCTCACTCAATCTGTACATGGAAGATATCTGGGAAAATGTATCATTGGGGGCATTTATCGATGTTATACAACATTTTTTTTAAATGTTATCTGTTTTTTTATGCGTTTGTTAATCTAATCTCAGCATCGCTTTAACCAATTTAAGAGCAGTTTCTACTGTTGTATTTAGCCAAACTTCTCTTAACATTTAGTGTTTGTTTTATTTTATTAATCGGTCTCTAAATAAAAAAGTTATATCAATATAAAATATTTAGTTCGACAAAATTGCTATAAAACAATTTTACTATTGAACAAACGACCCACTGGGGCTTCGCCGCTTGTACTACATAATTGCTCATTTACTAATCTGCATTACTTTCGTTTTCTAAACTTAAAAACAATAACAACATTCTTTGATTGATTTTTGATTCTTCAAAACAACATTCATGATATATTTTTTTTATTTATAGCCCGATTGAAATAAAACAAACACTAAATGTTAAAGAAAGCTTGCCAAATAACTTGAACTTAAACTTGACTGAATTTAGTTTTCAATGGATACTATCTTTAAAATAGTAATTTCATTTAGACTCGAAAGTAATTTAGATTAGTAAATAAATTTTCTATATTGGCGGGTGAAGCCGCGAGCGGGTTGTTAGTATAAAATAAAGGCGAAAAATATATACATAAAAAAAGATTGTATCTTGTAAACATGAAAATAAAGAATACAAACGACGAGGCATCCCTCTCAATGTTTGCGCATATCTGTTATATGTCACATAATGAGATTCACTCTAAAGCAAAAATTAAATGGACTCATTTCTCATCTGTCGTGATTTTTTGAATAAATGCTTTAAAAGAGGGAAGATATAAGCCGATTATTAACAGACGTCGGCTTTGTCTTACTGAAAAGATGAGATTTTATAAATGAGGAGCACCGGGATGTTTTCTATGGAGAGATTTGAATTTTATTTTATATTTTTATCTTTTCCTCGTGTTAATTGGTGCTTGAATAATTTCATTTTTAGAGAAAAAATTATAGAGACATTATTAAATTATTGATATCATTAATGTAACAGTCTTAGTGTAAGTATACAGGTAGTTTATCTATATGTCACAATTCATTCATATTACAAGTACTACAAGTATTTACTACTGTAGTATATATTAGAAATTCATTCTAGATTAAGCCAAATTAAATTACATTTACCTAGATTAAAATGACAAATTATAAATTAAACAATGTCAGAGATGCTCGCATCTTTGCTTCTATCAAGTAAAAGTTTTAGTAAGTGGCAAATTAAGCAGCTACCAGTTCTAGAGTAAAATGGAATGAGAAGCTGCTGATTGTACCATTAGCTGTATCATTTTCAGGATTGTAGGTTAACAGGACAATCAACAGTACCACTTATAAAAATTGACAAATCTAAATTTTCCCATATGCATACATTTTCTATTAAATTATCTACAATTATAAATCTGTAATAGTATTTATCTGTAATATAATATATCTATTTTTTGATCTTTTACTTTATTTGTATTATTCTCACTTCTTGCCATATTTTATTATTATACGAGTTATAGTTTGATTACGAGGCCAATAATGTTGATAAATTTAAGTTTGCAAATACTTTTAAATTTTCACTTCTCCCATCTAAGTAGATACAATTCTATCCATTGCCATTGAAAGTACTTCATAAAGTCGTAAAAAGTTAGAATAAATATATAAATATTAGTACATTACCAGTCAAAGGCATGGTTATTTGGTAGCGGCCAGTGGTGCGCGCAACGTGTCGGTCCATCCGCAAACAGACGGTAAAAGCTAACCGCCACCAACAAAATCAACAAGCATTTACAAACCTTAAACTAAGCATAACACGAACGAGTTACTTTCTGAATAATCTTTCTTATGTCGCCCTCCTTTTTAGTACTTTTAGTTATTTATTTATTTTATAAATTAATATATTATTTTAAAATAAAATTCGAAATTATTGCAGTTATTTAAAATATGAATATTATAATAAGATAGTTTAATGACGTAGCAACTGCAATGTACAGAAATTAATAATTTAATATGTAAAATTAATATGTAGAGAGAATTTAATATTTAAACAGTCTGTAACTCCACTTTCTATCCAATTTGTATATAGACATCGAGGACGTGTTGAGTGGCGGTAAACAACACTGGGTTTTGTATCCTTACTCTGGTAAGGAAATGAAAACAATTCATTTTCCCGAGTGGGCATCGAACCCATAACCGTCGCGATAACAGTCAGACACTGCCACACTACGCCACGATGTATGACATACATATTATGTATAGTTTTATCAACATGTGTATGAAGTGCGTAATAATAAATTCTGTCTGGCACAAATCAAGCGGAATTGAATTCGGGCTTGTTTGGACTGAAGTGCGTTTAATTTGTAACCCTCGTGATATTGGAGTTGGTACAAATATTGGCAGGAGTGTAATTATGCCTAAATATGAGAGCGCCGTGCCCGTAGGCGGCGGGGGCGGGGGCGGGCGGCGTAGCTCGACAGTAGCTGTCTCTTTGTTTGGAGAATCTTTGCGTATTCATGAGCTTTTACTACACAAAATTGTATAAATTTTTGTAAAAAACAGCCAAGAAGGGTTTTTGATTAAAAAGTGTTGCTCTTTTTTCAAATACATAATATGGTGTGTGGATTACTTTGTGACGAATAAGTGATAAATTTTATTAAAGCAAAGGAAATTCGATAAGTCGCTATTTACGCTTTGCTCTTAATAATATTTTTGTTGAATAAATAAACTCTCTTTCTTGAAACTGCTTTATGAAAAAAAAAATGTTATTTTTTGACAGAGTATCAAAACTCTGAGAATAATATTTTTTATATAATTTTTTATTTAGCCTACTCTATCACATCTCCACAATTACTATATGTATATTATATGAGATGTTATACATAAAGCGTACTTTATTATTCCAGTATGAATATAACATTATTACTATAAAAACTCAATAGAAGTTTAACCTCGTGAGCCAATATCCATTGGAGTCAGAATGAAAAGATCTATTCATCTTAGCGCTACGAGTTGTTTTGTAGTTGACAGCACTGGGACAGATCGTTAGCTGTGCTGGAAAGTTTCATATAAGGCTGGTGTCAGGTGGCACGTAACGGGAAGCTAATACAAAACGTGCCGAGTCGCCGAGTGCATCTGACGGGAACTTCAAACTCAACTAGTTAAGCCATTGCGAGAGGAACACACCTTCTTCAGCTTCACCTTCTGAATGCACGTAACGTGTATAGGGGTTCTAGAATTTATAACCGTCATATTGGAAATTACTCTTCCTTATTGTAATGAGTGTGTTTTAATTTTCTATTATATGTTCCTATGTAGATTTAAGTATGGCCGTTTATACGAATAGAGAATGTAGCTAACGACAACGATATTAGATTAAATATGTTGTTTCAAAATGAAGCAAGGTCCGCTCGGGGCGATGGGAGGTTACATGGGTGATATGAAACAGCCGGCGGCTAGCGGCGGGCATAGGCCGCATACAAAAGTTGACGGACGTCCGGCGTGATTGAGTGGATCCCTCCCGATACAGCCTCTAATGGCTCGATGACTGGGGGAGGGGGAGGGTGGCATCAATGAGGTTTTGCATAAGGCTCCGGCCGGGGCTCAACGATAAACAGCGCCCGGGAATAGCGGTAGCACCGCACCATTAGTGTTTACTCAAAACCAAATTATATCTGCTTCCAATTATACACACCTGAAAGCGAATGGCCCAATAGATTTTATTAAAATATTTTCTTCTGTAGGAATACGAAAATTAAATAAGAAGTATTTGTATTTAAGTGAAAATATTGAGAATATTTAATACAGCTTTCCTTTTTCTACACATTTTTAAAATGAAAATTACTTATAATTTTTCACTGTCGTATACTTCAAGCCTAATATTTTTTATTATAAAACCTAAGTCTTCTAGGGAGAGAAGAAAAAATTGAACTCACGTACGTAACACTAAACCAAAGCAAGCCAGCTTAAATTCTCATTATTTATTACGAAGCATATGTATGTATGTATATATGAATGTAGGTACACATAACAAGTGTGTCGCAACTCGCATGATGTATGAGGGACACGATCCTGGCGAAGCTGCTGGCGGTCACCACTCGCCGCGTGTTAGCTCAAAGGAAATCTCATTTTGTGGCTGCCCTCAGCCCCCGGGCGCCCCCGCACCCGGCGCGCGCCCGCCCTGCGCCGCCCACGCCGCGACCCAAAGAGACTTCCATTAAAATTACTTGAGAAAACTCAACACTGCCAGACTCACCATCTAAGTTTATCAGCACTGTTTACGATCTTTATGTTTAAGGTATTTTTTTAATATATTTTTTTTATTATGTTTGAGGAATTAGGTTAAATTCTTAGAGTATAGCTGTAATAATAGGTAGGTATGTGTTCGCTTAGCTATAAAATATTTTTTTACAGAAAGATACTTAACTATACTTAACTAATAAGGGCAGCTTTTTTCCAATTTTTCACATAACTAACAACAAAAAATACATTTCACACGAGTTAAGTACAATGGGCCATTAATATTTATAATTTTGTGATACGTTTTAGGTTTTCATTCTGATTTTATGATCTTTATTATTTCTGTTTATCACACGTTGTCGAAAATTAGGCGCCAACCGGTACCGGTTTCATCATGTTGATGCTTTTCCTCCGTGGACTCATACCATTATAAAACTAGGAAGTGCATATTATATTAAGATTAAATCAAATTAGCTTCACGATGTATCCCGCACACAGCAGTGTAGGCAGAGGGAATCTAGTGTAAAGACACTCCGTTCCTCACCGAATTTCTGCTGAATTCTGGAGGCATTGCGTGTTGAGCGGCAGAACTCAACGCCACACTTTGCCTCGACACCAGAGTACTATAAACGTAAATATATATTTCACTTCCTCGGGTGAGGATCGAACCTCACAAAATTATGATCGATTTATTTTCAGGAGTAACTTTCTTATTTCACAACGCCTGCGTCATGTTTTCTATAAGCGAACATGAAAAATATTGTTCTCCTTTCTTGGCAGATTTCAAATTACCGAGCGTGTTGGGGTGTATCGCGTCTTATGCTTCAAGGATTCTCGATAAAGGAGCGCCAAGCGCCGAAATATTTGCATGCTACGGCACTTGCTCCAGGCATTCCCTCCACACATTCCACTCATGATCTCTTGTGTTAGCTTTAAGTGAGACCCGCTGATAAACTTTGAATAAAACGAAGTTATGGCGTAATATACTTCAGCCAATTTTGTTTTATATTTAAATATTACCTATTTTAGAAAATTTGTTTTAAATATGATTTCTCAATATAAATTATATAAGCCTTATCGTATGGTTTATTTTATTGTTCGTAAAGCATCTACTTATCAATTGATATGTACACAATTTATCATATTCCCATGATTTGACAAGCCCATTATTCGAAAGCTGTGAAACAAATGATTACAAATGAATCGGGTGGTGCGAGCGGGGTGTGCGTTGCCATGACGACGCGAGACGATCGATCCGCCCCGCCCGCGCGCCCCGCGCTCCTTCAATTAAATAATGATTCACACGTTAGCTTTGATGAATGCGCATTATATCAAAACCTGTTTCAGATAATAAATATAACTGTGACTATTTCATATATAGATATATAGGTATATGGGGATTGAAGGGGTGGCAGCGTTTTTGGCGTAAACTAATTGGTGCCTATATGTAATATACGGTTGATAATATTTAATAATTGAGCATGGTGGCTGGCGGGACAGTCGATAGCCGTCAGGTACATAAACGTAGGTAAGCGTAAAATTTATAGGGTTAGAATAAATACATATATATCCACCTGGGCGGCGGTTAGGAAATATAACAATCTGTATTTGTCCAAACCGTACGTGTTTCAACTCAAAATTCGTATAGTTTGAACATTTGTAGATTTTTATATGAACAACTAGTATATTTTATAAAGGTTTATATTTCCATTTCTTCTCTCTGGTGTCAGGGCAAAGCGTGCCGTTGAGTTCTGCCACTCAACATGCAACGCCTTTAGAATTCGGCAGAAAATAGGGAACAGAGTGTCTTAACACTAGGTTCCCTCTGCATACCCTGCTGTGTGCGGGAAACAGCGTGAAGCAGATTTTTTTGTCATCAAATTAGAAATCTAATCACACACTACTCAAAGATACAAACTTCTCTGCTGTTTTTTTAACTGACTTCTGTAAGAAAAGGAGGTTATCAATTCGTCTGTATTTTTTTTCATACAGCAAATATTACACTTTCAGAAACCGATAGTTATTTACAACAACGTTGAACTATTAATACTTAGTATAGAATTTAATAGTTCAACTAGGCTAGAACGACGTGACTTTATTTAAAATGGAGAAGTACCATAAATATTAAATACCAGCATAAAAGCAGTTAGGTTCAATATCTATTTTAAATTGGTTTTCATATTAGAACAAGCTTCGCGTGGATTAATTCAGTTTGGTTACATAACATTAAAATTGGAAGGCCGCTGGCCGATGGTCTCCCAAAAGGCTTTGCTTCCAATCCCAATAAGCGATTGGTCGAAGCTGGACCATATCTACGACAGGTTTATAGGAACACCATCTAAAATAGACCGTTTAAATACGGCGCGCCGAAGCGGGCCGGTGCCGGTGTAAGCTTTTATCGGATCAGACAGGCTAAACTTTTCCAACCACCCCTGCTAAGGGGTTCACCGCTATTGATGTTTACTCTGTGAATGCACATTATATAATTGTAGCTTATTTAAATAATATTACAGAAAAAATAAGTATTACGGAAATTACCGCGTAATCAAAAGTATTTTAAACACTAAATAGGTAAAAGTTTTAATACATTTATTTAAATTAAGCTAAAAAATTAAGCAACACTGCATACTAATATATATGAAGAAATATTTCAATCAATATTGAAGTTTTCTGCAACAGTAGTATCCGATATATATAGGTAGAGCGAGCTGCTACCAAGTAAATAAATAAATACTATTTTCTATGGACTGTAAAAGGCCTAAAAGCTTTCTACGCTGTAAATAAGCGCAATAGCTTTTCAAACATATAAAATATCTAAATTTTAATCTCATTTTTATACCACATGCTCGCTTTAAGTATTAAACGTAGACCAATTACATTGAATTTGCTCGAAATTCAAATAAAGTAGATACTATATCATTGTCAAGATAAAAATATAAACATAAATTATAAGCTAAAATATAATTTCCTTCACTGGAGCTTTGTGTCGCTTTGTTATTATACGATTACCTGTTAGAGATGTTTTTTTATTTTAAAATAATATCAGTGTAAGTGTATACAGGGTGGAAGCGCTCCTTTTACTGAAACTGCATATAGGGTAAAATATTTCAAACCCAGAATTAAAAAAAATAATCAAGGTTCAAACCTCAACAGTTTGGACGTAGGATTTTTTTTTCAATTCACGGTTTTTATCCATACCTGTATTTCGTGTGACGAACACATACATTCGCGACATTGCCGCTTTGACAGGTAAGTGTGTGCGTGCTTATGTTATACTGTACAAATGGCGTTTTATTTTAAAACGATAATTTTATTATTTATTTTGTTTGAAAAAATAACTTTTTCATTTTTGGGATTTTTTTTTCTGAATTATATTAGGCTTTTATAGAGTAGTTAAAACTGTGGTTTCATTTAAAGTGGTGTTGACAATTCCACCCTGTATATTGTAGATTCCCTATCACAGTGCAGTTTTGAGGTGTCAGACTACACAGGCACACGCGATGACTGAAAGTTTGAAATGAAAGATCCATCTCATTCGGTCATATGTAAATTACCCCTGGACTCATCGCTATAGATAAACTTATTTAATAAACTAAATCAGATAAAACGTTTCATTTTCCACTCTGTTAATATCTTAAAACTTACTGAAGCTCTAAAAATCAGTGATCAGTGAAAATTGTTCAAATAATAATTAAATACAGGTAAATGATGGACGATAAAGCATTTAAATGTATATAATTTAATTAGAAAGGTTTAGTGGAGTGCTACTTTGGATCAGTGCTTTGAGAGCGAATGGGCAGATGTAAGTGCTGCATTTTAATTAAATCCTCGTAGCGAGAGATAGCGCACGTTGTTGACTTTATTTTTCGTTTTTTTTCCAGCGGTTTGCTCGTAGCTTGAAAAATTGAAGGAGATTTAACTCGCTTATGCGGAAAGAAAACTATTCTGTATAACTTGAAAATGCAGAAATTTTCACATTATAATTTCTTCAGCTCATTTTAAAGTTAGATAGATATTTCGAAGTGTCGATATGAACCGTTTTTATGGTTCCGTACCGCTAAAGGCAAAGATAGAACCCTTATAGGATCACTTTTTTGTGCGTCTGTCCGTCTGTCAAGAGTCGATATCTCGAGATCCCGAAGACCTGAATGTTTGATGTCAATCTGAAATTGATATCAAATATTCAGGTCTACGGTCTATTGACATAAAAAAACTATTAGTGGTTATACGTAACCTACTACTGGTACTAACCACCAATACTACTATAAAACCACAAAAAAAAGAAAAGCATCATTATCGTAAACTTACTTTATGGTTGCTGCTGCTTTTCTTTTTAACCGACTTCTGTAAGAAAAGGAGGTTATCAATTCAACTGTATTTTTTTATTAGTTAATGTAAATACCTAAATGTTAAAAATTCGGTGTATCTTATTCTTAATCTCGATATACCTAATACCTTTCAGTATTTATTCCTTTCAGTATTTTACCTCGATAATACCTTTCAGTATATTTGAAACAATTAATATCCATCGTAATCGTACACGAAGGTCGCTAGCATAATTATTTCCCCCATACCTTTGTTCAATAGAATTTAACAACCCTCTAGCGACATCATCATATCTCGTCACGACGTATTCATATGATATTGGATTCACTTTGAAAGCTAAATACTTTGTAGGTATGTAAAGAAAAGGGTGTTTCTGATCTGATGTTCATTAAACGGATTCAGTGAGTAAGCTTTGGTTATCCGTTTCGTATGTTCTTATAAACTCTTTTCACGTTATTGTGCATTCAAATATGTACGCTTTTTATTATTTACCAAGCAAAGAAGTTTTCGCTTTTGTTACTCCGAACATTCTTCATATATATAAGAAAATATCAAAAAACAAAGACATTCGCTTTGTTAAATCTACTTCAACATATTTTCTTATGTAAAACTCGACTCAGCATTGAACTAATTGGTTAGATGAAAAGGTTGAGTACTGAGCTCTTGTATACTGTGTGTATGGTGCAAGAGAAATTTCTTCATTGAATTACGTGGAGTATGCAGTGCAAAGTGTAATAAGTATTTGTATGGGGTGGCGAGGGCGGCGGTCGAGCAGATCAAGGGCGCTGTGGGGTGGCAGGGGGTCGGGGCGCGGGGGTGAGGGCGAGGGATGCTGCGCGGGAGATCGCGCAGATCAATATCTCGCGTTACCGGGGTGACGCCGCGCCAGACCGAGTGCCTCCCGTACTACATCCCCCTACTGCCCCCTACTGCCCCCTACCCACTACTCGCTTATTTAATACATGTCGTATCTGGGATGCGAGCTTTTTCATGTTAAATGACAGGGCAGTGTAATACGCTTTAATTTCGAGTCATCGCGATAGTCGCGACTATGGAGCGGAGTCCCACGACAAAATATCGCGCCTTTTACGATGACATTGACCCCATACTGGGGTGCTTACGAAATGCTCCGTACCCATTACCCTACATTACTTGCATTATCATTTTCAAGTAGAATAATAACAGTAATTCAAATTCTTGTAGAACGTTTATTTTGCTAAAACTTAAATTGCTATCTTCTGTTTTATCTACTACTTATTTGACAACAACTTTAACTATTAAGAAATGTGATAGTATAGATTATTAAGCGCTATTTTAATAAATTGTAGATTTTATTTTAAAATAAATGTGGCACAAGAAACTTTCTCCCATTTTGGCAGTTAGATTTCTTATGATATTATCTTAAATAATGCTAATAAATGCCATTTTATTTATCTATTGATTGATATATTATATACGATTGTACTTATATTTAAAATGTAAATTATTTGTTCTGAAGTGTTAGTTATAGATATACCTACTAGTTCTTTTCCATTTAAAAGTGAATAAATATATGAAAGACTTTAAAATGAAAAGAAAAATATTATAATAGCTATTTTTTACTTTCAATGAAAATTAAAAAATCTTTTACAAAAATGTCGTCTGAAAGCCTCGCAAAATGAAATGAGTTTTTTGTTCTAAGGCAAGACTCTCACAAAGACGAAATAAAATTAATGTTAATTAACTTGACCTGTGACAAGGCGAGATTACCTAATAATTACGTAAACAGTTGTGCGTTGAGAACAAAGCCTACCGTTTAATAATATGAAAAGTAATAAAACAGCCTGTTTGATAATTATATTTGATTTTGAGAAAAAAAAAATTGAATTGTCCGTAAAAGACTACTGCATTCATTTCTTCTTTAACGATAACAGGCATAGTACCTATGTAAAGTAATAAGTGATTATACAATAATTCTTATAATTTTTAAACTTACTACCTACTTGGAATGCTCCTATAATATACCTCTATACTTATATAATGGAAATGTAGTTTGTCATAAATCAGTTATAAAATAATATAGAAACACAAAAATATCTGTATCTATAGCACTTTAGTAATTATTATTACTATACCATAAAGACTCCTCATTTTCGTTTTAATCTGCATTTCATATATAATTACGTACACGTGCTAAGTGTCATGCCTCAACCTTAATTAAAACTGGCTTCTCTTTAAATAAGTAATTGTGTGACTTCTCGCAAAGGAAATGCAATCATGGTCCGTTTGTAATGTAGCTTTACTTTTTATTAATGTAAAAGATTTTTTAAAGGAAATTGTGGTACAATACTTATTATATATATTATAATTATTTAGACAACTTGTATATTAAATGACAGAGCCCAACGGCAAAGATTTACCAATCAAAGCGAATTGAACACCAGAATTATTACGTTTCAACAGATAAGACACAAAAATCTTTGTTTTTAGGGTTTCTTACCTGAAAATAAAAAAAAGTGCATAATATGCCTGCAAACCTAAGTTTGACAATTTTTATAAATTGTACTTCTCATTGACCTACAATCCTGAAATTGGGACGGAACCCCCAGTGAGCGAGTCCGACTCGTATTTGATCTGTTTTGTTTATATTAATTTAATTCCTGCTTTCTTATATCATGAATCCTTATTTCTTATAGGTATTATTCTAATTTAGTGGCTACCTTACCACGCAGGCTAAGAAGCCTCGAGCCTAGGGTGGTAGATTGTTGGTTAAATTTGCACATCAATTTTTTTTTGCTAACTTATAGAAATTAGAAACTTTAAGTAAATTATTATCTTTGTATTATTAAGTTGTCTATGTATTGTGTTAACATTTAAGTGATCTCTTTCAAAGTATAATCTAAACTATCCTATAAAGATGTTTCTATGGCTTCTAATAAAAAAACAGGTATAAATAAAACGACAATATAAGAACAATATTTAATGAACCCGTAGGTAGCGGTCGTGGCGGCTCTAGAAGGGCAGTTGCGTGAGCAGCGCCACGCCGCGCATGATCCAGTGGTCGGGCGGCGCGGCGGTGGGCAGGCGCATGAACAGCACGTAGTTGGTGGAGTGGCCGGTGGTGGACAGCACGCCGCGCCGGTCGCCCGTCTTGTACAGCGGGCAGTTGTAGAACACGTCCGTGGGGATGTCCTCGCGCTTCAGCGGGATCAGCCACACCTGCGCGACCGACCTTATTACTCAGAGCAAGAATCGAATCCGCGACCGGCGCGTAAACTTAATAATAACAATAATAACAGTATGTTTAAATGCACACCAACCGGCGGGAATTCATCGTAGAGAACTTTAGGAATAGATTCATCCACGATATAATCCTCCATGTTCCAACGAGCGCCCTCCATGTACAGCCCACGTATGTACACGCCTTCTTCGGGTGGCGTCTCCAGCGTGAAGGAGCGCTGCACCTGTAATATACGCTTCGTCACCATCAACACATGACAACATTTTACCCTTGCACATCGCAGCAGCTCTACCTATTCACAATGCTTGTGGGTCGATTTCAACTCGGGAGAATGACAACATAAAGTGCGATGTTGCTTTTTGCCACTCAATACGCAATGTCGACCCTCTACCACGCACCACTATTTTTGAGACATTGCGTATTGAGTGGCAAAAACTAGGTTCCTTCTGCCTACTCTTCTATATGCCACATACAACGTGACGCTAAAGGAAATCTCCTAAATCATGTTCTTTGTTCGTTTTTCATTTATTTAGAGATTGCATTGCATGAAACATCATGTTTTTGTTCCGTATCAAGAAAAAAATATATATAAAATATTCAACATTCTCCGTGTGGAATTAAAATTTTCAACAATCGTGTTACATGTTTGTATATGTGAGTATACTTTCCTTAGATTAATTTGGTGGCAATTCTAAAAAAGTAATATAAAGTACGAAAATTATCATAACGGCACGTCTTTGACATTCTATGAAAGATATCCGTGTATGTAAATAATATTTTTATTAATATGTATTTTTTTTGGATCACATAATAAATCACGAAACTTAACGATATTTTATGTTTACGTCTGATCTGATCTTTTCAGATCTGAACTTACAAAAATCGCCCTGGGTTAGTTAGACAAGAACGTATTAGATACTTAGCGTATTAACGATATAATAAAATAGATCTCATATTTATAGTATTAAAACTAAAAACAATATTTTAATTTTAGAATAATTCAGTCATTACTTCTGAATTGTCTACTTAAATATTATAGCTGTTCTTTAATAAAATCCCATGCATTTAAATACATAAATCCAAGTTAAAAAATACATAAACGTTCGGACATTTTGTTAATGTATTATGCTCAAGTGTTGACTTTGCGAGTATACGAGTAGGCCGATACACCCTTTGGGCAGTTTTTAATTAATAATTGCTTTTGACAAAAATGTTCATTGAAATTCTCGTTTAAAGTAAAATGAAATACATTTTTCATCGCAATGCCTACAATTTCAACCCAATTACGAACAGCTAATTGGCATTTTATTGAAATTATTAAGAGAACAAAATGAATTTGCTTGTAAAGCACTCAACAAAAAGGTTACATGAAATTTAATTACACGAGCTTCCCCTGTTCTATTTTATTTTCCAGTTTTATTAAAACAACAGTAATAATTTAAGAATTTGTCATTGAAGAAGTGCCATCATTATATAATTTTTTTAATGAAAATATTGTTAGTATTGTTGCTAAAAAAAATATTATGGATATCCTACTCCGTACTTAATATAATAAATGTGAAAGTTTGTGAGGATGGACGTTAGTTTCACTTTCACGTAAAAACTACTGAACGGATTTGGATAATTATATTATACATCAATTATCTTACAGATATTTATAGAAATATGCTAAGACGAAGCTTATACATACATTTGATTTTTTGTTTACGTAGAAGTTTAATTATTTCTGTATTTATATTATCATTTCCTTTGAGATAGTTTCGCGATATGGGGCTGGTGTAGCAAAGACGAGTGTTAATGCATTGTAAAAGGACCTCTCAAGCCTTCACCTGTTGACGTATGTCCCAGGCAATTTTCCAAGCTCAAAAGTATTAATATTTGAATTTATAATAAAAAAAGTACAACACATCTAAATATTCAGTTTCTCATAGATCCTTTAATTATAAAAGAGGGACTCTGCTAGAGGGACTCTTAGCTATACTCAAACCTCATAATGGAAGGCGAGCTGGTCGATGGGTATGCGGTACTTGCGCGCGTAGCTCTGCTGCGCCGCCGTTAGGAACGCCTGCGGGAAGTAGAACCCCGACAGCCAGAACATCGTCGGCGGCCCGTGGCTGTGCCAGTGCTGCAAATGTTTATACTTGTTAAAAATTATTTATAGATGATAATACATAAAAACGTTCTAACAAACGTATAAAAATTTCAAGATATTTGGACGCTTTCCAAAGTACGCTACTTAGACTTTGGTAATTACATATTAAAAGTGTGTTTTTTGTACTAACCGCGTTATATTCTGAGTAAAATTAGTAACAAACCTGTAAAAATTCAAGCCTTTCAAGCAGATCATTGAAGTAAGAAGCGAGCGGCTTGAGCGAGGGGTAGCTCTTGCCGGCCCACAGCGCGGGGATGCGCCCGCGCACCATACTCGTCAACACCTCCTCCGTTATGTCCGTTAGAACACTTACACCTAGACGTGTTAACATTTACTAAATCCATTTACTTTATGAGTTATGTGTACTTAAACATTTTTGATATCCTACTACATAATATTTTGTATAAAGTTAAGTAACACAATATTGTAAATTAAAGTTTATATTTTTCTGTTGGTAATCCTTTTGCCAGTTTAGTTTGGTACAGTGGGAAAATGAGCTTAATGAACGTTTACCCCACTTATTTTGCTTATAAATTTTCTGCAATATTTATCAAATTTAACATATTACAATTTTTACCAATTTTAAAATAAATGCAAGACTTATATATTGTATAACCCAATTATCAAATAATATACCACGATCATACGTAGATTAGGTGTGGTACAGAGAATTTCACGTGATGATTTTAAAGGAATCTCGACGCAGAAAGAGGGAGAAGAGAGATAGTAAAAGTATTGTGATCTATAGTAGTCTTTTATAAATTATTTATGTATTAATGACATTTCATTTCTTCAAGGCAAAGTAGATATCGTAATATGGAACAGGTATGTTTTCAGGTTCGTTATTTAAAGCATAAGCTTGGACTTGCTTTTTTTTGTTTATTTACCCAAACCCATGTTTTTGTTTGTGGCCCGTGGTCTGCTGCTCGGGGGTCGCGCCCTTGTGTCCTGTGTGTGTGTGTGTGTATAGCTTACCTTGCACCGCGCCTATGACCGCCCTGGAGCTCGAGCGCACCACGTTAACGAGGCGCTCGTAGCGGGCCGCCTCCTGAATGACGACGATGGACATGGGCGTCATGTCGGCGGGCTTGATGTCGCCCTCGTGCGAGGGCCCGCGCAAGATCTGCTGCGGCAGGCGCGCCAGCACGTCCTCCGCCACGCCCATGGCCTGCTGCTCAGGGGTCGTGCCCGCGCCACCCGCCGCCATCGTGTCCTGCATATATGTTATATAATATTTTATAGCTTCCCGTTTGTTCCCGCATATAGCAATATCGACAGAGAGATCTAACAAATGTTAAGAGACTGAGTTGAAAAACTCCTATTCAGTTCCGCCAATCAACATAAAATGTCTTCAAATCACGCTCGCCAAATCATTTTCTAGTTGTCTTTATTATTCTAGCAAAAACGTCAGCATTATTGTTTGAAAACCTTATATTGTCGTGGACCCCATATATGTATATGTAAAAATTTTGAACATATGTGTAGGGTTACTTGATCAAAATAGCTATAAAATCTTTTTTACATTGATTGATTTAAAAGACAGACAAAGGTTAAAAGCGTGCTAAAAGCGAGATTAACACATCTTTGTGAATAATAAATGTTTTAAAAATATAAGCTCACCAAATATTGTTTCATGCGGTCCTTGTAACAAAATGAAATACATAATGATTAATGTGTTGAACAAAAATATAATAAATTTGTTGAAATTATATAATTTTTCACTCACCGTGCGATCCTTCAGTCCGACGATGATTGATGAATGAAACAAACAAGATAATGAAAGTACACTTATTCTATTCTAATAACATTTAACTTAATGCTTATAATTTTAAATGTTTTTCTATAATTATTATTAATCTAAAATACCACCAAAGAAAAGATACCAAAATTATTACTATATTTGTTGAAAATACTACTATATTTATTGCTATTATCATTGAAGATCTAAGAGTAAAGAAGTAATTCTTCCTAATATAATATGATAGTCAGATATATAACGTACTTGGGTAAGTACAGCAGTATTGAGCAGATCCTCAGCCTCGCGGAAGTGTTTGGTGATGTCGGCGTTGGTGTGGAAGCCGAAAACGCTGGGCGGCGTCGCCACCGGCATGGAGCGCGCGAACGCAATGAAGTCGCCGTGCTCGCGCAACGTGGGGATGTAGTATGTGCCTTTATGTACGTGCAAATATGAGAAGAAACACTAGTCTCCACTACCCATTAATGCACCCTATGATGATGCACATGGATAGGTCCTAAGGTTGCCCATCGGGTTACAGTGATTGAAGCAACTAACCTAAGTATGTGTTTAGGAAACCCATTTGATTTAGTTCACTCAACTCACTCAACAGTTAGGTTTAGAAATTATACGTATAATTTTTTATCTTAATATGAATTATCTTTTGATATGTACTTAATGCCTAATGCTATAAAAATGCTTGTAGATATAAATTTAACGACGGCTTCCACAAGGTTTTGTTAAGTTACTTTGACAATTAAACGCCTGTGATAGTTAATTGAATGTATATATGTATTATGTATATTTTGAATAGATAGGATAAACAAGAATTTTAGATAATGAAAGCACTCACCGGTCGGATCTAGTGAATATTTCTCATCGCCGATAGCGTCGGGGTTGTAGAACTTGTACAGAATGGTGTTGAGACAGCGGCGGTCCCAGTCGTCGGTGACGCGGCCGCCGTAGTTGCACTCGCCGGTCAGATATCGTAGCGCTACGAATTGTACGTCCTGCGTTCATATATATTGATGAATAATAATAATAACCGACCGAAGAACCTAATTTATAACTAAACTAACATTTATACTAAAAATATTCTCCACATGGAGAATATAAATTACTATAAATGTTGACCCAGTCTGAGATTTGAAGCATAAATGATAAAATACAACACATTAATAATAAAATACATTTTGATATTAAAATAATTTAAAAAAAGGAAAAATTATGGAAACGACTATTACCGGATTATTAAGCATGAGTATCTTTTCTGTAATAATAAACGATAACATTCGTTTATTATTACAGAAAAGATACTCATACGAATGTTATCGTTTATTATTACAGAAAAGATACTATAAATATATACTATAAATATATCACAAATATTTGTAAGTGCGTTAGCAAATAAATATTTTCAAGAATAATAAAAATTTAAATTTTATTTAGAGCATCGCCCGTCGAGATATCTATATGGATATAAGCTTAGATCCAGCTGTGTCCGAAGCCCGTGACGTGAATTGTAACTCGCTTCATGTTATAAACATAACGTTTCATATTTATACACATGTAGGACGATACGGGTTGCTTTTATTTGTACAATAACATTTATTATTACATACCTATATAGAGTGAATTTATTTAAACATCTATTTATATAAGTTAGACCATAAAATAAAGATGATATTTTAGTTTGTCCAACATATAGGAAATATATTTTTATTAATATTTTCATTATATACGTGTTACTCTTATATTAACACGAATTTTAATTTCTAATAAGTATTTACTATAAACATATAAGATTCATTAAATATTTGTATAATTTACAATTAAAAAAATTAGGAAAATAAAAAGTACCTTTACATTTTTTACCGCATAGCAGAATATGCTAACTAGATTCCCCTTACCTATTGTAAAGACACTTCGCCCCACACTTTCCACATATTCTTAGAGACATGTGTGTCGAATGGCGGAACTCAACCGCGTTTTGTCTACCAGAACAAAGAAATTAAAATAATTTAAATATATTCATTTTTTCGAGTAACGATCGGACCCATAGCCGCCGCGTATACAGTAAGACGCTATCATACTGCGCCCTCGAACTGCGACCACAAAAACGTTTTAAATGTAAAAAAAATCCCAAAAATACTTACATCATACTCATTAAGGAACATATAAAGTTGTGTAACACTAATTCGTAGATCGGTTTCATTGAATTCGTAACGTATGTTCCACCCGAGGGGTCCGAACTGACGTCTCTCCTGCACCACCGCGTGGAAGAAGCACAAGGCGAAGAGGAGCTTCTTAAATATCTCCGATTGTTTGTTGCCTTCAAACCATTCGAGGTCGTTGATGGGATCGCTTTGGTAGGAACGAGCGATGTTTGCCCGGAGACCTGTAATTTATGTATTTTTTTTAAGCTTCACTCTGTATAAAAAATATAGCAGGGTAGGCAGAGGAGACTCTCTGCCCCTTCTTTTTCACCTAATTTTTTAGACATCGCGAATGATGCTTAGTGCTTTCTCTTCTTATCAAAGTGAGGAAACGAAAAAAACGTCGTCTCCATGGGAATCGAGTCTACAACCGTCAGTATTATGTAGAACACGCATTCTCTAATTATGATTGAGATAATTAGTTGTCAATAGGTACAAAATTTTTACCATGTTAAGTTGACTCTACTGACTCTAGCTAATAAAATAACCTTGTGGAGGTTCATTGGTCATCTTAACTCCGTTTTGCAGCACGTAGACGGGGAAGTGCTCCGCCGGGTACGACGTCAGCCACAGTCTGAAGTCGGGGTGCGTTGAATCTGGCGTTAGGCCTTCGCAGATCTTAATTAAATAGTAGAAAATTTAAGTAACAAAAGCCATTAAATTATTAATTACTTTTTAATTTATAAGAGAAAATCTTGTAACTAATAGTCTTAGGTTAAAATCTGTCACAAGCTTAAATATAAACATTAATAACATAACATTAATTAACATTAACATTAATTTATATATTACAATGAATGTATTAATAATTGATATATATTTAGTCGAAAAGCAGGCCAGGAAAAGCGTGCGACTGTAGTCGCGACAAGTTGAGATTCCCACTCGAAAACTTAAGGTTCCCATGTTTCTTCTGAATAAACTATAATAAATAACACATTTAATTATTTTCATAATAAACCTTTTCCAGCATCGGCATCCAACTTTTGGCCAAGTGACAATTTTGCAGTACAACCCACGTGCCGCTGCGGACGCCCTCGTCTATCAGCTTCACCGCTATCGGGCCCTGGCCTTGTCCCAGGGACAGGGAGAACAGACGTGACGAACCAAAACCCTAAGTTAATTTAATATAATATATTACTATATTTTAAATAAATTATAAAAATAGTAGAATAGACCTGTATAATAATAATAATAGTACCTGATCATCAGCAAATTTAAGTAGTGTACCCATAGGATCAGACCCCGGAGTCAGTACAAATAAGAGAGGAATACAACAATGTGAGTCAGCGTAAGAAGACGCTAAGTCAAACAATGGTGGCTCCACGAACTGACGACCCATTTGAGCTAAAACAAATTTACGATATTAAGATTATTCTAATAAAGAATAATTGCGGAAAAGTGATGTTTAAATATTAAAAGTAACCTTCGACAAAGTTTTGCACAGCCGGCACCATCATATCTAATCGCATGCAACGTAGTACCATCATTTTCTGAAATAGTATATAAGTATTTAATATTTACAGTAGTTTTTTATGTCTTATTAGTTCATTTGTTACTTTTAGGGATTCGCACATTTTAAGCAAAAAAGGTACCTTTATAAGATTAATTTGTTGTCCGTCTGTCTGTCTGTTAAGAGCCTTTATCTTAGGAACGCTTAGAGATATCGAATTGAAATTCAAACCATATACTGACATCTACGGTCCTTGATTTTCTGAAAAAATATTTTTTCTTTATTTACTTAAAAAAAGATATGGTTTATTTTGCAAAAAAACGCGTATTTCGACAGTATAATGGGAATCAAAATTCATAAGTACTTCCCGTTGACCTAGAATAGTTCAGGGAAAAATCTGAAAACTATACATTTGTAGTTAAATCCTGAAATAAATAAGTTCTAACAAGTGTATAAGAAATTAGACGTAACTTGACATATGACGTAGTGCATAGTGCTTGGTCCGTTTCTAACAGGCGAGGTTTCGAGTCTTGCTGTGTAATTTTTTTATAGATCTTCCATTACTTTTAAAATCTTTATTGTAAAACCATAGAAAACTTTATAAACATGACGATACCTCAAACATATCAAGTCGGGTGTCCCAGGGCTTCGGTAGAGGCTGCACGTGCGCGTCGCCCGTGTTGCAGTACTCCTCCCACTTGTGAGAGTGCGACGTGAAGTGGTCGACGATCCCGTTAAACTTGTCTATCTCATTTAACCTGAGTTTAAAGTTGTAAAGGTTAAAAAAGATGTTCTAAATCAAGGTGTGCAATAGCAAGCAGTTAAAATACCTAAATACAAACAACTAACCCATTAAACTCCGCCCAAGCCTGTGGACTGAGGAAGGTGACGGGGTTGGGCGGCACCACGCGTGGCACAGCGCCCGCCAGCAGGAACATTACGTTGGACTGCAGCAGCCGGTCCTCCGCCACCATTATTGTCACCGTGAGGAGTAAGGAAAATACCAATTTATCCTAAAATGTTAGTTTTATATTCAATAAATGTTACGATTGAACATTACAATACTCTCCCTCAATATCTTAACGAATATTATAATGTTCGTCAATAAGATATTCAAAGAGAATTGAGAATTATCATGGTGAGTAATCGACGTTAAGAAGCCATTTTTGTTTATAGATTATTTAATATAACAGCATTTCCAGATAGCTCTCCAGATCAATCTCAAAACTTAGAGTTTATATACGGGCCTAAGACGAGTAAGACGTCAAATTATAATGAGTATTATAAAAAAATATATATTTCAACTAAATGGCGTTTAATATTCATTATTTTGTTAAATATTATTAAAGGTACACAAATAACACACCTTTTCGAATAAGCTCCTACATATATTAGCATATAATGAGTAAGTAAAATGCGTGCGCAGTATGAAAAGTCGCTCTTCGATATCGTCCACTTTCTCCGTGTTGTCGATGCTCGCCGTGAACAAGCCCTCGAACCATCCCAGCGAGTATTGGTACATGGGGTCGATGTGGGCGAGGGATGCTAGTTGATACAAAATAATATTATATTAAGGAAAATTATATAAAATAAATCTAAGAAAATAGTTAATTATATGTATAAGAAAATATGATAATTAAATGAATTTTATTTGGTTAGTCTATCATATAATATTCTCGTTATCCTGTTACATTTACAGAACATTATTTGACATAGAAAAGGCACAGATGAAGATGAGCTTGCAACCTAATTGGTATGTCTGGCTGGCTGTCTCTGTTTTCTGTAGGTATATAAATATTTGTTAGTTTTCCTAATCACCTATTTGAATGTTAACTAACACTTGGTTACCTATTAGGAAAAACAAATTAGTAGAATGTACTGCAATGGGCACGTAGTCGTTTCTGGCTACATCTATCTGTTTTTCAGTAATCATAGCCACTTCTTGTTTTTCTTTGATCTCATTAGCCATATCTTTAGCTGAATTCAAAATCTATCAAAAAAATAAAGTTTAATTAAATTTTGACAAAAAATATAATCCTCCAGTCTTTTTAATTGACTTCATTATAAGCACAACTGTAATAACATAAGTATACCTGAACCGCCTCCTCATCCTCCAGCAAGTGCTCGGACGTGGATAGCACATTGAGAATCTTCCGCTCGATGTCCTGCAGCAGGCGGCGGTGCTCGGCCCCCTGTGTGGTGAGCTCGGCCTTGGCCTGCTGCAGGTCAGGGCGCTCGCGCGCCACCACGCGCGCCAGCAGCTGAGCCTGCAGCCCATCCGCCGCCAGCATAAAGTTCACGAGCGTCACGCGCACGCCCACCTCCGGCAGGTAGTGCGGGTTCGCGAGCTTTGTGCTTATGTAAAGTCTGTAGTGATATGGTAACTTTATATTTTTAATATGTATTCCTCATTAAATTAGCTTTCTAAAAAAATAGTTTTTATCTTGTGAAAAGAAGTTTTAACAAAAACGCAAATATATATTTTTGTTTTGTATGAAAACAATTAATAGTGTACATATAAACTTTTAAAACTTATATAAAGGGAGGAAGCTACCGCGCCACCCTTCACCTTACGGAAATCTTTAATTCTGCTATGTATTAACTAACGCCCAATGTTAATAACCAATCCTAATCCAAAAATTGCTACCATAGATTGAAATAGACAGAGATGGAGGTAGGCATGCAGGTTAGTGATTGGATAGACATGTCGGACAGTACGAGATAGACGTTAACTGGAGATAGGCGATACATTATTAATATTGGGCGTAAATAGATTCAATGTTTTTGATTGAGACATAGGATTTAAACAAATATAATTTCAAAATTATTTTCCTGATCGCCTCCAGCGTGCCTAGTAGCGTGCCTTCTACATATATGCTACTCATAAATATATAACTTATTGATTTATTTAGTATTTCTTTAAAACGTATATTTTTTAAATTACGTATAAATATTTTATTTTATTTGTGTTTTTGTTGTTTATTTAATGTTAAAAATAACTAATAATAAAGCTAACTAATAATATTGTGCTGCAATCTTACTTGAAATCTTTACTATATTCAACTATAGTATCTCCTATCTTGATGCAGAGAGCGCCTCCTTGTCTGAACGTTTGCTGCTGTAGGAGTGGTTCTAACATTGGATCTAATTCCTCTAGCACATTTTCCAATAATACCTACAAATATGAACACATATAAGATTTATAAATACGATAAAAATTCGGCGAAAAGTGGGGAACGGAGTATCTCTTAACACGAGGTTCCCTCTGCCTACTCTGCTGTTTGCGAGATACAGCGTATAGTTGATTTTTTTTTTATAATTACTTAATTAATCGACTTAATATTTGGCCATCGTGGCGCAGTGGGACAGCGTCTGACATATGAAAGATCTATCTCATAGAAATTATTTTCATTTCTCTGCTGTAGTAAGACAAAATTCCACCACTCAACGCGTAATGTACCAAAAATTGGGCATTGCATGGGGAACGAAGTGAGTCTTAAGATTAGGCTCCTTCTCCCTATCTTGCTGTAAAAAGAAAAAATGTGAAGCTGTCTTTTATTTATGATACCGGTTGTCCAAATTGTACAGCATTTTCCAGCACGCGGCCGAGGTCCGCCTGCGTCATTCGTACGACGCTCAAGTTGTTGGGTTTCTCCATGTTCTTGACCCAGCGGTTGGCTTGACCCTGAGGGTCGATCATAAGTGGCCAGCGGCGAGCCGTCCTGGAGGAAAAATCGAAGGTATATTAGTATTTTATTAGTTTGATATATTTTTACACCTTTTCTTTATAAACATACAAGCCTGCTTTCTTTCTTTTAATAGCCATAGCCCAATAGTAGATTAGGTAACCATATGAATTAATAAAAAAATAGAAATCTCCTATAAGACGTACCACGTGACAAAAATTATACCAGGCACTTACATAATAATAATAGCACTCTCAACACTGAAGTCATCAGCGGGCAAGCCGTCGATGTTCCACTGCTGGATGGTAACGGGCTCCCCGAGAGATATAATTAGGCTGTAGTCGAGAGTGCACACGATACCACAGTCGTGACAGGCTAGGGCCCACTTCTTGACCTATGTAAATAATTGTAAAAGATACAAGGGATTTTATTAAACGTATTCTATTCTGTAAACAACATTTTGATAAGTTATTTTATTTTATATCTTCCACTGTTTAATTAATTGTTCTATACAAATTATACTCAAAGTGAAAAAATATAAGTTACCTGTTCATTCCTAAACGTAGCTGTGAATGGTCCTAGATAGGCTATGATGCCAGCAGCGATTAATATGTCACCTATAACGTTTTAAATATACAAATTTCAAGTATTATAGCCTTTGTATAAATTAACGTCGTCGTCGTCGTTGCCTAGCAATGAAGGCAGGCTGTTTTGATGATGATGATACTGACAAATTAATGCCATTATTGTGGAATTTTAATATGCTTAACTACATTCGATAGCTTTGACTTCAAATTTATTTTATGGGAATGATTCGTAATATGTATATTGCTTTTCTGCAGTAGGTGTAATCCAAATGAGATTTAGTATTAGTATCCGTCAGTAAGCTGCCACTCAGTAAGTATATACTGAGTGGCAGCTTCAATAACTTACCAGTAAGCGAATTGTAAGTTTCGCGCAATGATTTTGCTATCATGGTCCATCTGGTCTTCTCTCCGCCTAAACCTGATATTAGCATCTCTGCTCGTTTCAATTTATTACTGCAGTCCATTACTTCGTCATCCAAAAGTTTTTGCTGACGGTTTTGTTCTGATAGAGCTTCTTCTAGGCGACCTAGTTTCTCTTGAACCTAAAAAGGGAACCACTCTAAAATTATAATATTATATTTATTTTAAAAAGTAGGTAGTTGTTCAAAATGTAACCTCTTTCAATTGCGCCTGCTTGACAGCGAGCGCGGCCATGGCCTTGTCGTAGACGGCCTGCGCCGCCGCAAGCCGTTGCTTCTTCGGCGCTACCACCTTGGCCACTTTGTCGTATTTCGTCATCGCTATTACCCACTTGCACATGCCTAGATTTATTTAAAATGTAATATGTTGATTATTGTCCCTTAAGTTGATATTTTTAGCTTCAGGTTTTATCTATATATAATAATTTTGTACTTTAATAATTCGCAATTCTTATACTATGAGTGAATATGTACATAATTATATATATGTGTAAATAGGTGTTAAGGTGTTAAAAAGATATTAGATATTTGTCAAAATATAAACAATGTGTTGTTAAGATTTGCTTGGCGCAACTCATAGCCGCGTAATCAATCATGTCATTTAACAAAAACATCTGAAGTAACCTTCAGCGGCTACAGAGACAGCTCTAATCTTCTCTGGCACGAAGCCGTCGTCCTGCATCACGGTGTTCATCAACTTCTTCATAACCGGCGGCGGGATGTTGTCCTTGTCGTAGTTCTGTAGCGACTCGAGGAACTTTATGTCGTTAAGTATCTTCTTGGAGGGACCCCAGAAGTCTTCTATTGTTCCCACTCCGGACGGGTTCGGTATTTTATCTGGTTTAACTTCCTATAAAGTCAGGGTTATTTAGCATATATCATATAAAAATCTATAATAGTATGTAAAAAAAATGAAAATCAGCCCTTCTGTATTCAGAGGGAACCTAGATGTTAAGACACTCCGTAATGTTTAATGAAAGTATCACTTACCGGATCATCCTATGAATGCAATATAAAAATAATATATTAAATATTGTTAATAATGTTAGATTATAATATATTTTCTGCCAAATTGTATTAATTAAAAATAAATATTCGTTTTAAGAACTAACTCTCTCTTCATAAATTAATTTAAATAAATTCGATTTAATTTTTATCTTCATTTACTTACACAAACTATATATTTTTCAAACTATATATTTAAATTCCACTTACCTTCAAAATACAAATAGCCTCCATGACAAGTTTGATGCCTCTGGGGGGACTCTTCATGGTCTTGATAAAGGTGATGTCCTGCGGCGTGAGCGTGTCGAGCGCCGCCAGCGCCGCGTTCAGAATCGGCATCGCCTCGGCCAGGTCCGCGTCGCACTCGTCCTTGATGCCTTGAGCTTCTTGCGCCTAATATATAATAAATAAACATCACATTAATAGAAATAATATACGATCTATTTTTGAGGTTCACGCTGTATAAATATATGCGGGTAGACAGAAGGAACTAGTGTTGAGAATTACGACACACCGTTCCCACACACCAGCCAATTTTCGAGATATAGTGTGTTGAACGTGACGTTTTATTTTGATACGAGGGATAGGAAGTGAAAATAATTGATACCCCCGAGTGGAAATCAAACCCACAACTATCGAATTTACAGGTTAATCACTGTCTGGTACTGTATCACTATGCCAAGACAGCCTCACACATTTTTTTCGTCGAAGCTATCGTAGCGTAGTGGGGCAACTTCTGACTGTAAACCCAGTTTTCATGGGTGCAATTCTTAAAATCTTTCATTTCTCAATTAAACTTGAGTTATATAAAAATCAATATAAAGCGCCATGCAACCCGAAATATTTCGTTTTTATTTAATTCCCGAAAAGTAGTCAGTTTTCTTATAGTTTGATTCGATGCTATCTTACCTGTTCCGCAGCAGCTGCCTGATCGACTAACACTTCAGCTTCAACGAGGGCCACTCCCTCTTTCTCCTTCTCGACTTTAGCGGTAGTCTCGGCCACAGCTGCGGCCCCCGCGGCCAGCTTGGGCTGCAGCACCTCCAGCGCCTCCTGGAGGGCCGCCACCGACTTGGACGCGATGGCGAGCTGGTCGAGACCGGTGATGTACCGCTTTTCACCAGTTAACAGCTCTCTGAATATATAATGCTAGCGTTGATTTTAGAATGTAAAAAAAGAATCTGTTTTTTTATATAAAACAATGCGAGTCGGGCTCACCCACAGAGAGTTCCCTACAAAAATTGGAAGTCTCGTGCTTCTGAATTTCAAATTTAGCTTAGCTAGAGCCCTTGCATCCGATACCTCACCTGAGCTAGTACTTAATAAGTATATTATTTAATTATATAAAACCGTGGATCTAATTATATGATTTGAATTTCAACTCGATATCTCCAAGCGTTCCTGATATAAATGCTCTTGACAGACAGACAGACAGACGGACGGACAACAAATTGACCTGTATAAGAGGTTCCTTTTTTCCTTAAAAGGTACGGAACCCTAAAAAGATATATTTTACTTTAACGTCACTGGAAAAACGTCATTTACTCACGTTCGTTTCTTCCCTAAGAGCGATTTGAACATATTGATGAGTTCCAAATACGCAGTTGGTGTGACGTAGTTATATCGCTTCAATCGAAGCAGAAACTGTTTGGTCAGCTCCTGCGTGTCGGTGTGGAACATTTGGCACAGTTTGATGGCCGTGTCTCTCTCGAGCTCGGTCAATTCTATGTCTTTTAAAAACCGAGTTGCGACCGCGAGTAGAGCGTCTGGTGGCCATTCCTGTTATTGTTATATAGATATGTATTTTACACAATAAAAACAAAATATATGTACATTACAAAAGATTATGGAGAGATTACTGAAAACGGGGGAACGAAAGTGTTTTAATGGGATATGGAGTATTTTAGCACTAGGTTCCCAGGTTCCCTCTGCCTACTCAATTGTGTGCGGGATACAGCGTGAGGATAAAAAAAACAAAAAAAATATAGAGTTTCTTGTCGGTCGCTGTGGGTTCAATTCCCTATCGGGGAAATGAATTATTTTCATTTCTCCGCTATGGTAACAAACAAGACAAAGCACTGCGTTTATTCTGGCTATCAACACGCAATGTCTCGAAAATTGAACAAAAAATAGGGAACGTTCAACACTAGTTTCCCTCCGTTCATCCTATTATAAACGGGATAGAGCGTGAAATTTTATAAAAAGTATACATAATAAGTAGTTATTTTTCTAGATACATGCATAGAATACAAAATGAACCTGAAACCAATCAATAGTGCAGCAATTCACAAGCGATGGGAACTTTCGTATGCGAGTACGAAGCGACGTGCCGGCGGGGGACATCGCCAACACTATGTGCAGCTGATCGCGCACTATGGACACGAAGTACGCGTACAGGGCGGTCGGGCTGCCGTCTGTTTGTAGGGATTTGTCGCGTTGACGATCAATCTGGTGATATTATACAATTATGTGTTCCGTATATAAATGAAAAAACACACAAAAAAATATAAAACAAACAAATACACTTAAATCTATCTATCAAATGAAAAGTAAGAGGGAAACATACCAATTAGAAAGAATAGTTTAGGTCATAGCTAAACTTACCACACGCATTTTCTCACAAAGTTCTGCTTTCTCGTCAGCAACGAAAATATTTGGTACTTCCCCTGAATTAAGCATGTTATTTACATCTTCTAGAAAGCCCTCTTCTTTTATCTGGATTTTAAATACGTGAGCAAATATATTAAAAAATATTTTATTTAATTTACAACATTTATTGCTATAAAAAAAATACTTACTTGTGATTCTATAAACAAGAACACCATATGTAAATCAGGAGTACTCGACTTTCTTAATAATGTTTTCAAATCTTCACGCCATTCTGTTTTCCCGTATGTTCTGCTCATTTCAACCTGTTTTAAAACAAAATCATTTCGATTTCTAAACGAATGTTCCGGTTTAACACTAAGTATTATATTAATATAAATACCGTCAATTTAAATTCCAAAACACAAAGAAATATAAATAAGAAATAAAAGTTTTGTTTATCACCATTTACAGATTTAGATATACAGGTTAGCTATGAAGTTGTGATTTTTTTTAGGATGCCACTGTTCCCATCTAGATCAGTATAATAGTAGCATACAGTATCCACCTTTCATTATTGGTAAATAGTATGGTAGTATGAATATTGTGGATATATCTAACCTGGAACAGATCATACTCATTGATGTGAGCAGCGAGTCTGGTGAGCGACTGCCTGCCGGAGCCGCCGAGTCCCACCAGCAGCGCGTGCGATCGGGGCTGCGTCAGCACGCGGCACACACGCGACACGTGCTCTATTGCGAATCTAATATACGAATGTTATGTTAATGAGAATGTTGAGCTTATGTATGATACACTTTTAGAAGTAAAAAAGTCAGTTTTACAATATTATGTATCTTATTTTTTTTCACATATAGTAGGATAGGTAGAGGAAACCCAGTGGGAAGATACTCCGTTCCCTAAGCATCGTCTGATTTCTGCAATATTGGTTGTTGATAAGCGGAACTCAACGCCAGGCACCATCCTATTACTAGAGCTAAGAAATGAAATAATTCATTGAACCGAGTGGACCACCACCGTGCCACAATCGCATAATCGATAGTCTTAATACAGGTTAAATACAAAGTTAATACAATTTAAAAAACTATACTATAATAAATTGTACATATAATAATAAAAAATAATTGCACATAGATCACCTGAATAACACAAGGTTCATTGGTTTCTTCGACATATTGTTGAACTCCACGAGATAAGCATCTACTGTAGAATTTAAATGTTCCATATTCACGGTTTCCATATAGAAGCGAGTGTCGACTTTTGGATTAGCGAAGTCACAATATATCAAGTTGCGTAGATGTAAGTCAGTAATCTAAAATCATAAGTTAAAAATTTGCTTGCGTAAAATATAAACATACAAACAACTATTAACATGACTATAACTTACAATTTCAAAAATAAATAAATAAAATGTAAAAATATAGAAGAGACAAATTTCTAATATAAATTGATCTACCATATCATTAGGTCCCTCCAGCAACCTGCCAAGTAATTTGTCAAACTCATCATTCAAATGTAAATGCGTGGCCTCTCTCAGACATTTAACCAGCCAATGGCGGTCTCCATCTTCCGTCAGGCGGTCAGAGAACACTCGCAAACACTCGTGGACCCATAGTCTTTTGATGGACTGTAAGTCTGGTGTTACTTCTGGTACAGACAGCAGGACGCCCTGATAAAAATTTTAATACGCTTTTGTATTAAAATAAATAAATAAATACATTCAAGAAATACAAATTTCTCACCATTGGTAAGCGTTATAATTTATTATTAACCAAATAAAAGGAAACAATAAATAGAAAACATTGAAGTCAAATTTAATATAACACGTACCAATATAACTTTAGAGAAATCACGTAAATTGAACGTGTAATGCGACTTCGACGGCGTTGGCAATAAGTTCAACCTACACTGTTTGTACACTTCCAATGTCGCTGATACTATCTCATCAATACAAGGATCGAATTCCTTTGAAAATCCTCTGTAACAATTGTGTAAAAGCATATATCAAGTTTTTTTTATTATAAACAAAATCAACGATATTAGATCTTTAAATTAGATCTTTGGAATGTAAACTCGTATAATTTCTAAAGTTTATTTCTAACACATAAATTATTTTTTGAAATTTAATTGTAATTTTTTATACACTTGTATTTACCTTGTATCTAAATGCCAGAGCATTATTCTGCCGAAAATAACTTTAAGAGTCTCATCATCGAATTCATCTATGCAAAAGAACGTGAAGTGTCGTGAAAAACGTGGGGTAACAAGTTTGGCGCCCGGCGTGGGCTTACCCATTGCACACATAAACTAGAAAACAAAAGAATATTATAATTATTTTGAGAACCATTACAAAAACCACTCAATATATATATATATATTTATTTATTTTGCTAACATATATCGATATTAAATATGCGTACATATTCAATAATATATGAAAAACTTCCCAATTTTTATTATTCACAAACACACAACAGCACAGCAGAGTAAAATTTAAAACACATATCAAACCTGTACATCAATGAGATGCATAGCCACATTGGTCTTCCTGTCGTACCAGAGGCCGAGGTCGATGCCCTGCCGCAGCACCTCGATGGGTGGCTGCGCGCCGTACGTCTCCGCCTGCGGCATGCTCACGTCGTCCACGAACACCACGCAGTGGCAGCCGATGGGCGGACCGAACACGCCTGCCGAATGTTTCTATTATTGGAGACTGTATTTACGTGTCATGAAAGCAAGTTTGTATATGTACAAACGGCGTGTTTGTATGTGTCCACACATATGATATGACATCCACATATGTGATAACACATCCATATTTGATTGTACATCCACACAAGTTGTCATCACGTTGAATTTGTTGTCATCACGTTACGTTGACGGATACATTTAAATTTACACTAATTGATCATTATATCACTTAAATGATCATATCAAGTACTTTACACGGGATGAACTTGACAGACAGAGAGAAAATTGTACTAAAATACTTCTTTCTACACTTTCAATATATTTAAGCTTAATAAAAGAAAGATATGGCTGAAAGAAAGGTAACAAGTGAAAACAACACAAAGATATAATAAAAAGATATCTTTAATAATATAACCTTTTCTCCTTTTATCCAATTTGCCCATAATTATATCCTGTGTTTGATTACAATTAGTTTGTGCTGAGAATGCCATTATGAGAGCTTTGTATACTTTTGTGTCAACTCTTTTCACTAGATAGTCCTGTAAGAAAAAAATATCATATACAAAAAAAGTTCATTTAGAGTAACTGTAACTTCTCATTTTTTAAAATATATTTACAATAATGTAAGAAGATTTCCCAGTTCCCGTAGGTCCCACCATCATAACAGCTTTATGGTGTGTCACCAGCAATTTAAAAAGCGCTAGATATCGTACACTGTCTAAGGTAGTGACTAATATTTGGTTAGGAGGCGTGTCTCTACTTATTGGCGGAGCTGCTACTACGTCATCGTACCATGGCTTCCATTTGCCTTTACCCTGAAAAGAGTTTAATATAGACCAAAATTTTTTTACTTAACTTTTCAGTAATATTAATACTTTATTCTGTGTTATAATTTTTAAATGATTCTAATAAGTTAATTAATAGTAATAACTAAACATATAAATTAAAAATGCAATATGCAGATATTACCTCTTTAATAAATCTGTAGTCGTAGACACTTCCTTCTTTGGGTATTGTAAATATGTATTGTTTTTCTGGTTTGCCAATTTCTTTCGGGTAATTTAATGCCTCTAGTACTTTTGGAGGGAATTCTTTTTCTAATAAGCCTCGGAATAGCATGTCGAACTTAAATCGACCGTTACTTTCTAGAGTAGCTCCAATCGACCATATCGTTGAAAAGAAAAATACGCCCTGTTGCAAAATTGTTGCAAAAAATAGAATTTGCTAAGATTGCTATCAACATTTTTTTTTTCTTTTTTATCATCTTATAACTAAATGAGATATTAAAAATTATGCAATTTTTCTCGCTTTTGTCCTGTTACCCGAGCAAGGAGATGAGAATAATTAATACCTTCAAATGACAATTGTCCCCAATCGTCGCGTTCATAGCGGGACACTATACCACTGCTCTACGACGACTTTTAAAAAAAATAACATACAAGCATAAATACTAATTACACTAAAAATGTATTTTAAATGTTACCTCAAGTTGTGCTCTTATGTCGAGATCCGATAACTGCTCTACATATTTTTCATCATAAAAATCATCCATGAAGGTGTCGAAAAGGTTCATGCATCCTTTTACCAAATTAGTGCGCGATGTAATGTACATTTGCTGGAAGCAGTAGCAAAGTTATTAAATATTAGTATTTTGAAATTTTATATATCAATATAAAAATTGGAACTCGAGTAGTATAATAACCATTTTATAAAATAAGTGCGTAATTGGACCAATTGCTCAATTCACTATTTTAATTGTTAAGGGCGTTTAGAATTACAAAAAAAAATGTTATGAATATTTTCTAAACCAAATACCTTCACTTGTCCAGACAGCTCCACTAGCCAAAGCAAAGGTGACACAAAGCGGTAGTACAATATTCTAATGTAACTTCGGTTAAAGCCGTGAAGTGTTGATGGCAGAGTGTTCAGCCACGACTCTAGGAGACATTTCCAACCGAGACCTTTTGGCTCTAAATATATCATTCCACAACGAGACACCTGTATAAATTAATAATTTATCATCTGCCTATATAAATGTGTATAATAATTTAAAAATTCTTTTCAATATAAACATTGGCTCGAGTACGATTTAAACCTACAATCTCTTCAATAAATAAATGAATAAATATCTCTTAAGTAAATGAACGCATACAGCAGGGTAGGCAGAGGGAACCTAATACTAAGACACTCCGTTCCCCACGTCATGTCAAAAAAAAACATTATTCATAATATAGGTTTACCGTGGCTGGCGATGCTGCTTCAAGGTCCATTGGCTCAAAGATAAGATTCGTAGTAGGCGCAAGCTGGATGATCTCTCCGCTCATCAGACACAACTTCTTGTTATCATCTAATACTGTGTTTAAGTTTTCTATCCAAATTGCATCCACAGGTCCGTCAAACACGAGCCACTTTCTATTAAAATTATAAAATAATATCAGTTCTACGCTGTATCCCGCACACAGCAGGGCAAGGCAGCAATTTCTCTATACTTATACAGGCTTAGAATGTAAACCGATTAAATCGCTTTTTTGTTTTTTCGTTACGAAATTGACCTTTATTTTATTTCATACAGTAGAGAATTGAAAATTCTTTGTGCTTCTGTGCACATATACACAATTTCTTGTCTTTTTTGATAATTTGCTTAATATAATGTTTGCAGGTTTACACTCTAAGCTGACGATATGATACTATTAAAAAGCACAAATTACCTATTATCATTAGTGGAAACAGCAAACGCTCTGTAACTGACGGCGAGGATACCATCGGACCACTCGTGCGACACCGGGTCGAACTGACCATACAATTGTCCCATTGTTATTGATTTTGGGTTTATCACCGTCCACTCTACCGGATTTTCGTCCATCAAACCCTAAAAATAATAAATTAATAATAAACTATTTAATATACATATGAAATAAATATGATAATTCTATATAACATCAATATTTCGAATACCTATATTAGATTTTTTAGAGGTATACAATAGCATCTCCTAAAAATATTAAAAATGAAAAAAATACCTTTTCTGAAACTAATCCCAAGGCATGTCCGAGAGCGTGGTAGCATTTGGTTTTCCCAGAAAACGGGAAACCAACCAACATAAGACCATGCCGAACTAGAATCATTTCATACAACTGCAAAACCTGTATACAGATAATTGTATGTTAGAGATATTTAAGCAAAAAAACACGAATTTTAAGATTATAAGATGTCGACAGCAAGAAATAGAATACAAACCTTTTCAATGAAAAATTCATTGGGCTGCAAATTTAGTGGCACGCACACTTCTTTGAGACAGGAGACGAGGTGTGGCAGTCCCGGCTGTGGTAATGGCAGTCCCGGGAACAAGTCCCCGATTATACCCTAAAACAAAAAAGTATAACTAGCTTCACAGCATCACGCTTTGGCCTTACTAGCAGGGTAACCTGACAGAGGTAACCGTATGTTAAGACACTCTCTTTGTCACTTAATTTCCGAAACATAACGTGTTGAGTGGCGAAATACACGCGTAGTCCACCAGAGCGAAGAAAAATGTATCATCCCTCCGAGTAAATCGGACCCTTAGCCATCGTATTAGCAGTCAGACTTTTTTCTTATACGACAGCCTTTAAAAACTTTATAGAATTTTCATATATTATAAAATTTATGTGTATAAGCAAGTATAAAATTTTACACAGCCATAAAGATGAGTACAAATTAATTCTTGACGAAACTGGCTATAAGATTTCGCAACGTAGAAAATCGATGAAGTGAGAGTCTAGCCACGCATTAAGAAACTAATAACGGTATCAAGCTGAAATTAAAGGCGACTTGAGATAATTGGTCTCGATAGACAGGATTGGCTTTCAAGGTGCGGAACCTTCAAAAAGGAAAAGAAAAAGGCCACACCACTCTGTTAAAGTTTACCATAAAGAGTGGGACGTCGTGTTCGAGGAACTTGGGCAGGTTGACGTCCTTGATGGACCGCAGCAGGATGACGTCCTCCACCTCGTCGGGGTAGCGCAGCTTGAGCGCGCCCGCCGCGCGCAGCACAGACTTCACCGCGCGCATTCCTAATATATTCAATCATATCAAACTTGATGCAGATAGAAATAAAAATAGTTCGTAAAATATATTATCTATTTGTATATAGTGATCTTCTGACAATACTGACAAATATACTATGCACAAAATAATATTTTCATAAATAATCATAATCAATGCTGTACAAACAATACCATAATCATAATGGCTCTGCGACGACAGCTGCTCGGAGCAGAGTTTGTACGTGGCGACAATCTTTACCGCAAGAGGTTTAGCGTTCAAGTATCCGAACGCGTACAATTCGATCTCAGATATAAGCACGTAATCTGGCACCATCATTGCCACTGACCGGAAAAGTGCCTGAAATTATCATAGCTGATTGGAACATATTATATATTAAGTCAACAATATTTTTAATAAAAAAACAAAAAAAGATTATATTTTACGGGGGGCAAAGAGGCAAAGATAGTCTGTATAGAGACTACATAATCAATATCTTAATAATATTTCGTCCAATATTCTTCTTACCTTCAAGTTATCCGGTAATTCAGATCGTCCAGCATAACCAGGATTCATAGTTATGAAAACGGCGCAAGATTTATCCAAATGTAACATAGTTCCTTCAAACAATAGTTCCGTTGCTCCAGAATTAATTCCTCGCTGGATGGACAATATTTGTTGTGCGACCACCGACAGCACTTCTAGGTCAATTCTGTTAAACTCGTCGAAGCAAGACCAGGCACCGCAGGATGCTAGACCCTAGATCACACTTCTTTTTAGTTTCAAGCCGTATCTTACATATAGCGGAGTAGACAGAGATGATCTAGTGTTAAAACACTCAGTTCCCCATTTTCCGTCCACATTTTGAGGCATAACATGTAGAGTGGTGGAACTCAACGCCGCGTTTTATTTTCTTACCAGAGAGAGGAAACTACTTACTTCACTCGGAAAATAATCATATAGTATATTTAGATTATTAAAATATTCTTTAATTATTTCCCAAAAAAAAGTTTTATTGGGCGACAATGCCAACCGATTATCTCTAGGTAAATTATATCTTAAATAACGAACCTTAAAGAATTTTCCGAGGGCAAGATAATCAAGGCCATCAGAACAGTTGAAAACAACGCATTGTTTGGCCACAGCTTTTGCCAAATCTTTTGTTGTCTCCGTTTTGCCCGTACCCGCTGGACCTTCCGGAGCTCCACCTATTTTTTGTCAGTTTAATATCATCAAACTATAATCAGTTCAGTCATGAGTGAGACACTTTAATATTAATAAACTTATATTATTTAAATTCAAAAATTATTTTAAACCTTGTATTTACATTGTTCGAATTTTGGAAACTATACGGCAAACGCACCAACACCATTAAACATTAAGATTTAATTCCACATAATTAAACCAATTATTCGCCAAATAATCATAAAAAATATACAAATTTATCCTATAATACTACAAAGATAATCAAAAATAATCATGTAATCATATTTTAAGACAGGAAAGCTAATTTAAATGAAATCTCAAGAAATTACTAAAAATAAATTTTAAAAACCCCTTAAAAAATTACCTAAATTGAGATGTAAAGCACCAAACAGCGTGCGGAAGCAACGATCGGTGAGCGGCGTGACGACAAGGCGACCGGTGTTGCCGAGGTACTCGTAGCCGTACATCAGCTGAGAGTTTATCATTCTGGTTGCTATTTGCCAAGTGTTGTCTTCTTCTTGCAACTTAAAGTAAGTGAAGTAAACATTGTTATATTAAAAACGCAAATTATCTTAGCACTGATACATATATCTGACAGCGTAATGGTTTGGTATTATCGAGTTTACGGCCCAGGATGTGTTGGGAGATGAAATCTAGTTAGATTCGTCTTGACTTATTCTGTACCTTTTTCTTGGAGACGAGCATTTATAGATAGAATTGGGAGATGGTTGATGGAATTATAAGGGAGTTTTTCATTTTTAAGCAAATAATTAATTCTAAGCAAATTTAATTGACAAACTGTGTCATTGACATAAGTAAATAGTTAAACCTGACATCCATCGTTATATATATTAAAATATTTTATATGATTTATCAACAAAATGTCTTTTTCTCTTTGTTTATTTCTTGGTTATTTAAAAAGGTAGTAATACAACTTACTTCCCAATAGTATCGAATCTGTGACAGCCAGTTAAAGTCGTTGTCTAAACGCACGTTGAAATCTATCAGCTCCATGAGAACATCGCGCGCGTGAACATCTAATACTACCAATGCTCCTGTTCAAATATAAACTGTTTAGACCAAATGAGCCTGAATTTGAAATTATACAAAATGGCTACATTTAAAAATAATTTATATTTGGTGCATGTGAGAAGGGATTTGAACAAAATATATTCATAACATTAACACACATTCCATTTGTAATATAAACTTGTTTCTTTATTGTTTTTTTTCATAATTTACATAAACAACTCGAGTTCAACTATTTATTTTTTTTATACAAAGGTCAAAAATTTCAATGCTGATTAATAATTATAAAGTTTATTACCAAGCGTAATTCTATTTTGCAAGCTCAGCTCCCCTCGCACCAGATCAACTATCTTAGATATCTGAAAGTTACACTTGTCCCAGTACGCTCTCATCGCCGCTATACTTTTGTGGATTGCCTCCGTCACTTCCGACGTCCAAAACGTCATCGCTATACATTGAACCTAATATTTAAAAATAAAATAAAAATAATATGAATAAATTATTGTAGTATTTTATTAATACTGCAACGTTATGAATTTTCTTAATCGAACCTACAATTATCATGCTCATATTCAGACAGTGGGACAGCCCACTGAGTCACGATATCTTTATTAATATTTTTTAATGTGTATTTTTAATTTACATTTAAAAATGTAAAACATGTATATCATATAGTAACAGTAATATAGAAATGTATTGGGCATACGGTTTGTCCGGGCCACACGAGCACCCAGGCGTCGCGGGCGCGCTGCGTGTAGTCGTCGTAGGAGAGCGCCACCACGTGGTGCACCGACGCCTTCATTGCCTTTTCCAGCTCGAGCAGCCATTTCTCCACCTTTTGTTTTTCTCACTTATTATAATAGCAAAATATATTTTCATATTTCATATATAGAAGGATATATCGCATATAGGACTTGTGGTGGCTTGGTCACCGCCATATACATGCTTGGTATAGTTTGTTTTTCTATATGTTGTTTAAAAAATAATAAAATAATAAATAATATAACAACTGAATATAATATTACTTGTCCTCTAGCAGCGGCCGTATTTATAGTAAGCGTGAGCTCTACGACCTCCCCCTCTGAGGAGCGCATGTGAGTGACCACCAGATCCTCTGTGAAATTGAGCTTAGCGATACCCTCGAAACACTTCTTAAGATGCGGTTGTACTCTGTGGGAATAATATAATAGATAAAATTAATAAAATAAATTAATAAAATTTAAAAAAAAAATATTTTAAAAATGCAATAAAGAATATTGTAAAATATTGACGACTACCATAAAAAGTGTAGCATTTAATAAAGTACAAACTCCACTTAGCACTACTAGATATAACAATTATCAAATTCAATGTGACAAACATAAATATTTTTTTCCTTAGTTTAATTATAATGAACATTTTGTTATTTTTCTATTACATACAGTATTTACCTTTTAAAATAATATAATCAATGTAGTGAACTCGATGTAATTTTTACGTGTTATTATATTTTATCTGTTGCCAGCAATAAAAAAAAAGCATACCGCATAGGATCCTTTGTCTCCGACAGTATTTCCAGCAGTTCATCGTTGGATAAGAAGAAGAAGCGCGGGAAGTAAAGTCGTTTCTTCTCAAGATACGCGTTCAGACCGCGCTGTACCAACTCCAAAAGATTGTTGGACTTGCGGAGACGATCTAACATCTTCTCGATCGTGATGACGTCTAACACCCGCGGCTCAGCGGACGCTGCCTTCATTATCTCACGCCACATCTTATGTGCAAATGAAAATTATTTAATATATTAATTTCAATACGTAAAAGATCAAACGGCGAAGGTCAATTGGAGAACGTAGTGACTTAACACTAAGCTATCTGACTAATTTGTGAAATTGAGACAACTCACATAAGCAATTTATTATTAAGTTATAATAAAAAAATATATTTTTTGTATGTGTGATATACGATATTAAAACCAAAAAAAATACATTTTAAATGTAAATATAAATTGGAACATATTTTCTAAAATGTCTTAATTTACATTTGTAATGTTATAATATGACTGACGGACCTTATCAACGGCACTAAACCTCCTCCCTTCTTCCGGGATTTGTTGCTGAATATCAGGAGAGGAGAATATGGGCTCCAAGTACATCCAAGTCGCTTGAACCTTGAGCCATTCGTCCAATATCTCTTGAAGTAGAATTAACTTGCTCTCCCAATCTCTACATAAACAAAGACACAATGACCACCAGGATATAACAATAGCAATAACTTAAGCTTAAAGACTTAATCTTAAGCATAGGAATATATTTTTAATTCATATGCTTAACACTCACATTATAATTTCTTCGAACGGTTTAATATACGGTGAATTTTTCATTGTCTGTGTCTTGACGATATGATCATCCAACAACAGTTGAATTTCATCGACACTTGACAGAATGTATGTACCTGTATCCCTGAAAAATAATGGTAATAAAAGAAAACATAATATAAAATCATTTTTTTAAACAAATGTAAAAAAAAGAAAAACGTATCGTCGGCCTAGAATGTAAACCTGCCTATCCTGCCAAATTAAACAAATTCTCAGAGGAGAGGCGTTTGGAGAAACGTTATAAAACATATGAGTTTTAAAGTAGAGAATACAAATAAATTTCTAAAATTGATTTATATTTTCTACTATATGAAATAAAATAAAGGTCAATTTTGTAAATAATTTTGTAACAAACGATAAAATTAGATTTAGTAGATTTACATTCTAAGCCGACGATATTGTAACTAACTTGTAAAGCAATATATCGAATCGTAGCTCGGCCCATTCTTTTATCATCTTATCCAAAGCTTTCTCAAGATTATTCTCCTTGGTGGCAGCCTCAGATATGTTCTCAAACTTCTCAATATAGTCCACTAAATTGAAATCTATTACTTTTTCTAACGATAGTTCCTCATCTACAACGATAGGAAAACCGACAATTTCGGAAACTTTCTCCCAATGCCTGGGTTTCATACCGGGATTGCCCAGAGTTTGTATAATGGGCATATGTGTCTTAAATACTTCCATTTGGTTTCTAAAATACGTAAATAAAAAACAGAATATTATTCAAAAAATTGAGGCTAACTAGGTAGGTATTTTAAATATGTGGGACGCAACACGTGTAGCAAAATCGAATATGGCTTTCTACTTTTCACAAGAGACAAAAGCATGCAACGCAATTCATACTAAATAATTTGAATTAGAAATAAAAAAACTTAATATGTTATTCATACGTACATACGTATGTGTTTGGGAATACAAACCGAACAGATTGCGCCAGTTGGTAAGTATCGGGGACGTCTTGGAATGACTTCTCTAATTTGTATACGATCTTGTAGAAATAAGTGACGTCGCCTTCGATATCTTCAGGGTCAAAACTGCCTACCTATTATAAAAGTATAATATATATTTTTTAACATTCCTCCAACACTAAATAGTTTATAAGTTTTAGTACATTTAATGTTAACAAATTTTACCTTCGAGGTCATCCACGTGTTATATTTTTCAAGGAAATCGTATCCTGCGTCGTACAACTTTTTGTACGGAACTAGTTTATCATAGATAGCTTTGCGTTTGGGATATTGAGACAGTTCCCAACCGAATGACATTTCTTCCTCGTTGAATTGGTCTATTTTGGCCAAAGCGTTTGAAAGCCTGTGAATTGGATTGATTTTAGTAATATATTCTTATTAGAAGACCAAAGTAAGTCAGTAAGTCCGTTTCTTACTTTTCGTCCAGGCGCCGAGCCCGATTCACGTACTTGGGGAGTTCGCCAATATCACCCCAATATTGAAGTTCGTTGCACTGACTTTCGTATACGTCCAGATCTTCGATAAATTTAGCGATCCGAACCTGATTCATGTTATTTCTTATTTATTTATATCGTTTTATCTCTTTTAATACTATACAACTTACTTCTTATTTATATATTCCTAACGACCAATTAAGATCTTGTTAAATATACTAATATCCACTATACTTTTTATATAAAATAAAATGATTATCGTGATTAAGATGTCTTTACCTGCAATAGTTCTTGATATTCAACCTTCTTTTGGTCGCAAATCACTTTACTTTCTTCAATAACACCGGGCAAACGCGCATACCTGTTATGGCAGTATATCAGTAAACTGTATATGAAAGTTAGTAATTTATATTTTTTAAGAAAATCATGTTTCTTTTCAATTAAACTATACTTCGTTCCCCATTTTCGGCCGGTCTTTGGGATAATACGAGCGAGGGAATGAAATAATTAATTCCCGCCAGTAGAAATCGAAAACACAACAGTCGCTCAGTCGATCAGCTTATTAAATTAATAAATTCTATTGTTACGAAAAAATATAAAAAAAATATACCAATGAAAAGATTGATTATTAGCTTTCATCTCCAGCGGCGTAAACGCCGTGTAGTCGCTCAAGAATATAATATATCTTAAAACATTTCTTAGTTTATCCTCCATTTCGTCGAGAAGAACTTGTTCAACTTTCTTGCAATATTCTATGAGGACCATTAGAGCCGCCGTGTCTTGTGGCGGTGTTAACAAGGTGTTGGCTATTAACGAATATTCGTCGTAAATTCTAAAATTAGAAGACAAATAGTATAATCATATAGTTATATAATCAAAACATTTTTACCTAATAGATAGTATAAAATTGTAAATAACGTTTTGACGTCAAATGCATTACTTATTGCCTTATTTTGTTAAAGCTCTAATTTGTGCCAGCCGCTTAAGACAAAAGATTATTATTATACTTACGCTTTAATCATATTCTGGTAGTCTTCAGTCATCCTCCTCAGCAGAGTGTTAGCGAGGCGAGTGGCGGCACTTCTCAAAGAATTTATCAAATCACCCCTCTGCATTCTGAACATACCGATTATAATGGTTCCCTCCAATTTTGAAGGTATCTCTTTGGCGACATTTACATATTTAACAGCTTCCTCGCAAAACTCCTCAAACGTTTTTTCCGGTTCGGAATTTATGAAATTCTCGACTTGTGATTGGGCCTGAAATGTTTAAGTTAATATTTTGAGTGTTCTCTAACAAGCTGCGATAGTCGGATACTTTATCCCGGATAATCATCGGTTTCCAATTGACTAATATATCATCATAGAGAGCAAGAGGCGCAGGTTCATATCCCGCTATATTAAATTTTTTTACATTTCTAAAAAGTATTTTTCATTCTTAAATGTAGAAAAATATCTAAAAAATATTTTAAAATATTTTACATACTTCACCATTAAGAAGACACACGTAATTATCGAAATCTTGCACGCGTAGTTCAGGTCCGATTCTTTGATCGTTTATCAAATCGGCCACTTTCTTTTTGTAATCTTCTACCAAGTCATTATCGATTATTGGCTGAAAATATATTTTTTTATTTGTTTTATTTCTTTAGAAACAAAAAGACTTAAGAAACAACTAGCTCAGCTTTGACAAATATTCAATATTAGCAAACCACAACAAACATCAAATTAAAAAATACAAATTGTAACAAGAGATCTTAAATATATTTGCAAAAGATTTATCTATTGTTAGGCTGACCCTAAGTGTAACTCTGTTCGTAACCACATGGTCTTGATAAAGCAAAGTTTCCAATCTGGGCGACTGTCTGCAAGCGTCGATAATGAAATCATACAGAAGGCAGAGTTGATCACGAAATTGTTTGAACGTTGGCTCAAATCCAATGGCTTCCTCTTTGAATGTCAAGTTAATCACAAACCCTTGATTCATATCCTGTAAATTAAATATTATCATTCAAAACATTTTCAACGTTAGTGATGTTTATAAATAAGTGAATAGGCAAATGTCCGGCGTTGAGCTCCAGAAAGTGGGAAACGGTCTTGACATTAGGTTCCCTCTGCTTACTCAGCTATATGCAGGATACAGCGTAAAGCTAATTTTCTTTGTATATAAATAAGTAGTAAGAATATATAAGATATATATCCATAATAGGATTAAACAGCATATTTTAAGATCTTATGATTTTTATTAAAAAAAATCATTAGGTGCACTAGCATCTGAAGATTTTTCAATTGTATGGTATAAAATCTATTATAAGTTAATTGTATATAATTTTATATATCAATCGACAAGATTCGATTTGATATTACTTTTTAATTCTTAAAAAAATATACTTTTAATATTATTTATTTTCTAATAGTAAGTAGAGACCATCGTGGCGCAACGTGAAACTGATTTTAATTAGTAACTTTATATTAATTTTTATTTAATTAGTAAACTAATTTTAACTAAAACAGAATCTAACTACTAATTAAAAATATATAATAGTGATATAAAAAGACAGTTACCCCGACATCAAGTATGTACTTCGTAAAATCTTTCATGGACTTCAAACATAAGGTCTGTAAGTTGTAAGTCATGATACAAGATAAACAGTTGTAGAAGCGCTTCATTCGTGACACTTGCTTTGGATCCGGTATTTGTTTCTTTTTATTACCCTTAAATGTTATAAGGTATATTATATCATAAATTTACAAAACATTTTAGCTGCCATCTAAATTATAACAACTAATATTATAAAGCCAAATAGTTCAATTGTTGGTTTGCTATAAATCTACATGTTTTCCGTCTGTGAAGACCATATATGTCGAGATTGCATGGAGATATCAAGCTGAAATTATTAGAAAATACGTTTACGTACAAGGTTTACGTAAAAAAAAAAATAAACTTCAAAGTCAATCAAAAGAAACTAGCATTTGTACAAAATTTGACGTGACGTAGACCTATAAAATGATAATAGTAGTTTATTTCATACAAAGTGATTATATACGCCCGCAAAGTTAAGATTGTCAACTGTAAATTGCAGGTACTTTCCGTTGACCTACAATCCTGAAATTGGTACGGTTAGATACTATACAAAATTTTCTTTAATTTTCATGTATCTCCTGCATTTTACGAATAATCAAAGAGGATATTCGGTTCACACTTTTCGTCTATAATACCTACATATGAAACATTGTGTAAAATATGACATGGAACAAACTCAGCCAAACTTATATTTATAACAATTTATTACTATTTCCCTAAAGTGACATCTGAACCTACAACCATTGCGTGCAGTTGGACACAGTCACACCTGCGCCATAACAGCGACATACAAAATACATATTACCATTCAATAAACTCCTACAAATATATAAAAATATATAATACAAACAGAAATCTAATTTCCGCAAAGCATTAAATCATGAGTGTAATACAGCTGCGGACAAAACTAGACCAGATTCAATTACCCATGTAATGGCCGCGCGGGTGCTGCTGGGTGGATCGATATCATTATGCGGAGTGAGATAAAGAATGCTGATTTACTTATGCATCATATCTAATAATAAGAGTTCACTACAAACGCTTGCTATATTTATATAGAACCACAATAATGACATGTTATTATTTATTTTATTATAACTGACATATTTGCTCCTGTTTTGATTGAGCTAACTTGTTGGATATTCATATAATTTATGTGACACAAGAGTAAGTAAAAAGGCAATAATTAGATTATTTTACGTTTAACCCAATATAAGATTTATAACAGACGAAAATAGATGCCTTTTAGAATGATATATTCATATGGGGTTTCAGTCGATGTCACAACAAATTTTAATAGGGAAATAAGGTAAGTTTTTGGCTGTGAAAACTTAAGCAGATAAAATAGATGTGAAACTCATTATGTTAAAGATCCTTTAAAACACGCTTAAAGATTGTTTTCTTAATGTCTAATGCAAATATACCTGTAAAAAAACAGCTTGTATAGTTGGCAACCATTGCATGGTGAGAACGTTCCCGGCGGCGTCGATGTGGCGCTTGCACACGAAGCAGAAGTCCTGCAGCTCGTACGCCTCGTGCGTCGTCATTATGTCCTTCATGCTTATGAGGCGCAGGTCACTTTTATAGATACGGGGGGGTGTTAAATCATTTAATATTATATATTTTTATAGATTTACCACTTTTACCAACATCGCATCAGGTTAGGCAGAGGGAACTGTGTTAAAACACTCTTTTGGCGGAACCCAACGCCGCTATTTGTCTTCCAGAGCGCACAAACAAACAAACTAACTAATTTCCTCCCGCGAGTGGGGGAATTTGCTGGAAAAGCAGACTTATTAATTTATACGTACATAGTGAACAAAACGTTCAACAGGTAAAAAAAAATCAAATATGACATTTTATTAACAAAATAGCAGTATTATAAGCATTTTAAATTCTATATAAAAATGTCAAAGAACAAATTTAAAGCCGGCACTTTAATCACACTGGCTTTTTCATGTATAGCCAATGCAAAACCACGTTGATATTTTCTCGTTCTTTTTATTTTTTTCATTTTTCCACTCTATATAAAAAAATGTTTGCATATTTTCATTAAGTAGGTAATGTAGGTAAAATGTATCGTTGAAAATGTATTTTAAGTACTACGATTTTTTGTATGTAATAGTATACAAAAATTCTTATTTTTTTTATTAAGATTCGTGACTGTGGTTTCGGATACCACTTAAGGAACACACTGTGATTGAGTAACTTCAATTTTCTAGTTAAAAAAAAAACAGTCCACAAACTAGCGGCCCAAGAGTGCTTTGTTTAATCAAATTTGTAATCATATATTTTATCTGAATTTATAAAATTTTATTTTATTTCAAACTTACTTATATTGTTTCCACCAAATTTGCAAAACTTGTGCTATACAAGGGTTGACACTGTGCAGATTTCTATTTAAGTATTTCTTAGCTACTACATAACGATTTCTCCAGGCATCGTCTTTCATAGCCAATTCACGTTTCAATGGAGTATCTTCTTCTTCCAGTGATTCCTCCTATATATACCAATATAAAAATGTTGAATTATTTAGTTAACTATAACAAAGAAGTGTGTCAGTTAGATATGTAAAATAAATAAGTTAACAAGAAAGTATGTAGAATTTAATTATTAATATGTGTGAATATGTAGCAATTTACATGATTACTTCCTTCCGAAAACTTCTTGGGAAAATATTTACCAACACATCATATTTGCAAGCAAAGGACGGAGTGAGAAGCTTACGAGAATATTTATCTAGTCATAGCAGAAAATTAAATTAAACCTACAGATTAGTGTTCCTATACCAAGTATTATGTAAGTTAGTACAGTGACTGACTTCTTTACTATTTATTTTTTACCATCACGCTGTTTCCCGCCCAAAGCAGGGTAATAGATTTCCGAATTCCGATCCCCACTTTCCGCCGAAATCTGGAGGCATTGTGTGTCGAGTGGCGGAACTCGACAGCGCGCTTTGCCTCGTTACCAGTGCGAGGAAATGAAAATATTAATAATTTCATTTCCTCGACTGGGTATCAAACCCACACCTGTCGTGTTTACAGTCGCATGTTTTTATTGTAAAATATTTTTTTAATATTTCGAAATTTAATTACATTATTAATGAAATAAGCGGTAGGTATAAATAGAACGACAAAAACCTATCACCAATTCCATCCAGTTCGATCTACATCCAATTCAGTCGAGAGCAAAAGCTATTAATTATGCAATGACTAGTCTATAACACTGCCTATATCGCGATAGACAAAAGATAAAAATATATGGTAAATCGATATTTTATGTCTGTCCCGGTTATGGACATCAATTCTGTTACAGAAAAAGAAAATTACAACGTAATTCTGCAAAAAAATTTATAAGTATGAAAACTTTAAATAAATGTTATACTTATATCACTTTTAAATATACCTAAGTATTTTAATATTTTTTATTTATATTATATAGGTAGGCGAATGAATAAAACACTACCGTGTTAGGATCCTTCAGGACAAAATCCACGATAGCTTTCTTCATGCTCATCATAAAATCCTCGCGCATCTCGTCCGTGCTTACAAGTAAACAATCTCGCCACTTCTTCAATTTCGGGGATATTAAATTGTGAACACTGTAATATGATTATGCAAGTTTAGTTCATAACTTCATACCTAAAAATACATATAGGTATGTAGAGAAAAAGAACATCATTTACTATTTATGAGTAAAGAAGAGAAGACAAGATTGTCTTGTTCTTAGGTCGAGATAGAATATTCTATAATTTGTATTTTTTAAGCTTCACGCTGTATCCTGCATTTAACAGGGTAGGCAGAGGGAACATAGTGTTAAGACACTCCGTTGCTAACCTCGCGCTGCATTTTCGCGACATTGTGTGTAGTGTGGCGGAAATCAAAGCCGCACTTTGTCTTGGTACCTGAGTGAAGAAATAAAAACATTTATAAATAATAATTCATTCCCCTGATTGGGGATCAAATCCACAACCGTCGCGTTACCGTGTGTTGCAGGGCTACGACGGCCTTATTTGTAATTATTTTGAAGATACCTATTAATTAATACCAACACAATAGAAAACCCACCGCAAAATCATCTTATTATCCAAAGGTGCCACATGTATAGTATCGATGCCATAACGTAAATAGTAATAATATCTTAACATATTTTTTTCCTCTCCCGACGGAATCATATCACCTTCCTCACCAGGAGCGGACTTACAAATTAAATTCATCAATTTCGCTCTAAAATCTTCTCTTGCTTTTCTCATTGCCGTGAAGCTTTGCATTACTAAAGTCGTAGAAAAATAAAGAAAAATTAAATAATAAAAAAAATGAATGTCAAATGAATAAAAATAATTGACGCCGTCATGGTGTGGTTGCATATCTGACATGGATTTTAATGTTTGATCCCACTTGTGGATGCTATATTTCAAAATATTTATGGATTCTATTATAGAAAGAAAAGATTAACAACTTTAAAGAAATAAATTCGTCATCTTCGAATATTTTACCCGGCAAAAGTGACACGTTATTTAAAAGATGCCATTCATCCTAAGAAAAATTTGAAAAAATGGTTATATTTAACATACATATTTATTGTTTGTGGATATTTTATAACTTCTGCACCTGCACCAGCAGTAGAATGTCAAGTCGATGGTCCCTATGTCGAAAGTATATATAGTATATATAGCATTTATATTTAATTGCTGTTTTTTTTTGCAAATCGCGCATTATAAAAACTCTACTACATGGGATCAATATGATATACAAATCTTATAGATCCTATTTATTTATTTAAAATGATATACCACTTGATTTTCTCCTTGAAATGGATTTACTGGCTTGGGCCTTTGTAGATTTAGTTACGGGAGGTGGAAGTTTTAAAATTTCCTCCGGAAGTGAAAACAGTGGTTGAGTCCTAATCTTAAAATCATCTGGCATTTTTATTTTTGATATTCTAGGCAATTTTACATCTGATGGACCAGGCTGTTCTTTTTTTCTTGTTTGCTTACTACGTTTCATTTTTATAATTATGTGGAAACCTACAAAGATATTAGAAAATATATATTATATAGTTATTCAATGGAATGAAGAGTAGAATTATATATTTTTTTAGCTTCCTGCTGGAATACAACGAGGGAACATAGGCTCATATGGGAACTTAACGGTTAAGGCACTCCGTCCCCCACCCTCCGTTCCCGACTTTTGGAGGAAATGAAAATATATTTAATATTTTAAGTGGAAATCGAACCCACAATCTGTCGCGTTTACAGTCGAGTCGAGGGGTTGTGCTCCACGCCACGACTGGCCTCTTTGGTAAATAATTATAATTAAATTTGATTGTATTTTAAATAAAAAAAAACTTATTCACATTCAGTACTGCACCGTTTAACAACTGTGTTAACAATCGAGTTAACCGAAAAAGCCTCCTATCAAGATATGAATTTTTCTGTATACTTTTGCAAAAAAAATATAACGTCAGTGTCACTTATGACAGCTTGTAAAGACCAAATTTTTCTTTAATAAATAAATTGAAATAATTTATAAGTATATTAAATATTAGGAACAAATAACTTAAATCATAAAATCTAGTTATATATATATTCCTTGTACTCAATATATAAACTGTGTAAACTTGATCCACTAACCTCAAAAGGTAATACGCATCCACTATTAAAATTACACAATCTAAGATACTTCCTTACTTTAACAATATTCTAAATTAAATAGATATCTAACGTAATAAATGACACTCGACGATAAACTAAACTAATGTTATTAATTTCTCCATGGCAACCTATTTTTTTTAAAACCGGCTAACATCAAAAAATAAAATATTACGTTGAACTTAAGAGTAACAAAGTAGGTACTTTTTTCGGGAAAAATGCGTTAGGTTGTTGTCTAATGAACTGACACAAACATTTTGTTATAGGAGGATAAAGTATTTATTTATTAAATGTAGCAAAGAATTAAATATTCAATGGTAATTCTTTTATCATACTAAAGCCACTTAACAATGAATGCTACTTGTTAATTGTTGTATTTCAAAGTGCAGTGTGTAGTGTATGCTTGTCCTTGGATAGATTTAACAGCATGATGATGATGTCATAGGCCAAACCTTATACAAATACGTGAGGTATATATGTATAAGCTCAAAGTTGTTTATGATTAAATATACTTTAGTTCAAACTAAAAATAAATTTATCTTATACAATTTGTGTCTGTGACTACAAAGATAGAAAGTTCTGATTCCTGTAAGCAATTTAGTTTATATAAATGGCTAAATAGAGTTAAACCTTTCTTATTTTAATATATTTACAATAAAAAATATTAATTCTTCAGATGATATTTCAACTTGTGAGGAGGTTTCATTCCAGTCCGAATTGTCGAGCAGCAGAGTCATCACTCTTGGCAAAACTTAGAAAGAAAACAGGATATACTATTGCCAATTGTAAGAAAGCTTTAGAGATGCATAATAATGATTCTGGAAAGGTAGGAGTAATATCATAGTAAATAATATTTATATTATTGACATATTTGTCAAGAAATATCAGTACAGTAAAAGCTTCTTGTTCACATTTCTTGCATTTGTGCCTTAAGTATTTCTGAGTGTGTCACAGTACAGTCAAAGTATTTTTTATCAGTACAAGTAAAAAGATTTAATAGTATGGGGAAGCTTATTCTTTACTTTTTAACACAACAGCTTTATTAAACCTATGGATCAAAGAATAACTTTCAGATTTTCAGAATCACCCTGAAGTGTGATCCTGATACAAATGTTTTGCAAAATAATTGTTCGATAAACTGAATTCATACATATTGATATATTTATATATTTTTTTATAATTTAGAAGAAAACTATGGCCTGATCTGACTGCAAATAATGAAATATAATCAGTCAATTATTTTCTTTTGTTTCACTGCTCTGGTACACAAAGTCTCACTCAACAGTGAGTTCTACCACACCACATGTTACAGGTCACCAGGTCTCGACCTCAGTATCATTCAATAGACAAGGCTACATATAAGATAGGCTTGTATTTTAATTTGAAAAAAATCTATGAAGGCTTACAGATGGCAAATGAGATGTGTGATTAAGGGCTTAATTACTGTCCTTCTATTTATATTAAAGTTCAAACAGTTTAATCTTTAAATATACTGCTTGTGATAAATTTGATTAGACTGCAATGGTCTTACTAATAATCAAAATTTGTAACAATGATTTATAAAACATTTATATTGTTTTCAATATATATTCAAAATTTGTAATATATATATTTAATCTGAGAGATAATGTTTGAATCTGACACACACTTTTTCAGCAATTCAGCAATTGCAAACATTTTTATTTAAAAAAAATCAGCTTCAAACTGACTCTCAGGTCCCTACTTTCCGCTGAATTCTGGAGGCAACACCATGCATTGGCCTCGACACCAGAGTGAAGTAATGAAAATATAAATTAAATAAATATTTCATTTCCTCGGGTGGGGATCATACCTGCCATCAGTTGTGCTTACAGTCACATTTTAAGCTCCACACAACAACATGACTCAATTTTTATTAACTTTAATACAATTGTTATTTGTAATGTTTATTTTTTATTATTATTAGGCTGAAGCATGGTTAAATGAGCAAGCTCAAGCCATGGGTTGGGCTAAAGCTACAAAACTTGCTGGTCGCAAAGCAATTCAAGGCCTGGTAGCTGTGAAATTTGACAAGAGCCATGGTGCCCTAGTGGAACTCAATTGTGAAACCGACTTTGTAGCAAAAAATGAAAAATTCCAGAAGATGCTTGAAGATGCTACATTAGCCTGTTATAAATTTGCACATACTAATTTAAAGGCAAAAGGGCCTGTAACAAAAGTATGTTATTATACAATCATTTTATAAGTATAATAGATATATGATGCATAGACTAATTTAATAATATTTTTAAATATTTCCAGTTGGAGTTAGACAGTGAGCAGCTCGGAAATCTTCATATTGATGGTGGTAAAAAGCTTTCCGAAATATTGGCTCTTTTTATTGGATCAGTCGGTGAAAACGCCGTCCTACGACGAGCAGAGTGTTGGAAAGCAAACAGCAATGATGTGAAGATCACGGCATATACTCACCCTGCTCCTTCAACGGCCAGCGACTACGCAACCGGCAAATATGGGGCACTGCTAGCTTATAGACAATCTAATGATGGAGACGACATTGGAAAACAAATATGTCAACATATTGTTGGCTGTGCTCCACAAAAAATTGGTGACAAAGAAAAAGATAAACCAACACAAAATTCTGACGACGAGATTTGTCTCATTTATCAAGAGTATCTTCTAGATCCCTCATACACTGTGGAAGAAGTATTGGAAAAAAATAATGTTGAAATTATTGATTACATCAGATTCTCATGTGGTGAAGCAGTTGAAGAAAATATGCCAGGAGTTGAGAAACAACCGCTAGACACGGTTCAAACTCTGCAATAATAGAATCGTTACTTACTTAGATGCATAGCATTATGTTTACGTAAAATAAATGTAATTTTATTTAGTTCCTTGTTTTTATTTATGTTCAGAAATTTACATATATATCATTTCTAATAACTACATTGCCTTTGATTTTCTGTTTTATTAGATTTTTTCTTCCATAAAAATGTTCTGCAATCTTTTTTCCAAAACATAGCTATTTGGCACGGCTCGAAATTGTAACCGTGATAGTTTAAAACATCAGGTGACACAACGTGAAGAGCTAAGGTGTTCTTCTCTCTAGTTCTGAACGGTCCTACTACGGGCGACTTCATGAGACACCCACAAGGACAAGCGGTATTTAGACGCGGTGATACTGCTGCGTTCGAACGATTATTCAGATTTAATTGCTGGAAATTATTACAAAATCGAAGCTCCTCGATAGCACCAGTAAATGATTGCGTTGTTCGTAAAGCTAAAGGCCTGGCGTTTTGGTTTTCCGTATTATTTCGAAATCCCACTGTTGAAACTGATTTTTTAGTAACATTGTGTTCTTCAATTTCGTTTTGTACAGAAGTTCTTTCATCTTTATCATTGTACATTGCAACTTTAGAAATAATTTTATTAAATGGGATAGGCCTTATAAATTTTACTAATAAAATGAATGTGTATTAAGAGATGACATAATGCCACGCATTATTATCCATGACGTCGTAATATCTAACAAATCAGAACCTCACATAAATAAATGAGGTTTAACTACTATATCTAAAATTTATTATTAAAATATGTTACGCCGAGAGCCAATTTTCTTTAAGAATCGCAGCAGCATTTTTCGCAAAAGGTCATGAATCCAATTTATACTTATACTTAATTGATCTATACTTCCCGCTGATTTACTATCATGAAATAGGCACGGGATCTTCGATGGGAGAGTCCGACTCGTACTTGACCGGTCTTTATAAATAGCTTCACGCTTTTCCCGTATATATCGGGGTAAATAGAAGACATCGTTTTAATATAAGTACTTACTCCAATCGTTACACTCCATTCAATTTCGTGGTTTGTTTCTACTATCCTATGTACTTAGAATCGGACATTGTTTTCATTTCAGTCTCATTGGATCAGGAATTCTGGATTCTACAGTAGGTATTTAATAATATGCTGTAGCTATGTACAGGTTATTATGTATTGAAAATTACAAATTGATTTGATATGCCTCAGTGAGCTTGAAGTAAGTCATCAGTCGATACGACATATTAGATCTAAAGCCCCATTGTTCGCATCACAATAACTGGTCGTATCTAATTCCGATTGTGGTGACACGATTAGATTAGGAAACATGTATTGTATGGTATTATGCTAAAAAATTCAAGGTTAATGAAAAAACATTGTATAAGCTTTTAGGTAAATAAACGTATGATAATTGAATTTACTTACCCTTATTTAGTGTTGAAAAAAGTGGCTTTCTACAATAAAATTAAAATATATAATTAAATTATATATAAATATTTGAGAATTTGAAATTAACGAATCAACCAAAATAAAATTTTCCCCTCTTTTTAAGGCTATTATTTTTAAGGATTTAACAATAAATGTATAGTTTTCAGATTTTTTCCTTAACCAGTACTACCTGTAGATGCTAATTGGCAAATTTCATAATTCTAGGCTAACCAGGAGTAAGTACCCTATGAATTTTGATTCCCCTGATAGTGCCGTAATACCTGTATAACAGACACACCATTCCCCTCTTTCAACGAAATTTCGAGACTTTGCTTGTTGAGTCGTGGAACTCAACCGGGCTTTATCTTGTTACAAAAGCGAATGTCATAATATAAAAAAATCGTTGTCCTGACTGGGGACAGAACCCACAATCGACGCGCTTAAAGTTAATACGCTGTGCCGCCGTGCCACGTCGCATAGGCTTTTGTTACTTGTGGCCCTTGCAATATTTCGAAAAGTGCGAATACCTCATTGCTGCCCCAAATGGGCTACATAGAAATGGGAGATAACCATAAGTGGGTCAGTTAAAAACAGTGTCAAGATATTATGTTTTTTATTTTACGTCCATTTTAGAGTTTAGACATTAGACAATTATTAAGGTGTATTGGGACTTTCATAGGCGTAGGAGTATGTAATATCTACGTATGTTATTTACTTACGAGCTACAATTAAAATAGTTTGCATGATACACGCAGAGCGTAAAAAATACCTTATGAAACAAAAAAATAGTTTTCGTCATTTGGTCATTACAACCTAACACCGCGTATCTAACAAACGAAAGTGAACACATGCAGTGGACACAAAGCGCGCGTTGGACCGTACTTCCTGAACCAGATGTATCAACCTGCGAATTTCCAGCCTCTAGTCAGTCATCAGAACCAGTCTCCCCTGAGAGCCTGCACGAGATCTAACACGAAATTCAACAGTACCAGATATTATCGCTAACTTTCTACGTTGAAGCAACTGTAATAAAAGTCGAAGAACATTAATGGACTTAAATGTAGGTATCAGGTACATCTAATATTATATTTTCTATTTGATGTCTTCTGAACTCTCTGTAGAATTTTTATTTTCGTACATAAAGTACTTGTTTGTAAATAACTAACTACTAAAAAAATATATGAATATTCATTTTGCCGAAAGTGTACTAAATATAAGGTTTTGAGAACCCAAAAATCCCTACTTGCGGTCAATTATAAGTTAATGCAGATGAAATCACGATATTGTGCTCGCCGCGGCGTAGCCATCAATCGACCACACGCCACTCAGACTTTCGCGAAGAATAATTTATACTCTTGTGTTTATTAAAATATGCTTTGTTCAGTCAGCGTGAAAAAGATTTTCTTTTCTTGTACATCAGTCAGCGGGTGCCATAGTGTTGAGCTAAAGGTGTGTGTGGCAGCTTCGCGGCTGTCTGTGCGTCTTGTTTAGTGTTGTCTTGATCGGCGATCGCATACTGTGCTAGCGGCTGGCCGCTGGTGGGAGTGCGCGCGTGGTGATGAGCCAGTACGCCCCAGACCACGGTCAAGAATATGCATATCCTGGAAATAGGCGCTGAACAAGTAAAAAACATTGTGAATTAATTTGTGAATGAAAATAGTGTTATTTTTTTCATTTTTTTTTTTCATGTGAACATATCTACTGACTTGTGACTTAGTGAAAATATCGTTTAAAATTTGATTATATTAAGTATAATTCCCAATGTACCGAGTAAAATCATATATAATATTATGCTGCTATTATGAATCCTAATAGGGATAAAGTCGCGTGTGCTAAAAGCCACATTTGATATTGGAGCGGCGCGCGGTCGCTCCCTTACCTAATTCGATTTTATTGTGATAGCTTCGATTTCGTTCAGCTTTAATACGTCATTTGATAAATATAAAGTAGTACTGATTACAGGATATATATTTATATTTATAGGTACATGTATAGAATACAGATATGCACGAACGTTTTTAAAGTTTGTATTCTTAGCATTTTTATGATTAAATTTATCTAACTTATATCTACCTACTAAACAGAAAAAAACAAGATGTTAAATTATACGAAGAAAATAAATAAACAATACATGATTATAGTGTGTGGGTAGTTATAAAATGTGCAACACATTTTATATATATCGATCCATCGACAGCCGTGTTATCTTGTTTGCTTTTATAGACTACTAGCGGACGCGCGCAGCTTCGCTTGCTTATTTAGTGGTGAATTCTAATAAATCATGAAACACGTGTTCAATGAAGTATTTTTAAGAGTCACTATTTCAAATTTTATAAAAATTGTTTTTTTGTCGTAAGCATGGTGTTTTATATTGTGTGTCCTGTACCACAGGAGGACGAGGGTGGGCAGACGCGACCTGTGCCCCCGGAGGCCGCCTTTCGCACCGTGCCTCGGGATCACACCACATTCCTTATATGGAGAGTCACGGTAAGATTTACAAACAAATCATTTCTTCAACTTTTTGATAATGCTATTACAAGTGTTAAGTGACAAAAATTTTCGTACATTACGTATCTACATACAGTCTTATAACACTCGGGGAATTGAAATATTTAACATTTCGAAGCTCTGGTATCGAGGCGAAGCGCAGCGTTGAGTTCCGCCATTCAACACGTAATATCTCAATGTTTTAATGAGACAATTTAATCACAACACTGGGTTCCCAGGTTTTCTCTGCCTAGCATGCTATGTGCGGGGTACAGCGTGAAGCTAGGAAAAATAAAATAATAACATATTTTCCCGATTGTCTCGAATAATTTACACGTTAGAAATTACGGAGGCGAAGAAGGAAATAAGTATATCAGTAACCTATAGAATATTTATAGTAACGACGACCAAATGCTAGCAGATACGTAGCCAGTTATTGTGAGAGAGCTTATTTTTCTTGTTTAATAGGGCAGAACTTCTAACACACGATTCTATTACTTAAATTATTGTGTTTTTCTTGCATTGTAATTAATCTTTAACGGTACGAACGACTTGTGAGATGTTTGTTTCAGAATACCAGATAATTATGTAGGTTACGGTAACTCGCCTGATTTCTCTTCTCCTTATTTTGGAAATTCGTACATACCTATACTAATAATAAAGTGTAAATTTGTATATAATTCATTTAATAAGATGTCCCTCTGAGCTTCTTGCGCGAGTATTCCTCAGGTCTAAGGCATTAAAGAATGTAGCTTCTGATGGAACTCCTTATCTATATATATAAAATCGAAAGGTCACTCATCACGAAATCTCAGAAACTACAAGTGCTAGGAATCTGAAATTTTACATAGGAGTTACTTATAGGACGTAGGTGCTCGCTAAGACGGGAATTTGCAATATTCGACTTCTAAGGAGTTGTTTTTGGAGTCGAAAGTTTGTATGAAACTTTGTTACTACAAATGCTAGGAGTCTCAAATTTTGCATAGACGTCACTAGGACGTAGTCATGGAGACAGAAATTAATAATATCATATCATAGTTCACGCGGGTGCAACCGCGAGCGGGCCGCTAGTTTTCAATAAAATTATTTGAATGGATCTTTGACTCGGGAAAGGAATTATGTCCATTTCCCCACTTTGGTCTCAATTTAAGCAGAAAATGGCGAACCGATTGTTAGTTACTTGTATCAGCATATGTACATGCTTAATAACAAATATTGTATACTAGCGGACGCGCGCAGCTTCGCCTACATACTTATTTGCAACTCTAGAGGTGAATTATAACAAATCACGAAACACGTGTTCAATGAAATATTTTTAAGAGTCTAAATTTCAAATTTTATTAAAATATGTGGCGATTTAAAGATTTTTCCATTCAAACTTTCAACCCCTATTTCATCCCTTTAGGGTTAAAATTTTTCAAAATCCTTTCTTAGCGGATGGCTCACTTTTCACGCTGTCCAATTTTCACGTTTCTAACTGATAGGCTGACTGTAGATCGTCAAAATCTATGTTGTATCTATGTCACCACATTTCTATAATATATGTATATAAATATATATAGATATAATTATCTATATTAAAGCATTAACCTGTAGATAAGTGTTTGCATTATTTGTGTTTGCTCCTTAAATTTAAGTTCTTCGAAGGACCTGTTTTGCATTTATGGTTACAACCATTATTAAAACCATAAATTAATTTCGATCAATCAGTCATGAAGCATGTGCATGGATTGTTAACAAAAAGTAAGCCATTCTGCGCACGATTTACAAATAATGTCCCAAACGACAGCGGAGTAGGTACTATGGTGAACTATCACGCATATGTTACATGAATCTTATTTAAGCCGGGTTTTAAATTTACTTTCACTGTTGGACAATTTCATACAGTTTAACCGTAACTATCTATAATCTCAGACATTTTCTCATGGTTCGCTTCCCATGTTTTCCGGAAGTTACGAATAAAACATTACCATGGGCACTAGTTTCTAAGAATTACAAGTTCCATGTAAAAACACTTTCCCTTCCTAGATTGACAGAAAATCTAAAGATATAATAATGTATCATCCAGGATAAATTGTCAATAATATTTTATACACTACCTACCTATAATTTAATTGATTAAACAGGTTTTGTATTTTATTTTTGAATAAAATACGATGAAATTCAAGAAGGATTTGAATACTTAAATTAAATACATGTAACATGGCCCAAAGCGCTTTATACGGCTTTACTAAATTTTGTTATGCTTTTGGAAGCCATATAAATGTTTGTCTTTCCAGTTCTTTAAATATTCAAATATTTAAAAAATCAAATATATTTCAATTAATAGCTTGGTTGGTCTACCAATCTATCTAACAATATATCTACCAATTTTATTAATGAAATATAGTTTTTTCTAAATATTTTTATAAATAAAAATTATTTTGGTCTTAAACTATATTCTTGAAATATGTAGATCGCCAATAAAAAAATAAATATAATTAACTAAATTAATTAATAAAGTCACGACAACTTCACTGGTTACAAAAGCTGTACAAGCTCATACCATTTCGGCACTGAGATAGCTTAGTGAAAGGCTGACACAAATATTTCGTTTATTCTCACGTTAACAATTTCCTATTTAATATTATTTCAGTTACATTTTCGCAATTTTCAACAAAAACTTTTAATTAATTATTTCAGTTTATCCAGATAGGTACTATTGTCTCTAAAGATTTTAAGATAGTTAAAGTATTACGTAATTAATTATGTGATACATAAATAAATTGTATAAAAGTCACATGTCTCAAGTATTAAAAAATGTTTTTATTTAGCTTTCTGTGTTAAGCATAAATTGCACTTAACAAGAACTAAGTATCGATACAAGTTAACAAGAACTAACTAGTAGTAAGATAAATTCAAACTGTCGTCAAAATACTAACTACTTTAAATAAGTATAAATAAATTTAAATGTTTCTATTTACGTAAACCATAATTTCTACAGTTTTAAAATTTTAAATTTGAATTCTTACAAATATCTCATTATTTCTCTAGTTTTATTGGCTTATAAGTAGGTACTTATGTAAATATACATACCTACTTATTTTTTCATCCCACCACACAAGTAGATTAGCCATTGTTTATTCTAGTTATTCTATTCTTCTGTTTATCCCTTTTAATATCTGAAAAAATCTATTTTTTTTATATATTTAATACTACAATGAAAATTTATTATTATTCCTATTTATAAAGATATTTTAATCAAACAAAGCAATAGAAAGTTAGGTACAGTTAAGTATGTGCAATAAATTGCAGTGAGACGCACGCTTAGCGAAGTGGCTGACGTCGCACGCTCCGTAGCCGGCCGCGATGCAGCTGGCCATGATTTAACAGCTGCTTCGTATGATTGATAGCTACAACCACAATAGATCTCTGTCTCGTAATAAATAAATATAAGTAAGAGATAAAGTAATTAATATAGCCTAATTAGGCTACGTAAAGTTTTATTTCATGTTGTGAGGAAGTATATCTTACAATGATCATCATAATTATTTTAGGGTTCCGTACGTAGGTAGTACGAATTACCAAACAGGTGAAATTCATCGTAGGAATCATTGCATGCATTAATTTCTTTACCTAATGAATTCCATATTTTTAGGGTTCCGTACATTAAGAGGTAGGAATTCAAGAGGCAAAAAACCCTTATCGTCCGTCTGTCAAGACCATTTATCTTGAGATGTCGAGATGTCGAGCTAAAATTAATTATTTAATAAATACCTAAAAACATCTTAGTATCTAGCTATGTACATACCTATGAAAGGACATTTTAAATAATACATCCATTAAAACATGCGTTGACACATTTATAAATACATTAGTAGTTACTCCTATGGATTTAAAAAAAAAAAAATAACTTGCAACATGTAAAGACCACAGACGACCAACTCATTTCTCAGCAAGCGCAAGTAATTACAAGTTTTTCTGTTCTATTTTCGAGTTATGCATTAGACGCTATGATTACGGTCTATTGTGGGTGATAAACCATTCGTAACGGAAACCGTGAATCACTCCACATCTCGATACCGCTAGCGAAGTCGCCGAACGACGACAGTCATCAGACCGCGACTAACGTTAAAAAAGATCTAAAATAAATTAGTATTTAGTTATAATAAATAGGTTCTATATAGATTAAGAGCATTTTATGTTTGATGTATATTTTTTCAAATTCATATTTCGATACTGGGTCTTTTAAAATATGCTAAGGCTTTAAACCTAAGGTTTTAACGTAGTAATCAAACATCTAAGTACTTATGCAATATAAAGATTATATTATTGTGTAAAAACAATAAGTTACAATAATAGTAAATTAATTGTGTAAAATACAATTCGACAGATATTAATAGTTTTTAACGCTACCTAATGATTTTATGTAATTAATTCTTATTAAATATACATAATTTGTGCACCACTAGTCGCAGCCGCAGCCACTTAACACAAAAACGTCATCCATTTAATCGAGCATTGCTGTCGTAATTGAATCACTATTATGCATGAATAATGCTTATTACGAAGAAATACTGCGTTCAGAGAAGCACTCACTTTTTAGGGTTCGGTAGCCGTAAGGCAAAAACTGTAATAAAGTTTTTTTTTATTTTATATTTTTTCTAGGCAGTTTAGTCAAATATTGCATGCGCATGAAAACATTATACATAACGTTTTACAATTCAAAATTAGACAGATTATTATAATATATTCATCTAAGCTAACAGTAACGCGTCATTTGAAAGAGGATCTGTTAATACTTAATACAGTTACACTGGTAACGAGGAAGGCCGCTATTGTGTTATGCCAAATGCCTTGATATCTAGATCGTTCACCGTTCATCGTTCACCTATGCGTGGAGAGTATTTATAGATCATTTTTTTAAAAAGGCAAAGACACTTAACAAACACATCATCTGTACAAATTCTATTAAAAACATACTAATAATTTTTACATAGTGTTATTCCGCAATTAGGAGAAAGTCAATATTAAAATTTTCTAAAAAAATATTAAAATAATATTTGTACTTCGATTCATACAAAATGAGTACAAAAGTGCTCAAGTTTCAATTTAGCATTTTTTAGATATTCTGCTTCTCGTTAATTAATTATCAGGCAATGGTTACCGAACATACGTGCGCGATTCCGACTCGCACTTGACCGGTTTTTCATATGAATCTATATTTGTAGTCATTGGTAATTATACATCTTTCGATGCTAATACATATTACACACATAATTACATATCTATTTACATGTGTTTCTACGAATTCAGCCACTACGAAGATTTCGTTATTTTACATATTTATATTTTTCTTCATCGAATGCTACTATACTTTTTATATTTTTATTTTACATAAAATTGAATTAATATTTTATTTTTTTAGCATGACGCGGTATATCGCATATAGCAGGGTAGGTAGAGGCAGCCTAGTGTTAAGACACTTCGCTCCCCACTTTCCGCCGAATTCTGGAGGTATTTGCCTCGACAACAGAGTAAATAAATTAAAATATTAAATATTTCATTTCCTCGAGTGGAAAACGAACCCACAAGCTGTCACGTTTGTGCCACTGCGCTACGAATGCCCTCATTTATATCACCAAATATAAATAAGGCCATTCATAGTTTCCAAGTTTTGGTGGCTTAAGTAAAATTGTAAAGTACCATTGCTATAAATCTGATGTCACATTTCCACAATGACATTGTTAATAAACATATACTGGTACGAAATAGAAAATATGGAAAACATAAAATGTATTATTAAGTCAAGGCCGCCTTGGACAGCTTCTGACTGCTTCCGAAAGATTGTGGGCACGGGATTCATATTGTTTATCCTCCAATGTGTCAAATGTAAAGCTGAAAAAAAAATGTTACACGTTTTAAAATCTGGATATGTTATGGGTCTGTATTAATTTAGTTTTTTTATTTAGGAATCAGGTACAGAGTTACTGCCAAGATCACATTATGGCACATTCTATGACGCCGATGCATATTTAATTTACTCCTGTTCGCTTCCGAGCCAACCTGCTGGACCAGATGTCATTGTATGTAAATTAATATACATTAAAATTTACTCAGTCGTTTCTCAGTTTGATCTAAAATTAAACAATTTAATTTCTTATTTTCCTCGTATATATTTAGCGCCGGGAAATAAAAGAAAATGGAAATAGTGAATATGCAGAGCGTCATGTACATGCTTGGGCAAGTGAGCGCAGCGGGTCGCTGGCAGCCCTGGCGCTGCGCCGCGCTACACAACTCCTGGCCCACATAGGAATCCCGCTAGTTCTGCACCGAGAGAGTGCTACTAAAGAGTCACCTCGCATGCTTTCGTACTTTCGGGATGGTATAAGGTTTGTAATGTTGGATTCATTTGGATATTGTATATAATGAAGGCTTAATAATCATTTGTCATCGAATCATATTTTCATATTTTTTAAAATTATGTTGCAAGAAATATTTGTTCTAATGTTTTAAGGTACTTAATTATTATATTTTCAGGATTCTTCGTAGTGGTTCTTTAAATGGCGGTCCACGTTTGTACCGCGTGCGCGGACATAGGCCGGTGGTGTTACAGTTAGAGCCAGTGTCGTGGGCTCAACTTTCTTCTGACGGCGTCTTTGTTCTAGATACATCTAATTTAATTGTTCTATGGCTCGGCCGCGCCGCTAATCTCATTGAAAAGATTTTTGGGGCGAAGGTAACTAAAGTTTATTAAATACAATGCTGTATGTTCCCTACAATTAAATTACTTAAATTTACTCTACAATATTTCAGATCGCTTATCGTATGGCACGTGGACCAGAAAAATGTATGATGGTTCGTCGCATCGCCATTGCGCATGATGGATACGAGCAGACATTGCCAACCGCCGATCGTGAGCTTCTCAATGATCTACTCGAACTTCGAGCTCGCTCCGTGCGTCCACCGCCACCGATGACGGACTCGTCTCGGGCGGCGCGACTCTACAAAGTCACTCAACCTCCAAGAGTTTCACCAATATCGATGCCTTCACAAAAACCTGCTGCGCGACTAGAAGAAATAAAACGTGCTCCTCTGTTTCGAGAAGATTTACGTGATGATGTAGGATTATGTTATTATATTTTAAGGACAAAAGGAACCCTTTTAAGAGATCACTTTGTTGTCCGTCTGTCTATCAAGAGCATTTGTCTCAGGAACGCTTGGAGATATTGAGTTAAAATTCAAACCATATTCCTAGATCTACGGCCCAATGATTTCCTAAAAAAAATCGTATTTCTACATATAAGTGCTTAAAAAATAGATATAGCCGTTTATATATTTCGTCACTACAGTGACTTTTTTCTTTACAGAGCGTGTACATTGTCGATGGTGGGCACCGAGGTGTGTGGGCTTGGGTGGGTGTCAGCGCTTCATCAACAGAAGGGCGCGGGGCATTAGCGGCCGCACGTGGATTGGCGAGAGCAAAGAGGCTCTCCGGCCCAGTGGCAACCATGACGGCCGGTCGTGAGCCGCTGGAATTCACAGCCTTATTTCATGGATGGAACTGGGCAGATTCTCGAAGAGACATCCGAGTCCGTGCCGCCCGCTCCGCCACTACAAAATTGGATGCTGTCAGCCTCGCGTCTAATGCGTGGCTAGCTGCTGAAGTAAGTATTTTTGTTCTATTCAATTGGTGCCTATACCTTTATTAAGTAAAATTGAAAAAATAAATAATTTCAAGTAAATTTTCTAGGCTCAGTTGCCAGACGACGGATCGGGTTCTTTGCGTATGTGGCGCGTTCGACCTGACGAGTTCACACTGCAGGAACTTGAACGTCCGCAGCAGGCAGTTTTCTACGATCAAGATTGCTATATTGCCTTGTACACGTACCACGCGCCCACCGGCGATCAGACCATACTGTATTATTGGATGGTATGGTTTATTATAACATTAGAAATATATATATTTGTGAAAAAAATCACAAATAACTCAGATTAAAAAGGTTTCCGTTTTTAAATATATCTTTTTATTTTAATTTCAGGGTGGCTCTTCGCCAAATGAACTAAGAAATTTGGGTGCAAAAGAAGCCAAAGATCTTTACATAAAATTAGGGCGTCTTCCAATCCAGGTATCTATTTAAGAAACAAAGTTATATTTGCGTACTACACAATATCTTTAAGACAAGATTTTACAAATTATATAAAATTCTAGGCTTGGGTTTATCAAGGCAAGGAGCCGGCGCACTTTTTGCAAATCTTTAAAGGTCGGATGATAACTTATATTGGCACCGCAACCGACTATGATCGTGAGTGTATATTACCATGTAATTACCTAATATCTTCAATCTATTTAATACCTACGCATAATAGTTACTTTTTTTTTTTTATTTACAGCCAGTGGTCGCCGAGTGCTGCCTCCGGCGCGGGCACTGATCCGCGTGTCGGGGCAGTACGCCCGAGAGGCGCGCGGCGTGCAGGTGGGCCTGGAAGTGGGACAGAAGGCGGGGTCGGGGGATCACGCGCGCGGCTCCTGCTACGTGGTGCGCGAGGGCGCGCGCGCCTGGGTGTGGTGCGCCGCCACCGCCACCGGCGACGAGCGGGAGGTCGCCAAGAACATGGCAGCGGCTGAACATACTCTGGTTATGCAAGGTGATTGCATGACTAGATTCTTATATATACATATATGTTCTTTTTTATCAATAATTAATAGAATAACTTTAATTGTTTTTTTTAGGGAAAGAAAAGTCAGACTTTTGGACGGCTTTGGGTGAAAGACGACATCTGTTAAAACCATCACAGTTGAAAGAAGTAGAGCGCCCGCTGCCACCACGCTTGTTCTACGTTTCATTGGGAGGAGCAGGCCAGTATTCATGTAAGTTGCTTTGCGAAATTATAATTGGCATGTTGACAGTTTTAAATTAATAATTATGTTCTTTTTCATTACATTAAGTGTAACCTTATGTGAATTTTATATCTGGAAAAGAGACCAATTGACCTTGATCTAGCTGCACCAAGTTTAATGAAATGAAAATGTAAATAGATCTAATTTTATATCAAATTGTTATGTGTGTGCGTCTATCTCCCATCCATTATGGTCTCATATTTAACAGGTACCTCCATGGTGTTAAGTGGCAGAACTCAACGGTCGAGCTTTGCCTCAACACCAGAGCGAAGAAATGAAAATATTAAATATTCATTTCCTCGAGTGGGAACCGAACCCACAACCTATCACGTTTACAGTCCCTATGCCTTGCTTTACCCTTGCACCACGACTGACCTCCATTTTTCAGGTTTTTATTAAATTATATTAATTTAATGTTTTCAGTTGAAGAAATCATATCGTTCAGTCAGTACGACCTGGCACCGGAGATGGCAGCGGTGCTAGACGCGCACGCCGCTGTGTTCGTGTGGCTCGGCGCGCACTGCAGCACGCGCGCCCGCGACGACGCCAGAACTGTGGCATTGTCTTATCTAACACATGGTAAGTTAAATTAATTTTTTATTACTCGTAGTAATACAGTACAATAAGTAATATAATTACTTATTTTACTTTATTATACGTTATTGTATTTAAATGAGAGTAAATATCACACCGCCATTATAACGTTTTAAAAATCCATTATTATTAGAGAATAAAAGTTTGTATTGCTTAATAGATCCTGCAGCACGCGATCTGGAAACACCAATATTAGTGATAAACCAAGGTCGCGAACCACCAAATTTCACTGGATTCTTTCCACATTGGAAAAATTCTATGTGGAAGGTAAGCAGAAAATATTTAATAATAAAATATATATAAGGTGCCTACACAAAAAATATATATTTAAATTTCTCCGGACACAGTGTGGCGATTTGCAGCTTCAGGCTGTTTCTTGCATACAGCAGGGTAGGCACAGGGAATCTAAGATACACCTTCAACGCCGCGCTTTACCTTGTTACCAGAGCGAGGAAATGAAAATACCTCATTCACCCGAGAGGAAATCGAACCCCCAACTGTTGCGTTTACAGTCAAACGCTGTGCCTACGCCACGACAATCCCAGAGCCATTAATAACCTTATATTTTTACTTGTACCGACAGAGCCATAAAACATTCAGCGCTATCGTGAGCGCTTTAGAAGGGAAAGCCATTGTCCGAGGCAGCACAAGTTCTTTGCATAACGGAAACTCTGAAAACCGCTTCGATCAGTATGAAAAATATCCCCTGTCGGTACTCCGCGGACCCAAGGAGCACATGCCTACTGATGTCGATCCTCTCACGAAAGAAGTGGGTATAATCTACTATATCCCTATACAATGAAAGTGATCTAACAAAAACATTACAATTTATGGGAAATTACCATAAATAAATAAATCTTTTATATTCTCGGAAAATTTTCATTGAAAAAAGATAAAATTTAATACATTAACATACCCGTAACAGCCCGAATTACATTTTTATTTGCGTCCTTCCTTCCTTTTCACGTCAGTTTATACCAATGCCGACGTCTTCATGATTTGTAAATATAAAAACTCTATGTGATAGTCGTTTAACTGAATTAGAACAGAGTCGTGGAGATCTTCGAGGAGGATCTGTCATGTGTTGGGTGACATAAACGAACAAAAGTGGCGAACCCCTATAAACTCTTAAACTATTAAAAATATATATAGATCATTTTATTTTTTTAGTTCAGACAAACTAGGTTCAATTCATTGACAATCGCACAATGTATATAACAATGGTTTTGTATTTACAGCTTTATCTCACCCACGACGATTTTGTGTCTACTTTCAACATGACCTACAGCGAGTTCCGGTCATTGACCTCATGGAAACAAAAGGAAATAAAAAAATCTGTAGGATTATTTTAATATTTCGTTGTATTAATTTTAGAAGCACACTTTCGCACATATTATGGCGTAACATGTTTTAAAATTGATAAAATAGTAAAATCTCTATTTTTAATACACAACACCAGCGTATAGAATTTTAGTTATTTATGATTAATAAACAATCATCTTTAGATTATCGATGTATGTTGTCGCATTTAATATTATTTAGTTTTTTGTCTAAGAAAGGAATAATTTTCATTACTATTACGTTTTTGACTTGTTGCTATGTTAATAACTTATAATCTTACCTATATATATTATGAATAATTAAATACAATGTAATAATAAACGAAATAAAACAGCAAGATTTTGGATGTGTTATTTATTTATACATAAATATAGACCTTAACAGCTAGGGGCATTGATTTTATGATAAAATTAATAATTCTTTACAATATACAAATTCCTTAAAAAATCCATAAAATATTAGTTCATTTAAAAACATATGTACAGTAAAATAGCTATCGATACATACATACATAGAATAGAGTATGCCTAGATGATATGGGAGTGAGACAACTAAGGCACGTGGTACGGTAGTATGCAGCGATATACACTTCCATTGGCATCCACTTCAAATCCGACGCAGTTTAGGTTCCCTAATGGTAATAGCGTTATAAAAATATACCCAAATCAGGACGTACGTCTCTGGGATTAGATATTGAGAAGCTAGCTAGTTAGGAACTTACAATTTTAAATTGATAAATAAAAACATATGTAGTGTTGTAATATAATAAATTATGTCTATAATAATTATAAAATTAATGACACGGGCTCGACAGTACGCGGGCGTTTCGAGAGTATTTCTTGAACCACCACCGTAACCGTTTCTACTTAAATAGAAATACTCCCAAAAACGTCGAAGCTACTGTGGAGTCCACACATTATGCCTTGTTACTATTATAAAAGATAATAATTGTATTGTAATAACATTAATGATGACTTTGAAATATTATTATTTATGGTCAAATTAATAAAAATATCATCCTGCAATCGTACTAACGGTAAAAAAACAAATTTCCAAAATTTCTTTGGTTTGAAAATAAATCGATTATAAAAAAAATATACTTTGTTGGTTACTCTATGGAATGACGTCTCGGGAACGAAGCGATAGCTGCCTAGCAAAATAACATTTAAAAATGCATCTCGGCGTACGACTACAAACAATTTAAATATATTAAATTTTTAAGTACGTAAAAATGAAATTCGTATCGTTATATATCGAGTAGATTTCGAACTTAAAAACTAAGTAATAGCAAAAGCGAGGACCGGTCGTGTCGCGGTGACGCGGTCGTACAACTAACAATAAGATAAACAAAAATCAACATAGCTTTTGTTGCAGGAATGTTAACAGTTCGTAGAGCAAACGTGAACAACGTACGTAACTAGTAACAACAGTGCGCCGGCCCTAGCACCGCGCCTCACAGCCCGCACGCTTACACTAAAATACTGTATACTCATTACTCATGTAGCATAGGCCTGTGTTGTAAGTCACTGTATGTACTTGACGTGCACTTTGTACTTCATCCATCACTCGGGGCTGTGTAATATTTATATATCTGCTTTAGGATGCGGGATTCCGATTCACACAAAAAATCCTTTTCACGGAGACGTACCGTTTACTACACAACCACTTGACGCTATAACGTATAAATAAGTTTTATTTAGCTATAATTTGTACACGCACAGTGCTATATAGTGAGCGTAATTTTGGCACCAAGAAATTATATTATAATAAGCCATGTATAACAATGGCTGCCGCCTGCTGGATATTTGTGATTACGCTTACTTTGTAATGTTTAATTTATATTTCAGTATTAACATTATAAATTAAAATTCCTATACCTCTTAACCGCCGCAGGAATTTAGTAATTTATTTTATCACAATTGCACACTATCTCAAGGCTCTAATCTTATTCGTAACCTGAATGAGAAACTTAACATTTAGTAAAAGAAATAGAAAATTAAATCTCAACCACAATCTCATATAAATGAAGTACTAATACAGTTCAGGCCGATAGGTAGATAGATCAATATAAAAAAATTATATTCCACATATTATTTTTTATTGTTCATTCCATGTTTCAAGGCATGGAATGAAACTCATAATCACTTATTTTATTAAGTACAGTGACGCCTCGATTATCCGAACCTCAGTTTGATATTATGATTCTGGTTTTAAGACATAAGCTCAATATTTTATCAAACCTCTTTTTCATACATAAAATTTTACGGATAATGGTTTATCCGTATAATCGAATGTCGAAAATTTATACAGTTAATCGGGTTTCTACACCATAGAATATTGATTAATAAGTGACGTCTTATCTAACCAGACAAGGAGAATCTTAATATCATAAATATAAAAACTATACTTAAAATATTAGACTCTCCCAAATGAGATTTGATCCCACATACATAGTGTCGATGATAATTGACAAAGGCATTACAATATATTTTTAAATTTTTAAGTCAAAATTTAAATATACTTTCCATATTTTATTTCAATAAAAAAAATAAAGACAACTGTAAATCATAAAAAAAAACAAGCACTCAAAATATTACTAAAATCTAGACATAAAAAATGTCTTTTTATTGGACTGTGGCGGGTAAAAGGTTAATGATAATTATAATAATTAAATTCTACGTTTATAATTGGTAATTTCTATCTAATGTATATTGAAGTAATATGGGGAAGCACATTAGTATACATATGTATATTAGGCGATATGCTTTATAAAGTGAAAACGTTTACGTTGAGCAAATACCAAATTAACTACCTGTATGGCACTATTTCGTTAATCATGTTTAAATTGGAGTGTTCACTCTCTCACAGTCAATAGTTCCGTAAAAGACGAGTAAAGACAGTAACAAGTGCCCGTTTAAAAACAATTCCTAATGAAAATTTATTCCATATTTTTTTTAGAAAATCGAAAGCCCTACATTGTTATATTGTAACAACAGTCAACGATAAAACGTGTAAGTTATTTTTTAAAACATTATCCATATAAAACTATAAATTCAAAAATATTTGTCATATAGGCCGCGTGTAACCTAAACATATAAATGTATAAAATACGCAAATGGCTGCGACAAAATTGTTTTAGTTTTGTTTTGTCATTTAATTCAAAAAGTGCTTGTATAAATTTGTTTATAAAAATATTAACTACATACCTATAATTGGAATAGGATGTTAAAGTTGTTAAAATTCAGATTAGAAATGTTAAAGATCAATTAACCATGTCTGTTTTAAGTAAAGTATAGTATCTATATGAAGTGAGGCTGTGTCGGTCTGTGTCTGTCAGTACCTAGGTCAGTGCTTGTCATTCAGTGTGTCGGTTTGATTATGAAGCTGTGATTAATGTCGATCTCTGTCGGTCAGCGCGTCACCAAAATCAGTATGGAAGCGTCAAACAAAACGTTAGCCCCGCGAAGCATCTACTAACAAATCGCACCAAAGTAACGGCGAAACAACGTCGCCGACGCCATCTTAAGATTATAAGCATGTAAAATATAATATCAACACAACGTAACTAATATTTACATAAAAAATCTAATATAAAAAGAAAACGATGAACTCGATGATAAAAGACTAATGGTTAATTTCCGATTCGATAGCACGTTGCTAGTCGCTACTTAAAAAACAATAAAGATTTAACTCAACTTCCAATATAGTTGTAATATTGTGTCAGCAAATTAAGCAGTATTATATAATTGGGGCCATTAATTCATTGGCCGCAACAATCGTGGTATTAAATAGTTGAATTAGAATATCGTAAAACTCTTAACAAACTAGTTACATATCAACTTTATAAAGAATAAAACATTGTCATTTCTTATTCAGACACATCTCACTCAGATCATTTCATAATTATTTAAAGGCACATAGAGCACAAGTTATAAACGCGTATAATTTGGACGAAATTACTTGGTTGAGCCCAAATAAGAACGGGACTAGTTAAAGTACACTTGATAACAATTCACAGATAACATACACATCCAGTAATAATAATCTTCTCGAACCTTCTCTTCTAGTATCCAAGAATAGACAAATGCCAATGGGTTACCATTTTAAAAAAAGGTATTTTATATAATATCAAATTAATTCTTATAGTTCGGACCAGTCAACAGCAATAATTAGTGAAAAAATATATGCACAACCTGACTGACATAATTGGGATTGTTACCTCTTGGTTTCTACAGCTACAATTTATAATCGCGTGAATTGTTTTTCCAAATAAGTAAATCAACATTTCCGTTTACGTAGCATTGTTTCAGTGTTGCTGCGGCGTTAATCACTGGCGCGGTAGTGATGCGTTGGCTGGCAGCGTTGAGCTCCGCTGCGACGCATTAATGTAGCTTGATTTCAAGTTAGATCGCATCGAGTCCCTGCAACACAACATGTGTTTTACGTGAACATAGCTTCACGCTTTATCCCTAGCGGGGTAGTCAGAGAGATTCAATTATATATATATCTTAAATGAAATTACGTAGTCATCACGTTTTTGTTGTAAGCATTTCTGTAAGAACCTTACACATATTACAAAACGTGGCTCAGCCGGACAATCTCGTTGTAACCGTGAAACGGCGGTGGTTGTGAGATTGTCTGTGGTTGTGGACACTATTGACCGAAAAGACAAACGCGGCTTCAGGGTCACTCGCTTAATACAGAAATGAATACCCTTGTTATTATTTTTTCCCCGTGTTCAAAGGTCCGTAAAAAATATCATCTTAACGTTACATACAATACTGCAAATCGATCTAACATCCAGGCCATTTCTCGGAGGTTATTTACTATAGTAATGGTTAGTATACGGCGATTAAATCTTTAATTGATAAGTGAAAATTTTGTATGGCTTGAGTTTATACACGTTTTAATAATTAAGGACAACTGGGTGACAATTCACATGAGCACGGTTAGTGTACGCTGGTAAATAATTTAAATTTAAAACACATGAAGCAGTGTTCACCTGGGCGACAGCTTGGTGTGGTCGTGGTTGGTGATGGCGGCGCGGTACCCGTAGCGTTGCACGCGGCGCGCCAGTCGCGCCACCCAGCGCCGCTGGTCGGGCGCGGCGGGCGCCAGTAGCAGTAGCTCGCGCGCGCGGTCCGCGTGCAGCTTGCAGGCCGCCACGCCCTCCGCGCCCTCGCTCGTCACGTGCTCGGCGTGCACCTTCATGCGGCAGCGCCGGCACTCGTAGGCCTGCGGCGGCCGGAACATGTGCCACAGCGGGCGCGTGCACACTTCGCACGCCGTCGGGATGTGGTAAGTGATGCTCACGAGGTCGTGCCCCTTGTGCTGCACCGTGTTGCCTGTTATACGCATGTATTTATATTAATGTTAAATTCTAAGAACGTGCGTAAATTTATATTTCAATCGTTGAGTATCTGTGGAATAGTTTAATAATATTCTATGGATCATATTTGTCAAAAACAGAACTTAAAATAAAAAAATCTATTTTATTATTAGACTTTATCTTATCTGGAAAAATACAGGATATATGATTATTCCTGGTTGGTTCCTGGCTCTTATAACGAAGTAAGGAGGCGCAGAGTTTATTATTAATAGAAGGGTCCGGAGTTAACTGGAGGTTTCTAGATTCCCTCTGCCTACCTCGTTACAAGCTAGGAAAGGATATCGACTAAAGTACCGGCATGGTCCTGCGCATCCGCGGGCTGGTCCTGCGCGTCGGGGCGGCGCGCCTCGCCCTCGCCGGCGTACAGCAGCTGGAATATGCGCGGTATGTCCTTAGCGTCCGCGCGGATCACGTCGCCCTGCGTCACCGAGCGCACGTGGAACACTTTGCTGGAAATTTCCATATAGAATGTTTATATTTATTTTTATAGAATCCTTGTTTTTAAGAATACAAACATATAAAAATTTGATACCCACGCCCCTTGGAAATTATCCAAAAACGATCTGACCACTAAGGTTGTTAGCATGAATAAGTTGTAAGAAGTATAAGTGTTTCATCGTAGCTTGATAAGAATGTATGGCTGGCTTACTGGTCAGGGTGCTTAGACGGTTTTCAGTTTTAGGTTCAAATCCCACTAAATTCATTTTTTTATATATTTTCTCAACAAAATAATCGTTTTAAAAATTATATTGTCTTAAAATATTTAGTTACAAACTCGTAGTTTCTCGGCGTATATAATAAAACAAAAATATTTAGTACAATAGAACAAACAAACCTCAAATCCAATATCATCACCGGATCAGTAGTGTTCTGCTTATCATTCTCCGAATTATAAAATATGATTTTCTTGGAGGAAACAACAACATATTGCTTCCTCCAGCCGTGGCGCCGTATGTTCTGCCGCAGCGGCACGGACAGCCAGCCCTCCAGCGTCTGCTCGGGGTCGCCGTCCTCCGCGTCGGCGGACGACTGGGACGCCGTCTCACTGGTTAACGCTGCTAATTTCTCTTTTAGCTGCTCGATCTCTACGTCTTTGCTGTCCACCTTGAATATTAATTATATTTTTTATTAATAGTTTAAGCAACTATTTTGCACTCTTTTTTATATAAACGAAAATAGGGCAGACCGAGGAGTAGTAATTAAATTATTCTTTACTATAATAGAGTAATAATAGTACATTTCATACTGGTAACTATCACCGGCTGTTTAAAAGTAAAATTTAGTATATTTAATTAATTATTTTCATTTCCCCGCTCTGGCAACAAGATAAGATAAAACGCAGCGTACACACCCGCTATTAAACACGCCCCGAAAGTGGAACATGGGCTTAGCACTAAATTCTCTCCACATATCCTGCTTTATGCCGAATATAGCGTGAATGTAAAAAATAAGTATTAAATACCTCCATAGCAAGCCTGATCCTGGTCTGCTGTTCCTCAAGAAGCTGTTGCTGAGCGTCTTGCAAGTCACGTTGCAGTTTTGAAATATGCTGGTCAGATTTCTCCTTCTCGCGTGTGAGTTCCTGTTGCAGCTTGCGATAGTCCTTGTCTTTTCTGACTGACATCTTGCTCTTATTCTTCGTTGATGCAGGATTCATGTCCTTTCTGTTATGTGCAAAATTTATACAAATGATTAAGGCTTTGTATTTGTGTAAGTACATATGCAATTTTTATTGTAATAAAATATTAAATAGAAGTATTAAACGCAAAATTTACACAAATGTTAACACAAGAGGTATAACTTTTCATGCCCCTGTATCAATATTTTAAAGTGTTATATTATATCTGAAAATGCATTCACATATATTCACATCAACATGAGCTTTCTCTACTACCAAAATTTTAGTCATATTTCCCAACACACACAATACGTGATAAGACAAACCTATTCATAATTTCAGCAAGCTTATTAACAGCTTGTTGTTTGAGCATGATCTCCGAGTTGAGTTTCTTAGTGAGTCGGTCCACGTCTTCTTGCAGGCGACTGAGCGACGCCACGCGTTCCGCCAACGCTGTACCGCTGCGGCGGAGCTCGTCCACCTCCTGTGCATAAGTTAAGATTTTATTTTATTTATATTTTTATTCGCTTTATTTATCATGCATATAGCTGGGCAAACAGAGAGGATCCTTGTGTTAAGACACTCCGTTTCCCACGCTCCACTCAATTTTTAAAACGTTCTGTGTTAAGTTGTGGAACTCAACGCCGCCCTTTGCCTACTAGAGCAAGCAAATGTAAATAATTTTAATATATTAAAGGCAATAAATAAAGCAATCATTGCTTGCTTCGTTTGCCTTAATTTTTCCATAAAGAAAAGGATGAACCCACCTTCCTCTGCAGATCAATGGTGGCGCGATTCTCGTGGTCGCGGTCGCGGAGGCCCTGCACGAGCGCGTCGCGGGTGGACAGCTCCACGCGATGCTGCGAAAGAGCGTCACGCATCTCCAACTCTTTCATTGTCTTCTCCTTCTCCAGCTCTCCAACTGTCTCCTCTGCTATTGATCTGTTTTATTCGTAATATTTTATTAGAATATTTATTCTAAATATCTCCTTTAAAAAAAGCTAATTCTAAATATCTCCTTTAAAAAAACTTAACAATGATTTAATATAAATCTCCTATAATAAAATTCATTTCCATGTTACCTAGCTATAGCTTCGGAGTCAGCGCGAGCGATCGCCAGCTGCAACTGGTGCATGAGGCTGGCGCGCTCCTGTTCCAAGTCGCGTGTGGCGCGCGCGCTCTCGTCCAGCTGCGCGCGCGCCTCGTTCGCCTGGTTACGGTATACCACGCAATAGTGCTGCTCGTTTTCGAGTTGAGATCTTAGTTCTTCACTCTGAAAATAATGTTATTGGGATTATATATAATAGCCTTGTTCATAGATGATTTTTTTATTTTTAAGTGTATTTGCAAGAAACTTATGGAATTATAATTCCATAAGTTAATATTAGTCTATTTTAAATAAGAATAAATTCATGAAGAGACTCAGTATCTGTAATGTCATATACATGAATTATTATTAAAATTTTAAGATGGTTTTTAAGGACCGTATTTATAAATCGCTCTCAACTCTGAGATCCCTCTGATTGTGGCCGTCGCGACTCAGAAGCACAAGTGTGTGACTGTAAATGTGCGATGCACTGTGTGCGATGGTTGTGGGTTGGTTTCTTACTAACGAAAATGAATAATCATTTATAAATATTTTCACTTTCTTTGCTCCGGTATCAAGGTAAATCGGACGTTGATTTTCGCCACTCAACACGCAAAACCTCGAAAATTGGGCTGCCTACCCTGCTATATGCAGCATACAGCGTGAAGCTGAAAAACTCTGAAATCCTCTTGAGATGTCGATTTAAGTAATAGATAATTATTATCATTGAGGTTCTCCCTTTGACAAATTAAAATTGGACTAATATCTCATTCACAAAAATTTCCAAATTATATGATTAGATTATTATATATTCGATTATGTTTACAATGCAAAAATGTGTATTGAATTCCATTTTAAATCATATTATTAAAAAAAACAGGTAATCTTTATCATTATCAAATAACTTTTATGCAGGACTGTGTCTCAACTGTATTATAAAGAAATTTATGCAAATATATTTTTTATCTCTTTATTATTATAATATTAATTTGGCAAACTCTGCAAGACATAATGATAAAGCTTCAAAAGTATTTAACCGTTACGTTAATACCGCTCGACGAGAAACGCCTGATTTATAGAAGCGTGACCGACGCAAGTAAATTTAAACATTAAAATTTATTTCTTGTTCTTGGATTAGTAGATATAATGGCCTTTAAGAATCTTCAACATCTATGCATACTGTGACTCACTCATATACGTTTGAAGTAACGTCCAACAACATATGAAACGAAAAATTCATAAGGCAACGAATCCGTATAATATAAGCGCCATTAATGCAAATTAAGTAACCGCATTCGGGCGTATCTCTTAACATTTCAATTCCTATTTTAATTGATATGAATTAAAACACCATATACTGTTGTGGTGGTTACATTGTTCAATCTATATTAGGCTTCGTCAATAGAAGACAAATAAGTTTAATAGTTAAGGAGGACCATATAAAATGTAAATAAACTCGATCTCGATAATATAAGAGCAAGTTGAGGACGAACAGGAAATCAAATCACACAAGATATTTTAGCAGATACAGAGAAACTATGCAATAATGTCCGCATTTTATAGACTTGGTTTCACTCTCGCAATTATTTTAATAATAAATTTATTTATTAGTCTTCTTGATAACTCTTTAAGTAATCATCACAATAATTATGTAATTTCTAAATACATCATTTTTGATTGCATAATGATGCACACTAAACCTACACACGTTTGGTTTTTAAAGAAAAAAAGATGGAAAACATTTTTGTATTTAGGTTCACGCTGTATTCTGCACCTAATAGGATAGGCAAAGGGAACCTAATGTAATACACTTCGACCCTATTAAGACACTTTCCGTTGAAATCTGAAGACATTGAGTATTGAACGGCTGAACGCAAAGCCTTTGCCTCCAACCAGAGCATGGCCCCTGCGCCACGACTGGTATACAAAAAAAACCATGAAAGTATATAAAAAAATAGTATATTTTCCGATTAATTTTTTTATACTTAAATTTGATAGCACCGACATTGTTAAAAGCCCCTTTTCATTTATGCTAACAACCCAGTTGTATAGTATCTGTATCAGTAAACTAAGTAAGTTACCTACTAGCTTAACAAATATGTAACATTATTGTATCAGTACAGATGCACTGAAATTATCTATATAATAAAATGGAAATCATGGAATACAAAATTATTTTAATGACAGATACAGACGCGAAATATTCAATTATCCACACGACAACTATAAGTTCAAATACGCATTCGCATCGCCGCAATGATTATCGATTTAAAATAGACAAAGCGCCCCATTTAGTGTCATGACCCGCCATGCAATTTCACTATGTCAAAACGTAAAAATGTGGGATTAATATCACTTTACCCCATGAATATGTGAGCGCAGCACAGCGCGTGTGAAAAATAAAATGTACTATAAAAATTATTTAATAATTATAAATACATTAACACTTTTTATATTGCTAAAGAAATAATAAAAGTCACGCGCTAGAATAATGAAAATTATACAACATGATACGCAGTTCTCTAATTGAATAGCATTTAGGTTATATTACAAAGGACTATCGTATCGTATGACCTTTACACGTCGTTTTAGTTAGCGGGAGAGTATAACTATAAAATATATATTAATTTTAATACCCGTTTTAATTATAATAGACATGTCAATAGACAGTGTTACATATTGAATAATAATAACTATAGCTCTAAATTGGATTTTTTAAACTTAAAACACGAAAAGATCAATTTAAGGTTTTTGTTTAATAAAAAAAAATACTATCTACTGCAAACACTTACTTTGATTTTTTTTATATTTTATGCACATAGAAATTAACTAAATTAAATGAACTCGCTCAGTTTTAGGCGCCCGCAAAATACAAAACTCTTTATTGGTGGAGATGTAAACATATTTTATTAAAAAGTTCCGCCTAAGCATTACCCGTTCATTTCTCTTTCACGGTAAAAATCGGGCTTAGCACACTTGATTTCAGTGTATATTAAAATACTTAGATTAAAGCATAGAATACTGTATGTCGACTACACCGTCATACGACTGTGACATTAAAAAAAGTGTTTTTTTTAATTTTATTTCTGAACTCAGAATGAAAACTAACTGAAATAAACTTAGGTAAAGATGCGTTAACGCATGATAATAAACTGTCAGTAAATAGAAAGACCACTAAATAGTAAATACGTAATAATTATAAATGTTTATTTATTTGAATATGTTTGATGCAGGTGTACTCAAATAAGGCAACAGTTTGCTAGTGTGCGTCCACATTTTCTGTAGTGCTGACAATGAGTCACTGTGTCGTAATGCCGAAGGACAGTCTATTTCGGCGTGATGAGACTATGATTAATTTAAAGAATCAGTACATATTATGAAAACAAATTCACCATCGCGCACAGCTGTCTCTTGAGTGAGTTTAAATAAGACTTTTCAAGTATTTACATTTGTATTTTTGTACATTTATTAATAATAAATATTTTATAATATAAAGCAAAACCAGACACACCGATGCAAAACATGGCTGCCTACGGTTGTACAGACACCTCTTCAATACAACAGTTTACAGAAAAAGAAATCCTGACCCAACTAATGAGGCTTAAGCCGGAAAAAAGCCCAGGTCCAGACGGGGTTACAAACGAATGCATCAAGGTCGCCAAGTCTTTCCTATTGACACCAATTACTATCCTGTGGAATAAAATACTCGATGAAGAAGCTGTGCCACACAATTGGTTGGAATCTGAAATTATTCTACTCTATAAAAAAGGTGACCCAGCTGACATAGGCAACTATCGCCCCATAAGCCTCATGTCTTGTTTTTACAAATTATTTGCTTCCTGCCTCCTTGAAAGAATAGCCCCAGTCATAGATGCACACCAACCTATCGAACAAGCCGGATTCAGAAGTCGTTTCAGCACGATTGACCATATCCAAGTGGTAGACCAGGTGATTGAAAAATATTTAGAATTTAATAAGCCATTATATGTGGCTTTCATAGATTACAAAAAAGCTTTTGACTCAATTTCACATGAAAGCATCTGGGAGTCCCTGAAAGCACTGAACATAAAAGAAAAATATATCAATATCCTAAAATATATTTACAACAACAGCACAAGTAGAGTCAGGCTAGATAGAGTGGGCGAAATAATCAACATAAAGAGAGGAGTCCGGCAAGGAGACCCAATTTCACCAAAACTGTTTATAGCCGTTTTACAACACGTAATGGGAAAATTACCATGGTTCAATCAAGGCATTAATATGAATGGGTACTTTTTAAGTCATCTTCGTTTTGCTGACGACATAATTTTATTCTCAGAAACCCCTTATCAACTAAATAAAATGGTTAATGACTTAAACCAGGCCAGCACGAAAATTGGATTACATATGAACCTAGAAAAAACAAAAGTTATGACAAACCGCAGTGAAACTCCAATCTTAGTAAATAGCACTCCTCTCGAGTTTGTAAAAAACTATATATACCTAGGTAAGCAGAGCTGAAAGACTTCAGTAAAGAAAGAAACAGTGAAGAAATAAACCGACGAGTAGCAATTACCTGGAACAAGTTCTGGGCACATAAGGAAATACTCAAATCTCAATTTCCTCTGCCAACCAAGAAAATAGTGATGGACACAGCAATATTACCATGCCTCACCTACGGGTGCCAAACTTGGACCTATGACGTCAAAACTAGAAATAAAATTCAGACTACCCAGAGAAGAATGGAAAGAAGCTGCCTAGGTTTAAAATTGAAAGACAAAGTTAAAAACGTCGACATTCGAAGAAAGACGAAAGTATGCGATGCTTTGACTTTTTCGCTGAAGGCAAAATGGAGGTGGGCGGGCCACTTAGCTCGATACCAAGATGACAGGTGGACCCTAAGGTCAGTAAGGTGGTCAGGACCAAGAGGCTCCAGAACGAGAGGCCGACCAAAAGCCAGATGGACAGATGAAATAGTAGCGATAGCGGGTGGAGGTTGGTTAGACACAGCTAAGGATAGAGAATCGTGGCATGCCTTGGGGGAGGCTTTTACCCAATAGGGGTCCATACAATAAAAACAATTTAAATAATAAATAATTTAAAACGAAACTAAAAACAGGAATCTAAAATGTAAATTGTAACAAATTATTTATTGCAACAAATTATTAAATGTAACAAAATGTCAATGTTAAAATTTCTATAAATATGAATGTATCATTGTTATTTAATTTTGAATGTATCAATGTCTGATTTAATTTATTTGATTTTATTGTTGAAATTGAAATTTGAATTTGAATTTGAAGAAAATTGTATGGAATTGAAATAAAGCTTATTATTATATTATTATATTTATTATTATTATAAAGCAATCGTAGCACAGAGGCACGAGCGAGCGACTGTAAACGCAACAGGTTGTGGGTTCGAAGCCCACTTGAGGAAATGAAATATTTAATATTTTCATTTCCTCGCTCTGATCACAAAGCAAATCGCGACAGGGAGTACGGGATGTAATAAGTAGTAACGGGAGTAAATTTAAACCTTAAAAGGGCCTACTGTTTTAAAAATAAGTATTGTCAAAATATCAGTAACAAAAAAATCATTAAATCTACATATTCATTTTAATCCATTGTATTACGTTTAAAGGTCGACCTGCTGCGAAATTTTTATAGTTCTAGGTTTATCATAATTATATCAAAAGTCATTAACTTTAGTTTCATTAGTTTAGGGTCTCAAGTGATCAAATTTCAAATACATATAAAATGTTATATGAAATTGTTGTTAAATAACATTGCAAATAAAATATATATTTTATGACCATGTCATATTGCATTGTGAGTTGTGACTCACACTTGATATTAATTTTCATCATTTACATAATATGATTAGTAATAGGTATATTTTATATATTTTTCGTAATCTATAGATTTTTTAAAATTTCATTAATTTAGTTAACAATTGATATTAAATAAATATAAATCACATTCACACCGTATTATTGTAACGCGCGTCTTCCGCATCAAGGAGAGAAGGAACTTAATGTAAAGATACTCCTTTCCTCACATTGGGTGACAGAACTAATCACAAGTATTTGTCCTGTTACGAAACTTAGCGTGTGGAAATGAAAATCACTGAATGTCACATTTGACTTTAATGTATATAAAAGAAAATGCTGTATGGGGAACGGTGTGTCTTTCTAGGTTCTCTCCGCTTACCCTGCTATGTGTGGCACACAGCGTACAGCGTATATAATAAACAATTACTAGCACTAACCCTAGCGTAATGCATGTCGCGCTCAGCGACGGCCGTGGCCAGCTTGTCGGAGGCCTCGTGCAGCGCGGCGCGCGCGGCCTGCAGGTCACGCGAGCGCGCTTCGCGCTCCGCCAGCACGCTTCGGCTCGCCGCCTCCGCCGCCATCGTCTCCGCGCTCGCCGCCAGCCGAGCCTGCCGCTCTTGCTCCAGCGCCGCTTGCAGACCTATCACCTAGTGGAGGGTGCGACCATATTATTTTATTTAGTTTTTAATACAAACTGAACTCCATAAATAATTTATTTTTAGCAATCATACACCACCACCAGCAATACATTATTTTCAAGTGATGTAGAAATTCTTATGTATGTTTACCCTTTTTTCCTAAAGATTATTGTTGAGATTTGATTTTTTTTAGTGTGGAATAGCACTTTTAAATTTGTTATCTCATGCTATCTCAATTCTTATATAAGGTAATTGTATAAAATAAAAATACCTTTTCGCTTTCCTGTCTGTGTTCTCCTTCCAGTTTTTGAAGCCGTTGTTGCATTTGCCGATAATCAACGCTAAGCATTGACATTTGTCGATCTTTATCCTGGGAAGCAGACTCTGCTCTTTGTCGAGCTATTTTCTCCTCGTTCAATTTTCCTTGTAATGCTATGAAATAAGCAGAAGTTAATAGTAATTAAATAGCTTTGTTTAAAAATATATTAAATTAAATCTGGTAAAATAAATAAATAAGTAATATGATTCACAAGCTAGTCAAATTACATAACTTCTAGCTGAAATGTGCACTAATAGCAAATTGGACAAACCTGTTAAGATTTTTTCCAACGTTCCTGAGGCATGCAAAATATTAACCATGATAAAATGATGGTGGTAATTATTTTTTTCTATAACTAGCATAATTAGGACAATGGGAATAATAGCATTATCTATATATATAGTTTAGGTATTACAAAAAGGTAATACATACAAAAATTCTCACCCTTGACAAGCTCTAAATTGGCTTCCTGTTTAGAAAGTAGCTGTGAGCGTTGTGTCTCTTGATGAGCCCGTACCTCTTGCTGGTATAAGTGTTGAGCTGATTTTAAATCATGTGTCATGGAAGCACATTCCTTCTCCAGAGATGAAACCCGCTCTGACAGTTGTCGGTTGTCTGTCATGACTTGTGATAATTTTGTTGAAGATCTCTCTAGTTCAGCTTGAATGGCATTTAACCTGCTGGTGGCTTCAGTCACTGAAGCTTCTGCCATTTGTTTAGCTGCCTTTGCAGATTCGAGTTGATCAGACATGGCATTACAATCTTCAATAAGAGCGTCCCTCTGTGCACGCAAGTTGGCCAAGGCACCATCTTGTATTGCAGCAGTAGCAAGATGCGTGGCATTTAGATCAGCTGCCAGCTTTCTCGATTTAGCAGCAGCTTCAGATTCTTGCTTTAATTTCTCTCGCATTTCTACTAAATTATTCTCCAAAATATTAATTTTTTCATTATAAATTTGTAAATAGTTCATTTCTTTTGCTCGTTTACTTTGCTCTTCATCTAAGCGTTGCTTAACCTCATTGTAATTAAATTCCATTTTGCGTCTGGAGTCTGCTTCTATTTCAGCTTTACGCTGTATCTCTTTAAGATCATGTTTTAGAAGTGCGAGTTCTTTATCAGTATCTGCAATTATTTTTTTACTTCTGGTTTCTCTCTGTGATAATTCCTCTAGCTGTGAACATAGTAATACTTGTCGGTCTTCTAGTTTTCGCCGGCTATCTCTTTCCCTTTCTAATAGTTTTTCTAACTGTAAAACAGCTTCAGAACCAACATTGTTTATGTGATTATTTGATATTGTATCTACCACATCAGCAGGTTGACGTTTTCCGCCACATAGTCGATAATCTCCATTATAAGTAAAGCCTATAAATGGTAAATGATTTCCAACAAAAGCTTTTGGGACTGGAAAAGACTCATCTAAAGCATCTGATTTTTCAATATCATCAAAATTTCTGGTGTCATCATCACTGGACAGTTCAGGTACAACTGGAGGAATTGAATCTCTTAAACTATCAAAACTCCACTGGTCATTGATGAAAAATGAATGTTTTTTAATTTCGTCTACACTATTTTTTCCAAGTCGTTTAACTCTGTCAGTTAATAACCCTCTTATAAGGGATTTTGCTTCTTTTGAAATTTCTACATCATCTGGGAATTGTAATGAATTTCTATGGTCCATTATTTTTCCATAAGTGCCTACTAAACTATCCGCATAAAAGGGTGGATCACCAATTAACATTTCATATAAAAATATTCCTACAGCCCACCAATCACACTCCCGACCATACACTCCTTCACCATTTTGTGACTGTAATACCTCTGGTGAAATATAGTCTGGAGTGCCAACAGCATTGCTAGCTCGAACAAGCCCATCATGTCCCATTCTCATACATGTGCCAAAATCTGCCAACTTCAAGTGACCATACTTATCAATTAACATATTATCAGGTTTAACATCTCTATGAACAAAACCCATACCATGTATTACATCTAAAGCAAGAACAATTTCCATAGTATAAAATTTGGCCCATTTTTCAGGTATATCATAATTAGACATAAGACTAACAAGATCACCACCAGGCATGTAGTCCATCACCATGTAGAGATATTTATGATCTTGAAATGCAAAGTGAAGTTTCAAAATCCATTCTGAATTTGCATGTGCCATAATATGCCTCTCTTCCCAAAAAAAAGTTGAATCTGATCTTTTAATCATTTCTACTTTACTAAGAAGTTTCATAGCATATACATGACGGGTAGATTTGTGTCTGACTAGTTGTACTTCTCCAAATGCACCTCTTCCTATCACTTTAATTAGGTCAAAATCAGCAGCTTTCATGCGCAAATTTACTATATCAGAAGCAAATTCCTCATCTGTAAGAGAAATTAAAGATATACTCGATTTATCTATTTATATTTAAAACCTTGACAAGTTTATAAAAACAAAATTACTAAGCATAACGTTCAATTAAAGAAATGAGTAAACTTTTAACACATCTGAGTGTGGAGTTTTACCACAATTCTAAATACATGTAATTAATACTTATGTGTGTGTGTGCATTTACTTTCAATTTTAACATCATATTAAAATAATAATGTCTAATATAACTTTTAATGCATGATGTATTTACTAAAAATAATATATTTGTTTTCCTAAGTTTTATTTAATTTAAATTATCATTAGTAATAGATTGTAATGACTTTGCATGTTATCTTTGCAAAGTCAAGGTTTGTTTTGATCATTAAATTATTGTAATTGAATATACTTTTTTTTTAATAAATATGCAATCAAGTATTATATTTAACCAGAATTAAATAATAATTTAAACTTTATACCAAAAAAAATATCTTCAGTTGACATTTAATAATTTGTTCACATCATACAAGAATGAAATGAATATATTTTTTTTCTTAATACTAACATTAAGTTTAAAAATTGTATATTTTTTAAACTATGGGACATATTCATGATTGTTTGATTGATGAAGAGCTATCTATATATTGGATTAATTAATATATTTTTAATATAATAAAAACAAGTAAGGGAACAAGATATCGCTCACATCGGCTCGTGTAGGCTTCAACATTTTTCATCCGCCGAATGGCCGGGTGATCGCAGTCGGAGACAAGTGCGGTGACGGTGTCGAGCAAACAGTCCACGTTGCCCGTGGAGCGAGGATCGCATAGTTTCTCCTCTAAAATACGCAAGCGCCTCAGGCGCTCCTCATCCTTCACTGTCTCCATACTGAATATTGGATCTGATTTTGTCAGCCACTAAATGACACCATACATTCTCCTGAAAGGCACAGCTAATGGGAACACTCCTCTCATAACGACACATCAACGATTTTATTGTCTCTTTACTTCGCACTATCCACTTTTCATTAACACACTATAGAATAAGAAACGTATGTTTCATTATCAAAAAATTTGCTTGCTATACTTTATAATGACAGCAGATAAAGGTGGTTCTCACAACAAAGCATATGCACGTTTGCAAACATAGCCCATGTTTGCGTTATTTAACACATTTGACTTATTTTTAAGAGTTTCATATCACTTATCTACATGACTAATTGGCACAACATTGAAAAATAATGTAAATCAACGAATTAATAAAAACCGCTTGATTGATGAACGATGATCGAACAATACTCTGAAGTTAGCAGGACTTAGGAAGTTTGCAATGGCGACTGCAGTGAAATTCTCATAAGTCAAAGTAACAATTCTAATATCTGTGGCTTTTTAGAAGTATACAAACTTAAAAGTACTAATAAAAGTTACTATACAGTGTCGTTTCTATATTATATTCCCTATTTTTACATATTAAAATTATTATGGTAAAATATACATTTTTTTATTTTAAAACATTACTATTTTTTGTATACTAATTATGCTTAAACTTTAACTAACAGCATTTTATATTTGTATTTAAGTTAATATACGATTTAAGTTTATAATGATTTTTAAAACATTCAATTATTAAATCAGTTATAGTTTCTGCAAATTAAACCTTTTTTATGATTATCTTCTTTGTCCATTCATTCATTTGTGCATGAGGTTTCATTCACATGCAATTTAGGAACGAATGGTATCACTTTTGTTCTCGTACGAATAGAACATGGCGGTGCTAGGCAGGATGTGTAAAAGCTTTTGATTTTTACGTTAATAATTTGAGATAGTGGTTTGTTTTTAAGAAATTTATTTTAATTTGCTTATAGTTACTTTATAATAAGTACAGAGTGGTATTGAATTGTTATCTAAAAGTTCATAATCTAGACCAAATTGCAATGAAAATTATTACTTCATTGGTGGTGTAAAAATAATTGTGACAAATATAGCACATAAATTCAGGTAATTAAAACTTTAAAATATATAATTTGAAAATATGAGATTTTATCCGCATTGGCATTCATAGGTATAAAATTCAATCGCAGCATCCTTTGCTTTGTCATTCAGTTTCAGCTGATCCTTACTTGTTCCAGATAACATACCATCGTAATATTATTACATGATATCATTTTGTATAATGCTTAAGTTTTTATTTAATTTATTTGAACACAGATTTAAAGATCAAATATGAAATATACATAAAATTAAATCTTAGGTATTATCATTGTGCTCTCAATCACGTGTAGTTTAATCTTTATTATGGGGTCAATAACTGCTGACTGTAGTCTATTTTTTTAATCTTATGCCTCAGGTCACCTTATTTCGAGACTTCCTCAAAATCATAAGGCTTTGTTGCTTTGTTCATATATTGTACCTTGTTAGAGGGCAGGCGGGTCGCATGATAGTTTTCGTGTGCGGTAGCTATTTTTTTGAATGGCAAACGTGTTATCGAGTGCAAGTGCAATCTGCTCTGTATTATTACCTGGCGATCTGTGGTCACAGATCAGTATGGTTAGGGGCGTAGAGCATAGAGCGCGCGGGGGAGGCGAGTGAGGGGCGAGGGCCCGTCCGGCAGTCAGCTGTGCGAGTATCATGTTCTCGCATCTCGTTGCGTCGTGGGAAGTGTCCTAAATCGCTATCTACATTTAATTTTCACAATTTTTTGGCCAATGGAGTGGCAATGAAATATATGTATAATAAAAACTGCAGCTATTGATTTGACTCTTAAAAGTGGGTGTTGTCTGAGCTATTTTCTATAATATGTGTTACCACTTTTTGATTCCTTTTTATAATATATTTTGTATAAATCAACTTTATTGCTTAGTCACAGTCACAGTCGCATATTATAAAAAAGAAAAATATTTTTCTTATTTGTTATTAAAACATTTAATAAAATTATGATTATTGTAGTAATACTTTTTATCTTCAATATTAATTAACCAAAAAAGTAATTGGACTACATGTGTCTGAACTTATGTCATGATCTCAATCATGTAACTGGTATTGTAAAATTTATTTTAAAAGTAATATAAGCTATTGCTTAATGACATAAGTTACACAGTACTCTCATTGTTAAAACTCATGTGTTTAGCTTTGCCCATTGTTGTGTAATCAAGTGTTTTAAATAAAGTTCCTTTAATGGTTTGTTATTACAATTAAACTACTAACTGAAACAGCTTAGACTGTACTGAGTAATTCAACATTTTATTGTTTGAAATGTGATTGATTAATTTCTTGTTTCTTTTTTGTACCTTATCTACAAATATAAAATATATATATAGAATTAACGTTTATTCTATGAATAGTTTTAAAATGTAATATATTTTAGTAACTATTATTCACACTATATTAATCATCCTTTATCTGTCATACTTTATTTTAATGAAAATAACTCCAGATGGAATAAAAAACATGAACCCCAATCAAGTCATTATGTAATATTAATTTAATAGTTAAATTTTCATCTCTGCAATTAGCACCAATATTCTGTAAGAATAAATTCTGAATTGTTAAGAAATATGTTAGTAGACAAATATAGTGTTTAAACATTTAAATTAATAAAGGTTATTTTCACTGTTTCAGGACGCCGTGGTGGTCATGGCTACGCTCATCCAAGAAAACGGTATTAAAACTAACCATGGTATGGTGACATCACATGGAGTGCCAAGTCACATGGTGCCAGACCATGAATACTGTGAGGCTGGCAAACCAGAGCAACCAACACAACCATGTATCGAATCTGGGGATACAGCAGTTCAACAAGCTCCCATGGAGGAGGAAGAGGAGGAAACTCCTGAAATAGACATAATGATAAACAATGTTGTGTGCAGTTTTAGTGTTAAGTGTCACCTGAACTTGAGAGAGATTGCATTAAATGGTGTGAATGTCGAGTTCAGACGGGAAAATGGTATGGTGACGATGAAACTCCGACGCCCCTACACTACGGCATCTATCTGGTCGTCAGGACGAGTGACTTGCACAGGTGCCACTAGTGAGGACCAAGCAAAAGTGGCGGCGCGGCGATACGCACGCGCCTTACAGAAGCTGGGATTTCAAGTGCGCTTCCGTAATTTCCGCGTCGTGAATGTCCTCGGAACTTGTAGAATGCCTTTTGGCATTCGAATTATAGCTTTCTCTAAAAAATATAAGGAAGCAGAGTAAGTTTCACATTATATTTTTGTAATGTTAAAATTTTTTTAATATTATTGACACTACAACAGAGAAAAGAAAAAACTTTTTAGAAAATGTACAAAATTTTTAGCAAAGTTGAACCTCCACCTCTTTAAAATATATTAAGAACTCAGAACACTTAGCCACATGTGCTTTTTAAGTCATACCAGTTATATATGAGCTATTAATTTCACTTTTAGTTTTATAAAGAGCATGGACGTAGAAGTAAGGGGGGCCGAGTGAGTCATACTCACCCCAGAATAGTCTTGTGCTCACCACATGAAATATTACTAACAAAAAAATTCACCTGAATAATAAAAAAAGGTTTTACACAAACATTTGTTTAAAGCTAGAGTACAGTCCCCTCTGGAAAATATCTCTAGATATGCCTATAATAAGGAGCAATTAAAATTAAAACTTACTTTTATATAATATTTTAGTCTTCAAATTCCTACTATTACTATGTAAACTATTTTTGCTTTATTAATTTTTCTTAAATGAAAAAACATAAAAAAACCTAAATTTCATCTGGCTTTTAATTTTAATTTAAAAAACTATTTATAATGTTTTCATAGTTATTACAATTCTACATGTTTTAGTAACAAATACAGAATACCCCAATGGCTATTTTTGGATTCCCCTTATCTTTTACTTCACTCCCATGCTTCCTTTATGAGTCACACCAAGTTTCTATCATTAGTTGTATAGTATTAATTAATTAAAAAGAAATGTCTGTAAATAAATCATATAGTGTTGCTTTAGCACAATTTCATATACCTTATTTACCAATTAAAATAAACACATAATATTAAGAGCAATTTTCCAAAATACAATAGTGCAAACTACATTTAAATTGGTTAAGCTCATTCTGACATTAGCATATAAAATTCACACGGACAAACTGACAAAAAACTTGAAAAATCTATGTTGTGGGTTCTATTACATTAATAAATGTCTTCAATAATAAATTTTCTCATATATCTTTCATGTAGACAGTGATCAATTAAAATTTCATTCTATGTATAAAGGTATATAAATTTAGATTTATATATACTCAGTTACTTAAGTAAATCTTACTGCATTTGGATATTTCTGTTTTATACAAATGGCAGATTATTGATCTCAGAAGCGTAAAACACCAATTTATTTATAAAAAAATATCATTCTTTGATAACAAAATATTATTTTAAAGAAATCTATCAGTGTTAACATGTTCTATTAACCTCTTAATCATAGTTCTTGTAGCACTCAAATATTATGTTCAAGTAATTTGTTTAAATTTCAAATTCTCCTTTTATAATGTAATATATTTAATATTTAATTATTAGATAGTAATATTACAGGCCAGTCATGGTGCAGAAGCACTAGCATGCTACTGTAAAAGTGACAGATTATTAGTTCGCTCTGGTTTCGGGGAAAAGCGCTGTCTTAACACTAGGTTCTCTCTACCTACCCTGCTGCCTTTCTTTTTTTATAATTTTTTTTTAATAAAATATAATTCTTTTTTTCTAAAAAATATTCTATTAGTTAAACCTAACAGTTCAATAATAGATTTTTTTTTGATAAATCTAATTATTACAAAAACAATTTAATTGTTATCTTTATACATGCATTTTAATTGTTATCTTTATATATTAGGTGCACATTTGCGAATTCATTTACGAATTTGTTTTAAAAAAATGTAACACGTTATAAATCTAATTTTGTTTTATGCCTTTAGAAATTGTTGTTTTTTTTCTCAGCTTCACGCTGTATCCCGTATATAGCAGGTTGGACAGAGGGAGCCTAGTGTTAAAACTCTTAGCTCCCCTTTTTCCGCTGAATTCTAGAGGCATTGTGTGTTGTGTAGCGGAACTCAACGCTGCGCTTTGCCGCGGCTCCAGAGCGAAATCAAAATAATAAATTCACATCCTCATTCATTTCCTGGAGTGGGAATCGAAACCCCCAACCTGTTTACAGTCACACGCTTGTGGTCCTGGGCCACGACTGGCATCATGTTAAATGATTGTTTAGTTCCTTTATATTTATAAATATCAGTTGTGTATTCGTATAGTTTTTGTATTATAAATATTTTAATTCGTACGTTTTCAGCTACGAGCCAGAACTACATCCCGGTGTCACATACAAGTTGTTCAACCCAAAAGCGACACTGAAAATATTCTCAACTGGTGGCGTCACAATAACAGGTGACATTAAATCATTTATTCCATGCGAAAGATGACGTCTTACGTTTTGATAAAATTCCCGTTAGGAGAAAGTTGTTGATCGTGCCTATTCATATCTAATATGTTAATGTTATAGCAAAAGTATCTAGCGAAATGGAAACGCGCTTTACGTAATGTTGTTTGGTTAATACTTTCAAGGTTAGACATATTTTATTTTTCATGTATGTCCCAATTTTTTTTACAAGCATTGAAATGTATACTACCTTCAATCCAAGGCCCTAGTGTAAGCGAATACAGTTTACTCACGAAGGTGAAAATAAACAATAGCGCGGTTAAAGCCGCAAGAGCAATACTCACTCATTCATTACTAACGATATTTACATATAATTGTCCATATTATATATAATCATTATAAAATAATACCTTGAGGCCTTGAATTCCACTACATTCCGGAGAGTAGGGTACGGACTGCTTAATGGAAAGGAGGTGTTTTAACACTAGTTTCCTCATGTTATGTATAGGATACAGTGTCAAACTAAAAATAACAATAATGATAGAAATACAATTAATTTACACTAAATCTATGTTAGGACGTTACAATTTGCATGTACACGTATGAGTTTCAGGACACACTTTATGACATTCTATCAGAACGTGCGCGAAGTTGAAATCTAATTACAAAAATGAATAAAAAATGTTTTTTATCGAACTATTAATATTCCAAAGCATGATTGAAAGCATATAAAACATTGCTGTGTACTGTTATATATCTTAACGTAAAGACTGTTAACAAGTCTTTTCTTCCATTTAGGGAACTGGCATGATATTTACATTTTAATTGAGTTTTATAATGGGTATCACACCCATGACCATTTCGGAAAATACAAACGACTGCTGCGTTATAGTATTTTTTTAAAATAAATCAATATTTAATAAAAATAATAGAACAAGAGAAAGTGAAATTAATGCACAGGAAAAAATTAGTTGATATTGTCTTTGTAGTAACCTATGAAAGTATACGGGTTTTGTTTTACAAATGATACAGTATTACATATTTTATAAGCTATTTGCAAGCATTTGAAAATGAACTAGTGTCAGTCAAATATAAATAAGCAATTAAAATTATGTGTCAAATATATATTTATCTGAACATTTTCTATACAACGCAACGCCTGTAACAACATTATCAATTTGTCGGACAGCTCGCAGCGTGAATGACGTGCAGTCTGCGGTGGAGCGTATCTTCCCGCTGGTGTATGAGTTCCGCAAACCGCGCACCGCCGCCGATGAGGAGCTGCTTCGTCAGAGACGCGCCGCCAGAAGGCCTGCGTGCGGTGGCGGTGCTGGGGCCGGCGGCGGTGTGGGCGGCGGTGGGGGCAGTGTGGGCGGCGGCGCGGTCCCGGGCGTCGCTGCTCCGGCGGGTGGAGGTGGGGGCGGCGCCCCGGTGCCGGCAGCGGCGCCCGCCGACTACCCCATGCACCTGGTGACGCTGTCGGACGACGAGGACGCCGACGCGTGGGAATGACGCGGCCGCGCGCGCCTCCCCGCCGCGCCGTGATGCGTGGCGCAATAACTATCGGTTGTCAGTGCAATCGCGTGTGAACTGTCGGCGAGCTCTTTTCGGTTCATGCCAAAGATATTTATTAGAGGACGTGCTTCGCGCTCTCGACGGACGCCGCCTCGCGTACTACTTCGTATGTATTGACGCTCCCGTGACCTCTATTAGCCTGCGTAGGCGCGGTTGATTCATTTAACTCGTTTGATTCTAAACCAAATTGTCGTAAATGATTAAAAAAGAAAGAGAATAAATCTCTACAGATACTCAGTCTCGTTTTTTATTTGCCGTTGTGATTGATAAATTTGTAGTGATAATAGTGTTCACGAAAATGTTGTAAGGAAGTAATGACTGAATGTTAGTGTTAGTGATTGTAAATATGAAAGCTTTAGACATTATACATTTAATTAAAAACTTTGTTTGTTTTATTGCAATATTTATTTTCATAGTCTTACAATTTGAAATAGAATTATATAAATGCTATGGTTATACAGTAAAAGTGTAAAAAAGCTAAGGTGAACAATAATAATGATAAAAATTGAATTAAATATACATAGTTACTCATAGCAACACTTGTATAGTTAGTTAATAGAAATGGAAGAGCATTAAATTGTCAAGAAATTAAGAACTAGATTTTTTGTATCATATCCATCACTAATAAGGCGAACTTGCCCTGCAACGCAATTTTTCACTGTGGTCGACCACTAGCCAAGAACTTACTACCTCACAATAGATTTTTTCCAAATGTTGAAAGAAATTGCTCTTCCATTGTAATAATTTATTAAGGAATTAAGATTCGGAGTCTTGTGTATCACATTCGTCGCTAGTAAGGCGAGCGTGCGCGGGTGCAGGTCTCGCGAGGCGCGTGCGTCGCGCGCCCCGTACCGTGCTCGTGCGGCGGCGGGCCGATGTGGGGCTGCGAATGTATGCGCTCAAATCGACTACTGCTAGCCGAGGACTTCTTACTGCCTTACCTGTATAATCAGTATTAAGTGGTTTTGTAGGTAAAAAATGTATGAAAGATATGGAAAAAGATGACACCTTATACATATACCCTGTATATACTATAATGAGCTTAATTTAAAGTGTAAGGTTCAGATTGGTTGTAAGTTCGATTACCACTCGTGGGAATTATTATATTTAAATTATTTTCATATCCTCGCTCTGGTAAAACGCAGCACGGTATTGATTTGCGTCACTAATCATGTAATGGGAAGTGAGGACACTCGTCAGTACCCGACAGCCCGAGCTTCAGAATTCGGCGGAAAATGGAGAACGGAGTGCCTTAACACAGGTTCCCTGTGCCTACCCTGCTATGTCTGGAATACACCATGAAGCTGATTTATTTTTTATTACATAATATATTATGAACTCACCAGTAATAATAGGTAGTATAGTATCACCATAAACCACTCGAGGCTTAACCCGTATATTGGCATTACGTGCAGTACGCACAGGTAATGCTCGTAACGCAGGAGGCGACGTTAGAGGCAGCGGAGGTGATAATACGCGTCCAGCTAGTACTCTTCGTTCAGGGGAGGAACTGGGAGACCTGGAAGATTAAGTAGCAGTTATACATACCTAGATAGTTTATAAAGTTTATGACAGACATATTTCTCCTGACTGGAAATAAAATTTGGTATATGCATTTTCTAAATTTAACTAATAACCGAGATTACACAACCTTTCCCGTTCATTGATTGGTCTCTTTCGCCTACGCCTCTTTCTTGATTCCTTTTTCTTTGTTTTGATACCTTCACGTGGTGGAATAACTCCCACATGTCTGTAGTAGTCGCACAGGGACTTCACTAATGACCTTCCTATTTTATAATCTTCAATAATAAGTTTGTTTATTGTAAAATATGATAATGTTATCATTTAGTTATAGTCAAGTATATTATTGTATAGTTTCTTCTACCATATTACACTAAACATACAAGTAAACGATGTAGACAAAACAGTATTTTATAACAGTAAATTCAAGTAGTGTTTTTATAGTTAAGTATTATTTAATCTAAATAAGAGTAGTATAAAGGATACAAGCTTCTTCAGTGTAGTGTATATACGGTCCATTAGACGTTATCCTTCGTCCACCAAATGAAGCAAGGAGGGAATAGGCATCAGTGGCGCCTGTAGGTAAAGCCCTTCTAGCACTGCCCGCAGCATGATTGTCCATGTTGTACAGACATGATTCTGGCTTCCAGGCCTCTACTCGCATTCCAAGAAACTTGGGTAAAACTGCATGCCTTTCGAATCTATCAAAATTTTAACAAATCATGTTAGTTGGTAAATTTCCGGTGCATTCGTTTCTGAATAAGTTAAAATGATTTTTTTTATCACCTGTACACATCATCGTAGGAATTCCCTCGTACAAAAACACCTTCATGGCTTACATCAGCGTGGATGTCAATGATAAAATCCAGTTGCAATGTCTAGATACACAGGTAAAACTTATTATATGAACATTAAGCAGAATTTTCACAAAAAACTAAAAAAATATATAGTTATTGTAATGCATGCCATGCCATACTTACTTTTTCGGCGTTGATTTTTTGAATAAGTTCATTGATCGCTATAAGGGCAGGATGAGCAAAGGTAGTGGCTCTCGTCCAACAGCGATTTAGATCTGAACCAAGTAAATCAGACCGCTGATTTCCCAAAAATACACCATCAGGATTTAACATTGGTATAACCTGAAACATTTGTTAATTTTTGAAACGCTGATTAAGCAGTATTTACTTTTATTTAGTACTTTTGTGAGAATAGTAAAATTATATTATTAACGTCACCTGTATTACAATTCCATTTCGCAGGGCTATTGCTTTTTCTGAGGAACTCACTAAATAATCCAGAAAACCTAAAATGCATAGTAAAATATTTTATAATTTTCAATGTTAGTGAAACCATTTAGCTAGAAGATCTGAAAAATATCAACCTTGGCAAATGAAAGAGGCAGGTTGTTCACCACCATGTACTCTTGCTAAAATAATTACAACACGCTTCTTGGTATCTAATTTTCCTTTAACTTCCTTCATATCCTCTTTAGTGAAAGGGTCACCAACGGTAATCAAATCTATTCGTCGTTTTTGCTTGAAAATGTGAAAAATATTTGTTATTTTTTATATTGAATAGGCTTGCGTTTGACCATCTAAATATTAATTAGCTATTCACAAAATTATTTTAATACCTTCCATTACATTATTTTTATTATTAATCTTAACTTACAGTGGTCTGTGCAATGGTCTCTCTTGTAGCAAATGACAGAGCTCGTTTTTCCCAAAGTGTCAAATATTTTTGCAACCTCGAATAGGAATATGGGGCGGCTGCTGCAAACTGGTAAACGTCTTCTTCTTTATCAAACCCAAAAGCTAAACTGAGTATCTTCCGGCCGCGGTGTACCAACGATCTGTGGTAAAACAGCAACCGGCGTGGAATACGCTGCCTGATCATTGATTTAGGATATTTAATGTTAGATAAAAAAACTCGTTTTAGATAAATGTATAATTTATTAATTGTTACCATAAAGGTCTTACCATTTAGACCTAGATGTAGATCGCACCAACGGCGTCATTTCATCTTTGAAAAGATTATTTTCTTTTCCCAAATTAACTATATTAAATATAACGCGCTGAAATTAATTAATTATTTTTACCGCTTTATATAAATAAACAAGGAAACAGATATAAATTCAATGATATATTTTAATATTTTTTCTATATAGGTATATCTATAGAAATCAATCCTTTTTGTTGTATCTGCATTAGTAAAATCTCAAATCAATCACTGCACCTTAGGCATTCCAACGTACAGAGATCCTTATGGACGGAATTTATATGATTTGATTTAGTGATTTAGTGGTAGATTTGATCACAAAAGTAAAAATAAACTATTTAATGTAAGACATTTTTTTTCATAAACAGTTCACTGTTGTAAAATTTTCTTAAAGCATCCGTAAGGACTAGTGCATATTAATATTAAATATTATATTTGTACCTGATCTTGCTTAACATTTTCTACTGTAAAATTAAACCAGAAACGTGATCGTGGCCTGCAGGTATCCGGTCTGATGAAAAGGTCATATTCCAGCTCTGTAATGTGGTCGGCACGGCCTAGGTTCCCGCATTCAAAAGCTGCATCGAAGCAAAGATGACCACGTTTCGCTTTACCGCTGTGCCCGGGCGGACGAACGATTAAGCGATTGAGATTACCTAAACCACCTTCTCCATCGCTTTCTTCACTGTCTATATAAAAAAATATATTATATACTCGTATACGTGATTTGTCAATATACTTAGAATTATTTGACGTCTCTAACTACCGTTACGCGGGCGAAGATAAATTGTAGCGTGCTCGAGATCATCCATTAATGCTCCCATTATAATTTTTCCTACTATAATGAAATCATTTTCTTTTTCACATCGTGTAAAATATTTATAAGTTTTTACTGCGTAAGTAAGTGACCTTTGTTGCAAAGCTTAGAACAGAGTGCTCAATGCACCTAGCTTACTAAGGCATTTATAAGAAAACCGTTTACCTCACACGCCACAGGGTAAAAGCAATTGAAATTTCACATTCAATTTATAACGTGGTTCGATTATACTAAACACATTGCCTTTGTCTCACAAAGGTAATGTTGTCCGTATTCTGACTTTTGAGGATATATTCAACGCTACTTTTTAATACAGATAAATGGTGGACCGATAGACAAATTAATAAAGGGATAGAAAAGGTTGATTCCAACAATTTTCGTCCCATATTGCATGGTCCGAAGTTAAAACGTTCTCGAAATATTGTTCATTTAAATATTTTTTCCATATACCATATTGCACAGGAAAATGCTGCGAGAAACTTATTTTTGCGTGTTTGAAATAGAAATAATAAGGTAACTCAACTATTGGCAGGGTTAAAATCAAACATATAGTAAGGTAAGACTATCATCATAAATTTATCAACATGTATATTAACTAAGACAAACAAACCAACAATAGTCTATCTTTTTTCTTTTTTAATATTTTTAGAATATAGCTATAAAACTAAACTCGGAGTTACAAAATTTAGCATCTTATAAAAAAAAAGATATGATAAGATTTTAGTTGTTTTGTAAGCTTTTAGTTCATTACTTCATTCTAAGCACACGTGTAAGCCACATAGAGGCAATTTTCATGTGTATCGCATTTCCTCCAAACGCCTTACCTATACACGAACAGTTTTCTTCAAGGAACTTAGTCACGCGAGCCTTGCAACTGCTCCATATATTATGTATGTATTTAAAATAATTGTTACACGAGTAACTACGTTTTATTAGTTGGAGATCTACAGAGGGGCGAAGGGTGTGACTACAACGGTTGTGGGTTCGATCCCCACTTGCAGGAATAAATTAGTCACTTAAAACGCAGTGCCTCGAAAAATTCGGCGAAAAGTGGGGAACGTATTGTCTTAAATAGGGTTCCCTGTGCCTACCCTACTGTGTGCGGGATCAAGCGTGAAATGTATCTTTTAATACATATCGCATTATTACGTTTTATAAAATAAAGCCGACTTTCGATTTTTTAAATAGATATGCATAATTTATATTTAATATTCCCCGCTCGCGGCTTTTCTCGTTTGTACTACACAATTATTTGTTTTCTCATCTAAATTACTCTCGTAATAAGTATATTACTTACGTTATATTATAATTTTAAAGACAATATAAGCCATTCATTGATAGCTCAAGTTTCAGCCAATTCAATAAAACACTTTGTAACAATTTTGTCGCATACAATTCTTTCTCTTTCTATTGAAATAATCTTTTTATTTATGAATCATTTGAAATAAATTTTAAGGGAAGTTTGCCAAAATACAATATATTCACACAATAATTTTTTTATAATTTATTATATATAAGTGTATTTAATATTTTAAATATTTTCCTCTATGTACTTTTCAATTAACTGTTGATTAATTTCTTATCTAACTTAAAAAAAAATAAAATATTAAAGACTGCAACAATACCTAATTATAAAAATAACACATTTTTCTTACGTGTATTAATGTTGCTGGGTACCTATGCTCTTTAACTTAAGGTTATATTGTCTGGTCAAATAATGTTATAAATCATATCAATTAATAGATAATTTTATTGTTTAGCTTACCGGACATTGTCGGTTAAATTTCATCAAAATAATAATAATTGGGCTCGTAATCGACGATACAACTCTGTTTTTCATATACAGAAAAAATCTTTTTTTCTCCGCCTTACTGGGTCCCACTTGTTGTTGCCACGATACGACACAATGCGACATTTTGCTTTATAATAATAACAAAATATAAAATGCTTATTTCGATGCGTAGCTCTAGAAATTCGTTACTAAGCAACGACGACTTACCTACTTGAAGTCAGCCAGAGCCGAATTTAAGGGGGTACAGGTACAGGCGTATAGATAGCAAATAACCGAATGTAATTTTTTTTATTCGTTATTTTATGATTAGTTTTTTTTTTATTAATAAATAATTTCTTTTGTCAATTCACAGAATGACAAATTGTAATGAAAGTACAAATTGTACTACATATGCAAAATCACTATTAAAAGTTAAAAATAAAAAACTTTTATACGAATATTTTCTTTATTTAACAAATACATATATTAATAATTATATTAAATATTTTGGCATCGCAATGCCTTTCGCACCGTAAACATTTTATAAAGCTCAACAAATTAAAAAAAAAACACAGACTTAATCACTATGACTAGTTAATTTTAGTTAACCTACTATTTACAAAAATCAATATATAGAGTGAAAAAAAATAAGTATAAAATAAAATGTTATATTTTAAAATAAATACAAAGAAGCTAGTATTTAAAGTTTAAAAGTTGAGATAAAATATTTTTTTCGTTTGGTCTAACTTATATTTATTTCACTTATTCCTCAGAAAATAAATAATATTTTTAATTCAATATAATTTTTAAAGTAGGCATTCTGTTTGTAGGTACACACATTGCTGCCAATCCATGCTACCCTGCTGTATGCGGGTTACAGCGTAGAGCTAAAAAAATGCTTCTAAATATAGATTTATATTTTTTGTTAAAGGTAAAGAGCCAGTTCGTCGTGTTAGAGATTTTTTCATTTGTAGTGGTAAATAGAACTACTATTTGTCTAGGACAGTCAGGACTCCAGTTCTCTAAGAAACAAATAGGCTGCTTTTATTATTGAAAATTTTTTGTTACCCATAACATATTTGTTTTGGAGCTTGTCTACTGGTAATTAAACAAAGCCGTTACTGTTTGCAGGAATGTTTATTTTATAATTATCTATGTTCATATAATACCTATTAATAATCTCAGGTTGATTTATCAAAATATAACATTGATGAATAAATACATGTATTCTACATGTAAGTACATGCCAGCGTTGCCAGATATTATATTGGGGAAAAGAGGGATTTTTAAATGTTTTAAGTAAAAACTGTAGCTGTTGCTTATAGAAAATAAATTCGTATAAAAATAAAAAAAATCGAATGAAAGTGATTACGTTATAAACGAAGGCAGTGTGCTATTGTTAACATAATTATAAAATGTTTTATATATGTATATATATATCACTGGAAAAATCACCGGACAAATTACCTTACATTCTTATTTAGACAACGATATAAAGACATGAAATATAAATTCAACATTTAAAGACGACGAACTATTTAAAATACAATATCAATGGCTAAACTTATAACATTATACATAGTAAAAACTTAAACCCTCCATTACTTATATTAAAGTGTTTCAATTCCTTTTATAACAATAAAAAGTATATTTGTTAAATGTTCTTTACTACGTTTAAAAGCACACCAACCGACCGGTAACCAGGAGTCATTCACGGCTAAGTGTCACCGTCAGTGTAATGAGAAGGACCCTCGGCTGAGCACACAGAGTCCTCAGGAGTTCTTGAAGCATCTCCCGCCTCGCTCGCTTCCACTACGCTCGCACTGCCGCCTTTATTTTTAGCGCCGCGACGAGCCTGAAGGGCCTAAGTATTTTAAAAGCAAACAATATATAAAGATTAAACTGTATAAATATAAAGAAAAAAGAGAGAGTGGAGTGTATATTTATTTACAATTGTTTGTATAATAAATCCAGTTCAATATACATTTTATATAATACTGATGATACTGATACATATAGCAGGTTCCAGCAAGTGTGTGCACCAAAAGCCATCTTATACAAATATTAAATAGACACAGCAGACATTGTTGTCTATAAAATTAAAATTTGAGCGTGTTTAAAGACAGAAGCTTATATTTCGGCGAATATATGTATGTAGGTACATGTAAATAACCAAATAGTGTGCAAATTGTGCAGTGTTTGATCACTAACTGGGTAACACACATACATGAGTATGTATGAGTAAAAACATGTGTAAAATGAATTCTCCAGAATACAGTTAAAGCATAATTTTAACACATTATGAAATAGGCTAGCGAAAAGTTTGTAGATAGTCGATAGTACCGGCAGTAGACCGCTATGAGACCGCGATGAGACCTCGTATTCGTTAAGGCAGAAATGAATTGAGCTATGTTGATTATTAAAAAAACTTTTGTTTTATAAAACTACAAATGAAGCTTGTAAATGTATAGTAATTAAGTTGGAAAACGTTTCATGACTCATTATATTATAACATTAGCCAGGAATGGTACGTAAATAAAACGTCACATATGCTCGACACAATTCCACATTAAAAAAATTACATAAGATCTTCCTATGCGCGGGGCGCAGGCTGACATCCAAGGGGGCATGCGGGTGCTCCAATTCAGTGCGCATGCGATAAATTCCATTATCCTTACCTTTTCACGACTGCCTTTTTTCTAAAGTTGGGGTAGGATGGAATATGAAACATTAAATTAATGATAGTGATCTAACAATAAGTAAAGATGATACTTGTTGGTTACCAGTTCTATAAGTAAAAGTTTCTAGTGTAAAGTGTGTACACCAATAAACAAGCAAGTAAGTTACCAAATGGGGATTTCACAATAATAAAAATGAAATAACACAATCTATTTATCATTTAGTTAGGTACATAAATTACAGGTATATTTACTATGATCAAAAATACCGCTTTTATGTATCTATCTTTGAGTTGTTCCATTATTATATATCTAGTACGTAGAGTACTGTAAGTTTTTACTTAATAAAAGAATATATGTATGTAGTTCTTTTGATACTTAAAAAATAAATAAATATCAGGGGGCTATTATTGTAGTTGTTAATAATATCGTTCCACTAGAAGAGAAGTTCCACTTTATAAAGAAACTTTATAGAGTAAACACTGACCACATTACACACGGTGCTGCTGCTAATCCATTCGGATATTATAAAGAATAAATGATACATTTTTGTCTTTGCTACCATAATTATGTAAGTATGTACCTGCAACGAAAATCTTCTATGGGGAGGTTTCCTGCCCCCTCGACGCTTGCTAATGTGTGGGTTGTCGCGACGCAATGTCTGATTTCGAAGAATTTCCAATTGAACGTAAAGCCGTTTTAGTTCAGCTCTAACTTCCTCTGATGTTGGCTCTTCTTCCCCTTCCGCCCCGAAACCCTCAGCTGGACCACGCCTGGACACCTACAATATGATTAATATTGAGAGCGTATCATAATATAATGGTTATTTTTTTAATTACGTTTAGGAGAGACGGCCACTTGCCATATTCAGAATTAGTGCAAATATAAAAAACAACTTCATTTGTTGACCTCTTGTGCAAGGGACCGTGTGCGATATCCGTGCCACAGGCGAGGTGCAAGTACGCAGGCAAGTGCAGCCCCGGATGACAGATGAGCTCGAGCCGCCGCCGCCAGGGCGGACCTCTCGGGAGCCGCGCCCGCCAGCGCCGCCACCCGCCACGCTGCCCCGCACAGACCCTCCGCCCACAAGGCTGTGGCTAACCAGCCACGCTCCTGTAAATTTATTTTAAAATTATGATGATGTGAATCCCAAATTCTCTATCTTCCTACCTAGTTATGCAAGAAAAAGCTTAAAATTCTACATTATAGATATTAATCTATTATTATTAAATAATATTAATGTATATTTTATTGTGTACCCCATTACAGAGAAAAAGGAAACAAAAGAAATACATACACGAAGATAAAATGTACAGTGGATTTATGTATAAGCGATCTCTACTAGACCAGAAGTTAAGCAAAAATTTGCCCTCATATATTTACCTGAAATGGTACATTAGCATTTCTAGCCGCGTGAGCTATCTGAAGGCCAGCGAATAGCAGTAGCAGTTCCGCTGCAGCAGTAACATGATGCCAGGCGGCGCGCGCGCACCCTCCGCCCACGTCTGTCTCACACGCCGTTGTTGCTGTGAACGCAGACAAGTAACACGCTGCCCCGAGCACCATTGCAGCTACGATCCGTAACACCTATAATTTTATATTAAAAGTAATGTTTATTACGTTTAGTTGTACAATCATTGCGAATTTTACATGATTAAATGTTCATTGACTTATTTGGTCATGGAATTAGCAGTTTTTTTGTATTTTAGGGCAGATGTGTTCGTTATAATTATTATAGGTTACAATTTAATTCCTATTGAGAATTTTATAGGTTTATTATATTTTATCTGGATACGGTCGATGATGTCAGTATCGTTTTAGTAAGTTTTTATAACTAGCTTAATTATTATAAATTTAAAAACATTTATAGTATCTAAAAAATATGAATTAGTATTAATTTATGAATTGTTCAATTTATTTGAAGTTTTAAATAGTTAATTAGCTAACCTCAGAGTCTCTTGGTGTCCACCGATGAGCTTTGCGGGTCCGGAATTCAGCGAGTAGCACCCATAGCCGTAACACCACGGATCCATAGCACGCTACGAAACCGAGCTCCCGCAACCACGCGCCGGCGACGCACCGCCACCGTGCAACCGATATGTATTGGGAAGCAGCCTGTATTTAAAATTAAAATATATATTAACTAATATCTATCTATCTATACCTCTATTCTATCCTGTACAACTCTCTCTCTCCCTCCTACTTAAAAGATCGATTTTGTTTCCTAGGTGCCGATTCACTTCTTCACCTCCTTAGATCCCGTTGTGATAATCTCCTTAAATTACCAACTTCCCATACCCTATTTTATTCCAAGTCTTTTACTATGAAATCTGCAATGAGGAATGGTAATAGGTGTGAAATAATGCTTCAAAGTTCGTTACAGTAAAGTTTTTACGTATACAAATACACTAGTTTTTGTTTCATAAAAATAACCAAGTAGTTATGATTTTACAGGCATTTGAAGTTTTCAAAAATTTCAAATGCCGCTAACAGTCCCGCGGCCGGCGGTGACGTCACAGGTCTGGCAAAACTCACTAGTCGCCAACGGTGATAGGAGATCTCGCGCAGTACTTTGTTTGTTTGTTACTCGCTTGTGTTTAGTGTTAATACAATTAATTAAAATGGATGAAGGACTCGAAAAAGGTCAATCGGATAACCTACCTGTAATAGATGGATTTATGGTTGCCGATTATTTATCGGAAAATAGTGATTTCGTCGCCGCAGAAGTGCGGGAGTAAAAATGCGAAGATAAGTTTTGTTGTCTAACTAGTAGTATTTCAATCAATGTCAATTTGGGTTATAGATAATAACTATCTTACGTTATTTTATTTGAAATTGTTTATTTAAAACTGTAATGTAACCTAACCTAACTAGTTTCATATTGTAGGTAACGCTATTTGCGTTAAAAGTACCAAATTTTTTATTCAAGTTCAAAGTAGTAAGATTGTTTTATAAGTGAAAATAATATAATAATAATATAACTAAATTCATGCAGTAAGTTGAGCATGCACAATTTTTTTTAATGTAGATTTTTTATGTCTATCATTTTGGTACAACACGCGTTTTTTTGACAAAGTACTATCAAAACTTCAATATCTTAAAATACAATGGTCGCTATTACATTATGTATGTGAAAAAAAAAGATTTTAAAAATATACCTATATATTATTTATTAAACGAAACTAAATTTGTGGTGGAACGCCAGCTAAAAAAGAGCGCGAACTGCGAGTGAACGAAGACGAACTGAGCGAGCGAGTTTTGCAAGACCTGTGACGTCACGCGAGTCGGTTATGGCCCGACGGAATCTCGCGTCGCGCGCTAACTTTAAAGGACAATATCTCAAAAACTAATAGACGTATCAAAATAATTCTTTCACAAGTATTTTTTGTTTTTAAAAGACAATACGATGGGCTAGAATTTAAAATTAGTGATTATTCTCCATTCTTTGGAATGAACTTCCTACAGAAGTTCGACATTCCAAATCTCTATATAGTTTTAAAAATCGTCTAAAAGAGTACTTATTTAATTTAGTATAATAGTTTATCTTTATTTTTTTTTAATATTATATATATATTTTTGGACACGTTTTATGTATGTATGTATATATGTGTAAGTATATATTGTTTTTCAATATTTGTATGTATGTATGTATGTATGTGTAAAGTATATAAACATTAAACACATTTTATGTAAGTTTATTTTATATAATTGACTTAGTTTATTATATATTATATAATATTTAATTATATTTCATAAAATTTGCACTGAGACGTTGTCCCCTTTCTCCTCATTACAATTTATCCGTAATGTTTCAAAGGTTGTCTGGTGGAGATTGCTTAAAGCAATAAGACCGCCTTTGCATACGTGTTTTTCTTTAAATTTTATTTGTGTTGTTCTTTCTATATATTTCTTTTATGTGTGCAATAAAGTATATTCTATTCTATTCTATTCTATTCTAATATTTTTCTATTATCTATACTATTGAGGTCTTTTGAGGTTGATTGAGGGAATTATCCAGAATACATTTAATATCCAATATTGAGGGCATTCATTTAACCTTTACGCGATCTCGGTAAATAGTCTTAACAGACGTTTTTATGTTTTGAGGTACGGAACCCCAAAAAAACAGTAACAAAGTTTGATTGACGTATTATTTTATCGGCGTATGATATAACTTTACATAACATTTAAGCGATGACAAGGGATCAACTTTCTTATATTATTGTTTTTCAGACCACCTATGAAGATGTTTCTTATCAGAGTACTTGAGACAAATATACAGTATGTGATAAAAAATATACTCATTCTTGAGATACAAAAAATATACTTATCAAACCATGGTGACATTATCTATGTAGTAGAATATCTCTATAATCGTTAAATATTTTTATAGGGTATAGGAAAACTAAATTTTCCAAAAAAAAAATGAAATATCGAAGAATTGGAGAAAACCACACATATGTAATTATTAATTGTATTAATATTAAATATTGAAAATGTTTTGTAGTTGAAACTTTACTAATTATTGTACAGTGTACCTGACATATGAGACGATGCACTGTCTATTGGGTGGCCGAATCGAATTAACCCGCAGAGGAAATGAAAATTATTCAAATGTAGTCAATTTACCAACTAGAAATTGAACGTAGAACCACAGCCCGTACAAGTCACAACCCCATGATAGCATGACGATTTAATATATAATAGCTAGATTTTATAAAAAACTTACCGACGCATACATTAACATTGCTCCAAGAAGAACTACTTCAAGCACTGTCCACATACCCATAGCAACCGCCTATAAATGGATTAGATGTTTTTTCATTATTACATTTTACATTAAATATTGAATAATATAGCATAGGAATTTTCTATGATATACTGAATATATCATAGGAAAACAAAGAAAAATAACTCATCAGATTTTGCCATTTCTTATATAACAGGAAAAAATTATATTCAATAAGTTATTATTAATCACGAGCAACTGTACACAAATATCTATGCAAGAATTATAAATATTTTTATAGTCTTTATAATAAGTAACGTAACAATTAAATAGATAGTTTTTATAAAAATATATAAACGTACTTTACATTTCCTCTTTTTAAAAATAATAAATCCGATGATAATGCACAGAAGCATGCCGGCGAGGTTAGCTGCTAGAAGAGAGGCGCGATAGGCATCAGCGAGGCAGGCGACAGGGTTGCTGCCCAGCCCACACGGTGTGCAGTTTAGCTGACCTTTTTCAGACAACGTAGCCCTGCTGATCCAATCTCCGCCCCCAGAATGCCAATGTCCGGAACTGCACTTGCATTGATACTGTAAAGTTGTATGTAGAGAAATATTAAAAATTATATTTTATATATATAGATATAATAATTCTAAAAATTAATTGAGTTTGACAAGATCTGACTGTAAACGCGGTGGTTGTGGGTGGTGGGTTGGAACCAGGTTGGAACCTGGTAAACTTAGTACGGAAAAAATACCATACGGAATATCACAGTCTTAATAATAGATACAGAGTCAGTAAATACGGGATATAGCGACAGCTGACAAAATATTTGTTTATTACTATTCTCAAGATGCAACGAAATAAAACGTGAACTAAAAGGATTTTATGCTACTAAAACATATCTATAAAATTTTTTTCAAAGTAGCAAAATTAAAAAAAGAAAAATTATGAGTTACTTTACCTCTAATTTGTGATCTTTGCTTTCAGATGGATAAGCTTCACATTCCGTTGTAATGGGGTCGCACAAAGGCTGCCCACCCAACCAATCATACATAGTATCTTCGCAGGGTAAAGCAGGTATACGTCGAAATAAGGCAGCGGCCGCACGATAAGATCCTGCTCCTCTTGCTGCCGCTGTTCCTCCCCACCATCCTGGGGAGCTTTCACACGAGTACCACGCATTGGACCAAAGAACTAAGCTAGCATTCCAGGCCGAGGCTAAAGTTCGCCAGAATTGTTGAAGAGATGCCGAATTGTTCTGCTGAAATATAATAAGTGTTTGTGGTTCTGTTATGAAGAGTATTCCAAGGTGAAGCTGAGGAGCACCCAGCGCCACAGCAGCAGGCGGTGGACGGAGAGGAGTACGAGCCGCGGCTCTTGCAAGAGCCGCCGCCCTTGCTTCGTCCGCTGCACCCTGCTCCACGAGCTCTGATAACGCACGTGCTGTTTGCGCAACAGCGGCTTCATACTCTCGAACATTCTAAAATTTTAAATAATTGCTTATTTAAAACCGATCGTCTCCTTTTTAACGCATATATATCCTTTATAACTCATATAGATCCTTTATAGCGAAAGCTTGTCATTTGAATTAATAAAAAATACCGGTAAGGGTCAGTCGTACTCCTGAGAAGATAATGAAGAACGAGTAGTAGGTACAAGGTTAAAAAGTTGACAAACTTAAGTTTACGTATGTAGGTACTCACTTTATATATGAAATGAACTACAAAATATATAATTTTGTAATTATTTTCTACGAAACATCAATAAAAAAATATGATTACCGGTGGTAAGGGTGGTGTCCTCTTAAGCGGTAGTGGATCGCAGGGCACGGGAGCGTACGGGGGCGCGGACGGCGAGCCGGCAGGCGCGGCGGCGCACGCGCACCACGCCAGCGCCAGCGCCGCACACCGCGCCCACCGCGCCCCCCGCGCCCCCCGCGCCCCCATCGCTCTCCTGCTCCCCGCCTTCTGTAATGCAAGTTTATATTGCTAAGCGAAATATGTTTTTAATCTATTGATTGTAATTATAATATTTGCTGTAGAGTTGAGCGCCGCTTTATTTAACATTTTAGTTGGTTCTCATTTTCCATTTATGTTTTTTATGGCATATAAACAAAACATAAACAGATAATTAATTAATACTACCTGATTAATATGTTTCAAATTAAAGGATCTACACATGTAGATCCATTTTTTACACGATACACATACGATTTTACATAAATTATTAGGATTAGTTTTGTTTTTTATTAAAGGGAATATATGAAAAGTATATTAAATTAACATATTATTCCTTTTTTTTAAAGGAGTTTGAGAAAATAATATACAGATATGCCTAATTCGCTACACATAAAAGTACTTACACGATCATGAAATCTTTAACCATGTTTATGATCATATATATCTTTGCACATAAGTATCATAACATTTTTATCTAAAATATTACGTCGGTATATTGTTTTTCATTCTAAATTTTTTGTCAGATAATCAAAAGTATATAAAAGAAATATTTAGTGCATACTATAAGCACAAGGATGCTGCATCAATTGTACTCCTAGTAAGTAAAACTCATATTTGGAATTTCCTTTCATAATACTTATTATAACATATTTTTTATTTACTTGTAGCTTTTTGATATACCTAGTGGCGCAAGGCAGCTGCAAAACAGCGCCACGCCATGAAGTGAGAAGTTTTCCCAAAGACTTTTTGTTTGGTACGGCTACGGCATCTTATCAGGTTGAAGGGGCTTGGGATGAAGATGGTATAAGTTTATTTTAGTATTACTTAAAAAATATATAATTATTTCATTTCACATGTTGAAATTTAAGCGTCCAAATAATATTTTAATTTTTCATTTAATAAAGGTAAAGCTGAAAATATTTGGGAACACCTAACTCATAGCAACCCTTGCATAATCAAAGATTGCTCTAATGGAGATATTGCAGATGACTCTTATCATCAGTACAAAAGGGATGTCGAGATGATGAGGGAACTGGGGCTCGACTACTATAGACTTTCATTATCTTGGCCAAGGATCCTTCCTACTAATTTTCCTAATAAAATAAATGAAGCTGGAGTTGAATATTATAATAACTTAATAGACGAAATGCTAAAATATAATATTGAACCAATGATTACATTATATCACTGGGACTTGCCACAAAAATTACAAGACTTAGGAGGATGGACAAATCCTCATATAGTGGATTGGTTCGGAGATTACGCACGAACTGTTTTTGAATTGTTCGGTGATCGTGTTAAGTACTGGATAACAATAAATGAACCGTACCAAGTGTGTAATGAAGGATATGGAGTTGCTACAAAAGCCCCAATGGTGGATAGTAGAGGCGTCGGAGAATATATGTGCACAAAAAATCTATTATTAGCACACGCAAAAGCGTATCACATTTATGATGACGAATTCAGACCAAAAGACGGTGGAAAAATATTTATCGCTTTTAGTGCTCAATGGTATGAACCTTTGAATGAAAACGAAGTTGAAGCCGCTCATGATGCTAACCAATTTATGGTAAATATAGATAGCGTCTATTAGATTATTTTCCTTTTTTATCATTATCACTAAGTATTATCTTTATTACAGTGGGCGCAATATGTTCATCCTATTTATTCAAAAACCGGTGACTATCCTCCAGTGATGAAAGAGAGGGTAGGTGTTAAGAGTTTAGAACAAGGATTCCATAGATCCAGATTACCAGAACTTACACCCGAAGAAATTGATTATATTCGAGGTTCATCAGACATTTTTGGGCTAAATCATTATTCAAGCTCGTTTATTTATAGAAATGAATCGGTGTACGGTTCCTTTCCATCACCATCACTCCAAGACGACCTAGAAGTTATAATGTTCCAAACAGATGATATGCAAATAGGAGAGTCCGAAAAAGTTAAGGTAATAAAAACAATATATATTAATATATATTATTAATATTAATCTTAAATCTTAATTATCCAATAATAAAAAATCCAACCTCATAAGATCTATGAAGTTATTTATCATATAAATAAATGGGATATTTGAATGTTCCAGTATGCTCCATGGGGATTTCATAAACTGCTTAATCAAATAAGAGAGGACTACGATAATCCACCAGTGTTTATAACTGAAAATGGTTTTGCTACTTATGGTGGCTTAGATGATGACCATCGTGTTAAATATTATCGTGATTACCTAGAGGCGTTATTGGATGCAATTGACGAAGGGTCTAACATCATAGGGTACACTGCATGGAGTCTTTTAGACAATTTTGAATGGATGTATGGGTATACGTAAGTTTCAATTTATTTAAGCTCTAATACAAAATAATAAATCAATAAATTATTAAATGACAAAAACATATTATATTATATCATATTTTCAGAGAGCGGTTTGGCCTTTACGAAGTAGACTATAATAGTCCAGAGCGCACGCGTACCGCTCGTAAATCGGCTTATGTATATAAAGAGATCTTGCGTTCACGCTCGTTAGATCACCATTATGAGCCTGACATGTCAACACCCATGACCATTGGATAAATGATATGTTAGTATTTTCGCAACTTTAAATACTATTATATTATAGGTGAAGCAATAAAGATATTATTAATAAATATACGTTTTATTTATCTATAATAATCTATAAGTACTTCCTTGGCATCCGCATTATTTACGTCTAAAAATACAATAAAACCTTAACGGGGATAAATTTTGTAAATTGAATGTGAATTTTTCAGCCTTGTCTATCTGTCTGTCTACCTATATGTGTGCCTGTTTAGAGGAAAAAACCTATATTTCGTATTTATTTATGAACCGATTGAATAAAACAAATGTTAAAAGAAGTTATTAAGTACAGAAGTGAAAATTACATTGAAATCGGTTAAATCGTTTCTGAGATTAGCGTGCACAAACTCATAAGCAAACAAACAAGCTGCCAAACAGATTTTTTTTAAAAAATCCTTCCTTTTTTAGCTTTAAGACTCCCAGTAATAGATTTTCTCTGGAAAGATGGAAGATATACCATATCGGATTCGCGTATTTAGAGTAGCAGTAGTAAGCTTTTATGGTCATATAAATTGTATCATTATTCCCAGGTTATGAATTGATAGTTTAAATTTAAAGAAAAATTTTATTTTCCCATTTGTACAGTTCTTAAATAGAAGCTTTTTCTAAAAAAAGATTTTTTGCTTTTAATTCGACAATACATATATTGTGTTACCATTTTAGAAGCCGTCGTAGCGCGTACCAGCCGTATGTCAGCGCGTAGCCTTTGACTATAATAATATGAATATGATTTAATGAACATATTTATATATTTTTTTATTTATTGACATTAGGTTCTCTCCACCAACCATCATATGCGAGTGTAGTATTTATATACGGTAGGTCATGACCTTACCTAATCTACATTTACATACGTGTACTTGCAGATGCTGATTATATCAATATCAATCAATTTTTATCTAATCAACTTTTGATTTGACTTTTAAATAAATTCTATAGATATTGCTATACTTATAGAATTTATTTAAAAGGCATAGGAAAACTAAGACACTGCCGGTTTCTCCATAATTCTTGAGGGGTTGAGTGTTGAGTGGCGGAATTCAACGACACTCTTTCCTTGTTGTGAGACAGAGTAAATAAAAATATGATTAAATATTAAGACTAAGAATCGACCTATAAATTTAAAAATTATAATAATAAAATGAGGAATGTTTTTAATTTTTTTTTGAAAGCTTGTGTAAATTATTAATAATATTGAAAGGTATATCAAGTTTCCACACATAGAGTTAATACTATACTTCATGTTTATGGTTAATTTTTGTTATTAATATCTGGAATGGTCACAAAACTATTTTAGAGTGGATACAGACCTCTTTAATCCTACGCTCATAGTGAAGGGGGCTTGCGCTAGCTTTTAATGGGAACTACTGCTATGGTTCCACATCAAGTGTAGTGTAGTGTAGTGTAGTTTTCAATATAACGGTGTTTTTAAAGTTCAGTTATTTTTACGATACCGAAACACAAACCGATTTAACAAAAAATTGTCTCTATATTTTTCTGTTTGTCCGGGATTATCTCCGAAACTACTAAACTGATTTTTATGGGAAAGTTATTGGCAGAGAAATAAAATTATGGAGAAATCCCGCTTAGCGCGCGCGTACCTGCACGGGTAGTTATGAAATCACCAAACATTTTCAACAAAAGCAAATATAATTCCAAAACTGTTAAATTGCTATTTGTTTTTGATAAAATACTGATATCAGTATAGACTACCATACTAGATAACAAAGAAATTTTTTCGAAATGCACTTTAATAATATAAGTAAACAAGCAGTAGCTGTAGTTAATGAAGATAAAATGAACATAAGATAGAGAAAATAACTAGAAGATTACAATATCAAGGAAAGCCACTAGTATGCCACTAGTATGAAGATAAAATGAACATAAGATAGAGAAAATAACTAGAAGATTACAATATCAAGGAAAGATATGAATGCTTCTATAAAAATAGTGTGTTTTCACGAAACAGCTACATAGAGCCACATAATGTGGATAACACGCCTTATGTAAGTTTTCATATTTTTATTACCATAGCTAATTTTAGTTGAGCTTAGTTTTAGTTAGAGGGAGAATCGGTGGAAAGTGAACGAGTTATTTTAAGTATAACTTCAATAAAAATTAAAGTATTTTATTAATTCCTTTTTTCATAATATTAACGTTTCAGTCAAAGATTTCTGTCTAAATTACAATAATAATAACATACGCCGTGTTTACCACGCGATAAAATATAATATAAGTAGATAAAATATACTTTTTTACTGTATATATCTACTATATGGTTATATGGTTTTTGAAAATTGAAACAGATTCTGATATTGCAGTATATTATCAAGCATTTGCTTGTCCGTATCACAATGCGGGTCGGTCTCGCGCCACAGTGCAAGAAAGTTTCCTGCAGACTTCTTATTTGGGACGGCCACGGCATCGTATCAGGTCGAAGGAGCATGGGATGCAGATGGTAACTTCATTTTGTTATAATTAAAAATTAAAAATTAAATTATTGTAATATCATAATACCGTCTGATACTATAATACTGTATCATTGGGCCGTATCATTTAAGTAATTCACTTTTAAATATTTAAATTCTGTGTTGATGATGCTTATTAACAACCAGAATAGGATGCATAATTACAGGTTGTATTTTTTTTTAATAGGTAAGACAGAAAATATTTGGGATCATCTGACACATACTAATCCAACAATGGTAGCGGACTCCTCTAATGGAGATATTGCTGACAATTCTTACTATTTATTTAAGAGAGATGTTCAAATGATGAGGGAGTTGGGTTTGGATTTCTATAGATTTTCTTTGTCTTGGACGAGAATCCTTCCTACCAGCTTTCCAGATAAAATTAACGAAGCTGGCGTAGCGTATTACAATAATTTAATTGATGAAATGCTTAAATATAACATTCAGCCTATGATAACTCTATACCACTGGGATCTGCCTCAGAAATTGCAAGAACTCGGGGGATGGACTAACTCAGAGATTGTCAAATGGTACTCAGACTACGCCCGCGTGACTTTTGAGCTTTTTGGCGATCGAGTGAAATATTGGATAACCATAAATGAGCCTCATCAAGTTTGCTACTATGGATATGGTTCTAAAGGGTTGGCCCCCGCAATTAACATACAAGGGATAGCCGACTATATGTGTGCTAAAAATTTGCTAGTAGCTCATGCTAAGGCCTACCACATTTATAATGAAGAATTTAGACCAAAACAAAACGGATCTATATTTATTTCTCTTAGCGCACAATGGTACGATTCTGAAACTAAAGATCACGTAGAAGCAGCACACGACGCAAACCAATTTAATGTATGCTTCTTTCAAATATATTTTTTACATGTTAAATATAAAATTACTAAAAAAAAGCTTTTTAAAATATATTGATCAAATTTTAATATTTTTTAGTGGGCACTTTACTCCCATCCGATTTTTTCGAAGTCAGGTGACTTTCCTCCTGTGATGAAAGAAAAAATTGCAGTCAAGAGCGCCGCCCAAGGTTTTCCTAGATCAAGGTTACCAGAATTCACGCCGGAGGAAATCGAATTAGTGCGTGGTAGCTCTGACATTTTTGGATTAAACCATTATAATACATATTACGTGTACAGAAATGATTCCGTTTACAATATGCATGAAATTCCTTCATTTATGGACGATCTTGAAGTTGCAACTTATAATCTGGTTGATTGGAAAATCAGTGAATCTGATTTTACAAAGGTAAATATTTAAAAGAAAGCGTTACCTTGTTGTCGTTAATATAATTACACAATTTATATTTTCTTATTTATTTTTTTGTATATTTATATTTAAGTATGTACCTTGGGGATTCCACAAATTGTTAATGCAAATCAAAAATGACTACAATAACCCTCCAGTATATATAACAGAAAATGGTTTTGCGACGAACGGAGGGCTGAACGATGATGATCGAGTGACATATTACAGAGGGTTCATATCTGCAATGCTGGATGCTATGGAAGATGGCTGCGATGTGAGAGCTTATACCGCGTGGAGTTTATTAGATAACTTTGAATGGCTAAGAGGATACAAGTAAGTGCTATAAAAATATAGTAAATAAAACATTAAGTATATTAACTGATTAATAGAAAATAAAATGCTAGTGGAGTACGACTGATCGATCTCCATTCGGGTTAATGAATTATTATTTCTTAATGTTTTCAATTCTTCGCTCTGGCACTAAGGCTGGCGTTAAGTTCCGATTCTCAAGACGCAATACCTCGAAAAATTTGGCGGGAACAGAGTGTCTTAACACTAAGTCCCCTCTACCTATCCTGCAGTATGCGGCTAGCTGTTTTTTTTTTGAAAATGCTAGTTCCAGTGTTAGTAGGCTGAATAATTGAGCCAAAACTGAGTAATAGAGTTTTTAGTTTCTTCCATTTAGTTCCCTCTTCCTATGTGGAAAAAAGCGTGAAGATGCTTACTTATCTAATTTTCAAGTTCATGTTTTTATAAAATGTCAAAGTTATTTATTGAAATATCTAGAATATAAAAGTTATTATTGTTGTAGAGAACGATTTGGACTCTATGAAGTGGATTATAGTTCTTTGGCGCGCACACGCACGGCGCGAAAGTCCGCGTACGTCTACAAGGAGATTTTAAGATCTCGTGAACTCGATATGCTTTACGAACCCGATATGTTGAAACCAATCAGTATTGACAACGACCATTAAATTATTTCCGCATATTTTTTTTTTATTTTTCCATATTATATCGATTGGACCCTTTAGAGAAAATCAAAGTATATTCTATATATTATAGCGCAATCGTCACTTGTCGTCGCTATGGTCAATGTGCACACACGGCATACACAACCTGCTGCTGCAGAATTCTTTCGTCAGCCCCCGGTTGGGGGTGAGGTGCAACCTGAAAAAGACTTACTGAGTTTCTTGCAGCGATTCTACTTAGATCTGACTGACGCAGTAACTTTAGTAAATCGTCGGCGGCGGTGGAAAACTACTTGATGCTTAAAAAATTTGCATGTATAATTTATTTCTTATAAAATTACATATTTGACTTTGACTTGTTAACAATACAAAATTGTAAACTTGATATTTTTATGTTATACTATCAGTTTTATTTGCTTATTTCTTATTGTGAAGACAAAAGAATAAAATCTCTATTGTAATATTTAAAAAAACAATTACAACAAACACAACTAAACTACAGATTAGTCAAAAATTACATTTCTTATATCAAAATCATACACGCGGGTGATCCTGCGACATTTCATATAAGTGGAGAAGGATTCGGTTGGGTTTTTAGTGGAGATATTACAATGGTTCCACATCAGGTGAAATGTATCAACTTGCCAATAAGCCGTCATTGCCGCTCTGGCTAACAACGCTCTTGCAAGAATGTGACCTATTGATACAATGATCTTAAAAAGATAAATTCAAAGATAAAATGAACATAAGAAGAACTAGAAGATTACAATATCAAGAAAAGATATGAATGAGATGATATGATATTTCTATAAAAAACCGTGTTTCTGTTAAATATCTACAAGCACCACTAATATTATGTGGATATCACACTTTATGTAAGTTTCATATATTTTTTAAATACAATTTCCTAGTGATTGATTCATTCGTTTTTTAATAATATTTTTTTTATTCAAAGTATCTATATCTTTTTGTATCGTTTTTATTTTATTTTACGTTTTTTATTTTTCTATTTCTTGGAACAATGAAAAGAAAAGCAAAAATGTAATTTATACATTTATATTATTTCTGTAACCACTATCTAACATTAAATATATTCCATTCTTCGGAGAATAGAGTGTCTTGACATTACTGTCTCGTGCGTAGAGATACACATTATATTGTCTACATATATTAGGCCGGTATATGGTTTGTGAATATTGAAACAGATTAGTTTTAATTCCTGCAGTATATTATCAAGCATTTGCTTGTCTGTATCACAATGCGGGTCGGTCGCGCGCCACAGTGTAAGAAAGTTTCCGGCAGACTTCTTATTTGGGACAGCCACGGCTTCGTATCAGGTCGAAGGAGCATGGGATGCAGATGGTAACTTAGTTTTAATACAATCAATACATGACCAAAAACAAAAAACAAAAGTATCATGATATCATTAGGCTCAGTTTTTTAAGCAATTTCATTAAAATTTTATATATTTGGATGTTGTTTAATAACAGGACATGTTTAGTAGGATAATAAAATAGAATGTATTTGCAGAATCTTTTTAATATAAATTATACTAATACAAAATAAAATTATATTACATTTTTCTTAATAGGTAAGACTGAAAATATTTGGGATCATTTGACACATACTAATCCAACTATTGTAGCGGACTCCTCTAATGGAGATATTGCTGACAATTCTTATTATTTATATAAGAGAGATGTTCAAATGTTGAGGGAGTTGGGGCTGGATTTCTATAGATTCTCTTTGTCTTGGACCAGAATCCTTCCTACCAGCTTTCCAGATAAAATAAACGAAGCTGGCGTAGCATACTATAATAATTTAATTGACGAACTGCTTAAGTATAATATTCAGCCTATGATAACTATTTACCACTGGGATCTGCCTCAGAAATTGCAAGAACTCGGGGGATGGACTAACTCAGAGATTGTCAATTGGTACTCAGACTACGCCCGCGTGGCTTTTGAGCTTTTTGGGGATAGAGTGAAATATTGGATAACCATAAATGAGCCTCATCAAATTTGCTACTATGGATATGGTTCTAAGGGTTTGGCCCCCGCAATTAACATACAAGGAATAGCCGACTATATGTGTGCTAAAAATTTACTAGTAGCTCATTCTAAGGCCTACCACATTTATAATGAAGAATTTAGACCAAAACAAAACGGATCTATATTTATTTCTCTTAGCGCACAATGGTACGATTTTGAAACTGAAGATCACGTAGAAGCAGCGTTCGACGCTAACCAATTTAACGTATGCAATTTTAAATATACTTTTTTACCTATTAAGATATTTTAAATATAAAAATAACTAATAAAATTCTGTTCGAACATAGTAAATCAATCATAGCATTTACATTTGCACTTAAATTTGATTTTTTATGTAAAAAATATTCATTACTCCAAGTCAGTCCTTGTGCTTTTTATTTTTTTAATATTATAATGTATCATAAAGTCTGTATTAATTCTTAAATTTTCAGTGGGCCATGTACTCCCATCCAATTTTTTCGAAGTCAGGTGATTTCCCTCCTGTGGTGAAAGAAAAAATTGCAATCAAGAGCGCCGTTCAAGGATTTCCTAGATCAAGATTACCTGAGTTCACGCCGGAGGAAATCGAACTAGTGCGTGGTAGCTCTGACTTTTTTGGACTGAACCATTATTCTACGTATTACGTGTACAGAAATGATTCTGTGTACAATACGCATGAAATCCCTTCATTTATGGACGATGCTGAAGTGTCAACTTATGATCTGGACGATTGGAAAATCGGTGAATCTGAATTCGCAATGGTAAAAACATTAAAAAGCATTGCCTTGTCGCTATTAATTAATTATTTTATGATTTTTTTTATATATTTATATTTCAGTATATACCTTGGGGTTTCTATAAACTGTTAATGCAAATCAAAAATGACTACGATAACCCACCGGTATACATAACAGAAAATGGTTTTGCGACATACGGGGGGCTGAACGATGATGAACGAATTACATATTACAGAGGATATATATCTGCGATGCTGGATGCTGTGGAAGATGGCTGTGATGTGAGAACTTATACTGCATGGAGTTTATTAGATAGCTTTGAATGGCTACAAGGATATAAGTAAGTCATAGTAAGATGTATTAATTAAATTGTCAATACGAGTATATTAAGGGTAAAAAACCCGAACAGATACAGACAGACAGACGGACCACAAAGTGATCTCATAACGATTCCTTTTTTCCTACAAAATTATTATTTTTTAGGGTTCCGTACGTTTTAAGGAAATAAATAAATCCAAATTTACATCAATTTCAGTTTTAGCACGCTCGAAGATTGAGTGGGAACTGAGGAACGAAGAATCTTAACAATAGGTTTCCACTCCCTTTATATATGCGCTATGCGAGGAAAACGTGAAGTTGCTGTTTTATTTTATAAATTGTTATTGTTGTAAAATATAAAGATTATTAATTTATACATCTACAATTATATAAATAATATTATTATTTTTACAGAGAACGATTGGGTCTCTTCGAAGTCGACTATAGTACGTTGGCGCGCACACGCACGGCGCGCAAGTCCGCGTACATCTACAAGGAGATTATACGATCTCGGGAACTCAATATGCACTACGAACCGGACATAACAAAACCATTCAGTATTGACGAAGGCCATTAAAGTTTATCTAAATAAATGTATAATTTTTTTCTTAATTTCATAAATCAACGCAATAAAAGCACGAAAACAATAAACATTATATATGTATGTATTCTATATATTATATATTGTTGTAAAAAAAATAAAGGGAACATGTCCTCTAAAACAAATTGCAAGGACCATTGAAAATTAACTAATTTACAACCCAATAAATAGTTATTAGATTTTAAATTTCTTTTAAGGACTTCAATGGTCCTTGCCATATAGATAATGGCTTATAATATAACACTGATTACAAACTAAAAAGTAGTTTCTTTTTTCATTTTAAATCATCAAAAAATACTCTAAAATATTTCCTTATTTATTTTAGTACAAAGTACTCGGAGCCCATAGATTCTGTCTCAATCGATAATTAGATGTCGATAGTAATCGAGCCTCAATGTCCATAACTGGAGAATTTCTCTATTTTTTGCTAACACAAATATAAAGAAATTTTAATAGTCCAACTTAAAAATTAAATAATTACTTTTGCTCGTAATTATTATTTTTAATTTGATATTTTTTTATATCTTTTATGAAAATAAACTATTTCCTTGAGCTGTCGACTGCTAGAGGCATTACCCTGTAAGATTGTTGTGTACAACTACAAACGGTCAGATTTTTGTTTGTTATGTTTTTTATATAGGAAATATAATTTTTATTTTATTAATATAATTGTTCATCAGAAAAAAATGTTTTTATTTAGACAAGATTAATAGTATTTATTGTTAACTAATACTCACTTACTATTTAGGTACTTGTGCGTTGTCTTATAAACCTTCATAGCGTCAATAGCGTCATTGTGCAACATACGAGTGCTGCATTTTTTCTATGTAAATTTGATTACATTTTTATTAAATTTTTGACTAAGTTTCGGATGTGTCGACGTCTAAAGAACGCTTTCACTAATGAATCTGACATATATTTTATGAAAGAAGCTTGCATTATCCTTATCTACAGACTGTTTTGATGGAATTTAAGATAAAATATCTCTTTATTTTTTTTGCATCAACATTTTATCAAAATATTATGTAAGAAGTTACGATAGTAATACGAGTATGTATATCATTTATGCTACGGATTTACCTTAAATTTGTCAAATTATTCTGAAATCTATAAAAACAATGATAAGAATTAAAAGGGCGATATGTCAATCATTTTGTCTATTATGGTGGAGATAAAAAGAGGAAAATGACAAAAAGGAGGTATTTAAGGAAGGTGGCTTCACTGCAAGACATATCTGCCAGTGAACACACACTATGCAGCGGGTCACAATATTTACGTAAGTGTTACTTTAATTATTAATAGTCAAATTAATATCTTCAACCTAAATGTTACAAAAGTATAACAACATAATATAATATCATATTTTTATTTAAATGTAGGTATTTAAACATTAAATCAATTACATATTTGAAAATTTACAATTTAAAAACTTCCCTTATATTTCCTTAACTTTTATAATTTATAATTTTTTTCCATGTCGTTTATAAACTCGTATTAAAAGACTGAGGAGGAAAAACTTTCATTAATTAATTTTTTATTGAGATATAATACTTGACTTGCAGATTATTGGCGTTAGCTTGCTTTAGCTCTATTGAGAGCAAAGCTGCTAGTCGGCATGAGGTGAGAAAGTTTCCCGAAAATTTTCTGTTTGGAACAGCTACAGCGTCTTATCAAGTGGAAGGCGCCTGGAACGAAGATGGTAACATTAAAGACAATGTAATGAGTGTGTGTATGTATAAAAGAAATTATAAAAAATATTAAAACTGTTCTCTTTGCAGGTAAATCTGAAAATATATGGGATAACCTAAGCCATAGAGAAGATTGTGCTATCGCAGAATGTCACACAGGTGACGTAGCAGACGACTCATATCACCAGTACAAGAGAGATGTGGAGATGATGCGAGAATTAGGACTTGATTTTTATAGATTTTCTCTGTCGTGGAGCAGAATCCTTCCAACCAGTTTTCCCGACAAAATAAATGAAAAAGGAGTAGAATACTATAATAATTTGATAGATGAAATGCTAAAATACAACATCAAGCCCATGATTACCTTATACCACTGGGATTTACCACAAAGGTTACAAGATTTAGGAGGATGGAGTAATCCCCATATTGTTGATTGGTTCACAGACTATGCTAGAGTTGTTTTTGAATTGTTCGGAGATAGAGTTCAATACTGGTTTACGATCAATGAGCCTCGTGAAGTTTGTTATCAAGGATATGGTTCAAAGTCAATGGCACCTATGCTAGAAATGTCAGGCTACGCAGATTATATTTGTACTAAGAATTTATTGGTAGCTCACGCAAAAACTTATCACATGTACAATGATGAGTACAGACCGATCCAAGGTGGAAGTATCGGTATCGTTCTGAGTGTCACTTGGTATGAGCCCGAATCTGAAGAACACGCTCAAGCTGCAGAAGATTTCAACAGTTTTGAGGTATTTCGTATATTTATATGTACATATATTGACAATATTATGTAATTTTTATTCACATACGTATAATCTATTTTCTAGTGGGGTATATATGCTAATCCTATATATTCGGAAAAAGGAGACTTTCCTCAAGTTATGAAAGAAAAGATTGCAGCTAAAAGTATGGCTCAAGGATTCCCTAGATCCAGACTTCCGGAATTCACCCCTGAGGAAATTGAATTAATTAAAGGAAGTGCCGATTTCTTTGGCATTAACCATTATACTACCAGTCTTGTATTTAGAAATGAATCGGTGAACGGGTTCTATCCTTCTCCATCTTATTTAGATGACTCTGATACAATATCATACAAAGATAGTTCATGGGAAGGCGGTGCTTCGACCTGGTTAAAGGTAATGTTTAGATAAAATAAAAAAATATGAATAAGCACATTAAACATATTTTTTCGAGATTATGCAAGAAATTTGAACACTAATATATCAAATTTACAAAATATCGAGGTCGTCGTAGTGCAGGGGCACACAAATGCGACTGTAACGTGACGGTTGTAAAATCGTTCCCCACTCGAGGGAATGCATTCTTATTTATTAATAACTTCATTTCTTTGCTCTGGCACCAAGGCAAAAGCCCGGCGTTAAGTTCCACCACTCGACACGCAATGCCTCGAGAAATTTGTCGGAGTGTCTTAACACTATGTTCGCTATGCCTGCCTTGCTGTGTGAGGGAATATATAGCGTGAAGCTGATTTTTTTCATTTATTTACTACATATAAACACTACAAATAAATATATATAAACTTTTTAAAGGTTGTACCATCAGGCTTCTATAATAGTTTGAAGAAAATAAGAGAAGATTATGGCAATCCTCCTGTATTCGTCACGGAAAACGGCTTCTCTACCCGTGGAGGCCTCGAAGATGACGCTCGAATTAACTACTATAGACTCTACCTCGACGCAATGCTGGACGCGATTGACGAAGGCTCTGATATTAGAGTGTACACTGCATGGAGCTTAATGGATAATTTTGAATGGCTGCAAGGATACACGTAAGAATCAATATTTTCAAAAAACTCAATATTTCATAATTAAAATAATCATTCAAATTCTTTTATTAACATTAAATTTAATCGTAATTTTTTCAGGGAAAGATTTGGTCTATATGAGGTTGACTATGAAAGTCCAGAGAGGACTCGTACACCACGCAAAAGTGCCTACGTCTATAAGGAGATCATACGCAGCCGTAGTCTTGACTTCCACTATGAGCCGGACACGTCTGTTCCTATTAAAATAGAAGACGGTTACTAAAATATTGAACATAAAATATATTGAAATAAATAGCTTAAGCAAAATCCTTAGTTTTATTTTTAACTTTCATAAAAAAAATTTGCTTATAACTAGTATTTCTTCAATTAATTATTAAAAAATTAACAAAAGTTATTCCTTATGTTAATTAATGTTCATCTTTTATTTCTTATTTTGACTCATGAATATAAGTTTTACGCATTATATTAGAAATCTTTGAAAATATCTCCTTCACTGTAACGTAATGAGTATATATATATCTAAACCTTCTTGCTAAATCACATTATGTATGGATATATTATCTCTTTATAATATGTAATTAAAACTGCAAGAACTAGATAAATAGAATAAGTAATATGTGATTAATTAGTTCCTAATTATCTTAAAATTTTTGATTTAGAGATGTAAGCGAAAATAACTATGAATAGCATTGACACACGCACCATTCTTTTATGAAGCGGAAATGGTACCTTTAACATAAGTATCAAACGAAAGTATTTAAAATTTCTTAATTTATAATAAACAATATTTGTGTCCACAAAATATACTTTAAATGGAATATAATCAAAATTTAAATAGTTCAGTTCTAAATTCTGGATCTATATTACGAGATAAAAATGTTAATAGATAGCATTTAAAAAACCAAGACAAAATTTAAACTACTGTGAATATATTCACAAACAATTTAAATACTTTAGAAACCTTAAATGTCTCATGTTTCAAGCGTCTGTCATCAACACACAACATATTAAAACAAAATTTTAATGCTGTTCCTGAAACTAGATAAAATTGCCTATCTAAACGAACTACCTGAACTTAAGCTAGATTTTTTTAGAATAATGTGACACAGTCACAACTATAGGATCCATTTTCAACCAAAACATTGCTATAATTGGTAGATTTTTTGAAAAATAAGCTTAGTACTTCATTTATTATTTTACTTAAGACAAACAAAAAGAGTACAACTTTGAGAGCTTACTAAAGTTTAGTGTCATAAGTAACAATTACCATTTAATATGAGTTAATTAATTAATATGAGTTTTATAGAACAAAAAAAACTGATTTAATTTAATTATTTAATCATCACATACACTAGCTGAGCCTGAGTAGGTATATAAAAGCTTTTATTAAGCAACGAGATTTTATTATATATTAATATAAAAAAACCTAAAATTTATTTAGATACATACGTTAATAAATATTGTGTTTATTCTTTATATCTATTCGTATTTGTTGATATATATAGGTATAAAGAACGCTTTCAATCGAATTTTATATATTCTGATGGGGCTCAAGATAAATTACCTCTTGATCTTCTTGCATGTATATTTATCAAAACATTACGTAACATACGTTTGGAATATGTATATTTACGTTCGGATTTACCTTTTTGACAAATTGTTCTGAAATGTACAAAAACAATGATAAGAATTAAAAGGGCGATATGTCGATCATTTTCATCAGATCATTATGCTAGAGATAAAAAGGAGGTATTTAAGGAAAGTCGCACTGCAAGATAAGTTTACTTGTAAACATGCATGGCAATATGCATCGAGTCACAACATTTATGTAAGTGTCACTTTAATTGATAGTCAAATCAAAGTCAAAAGAGTGGCCATGAGTTTCTTTGCCTAGATCTTCTCATGAGCTCAACTATTTGAACGGGCCTTTTTCAAGTTAAAATTGCACATTTTATTGGTTATTGTTTTTCATTTTTTACTTTTTTGACATGTCCAAGTAAATGTTAAGCATTTTTATAGAATAAAGATATTTTGACTTTCACTTAACTTTGACTTTGAAATTAATGAACCAAAAATTAATTAATTCATTCATTATTTAGCATTTTTCAAAACATACGTTTTGAAAAACTTTACGTAACTGAATATCATTACCACATACTCTGTATATTTATAGGTTGAAGATGAAAATTTTTAATTAATTAGTTTTTTATTGAGATATAATATTTGACTTGCAGATTATTGGCGTTAGCTTGCTTTAGCTCTATTGAGAGCAAAGCTGCTAGTCGGCATGAGGTGAGAAAGTTTCCCGAAAATTTATTGTTTGGAACAGCTACAGCATCTTATCAAGTGGAAGGCGCGTGGAACGAAGATGGTAACATTAAAGACAATGTTATGTGGAAAAAAAATATAAAAAATATTAAAACTGTTCTCTTTGCAGGTAAATCTGAAAATATATGGGATAACCTAAGCCATAGAGAAGATTGTGCTATCGCAGAATGTCACACAGGTGACGTAGCAGACGACTCATATCACCAGTACAAGAGAGATGTGGAGATGATGCGAGAATTAGGCCTTGATTTTTATAGATTTTCTCTGTCGTGGACTAGAATCCTTCCAACCAGTTTTCCCGACAAAATAAATGATAAAGGAGTAGAATACTACAATAATTTGATAGATGAAATGCTAAAATACAACATCACGCCCATGATTACCTTATACCACTGGGATTTACCACAAAGGTTACAAGATTTAGGAGGATGGAGTAATCCCCATATCGTTGATTGGTTCACAGACTATGCTAGAGTTGTTTTTGAATTGTTCGGAGATAGAGTTCAATACTGGTTTACGATCAATGAGCCTCGTGAAGTTTGTTATCAAGGATATGGTTCTAAAACTATGGCACCTATGCTAGAAATGTCAGGCTACGCAGATTATATGTGTAGTAAGAATTTATTGGTAGCTCATGCAAAAACATATCATATGTACAATGATGAGTACAGACCGATCCAAGGAGGAAGTATCGGTATCGTTCTTAGTGTGACTTGGCATGAACCTGAATCTGAAGAACACGCTCAAGCTGCAGAAGATCTCAACAGTTTTGTGGTATTTGGTATATTTACATGAATATATTATTGACAATATTATACCATTTTCATTCACATATGTATTTTGTTTTCTAGTGGGGTATATATGCTAATCCTATATATTCGGAAAAAGGAGAGTTTCCTCAAGTTATGAAAGAAAAGATTGCAGTTAAAAGTATGGCTCAAGGATTCCCTAGATCCAGACTACCGGAATTCACCCCTGAGGAAATTGAATTAATTAAAGGGAGTGCCGATTTCTTTGGCATTAACCATTATACTACCAGTCTTGTATTTAGAAATGAATCTGTGAACGGATTCTATCCTTCACCGTCCTTTTTAGATGACACTGATACAATATCATACAAAGATAGTTCATGGGAAGGCGCAGCTTCATCCTGGTTAAAGGTAATTTTTATATAACTGATAAAATAAATAAAAGTAAAATAGGGAAAAAATACATGGAAAATGTTTTTTCGGAATTATGCAAAAAAAATTAAGAACTACTACACAAAACATTAAGACGAGTTTACATTCAAAATCTATTTACAATCATTTTATATAAACTTTTTAAAGGTTGTACCATCAGGCTTCTATAATTGTTTGAAGAAAATAAGAGAAGATTATGGCAATCCTCCTGTATTCGTCACGGAAAACGGCTTCTCTACCCGTGGAGGCCTCGAAGATGACGCTCGAATTAATTACTATAGACTCTACCTCGACGCAATGCTGGACGCGATTGACGAAGGCTCTGATATTAGAGTGTACACTGCATGGAGCTTAATGGACAATTTTGAATGGCTGCAAGGATACACGTAAGAATCAGTATTTTCAAAAAAATCTATATTTAATAATGAAAATAATTATTCTACTTTTTTTATTAATACTAAATTTAATCGTATTTTTTTTCAGGGAAAGATTTGGTCTATATGAGGTTGACTATGAGAGTCCGGAGAGGACTCGCACACCACGCAAAAGTGCCTACGTCTATAAGGAGATCATACGCAGCCGTAGTCTTGACTTCCACTATGAGCCGGACATGACTGTTCCTATTAAAATAGAAGACGGTTACTAAAATATTGAACATAAAATAAATATGTAGTTGATAGATAATAAGTTAAATATTTAAAGCAATCAAAAAATTTAACCTATTTATTTTTAAACCTAGAGTTTCGTTTGAATTAATCTAGATAATTACCAGTATATAAGCCTAGTTTAAGTAACAGATAAAAATAAAATTGATTAGCTGGTAATTGTGATAAAGTAAAAAAAAAAGTATGGACCACGCGTCTGTAGTGTTTAGTTGAAATAAATAAAAAAAAATGAAAGTAAGTTATGTTAAAAAAATAAATAAAAAATTACGAAAAAAAAAATTTTCTTATATAATTTGCGGTATACCCTTTATCGCTTAAAACAAATTACATTTAAAAAAAAATAACATTAGTTGTGCTTATAATATTGTTATAATATTTTTATTTTTTCTTTATTCTCAGTTGTCATATTTCCTAGCACCCATTAAAACAAAATTCCCTTTTTTATTTTTCAAACGAGTGTAGTTATACAGAATGACATACTATTGTTTAATTTTCATATTGTCCTTTATTGGATTCAACACCACAACAATTAAATTAATATTTTTGGATTCATAATTTACAAACCATATCAATAAATTGATCATAATTATGTGTCTAATACCATCTCTGTTACAAATAGAAAGTAAGCATAATCTCTATTCCTAGTGACAAGAATTTACAATAGATGGCACTGCTGTTGCATCCCACAAACATTATATCATTCAAATTCTACATATTTTGATAAACATTTCTTAAGATAAATATAAATCTTACAGAATATTTCATTCCCTGCTATCGAAGATAAATCTTGAAGGACAGATATAAAAATGCTGAATTCATTATAAGGAAAAGTAATACATACACGTTTAGTATCTAGCATGACAAAAGTGTATAAGATGTTGAAAAAAATATCGTTCTGAAAAAAACTGCAGCGCTAAAAACGAAACATATACTTAAATATGCAGCAAATGATTTCATTGGTGTGAGTTAATTTAATTTAATCGTCTAATGTGATTTACATTACTATTAGTGGATATTTATGTATAAATTTATACTTATTGACATTTACCTATTAATAGATATAAATTGTTACCATATATTTTAGATGGTTTTTCTTTACATTTTCACAATTTAAGTATAGAAATTAATAATATAATTTTTATTGCGTCATTAGTTAATTACTATATTATTTTTGTATAGTTTGACTATTTAGTACAAATTCGTTGAAAATTGTAATTGTTATCTTTAAGAATCAAGATCTATGCAATAGCCTACTTAGTGAATTGTGAACAAAGAAATAAACATGATGCTAGAAAATTTCCTGAAGGAATGCTTTTTGGTGCAGCTACAGCATCATATCAGATAGAAGGAGCTTGGGATGAAGATGGTAATATACTATCCAAATGTACACTAAAAAAATGTATTTTAAAAAAAAATTTAAAATAAAATTGAATTATTTTTAGGCAAATCTGAAAACATCTGGGACAATGTGAGCCACAAAGTACCTTGCGTAATTGCAGAGTGCCACACAGGTGACATAGCCATAGATTCCTATAACTTGTACAAAAGAGATGTAGAAATGTTGAGAGAAATGGGCTTACATTACTATAAATTTTCGTTATCATGGACTCGAATACTTCCATCCAGTTTTCCTGAAAAAATTAACGAAAAAGGAGTGGAGTACTATAACAACTTAATAGATGAATTGATCAAGTATAATATTGAACCCATGGTTACGCTATATCACTGGGATTTACCTCAAAAATTACAAGAATTAGGTGGATGGACTAACCCGTACGTGATCGATTGGTTCACGGATTATGCTAGAATCGCTTTAGAATTATTCGGGGATAGAGTGAAATATTGGATTACCATAAATGAGCCACATGACGTTTGCTATCTAGGTTATGGAAGTGATCAGTTTTCTCCTTTACTGAACATGACAGGATATGCGGAGTATATGTGCGCAAAAAATATTTTATTAGCACACGCAAAAGTATATCACATGTATAATGATGTGTACAGATCAACCCATGGTGGTAGTATTGGCATCGCTATTCATATAAGTTGGTATGAACCGGAATCTGAAGAACATGTTGAAGCTGCAGATGACCTAAAAAGTTTCGAGGTAAAAAACATATTAAATCATCATTTATTCATTTTTTTTTATCAGAAATATAATAATGTCTTTTTTGTGGAATCCATACCTATATTATAAATTCGAAAGTAACTCTGTCTGTCTGTCTGTCTGTCTGTCTGTCTGTCTGTCCTTTACGCAATCAGGGCCAAACCGCTAATTTAATTGTGATAAAATACTCATATAGAGATACTTGAGGGTCCCGGGATGAACATAGGATACTTTTTTTTTCTCATATTTGTAATATTTTCGATATATACCAATAAATTAAAATAATTAATTTGACAAGGAATTTATTCCGCCATGTTAATAACAATCATCGCTACGCGTTGCTAAGCAACGATTTGCAAAGTTTGTTGTTTTAAGAAAACGTCACCCAAAGTGAGTTTACTTAATGCATACATGGCGCGCGCTGATATAGATTTGTATACATTAACAAAAATTTGATGATTTCTATAATTTGATATTCATCCTTATGAAAATAAATATAAGAGTCACTTTTAGCATTTCATCTAGATGGAAATTATAGTTTACTGTATAACATTCTAATAAATAATTAAGATGTCACTGATTCCAAATGACCTAGCCTACGAGTGGTATTGTATGACCGACGCGAACAGGCAGATGACTTTGATGATTTTGTAAATTTTTATATATTTTCGAATTACTATTATTTTTTATGTAATTATTTGCTGCTTATAATTAATTTATCTCAGTTCGGTTATCTATACCGATGTTATACACTTAAAATATCGTAATTATAATCATTTGAGATTTTATTTAATAATGTTCGCAAAAATTAATAATTATTTAATATAGAAAAATGTTTAGTACGCGCGCACGGCAAACTTTAGGTACTTTTTCTAATATTAAGAATTTCCTTTAGTTACTTTTATTTCTTTTGTTTGTTCATTTCGGTTACTCAGATATTTTTTCTAATAATAAATCTCCACTTATTATTATTTTTTAACTTATTTTAATTATTTAGGCTTATATTTTCGCGGGCGTAGCCGCGTCCGGGCCCACTAGTCTCAATATATATTATTTGTTGTTTGTTTTAGTGGGGCATGTATGCTAATCCAATATTTTCAAAAACCGGAGACTTCCCGCAAAATGTAAAAACAAGAATTGCTGCAAAAAGTTTAGCTCAAGGATTTTCTCGGTCTAGGCTCCCAGCATTGTCTTCAGAAGAAATCCGTTTAATAAAAGGAAGTGCAGATTTTTTCGGTGTTAACCACTACACTACGAATATTGCATATAGAAATGAATCAGTGTATGGATTCTATCCATCACCGTCTTTTTTTGATGACATTGAAGTTAAAAAATATGCAGATAGTAAATTAAATGCAAGTGCTTCTGAATGGTTAAAGGTAACCATGATAACATATTTTGTAGGAATACAAAAGCGTTTTTCTATAATAATTTGTAATTTTTATATTTTTAGGTCGCGCCTTCTGGCTTCTACAAAAGTTTAACACAAATACGTGAGCAATATGACAATCCATCTGTTTTTATTACTGAAAATCGATTCTCTACTCGAGTCGGTCTGGAAGATGATGATCGTATTAATTATCATAGACTCTACCTAGACGCTATGTTAGATGCAATCGACGAAGGTTCTGATATCAGGATACACTGCTTGGAGTTTGATGGATAAGTTTGAATGGTTGCAAGGATACACGTAAGATCATATTATAACACTAAGTCAATTTGATTTTGAGACATAAGAAAAATTCAATAAAAAATGTTCTAATATCGTAATTTTTAAATTACACCCTTTTTTAAAAAAAACAACCTTGTACAATATAGCTACAAAAAATTTGTTATATAAGATTGTATAGATAGAGAACAAACAAACATTTTTTATTGAAAAGCAGATTTGGAAATATTATAAAATAAGTAAATAACTGTTTTTATTTTGTAACTTATGTTTGTTAATTTGCAAATTACAACGATTTTTTTACAGAGAAAAATATGGTTTATACGAGGTGGACTTTGAGAGCTCAGCAAAAACACGAACACCACGTAAAAGTGCTTATGTTTATAAACAGATCTGTCGTACACGAACTTTAGATTTTCACTATGAACCAGACATGAGCGTCCCTTTAAGTATTATATAAAAACGGTAAAGATTATGTGAAAATAGACTTTTCATAAATAAATTAAACTTATAATATATTTATAATTGTTATACATGTGTATATACATAGATAGAGCAATAAATGTAGCATACAAGGTTTTAATTATCTTCACTCCTAGCATTCCCTTAACCAAATGAGCATAAATTAAATATGAAGGAGATTCCTTTCTATTTTATCTGCAGAAAAATTTTGTTGTAGCAATGAATTTTATACTATTTAAAGTTAACAATTTCAAATAAGAGCAACATATCCACATAACAATATGCACTGTATATATTTCTTTATCCGTTGATTAATATGTCATTTATATACATATTCTTATAATTTTAATATATTATATTATACCTATTGCAAAATTTATATTAACTTTATTTAACTTATAAGCACTTGTTTTAACTAAAATCCAATAATAGATCCGCACGGCAATCCTTGGATATCTCCGCACAGGGAATCCTAGTGAGATATCCAAGGTGCAAATGTCAGGACATTCAAGCGATTTTCTTGATGAAAAAATAAAAATAAAATTGTCCTAATGTAATTTGTATTGGTTTTGTAAATAAAATAATAATAAATAAAATAAATAAATATTAAATCGTTCAGTACAGGTATTTTTGTTCATATCAACTATACCCAGTTCACTGAAAATACATATATTGACTGTGTGTAAAAGAAAATTCTATTGCGATAAAAAGCAATGAATTTCGTTATAGTCGACAAGAACTTTTTTCCAACAGTATTAATTAGTGTGTGATACAAAGAAAGTATTCAAGAAAACGATCAGAAAGAAATACATTGAAGAAATAATATATCTAATAGATTGTGATTAATTTGTACGTGGAAAATATTTGTAAATATCACGAATAAAAACCAAAAATATGAATCTGAATAACTAGTAAAATTTTTACCAAGACATTTATTTTGAGGTAGGTATACTAGATCCACAAACATATTTATTAGCCACATGCTTCTAGTGATTTACGATACACAGTAAAATAAACGATCTTGCCCATTATACAGTTACATCTGGAATTTTATTTTTACAATTTTACAACCATTGTATGCATGTATTTATGTGGGTATAGAGTTTCATCTGTTCTCTTATAACTTCTAAACTAGTCATCAAAAACCAGTGAGGTGTCGTTAGAAGCCTCTTGATCGTCCGCTGGTTATAATTTACTTGACGCCATATTGAATTGATTGTTTTTTTTTTATTGCCACCTTCTATAGCAAAACAGATTCATAATAATAATAAAATAAAACTAAACTGGCATACGAACACCAGACGTTACCTACATGGTTACTACAGATAAAACAACTATGCTATTACTAATAAATTTTCATGTTATATTAACAAATCTAATAATAAACCGAATATAGTGTGATCCTTTAAGATTTATATGTCAGTTGTTAATGTTTGCCCAGAACAGTTTGGATAGTGTAGCTAAAGAGCAATATTTGTCAGTGCAATGTTTACAAGATATGAAAAGCAACGGATATATTTCAGACTGGCTAGCAGCGGTGAGGTAAACAAACGTAGGTTTGGCCTCTAGATATTAACATTTTACGGTACTCTCACTTTGTGAACTTTTATCATTTTTACCAGTAGGTACTTCCTATGTGATTAAATAGAGATGTTATATGTGTATAAAATTATATTTAATTAAAAATAGTAATACCTACCTCATTTTTGTGATAATAACCAAAATATATAATACAATTTACATATAATATTTTTAATGCATACACTGGATAAGTTTTATTTCTAATGTATAATTAAAAATTATAAATATAAATATAAGACCTTTTTCATAATGCGTATTGAAACTATACTGATACAATAACTTTTTATAAGTATGGCTTTGTGAGTGGGTAGTGGAGAAAATAAATTAGAAGAATTAAATTAGGAGGAGTGAACTGAATATATCTAAATTTATAAATATATAAGCGCATACAATTATATACTCGTATACATATATATAAATACATACATATATACCTAAACAGATTTCCATAAATGTACTAATTAAATTTGTCAATTGTACTTAAGATACATTGCATATTTATTTATGATATATTTTTCCCAGTGTGGTTAGCGGATATCAAACCCACAACGACGGACGACGGAAATTAAAAAGTACCAGCTATATATTATACATATACCAGTTTATACTGCATTAATAACCAAAACTTGTTAGCGGCACTGATTTCATTGCTATTGTAATCGCGTGGGTAGATGTACGAGTATGTTTGCCATAAATTTATATTATTCACTCACGCTCTGAAACCTCTGATTAAGCTCTGCATCTATACAATTCTTTATTTAAATTTTAGGTGAAGCTTTATACCAAAATTATTTTCCAAATAGAGAAAAGTTTCTAATTTTATAAATACACCAAGTTTTCGCCTCCAGAAAGTTAATAAATCCTTTATGGGTCTGAGTATACGTATATATAATAAAATTCCGCAGTGTATTCTTAGCTTGCCACTACAAAAATTTAAAATATCTGTAAAAAAAATTCTAACAAGTAAAGCGTATTACACTGTTCAAGAATATCTAGAGGATAAGCATGTATGGAATTAATGTCTATTGAATGTAATGCAGGATAGCTGCCAGCTAATGTAATAGATTGTACCATTGATTTAGAAAAGAGCAACTGTTGAGTTTCTTGCCGGCTCTTCTCAGAACTGCCTTCCGAACCGGTGGTAGCTTTGGTTCATATGTTCATTCGACGATTCAAAAGTGCTTATAATAATTGCCTATTTGAATAAAGAATATTTTGAATTTTGAATTTTTTGAATTTTGAATATTAAACACAACACGGAGTGTCTTAACACTAGTTTCCCTCTGTCTACCCCGCTGTGTGAGGGATACAGCGTGAAGCTGATTTGATTTAAAACACAATTTAACTTTTTTTTAACTTCAAACTGTATCCCACACATAGCAGGCTAGGTAGAGGGAACCTAGGCGTCTCCTAATTTCTGCTGAAATTTTCGACACATTGCGTGTTGAGTGGCGAAGCTCAACGCCGCGCTTGAAAACACATAATTATAATTGTTGATATAATTGATAGACATAAATACGTAACCAAAAAAATCTATAATTAATATGTAGCTCTTAGATCTCTTGATATTTCCTTAAGATGTCTCTAAAATCATACTCATCATACAAAGCAAGCATACTAAACCAACATTCAAGAGAAAGCGAAAGTGTACTAAAAAGAGCAAAGACCTCTTCACTCACAAGTCTCAGGGTGTTTATCGACAACTCGAAGAGCTCTCCACTCTACGTCGACACTTAGCTGCTCCTAATAAGGTCTTTGATTAAGCCTGTTTTAATAACTTTATATAAAATAGGTAATAAAGTCTGTGGCATTATGATGACGTTATAGATGAACAAAGAAATGTATGTTCCTTAGAACCGAAAGAACTTTTCAACAAAATTAAAATATACGAACGATTCTACTTAGTTTTTGCAGCATTTTGTATGAAATTCACAACGCCCGTATACGTAACTTTTATAAATTGACCTAAAATCTTGTTGAATTGATAGGGAACCCTCATTGGGCGAGTCCACCTCGCACTTGACCACTTTTTTAAGTATAAGTACTCCCATAGATGTGTTGGTTTGAAATTGATGGTTAATTTATAATAAGTCCATTTATTATTAAATATCAATACAATTAATAAATAAGTTAAAGGTAAAGATAAAAATCATAAACTATATACACGCTCAAGACACCTGTGATGTGAAGTTTGATAATGAAAATAGCCCATCTATTGTCCAGGCGACCGCTCAAAGTAATGTGCCTATTTATAATAGTCCGTGAACCATTCAGTGGACATGGAGGACACTACCAGTGTCGCCTCATTTAACATTCTTGCATGCTTCATATGACTTGGTCTCGAGGAAATTTATTCAGAATCTGAGAATGCGTTTTCTCAACGAGCATCACGATTTGCATTTAACTGACTGTCACTATATATATTCATACCTACACAAATATGTTAAATATTTACAAAGTTCTAATTATTCTTGTAAATTTAAACAATAAAATGTAGATATTTTGTTAATAAATATGTATGTGGTAAATATTTTTAATATTAACGTATCTACTTAATATAGTACAGGAATAAATAATATACAAAATCAACACTACCCATATATTGAATATTTATTAATAAATAAATATTCAAGGAAATAGAGAAAAAGATAAACAAAATTTTCAAAAGAGAAAGTGCATTTTTTACTAGGAAATTATGACTTCGATAATCTATAGAAAAAAATTTAAGCTGATTTGTTTACCAACATAAACATAATAGTCTATTTTTAATTAAAAAAAAAACATCATAAGGCAAAAATTAAACAAACAAAGCTACTGTAAATATATACGTACATACTGCTAAGTATTTGAAGGACGCTCTTTTAACGGGCTCTCGTTAATTAACGATGCCATTAAGCTGGAAGTTTATAAGCGACACGTTGCATGCGGCGATAGGCCGGGCCGTTCTTGTTTAATAAATACATACATACATATACTACAGCTATACCTATCCTTTACATATACATATTCTTTATATGTTGTTTTTTTTTCACATATCTCAGTATTTTCCAACAAGGCACCATGTCAAAATAGTAATTAGTCATTCATGTTAATTATTCAGCAGCCACTTAAGACTTTTACAAGTGTATGGAATTAAAAGAATTTTCATTGCGCTAAATATACCCCAGGCAATTGAACCCAAAATTTTCAAATAAGTATTTACTTATGAATAAGTATAACATAATGTGCTAAATTTACACAACAATAATAAGTATGTAGTAAAATTTTTAACAATTTTGAATAATAAGTTACGTATTTTTTATATTTTTTTCCAATACTACTCTTTATATAATTTTTCTTTTCTCTGTTTGTCATTTTTTTTATAAATTACACCAATGTAGTTCTTTCCTATTAATAATGTTATTTAATTTCGTTTTTATTTATTTATACTTTAATCAATATTACTAATTACTAGCGGCATATATGTATATTGAAACAGCATTTGCATAATTTATTCGTCGCTTTACTATCGTAGTAAGCAATTTATATTCCTTTAGAAATAAAGACTCGAATTTGTTTCATGTATGGACGTTCCTTCGTGTATATCTATATATATAAAATCGAAAGGTCACTCACTCATCACGAAATCTCAGAAACTACAAGTGCTAGGAATCTCAAATTTTGCATAGGAGTTACTTACAGGACGTAGGTGCTCGCTAAGACGGGAATTTGCAATATTCGACTTCTAAGGTGTTGTTTTTGGGGTCGAAAGTTTGTATGAAACTTCGTTACTACAAATGCTAGGAGTCTCAAATTTTGCATAGACGTCACTAAGACGTAGTCATGGAGACAGAAATTAATAATAAAGTAGTTCACGCAGGCGAAGCCGCGAGCGGGCCGCTAGTAAGTTATAAAAATAAAATTTCTTAAAAAATATTTCATTAAAAAAACCCTTACCTACTTAGTACTATTTAAATTATTTATGTATAAGAAATTACTATAATCAATTATCTACTCCATGGCAAAACAAAATGTAATCTCTATTAACACCGCCTTAAAATATAAGCATATTTTAAAACAAGGATTATTATATCCTATTTCAGAAGTTTAAAAAATATGCTTAATATGTAACATCACAAAATAAAGCTTTCTTTCAAGGTCGTATCTTTGCCATTCGATTTTGAAACAATGCTTTCGCGAGTTTGGGATTGCTGCAATTTTTTACCAAACAAGGATAAATCCTTATTATGAATGTAAGAAACACTTGTAACAAGTAAGTACCCACCTATGTTGACCGAACTTGGCAGAGTAAGTCCATGTAGAGATGAATCATTCCGATGTCTTCAAGTACCATTAAACAGGTCAATACATTATTAAAATTCGGCTGTTCATACAAATCCCGTACACTCACTTCTCATAACTGTTACAACTATAAAGTTTAATGCCAAATATCAGATTAGATCCAGTTGCCTATACATTAACTACGTTGTAGCGTTTTAGATGGGTTTAAATGTTATCACAGGAGAGCAAAAGGCCTGGAATCGACCAGGCGTCCCGCCGCGCCACTGAACGAGAGCTGCGAGGCTCCCGGCCCGCGCTGCTCCGCGCATGCGTACGGCTCGCCTTCTTAACGCCCGCAACGTGTCCCGACTCCCGACGCTCCTGCCGCACACTCGCCTCATCACCTCTACATTACTTACCCACGTAAACTCCACGTACACCTACATAACTGAGCTAGCAATATGCCGCATTACTAACATTTTCAACCGCCTGTCCGGAATCTAATATCCTACATATTATACGAATAGTACAATGGAAGCCTCATAAATGATACTCCGATTCGAGGAGTTTAATGTCATCTCGTTAGACCATACGAAAGGTACATCATATTGAAATGATATAAACGTAATATAATTAGATATTTTTCACTTCTAAGAAAGCTCAACAGTAGAGGATTGAGTATAAATACTTATTGTTATATGATGTCTATATCGTGGAAAATAGATTGATTTAGATTTCAGGGGATTACCTGTAATTATTCGTGTGAGGTTTAAAATCTGTATATATAAAGTTAAAGATTAAAAAATATCAATTGGATCCGATTTTAAACCTATAATAGAAGCTCAAAATCCTATCAGCAGAATTATTGTCTGTCTGGCTATTTTTTTGCTCGTGAATCACGTAACGAGATAGAAATTAATGAATTTTGGTATAATAAGAGCTTCGAATCTGGAACTTACGTATAATTACTGATAACTCTACACGTTAATACTAGCATGTATAGATTAAAGACTTTACTAAATTATAGGATAGTTTCATCCTGGTGTACAATATAATTATCGTGGGAAAAATAAAGTGAAGATAAATTTGTACTTAATTTTAACGAAAATTGTTTTTAAAATGCGGGTATCGCCACCGTCGCCCTGTCGAGATTAATCTCTGAAGAATATCTGTTTATATTGTGTTATGAAAGAACAGTTTCAAGCATATTGCTGCGATTTCATAAATACCTTCGTAAATATTCATGCAAAACCATTGAAAGTTATAAATGTATTGATTTTTATTTATGAGAAGGACACGTGTATAAGAAACTAACACACGTTATTGTAAAAGGCCAAACTGTAAATAGAATAATATAACCTTTGAGCTCGCCCATTTATTTCTACACACAGAAGGCCACGCAAATTTCCTTTGATACGAGCAGCGTTATAGGAATTTCGTAGGTGAATTAAATATAACATGAATGAATAACATAATGATAGATAATGTTTCCGTCGTATCACATCTAATTGGCAGAATTTAGATTTTTTGATAATATTTTAAAGTTATTTTAGCGGATAGACGTTCTTGACTGTTCGTGTAGAGTTTCCCGGCAATTTTTGTTATATTTGTGGTTTATATACAGGAAGAGGTCATAAAAGAGCAATCACATTTCTGATAGAAGAGTGTTGCAAAGCAGATTTTAGCTTTGATACACGCAATTAGGATAAATATGAGGTGTGTCATATTTGCTGTCTCCTGCCCTACAGTATTCAGTATTAAGCCAATTGGGGCTTAACGACCGCATTAGAAATTAATAAATAATAATCCAACCTTTACGTCTTCGTTAAACTATCAAAAAAAGAAGCCAAGAAGGACATCGTTCGTTGTCGTCACTGAAAACTTTTTAGAAAATCGCAAACTTTTTAGTAACGCGCTGTGGGTTCGATCCCCACTTGAGGAAATGAAATATTTATTTAAATTTATATTTTCATTTCTTCGCTCTGGTGTCGAGGCAAAGCGCGGCGTTGAGTTCCACACAACATGCAATGGCTCCTGGAATTCGGCGGAAAATGGGGAACCAAATGTCTTAACACTAGGTTCCATCTGCCTACCCTGCTGTGTGCGGGATATAGCGTGATGCTAATAATTTCTTTTTACAGATATATAAGGTATTTTATACTTAAATTTATATCCATGTATCCCTGAGTAGTATGAATAAGACATACCCACTATACATATCTACAATGAATATTATATATCGTAACACGTGTCCGGTTAAACACACTTTCACTGAGCAATTAATCTGAGTCCACCTGAGAGATATCATTTACACACAACGACCTCTTTACCTGCTCTCTTAAGTACGGCCTTGTTATACCGTTAGACTTTTAAGAGTTGAAAATTTGTAAAAATGACTGAAATCAAATTTAAAATTTCATTTCATTAAAAATAAAATCAGATTCACGCTTTCACCCGCGTAGCAGTGTAGGTAGACAGACAATCTAGTGTTAAAACACTCCTATTTGAACCTTTTGGAGTAATAGGTAAAAACTATAAAATAAAATGGTTTTTTTTAAATATTTTTTTATTATCTCTGTATAAAATTTATAATATATATTATGAACAATAACAAGAGGTTTAAAAATGGTTTAAAATGTACATATGTTAAGTGATAGCTTTGATGATAACCAAGAAATTTATATTTTATGAAGGAATTTCTAGCTTTTGGATAAAAGATAGTATAATTTTTATATCATTTCATTTTTACATATATATCGTATTTAGAATTCGAACATTAACTATATAACCGTTAACAATATAATCCATTTCCATCACTTATACCATAAATAATCTATAATTTGAACTAGCAGTACTATTCTTAACCACTATCTACACATAGTAATCTAGCTACTTCACAGACACATGTATCATTATGCATCCAATTGACAAAGTAATTATACATTTCGTTATCTTTTTAATTATTATACCAAGAACGAACAAACTAATAAATAAAAAATATATAAACATATGAATATTATTTAGCTTAATAATTAAATTACTCAAGTAATAATTGTTTATTCTTTTGTAAAAGCAATCAATTCCTATTTCTTTTCACGATTGTGCCCTTTCGTCACGACGGCCTCCTTCCTATCATCTATCATCAACATAGGATTTTTTTTTTTTAACTTAGTCGTACATAAAAATCGTGATACTTTAATTAATTAGTAAATTTAATATTACAAGCACACAATTCTTTCAGTGAAAGCACCAATTATAATCATATCGTTAGAGAGAGCAGCGCGCATCACCTGTGGTGCGACTTCGTCCTTTACCCGTAAAGTGAACTCACGCCGCGTCGGCGCAGGTAAAGCGCCCCCCATAGCATTTAGAATCCTTGATCTTCCAGCAACATCCAAAGGTTTTCCCTCCGCACTATTAGCCAATACTTTTCGAACACAAATAGAACGACAAGCTTCTTTTTCCGCTTCGAATAATTCCCTTGTGGCAATTTCATAAGTACGTCTCTTATCTACACCGCCAATTGAGGAGCTTGTGGACGTAGCCCCTTCGGATACAGCTTTTGCTGCGCCTGCTCTCAAAATAGCCGGTAGCAATAGTTCTGCCACCGCGCCTATAGTACGTGATCGAAGAAAATGCAGTACTTGCTCAGCCTCTCGTGTTTCATCAAATAGGCGCCTTTGCCGAGCTGCCGGTACTGGTCTCGCAACGTTCCAAGCCTCAACCCAAGGGTTTCCAGGTAAAAGCATACGATCTCCTAAAGAACCGCCTTCAGCTGGTTTCCAATCGCGAGGAGAATACCATCGTACAAAATCACATAATTCTGCGCCAGGGTTAGCAGCTTTAAACGCTTCCATATCAGATAGTAGAGAAGCGCTCATCATTTTTGCCCTTAGCTCAGATGCTCTTGCATCATCACCTAATCTTACCATAAGCTCTGCATCTTCTTCCAACTGATCTTCTGTTTTAGGTGCCGGGTCCTATATAAAGAAAAAATAAAAATATATTTAGCATTACTGAGTGTCTTTAGCTGATACGACCAAATACATTGATCGTGGGGATCAGTGTATTGCTTTTCACTAACAAACTGCTCATAAGTAACAATTAGTATGCCAATTATTATTAAATCAGTTAAATATAAAAAAACAGCTTAGTGTTACGACACTCCGCTCTCCACTTTCCGTCGATTTTTAGAGGCCGCTCAATGCCGTTCTTTTGTCTCGAAACGAGAGCGAAGAAATGAAAATATTAATATATTAAAATTCCTCTAATCGAGTCGAACCCACAACCTGTCGCGTTTACAGCCACACGCTTGTGCTGCTGCATCACTGGAAATCTACACATATTCGATAAGAAAAAGTTTTTCTATATTACATTTAATCAAGGGCAAATAACTATAATTTAATCAAAATTTCATCTAGAATACCTGTGTACGAGGAATATAAAGCGGAGCTCCATTTTTTAATTTTGCATCTTCAAGGCGGCTAAGACGTCCAACCGGCCTATCCCATGGCAATTGATCATCGGCCGCTTCATCATCAGTACAGTCAAAAAATTCCTCATCAGACGAGTTCCCCAGAGCACTCGCTGATCCTTCTTGCGCTCTTTTGATACAGCAATTAAGTAGCTGAAGTTTTTGATGCAGTAGACACGTTCGTGCATTCGGTGCGCCATCTAACACTCTATAAAATATAAAATACACAATCTTAATGTTTAATAGGTACATTGTGTAAACTCATAACTAGGCCCCTAATTTTTATCCAACTTTCTCTTGAAATATTTAAAAAATATAAACACATGACCTCGAAAAACAGACACTAAATCAAAAGAATGCGCGAAAGATCTCCACTAATCGGCGGAATATTTTCTCTTTTGGACACTCATGTTTAGCGTTAAATGTATAGACAACTAAGCACGACTAGCAGAAACAGTGTATTGTACTGTATAATTTAGTATTATAGATTAAACAATGTGAAATATTGTTAAACTATTTCTCATAAGTTTTTCTAATTTGTTAGTTAGTATGCCATGACCTACAATCCACGCGGAGTAACTTAAACGCGCGAACGCTCCGAGAACCGTTATCATATTGAATTACTAATATGAAGCGAGACCAGATAGCACGGGCAGACGTGAGTATAGCAACTTTTTCAAGATGCTTAATGTCTAATCGGTCGGTGAACCGTTTGTTTACCGGAGCCGGTGCGTCCACGGCAGCCGTGTGTAGGTCAGGGAGCTGTAGTGGGGACCGCGCGCGGCAGTCCGCCGCCGACGAGAGCCGCGTGCGCATCATCTGGCAGCCATGGGCTAAACCGACCTTACCAGATTGACACCGTTACCAAAAGCCTCTAGCTCGAAAGTGACCTCTTTCCCACTGTTTTGAACTAAATATGTTGGACTCGAGTGTTTGATCAAAATCCTAGCGTGACAGTGATTGTAAAAAGTGGTCAGTTTCATAGAATATTCTGAAAAGTGCAAAGGATTTAACCACAAAATGGTAAGAACCGAGAAAAAAATATCTTTAAAAAATATATTAAAGTATTAAGAGATTCAAAATAAATGCAATGATCCTCAATAATTAGCAATTAAAAATATCTTGTAATCTTTAAATGTATCTATATTTTTTGTCTTTAATAAAAATACCCTAAGCTCTGCTTGCAATTATTTGATAGAACATACGTAAATCAAAATGATATTAATATTGTAAAACAATGGGTTCACGACAAGAAATGTTCTATAATGTTACTCTTAAAGTAAAAAGGTTTGATAATAATTGATTTAATGAAACAATAAGCTTTTAACGCATTGTATATTCATACATTTTCTTCATTTATTAATAAGTCAATAGTTAAAAGTATTTATAAGTATTTTTTATATTATAAGTATTTTTAAACATAATTTTATTAAATAAAAAAATATAATTATGTAGGTCTGATAAAAAAAAATCATAAATCTACGTATCTGTGTCACATAACATTATATAAAAGAAAGCTCTTTGCATAATTTGTAAGTATAAAAATGTAGACCACATAATATATACCACAAAATAAAACCAATTGTAATAAAAACATATATTACTATTGGTTTATATTATATATTTTTCCATTATTTATTAGGAATATTTAGAAATGTACTAAATGCACTACTCAATCAGAATAACAATTATAGACCAGCAAATTTAAAAAGGAATATATTATATACCTATTGTGGATTTTAATCGAAGCAGCATTTTGAGAAAAGAGAAAAATATTACTAAGTATATAAAAATATAACTAATTAAAACTAAGTTCTCAGCTTCTCACTGGAATTCCACATAATTATTAAGTGGCTAAGGACCACGTCTTTGTCTTAAAACGTGAAATTTAAAATAATGAATTCCCCCGAGTGCGCGTTGGACCAAGAATCTTCCCGTTTAGTCGACACTTTTCCACTGCGCTATGCGCATGAGCTCAAATAGTAAATAATTATTGAACAATTAATTTAAATATTTTTTTATACGAAATGATAAAAGTACGATAGACGAGTTAAGTGATGAATTTGACAAGTTTAAGCCTAAATCTCTCTAATCTGCATACACTTATTCTAAAAGAAAGACCATTTTCTAAAGCAAAAGATATACCTTCGTTAACTCGTATCTTCAATTTTGCTCATTTTAGAACAGTCATATTACCTCTAACTGAACAATAATAATAATGCTCTTAAGAGTTAACAACAATTCAAGTGTAATTTGGTTGAGAATTGACAACTAGTTCTACTTAATTTAACTTGGCTTATCACTTTTAAGTCGATCCAAAAAATCATACAAGTTGAAGGAAAACTAATATGGTTCTTATAAAATTGAGTTAAACTTGCTATAAATAAAGCATATAAGTTTTTAAAAAACGTCTAAATATTATATTATTCGACGAGGTCAAACACTTATAGAGCCGCGTTAAGAAGAACATCGATTTACCTCTGTTGGCTGTTAAAGAAACTTCCGTAAATTTCACTAGAGATAGGAATGAATAAAAACTCCATGCCGTCGAACCCGAGACAATAAGACTATAACTGTGTCGTCTAATACAGAAGCTATGACGACGAGTTGCGTGCACCGTGAGAGCGTCTTTGTGGTTCACCACTACGGCTAAATGAATTAATTTGCTTGCTTCAATGAATTCTTTAATACGCTACATGTAAAGTGTTATTCTTCTTAATTTTTTTTTTGGTGTATCCCGCACACAGCAGGGTAGGCAGAGGGAACATGAGGGAAGGTGTTAAAACACTCTTCAATGTTCCGCTGAATTCTAGAGGCATTGCGTGTTTTGGTGTTGAGCAGCGGAAGTCAAGGCCGCACTTCATCTCGACACCAGAGGGAAGAAATGAAAATATTAAATATTTTATTTCCTCGAGTGGTAATCGAACCCACAACCTGTCTCGTTTACAGTCACACGCTTGGGCCCCTACGCCACGACTGGCCTCTTAATCAAAGAAAGTATACATATATATTTTTTTATTACTACATGTAACGTCAAATATAGAAAGAGCGCAACACGGTGCAACGAGCGTGCGATTTCTTCTCTATTCAATTTATTTAGTCATGATTAAGAACTGAGGAGTAATTGATATGCCTATATGTATAGTATACACACATATGTATAATTCAAACTCCATTAGAAAGCTAGAGGGTAGAGTTCAAAGACCCATACGTAGATTAATAAAATTGTTAGACAAACCAGAATAAAAAAAACCGTACCTTCCCCGGATTCTTAACAATAAACAAAAGAAACGAATATATTTAAAAGCTTACGCAATGTCTTATTTCATTATATAAATTAAGTAATGAAAGTTTTTTTTAATAATTTATTGTGTTGTATTCTTTTTTATTATTAAAATATTAATTAAAAAATATATTAATATAGTTAATTACATATTTTATGTAATAACACTTGGGGCTATTGTTGTGGAGTCTGACTGTAAACGTGATAGTTTTGAAATCGAAACACTTACCTGCTCTAGCACGACAACGCGCGGCGTTGAGTTTCGCCCCACAACATACAATGTTGAATGTGTGGAGAATAGAGACAATAGGTTTCTCCTATCTATCTTAATAAGCAGAAAAATCCTTGAGCCTGTTTTCTCTATTAACCCTTTGCCATTGTACTATAGTCAGGACGTATCTGATACTAGTTGGCACACGATGGCTGTAAGTTACTTTTTTACTTGGAAGGTTCTAACTATCTCTAATTATCTATTATATAATATACTTTTTTGTTGATAAAGAGAAAATGCAATATTTCGTTCTTTTTTAGGTGTAGAAAGTCGAAAACGGAGTATTTTTTAAATAGACACAAATACAACAGGTGCAGGAATATAAATAGCAATAAGAAAAATACGTTATAGCAAAGGAATTCGATAATAGTTTATTAAACTAGACAGGTGCGAAGCGCAGCGACATTCATCTTCACGTCACGTGCCAAGATTGATCGACCCTGGTCATTAAACCTTAAAGATGGTATAACCTGGATCTTGTTACAGAACAGATAAATTTCCGATGAAATATTGTTACTAAAACAATTGGAAAAAATTTGCAAGGCCTATCGCACTGTATCCCTGAATGCCTCCCTGGTGCTTGCTGGATTGCTGCCACTCGATCTCAGGGTGCAAGAGGCAGCGGCCCTCTATGAGATCAAGAGGGGGAGATCCGAAGCCTGGCTTGGGGACAGGCAGATCGAGCGGAGAGTTGGGCCCTTCGGATTGCAGCACCCAGCAGAGAGAACAGCCCTCAAATTCTTCAGCCTGGAGGACCGAGAGCAGGTGGATAGGCACAACTGCCAAGCAGTGCGAATGTTTACAGACGGGAGTAAGTTTGAAGAGCGAGTTGGGGCGGCCATATCCGTATGGAATGGTGACGCGGAAACCAGGGCCTTCAAACTGAAACTTGCTTCGCACTGCTCGGTCTACCAGGCTGAGCTTCTGGCGCTGTGCAGGGCCACCGCCCTAATGCTGGAAAATCCGGCCAGCTCTTTTGGCCTATACACCGACTCGAGATCATCACTCGAGTCGGTGATAGGCCAAAGGTCCCTCCACCCACTAGTAGTGCAAATTAGGGACAACCTGAGGCGTTGTCGCACCCAAAATAAGCACGTGTGCTTATTTTGGGTGAAGGCACACGCAGGACTGGAGGGGAACGAGCGCGCGGACGAGCTGGCCAAGCTAGCGACCAAACTGAAGAAAAGGCCAGACTACGACGCGTGTCCGATTTCATTCGCCAAACGACTTCTTCGTCAGAAGTCGATTGGCGAATGGAATCGGAGATACCAGTCTGGCCAAACGGCCTCCGGTACAAAAATGTTCTTCCCAGATGTGGCCGGCGCCTACAAGACCACCAGGAGGATCAAGATGGATACGATATTGACTCAAATATTGACCGGCCACGGTGGGTTCTCCCAGTACTTACATAGGTTTAAGTGCAGGGAGAGCCCATCGTGCATCTGTGAGCCGGGCACCGCAGAGAGCGTGACTCACATTCTGTGCGAGTGTCCGGTCCACAGTGGTGAGAGGGCCCAACTCGAGATCCAAACCGGGAAAAGGATAACAGCGGACAGCCTAAAAACACTGATAAGGGACAAGGAGAGCCATGAGGCATTTGTGAGTTTCTGTAGGAGCGTGGGCAGCAAAGCAATAGAAAGGAACAAATAAATTAATAATAAATTCAGCGTCGCATTCGCACATTCAGTTATTCTACATAAGCTATTTAAAATCAGAAAATTCTAAAGTTAAGCTCATTATTGGCTTAGTGCCACTTTCTCCAATTTAAATCAGTAAAAATATAATGTATTGCGAATAAAGTCTCTGATTACGTCAGAGGGACGGATATTTAATATAAAAAAAAAAAAAAAAAAAAAAAAAAAAAAAAACAATTGGAAATAATTCTAGCACAACTGGGGATTCTAATATATCTATTACATATAAGAAAAATGTAAGTGATCGCTGTCTGTACATGGAATATATATTAGAAAAACTTTTATTGGGGGCAACTATTTTACCAATGTAATACAACACAAAACAATAAATTTTAATAGTTTTGTCTGTTTTTGTTGCACAAACGAGAATTGAAAACTGAAAATAATTCACTAGCGTGAAATATTTACTTCATAATGTGTGATTATTCAAAGTACGAGTATAGTATAGAGTTACGCCGTATAAATTGAATACGTAGCAGGGGTAGGAGTACTTATCAACACTTAGTTACCCAACAATTAAAGTGCATAAGATTATTGAAAATATATAAAAATACATCAACAGATACAATATTGGTAGATAGTCGATCAAATATCCGCGTCAGCATAAATACCTAGAATTGTACGGCAAGATGGTCGCGCGTCGCTCGCCATCTCGGCCGCGCTTTTACGTCCCCACTCATCATTACGCATCACCGCATGCCGCCGTTTTTACTCGCATACTTAATACAAACGTACTTGAATTCTATCTTTTAATTGTTACTTTAACTAATATAAACAATTGACAGCCAAATATTTAAATATTTACATCACTAATATATGTACGTAAGCTGTTACGAAACACTATTTATGAAAAATTTAATATTTTTTGTTTTGGAATACCGTTGTGGTCCATATATTTTACCTCATTATTTTTGATATTAACAATTTATACAAATTTATACATAAGGGTGATGAACACGTTTCGTGTATTCGAAACTTTATTACTAAAACCGAGCTCTTATTTTACGAAATAATTTAATAAATCATGTAATGCTACATCAAGGTATCTATTATTCAATTAACAGAGGCCACTTATTATTTACTGATAAAAGGAAATTGCAAAAAAACTTGTATAATATTATATGCGGAAAAAAAATTGCCTACTAAGGGTAATTGGCGTATAAAAATCGTACTGGATATTGGCCACGCCTTGATGAAAATGTAAAACTTCCCGTCAATTGAATTATAACGTACACATAATTTGTACGTTATTATTCAATTTTAAATTATATTAATTACAATTATATAACAATAATTTATCAATACTTTTTTTTTTTTAATTTGTGGGGTACAATTTCGAATCATTTGATTTTAAGTCCAGCATATCAAGTACTTAGCTTCTTTTCTATTAATAAATTATCAAAAAAAAAATTATAGATCATTCCTTATGTTTTTTTTTCAATTTGGTCAAAATAATAATTGTGTGTAATAATTGTTTCCTTGACTATTTCAATTCGGACAGTACAGAAATATATAGAATATAATAAATATATAGAAAAAAATATATAGAATAAATTACCAATATTAAAGGAAAAATTTAAAAAGAATGACAATTGTAATAAAGCATTACTAACCAATTTCTCGCAAAAAATAGCGTACAAACACAGTGACACTCGTTAGTTACAATCAATTAGCCGTTATATCAAGAAAATACGACCACACTTTCTACAAAAAGATAATCATAGAGAGATCTTTTTTTGTTTTTTATTTATATAAAGCACAACTGATATTAACTTGATATCGATATTACTATCATTTAATAAGGGCAATCAGTATTAGAATCTTAATTTAAATATAGATATTTTGGTCTCTAAAGTACAAAAAAGTTAAGATTCGATTTTCTACGCATTAAATAATTTATATACATATATCTAAGTAAAATATTATAATATTATACCTACTATGGCAGTAATCAATAATGCTATATGTATTTAATATTAACCAAGTTAATGTATACCTTAAAAAAATTAAACGGAACCTCCGTAATTTTTTATATGTTATGTAAATTAGCATTTATTTCAAAGGTCAAAATATAATAAGAAAACTTGACTGTTATGAAGGTGAAAGTAGAAAGACTACTTCGTGTAATTTTGCTAAGCTTACTTTCTTATTATTTTGCAGTAAAAAGATATTCTTATGAAGACGCTATCTTGCGGGTTTTTTTTTAATCTTTTACCTTCATGCATCACTCCCATTGGTCAGGGTCAAAAAAAAACATGTCAAAATAAAGTTGGCATGTTTTTGCCCATTAAGTCCATAGACGCACTAGCAATTAAAGCACGGTATACTTTCATTAACTTACACCTTTTTATTAAAGTGTAACTAATAAAAAAAATAACATAAATATCGATCGATTATGTAAAAAATACATTTTTCTACTGCATCTTATTTAATTAATTAATATTTTCTTACATATTTTTTATAATTAAAGATATTGAATACCTAGAGCTAGAGATAACATTATACATATTGCTGAAAATTGCCACGAGGTGGCAGTGCAATATGACATATACTCGTAATACGAGGGTATTATCGAAAATTTGCGCCTCTACGCTACAATATTTTGTTAATCAGAAAACGACAAACCAAGATGAAAGATAAACTATATCCATAATTCATATCGAATTTCATAAATCCCGCAACTTAGACTTACTATACTTCAATTATATAATTTTAAATAATTTAAATGGATCTTTTTTTAGGGGTCAGAAGGATTTGAGCCCGCCGTATTGCGTAACAATTCGGTGGCGGACCTCACGCAGACGCGTGATCATCCCGATCATCATTCCCCGTAAAACCTTACAGAAAGATCAACCATATTTACGGAACTGTCACTTCTTACGGTATTAATTGAACCAAACCATAGCGCGATTCAGAATACATGTAGCGCCATCTAGTTTAGAGTTGTGATATCAGTTTGTCATTATTTCCTAATCTACATTTATTTAAAAAGTTACTAATGGTTTTTAATTAGTAAGTTATTGTTAGGAATAATTTTTATTGCGATAAATTATTTATTTAATATATAAGACTAATATTTTCTTTGAAAATACAGATTAAATCTTTAAACAACATTCTTATAGATTTGGACTGCTTTCAAACTTAAGTACCGTATTGTGTAAACATTCCGTACATTGGGATTACACCTGATTACACAGAAATAGAATTATTCCCTCATCAAATTTAATAGGGCCATATTATATTATTATATACTTTGAACTTATCTACAGAAGTATTATGTGTTAACATGATTGTATGTAAAAACCAAAAAATATGTTTCAATTTACAGATAACGTCAAGTTTTATTTAAAATGTTCTTATTTCCTACTTCGTTTTTTTATTAATTTAACATTAGGACGGCAACAATTTTTGATGTGCAACATACACAAACTATGACACAAAAAAGTATAGATATGACAAAGTAAAAATTATGAAAAAACGTTAGTCTCAACATAAGTATGTGTAATAATAACAATTTGCACTATTCTCAAATTACCTATAAAAAAATAATTTGTATTTCGCCATATAGTATGTTGAGAACAACATTGAAAGTAAAAAACACCTAGGTATACATTCTCTGTCATAGTAAGTGTGTACATTATATATATATCAATACCAATAGCACGTGAGCTCTCCAAATTAAAAATACTTTCTACTTAAACGTCAATATGAAATTGCTTACAAAGATTTGACGCCTTTAGTTAGCGCAAGAAAGTGAATCGTCAACATTTCTCTCGCATTGCATAGTCACCTCTGAACGAGTACCGTTATCGGCGAAATCGGATGGTGGCCTCAGTTGACGCACCCAAATAGGCTAGTAGTACAAACTTTACGGCACCGGCCACTCGTAAAAGTTAGAAGAACCTGTTTAAAATCAAGAATTTACATGTTAATTTGAATTTAAAAATGCTATTGTCCGCATTCGCGTCCCAGATCTTGTAGGCTTTAGTTAAACATAATTTTTACAATTTTCGTTCAATAATGTTGGTAAACGTAAATTTAACCAGAACTCATAATATGCAATACATACGTGCTTATAATTCAAATTAGAATTAATGAATGAATGAATTAATAAAAAAGATCAATCAATGAAAGTAAAGGGCAATGTTATCCTCATTAAAAATAGCAGTCTTGGTCGGCTGCACAATAGTCACGTACTATGGTACTCGTGCAGGGAAAGCCAGTTTTCCGGGCTAGTAGCTCGTAGCGACTGCTATGCACCTCTCTATACAACGGTCCGTGCACTGTTTGATTACTGTACGTCATTTAACGACGTATCTACTAGTCAATATCACGTAACGTAGTGTTGTATGGATTAATGTATAATACCCCAGTGTAATTGCAATATCTAACTACAGAGAAATCGATTTTATTATTACTTTTAAACAATATATATAATATGTAATTCTTTGTCTTGGGTAATGTTTATATTTGAAATGTTTTCATTGGATTTTTTAAAAATAAATAAAGGTGAAGGATTTGTATGGTCGAGCGCGCTAATCTTATGAATTTATCGAGGGAGGCTACAAGCTATTTTACACAACGTTAATCGTTCCAATATAACTACCTACGCTCTAATATAACAAGCAAATATATAAATACTGCGCAACAACGGTACAAAATCACTAATTGTTATTTTTTTTTTATTACAGATTAAATATTTACAAAATCACTTGTTGATGGCGACAGTGTTTATGACTATTGTCCAATTCACACAAGGGCAGTGTCCATGGAAAGATTTTCCTGATCTACAGGCAACTTGTGTGTGCGCTTTAAATCTAGCAAGGCAATTATCAGTGCAATGTGATCAGGTATTTAAACTTGAAAGTTTTTTTGTTTATTATATTTTTATATATTTCCTGAGTATAATATAATCTATGCCATATATTTTCAGGTTGATTTTCCAACGTTATTGTCCACATTGAACATAAGTGCAAGAAAAAATACAATAGATCTCTTATATATAAATAATTCAACTATTCCTGTATTAAGTAACGATATGTTCGCTAACTTAGCTATACACAATTTACAAATATCTGGATGCAAAGTAAAAAAGATTGAGGACAACGCATTTAGAGGTCAAGGACAGTATTTAAAAAATTTAAATTTGCAAGACAATGAGTTGACTGAAGTACCTGTTAGAGCCTTGAGAGTATTAACAAGTCTATCCCTATTGGATATATCTAAGAATAAAATAACATATATTGATAATTACTCTTTTACGACTTTACAAGAATTAACAACTTTAAAGTTATCAGATAATAACATTACGTTAGCGCCACAAGCTCTGTCTGGTTTAGAGAGCTCACTCAAAAATCTTAATTTAAAAGGAACAAAGCAAAAAACCGTGCCCGAATGTATCAAAGGACTACATAGCCTTGCTTTTCTGGACCTGTCACAAAACAGTATAAGAGAACTTCCAGGGCCTGATGGCGCGCTTACCTTTGATGGATTAGATTCGCTAACTGCACTGAACTTAGAAAGAAATTTATTAGTTAATTTAAGAAAAGATGCATTCTTTGGAATTAGAAGTACGTTAAGTTCATTAAGTCTTTTGAACAATCTTTTGCCAGAATTCCCTACTGAAGCAATAGCCACGCTAGCAGATTTAAGAGTTTTAGATATAGGATTTAATTTATTAAACAATTTACCCACTGATGCTTTTTTAAAAAATCCTTCTATAACTTTGCTTGCATTAGATGGAAATCCTTTACCAACTGTACCAGAAAAGGCGCTGGCTCATCTTAATCATTCTCTTAGAGGTCTAAGCCTTGGTGGTAGATTTTTAAACTGCGATTGTCGCCTTCGCTGGATTATTGAATGGATTCGTAATGGCGAATTGCAAGTTACTTCACGGGAAAGAAATCCTCAATTTTGTGGAAGTCCTTCCAATTTTCGTGAACGTGGATTTTACAGTTTTGAGCCAAATGAACTGGTTTGCGAAAATGACTCAAGAGGAAATCAACCAGCAACTATTATTAATAATGTTATCACTAATGAAAGTACATCATCGACATCATCAACTACCGAGCAATCAATTACCACTACGTCAACAGCATCCTCTAGTACTGCCATAAGTACTAGTGAAGCGACTACTCTCAAACTAACCACAACCCCTCCATCAACGACAAGTACAGGCAAAACTACTCGAGTTCCATCTGTACGTCCTGCAGCACCTAGTTGGCGCCATGCTCCAAACCAAAGACCACCTTTAATCATGAATTTTCCTCAACAAAAACCAAATATAGATGATACAAATGAAGTAATAGTAAAAAATGCATACAGGCAGGATAATTCTGTAATTATACAGTGGGATTCAGACGTTGCTAATATTCTTGGCTTCCGTGTAGTATATCGATTATTTGGAGATAAAAGTTTTAAGCAGGGTCCACCTCTTGAAGCAAGTGAAAGGGAATTTAAAATAAAAAATGTTCCATCACAGGTATGATTATAATAATTAATTATTACTTAATTATCTAAGTAATACTATTGATAAATCTTATTTTGTAATTTAAAAGCGTAAACTATTTTTAGGTAGATATATGAAAATCACTTTTATTTTCAGGAATGCATTGTTGTATGCGTTATTTCATTAGAAGAGGTTCATGTTAGCCCAGAAACTGTTCCCTATTCACAATGCCGAGAAGTCCGGACAGTATCTGCGGCTGCAACTAATATGGACAAAATCACTATCGCAGCCAGTGCTGCGATATGTGGAACAATTGTGGTTGCTGTCCTAGTATTTGCAGCTGCCTCTCGCCGTAGATCTCGTACAGTCCATCGGCTACATACTCAATTACCTGAAAAACTTCCTAATCCCTGCTGTGGGGGACTTACTGGAACACCAAGTCCTAGCGGGCCATTATCTTCACTAGCTACCATTGGTGCTTTTGGAAAACAAAGAGAATGGGATCAAGTGTCAGCTTACAGTGCCCGATCAATACCGCGAGCACGATCTTACACCGAAACAGCCGCCCCTGAACCCTTGCCTGGTCGGCCAGGGCGTGCGCGTTCACTAGCTGATGGTCAGTCGCAGCACAGTTACCCACACTCAAGTCGTTATGGACCACCTGGATACGCCGGGAGTTTATTAGGATCAAGGACTGGTAATTACACAATATGTATAATACAAATATTATTACGATTCTTATTTTTAAAATATCATTACGACACAAAACTTCTCCTTTTTTTATAGATTTAAGACAATCTCGACAATCATTGGGTGCAGCCTCAGAACGAGCATCACGGCTATCGATGAGCGGCGCAGCTGGCGGTGCCACTAGCGGAACTGCGGGATCACGAAGAAGACCGAGGTCTAGATCAAGGCCTGCTAGCAGATATAGCGTAGGTTCTCTAGGATTAGGATATTGCGATACTTCTGACAACTGGACGGATCATGACATGGACATATACATGGCGCGAAATGCGACCACTAGGGGGGGATTAGTGCCATTATAGCGCGCAATTAAAGTGATGGAGAGAAAAAAAACTCACACCTCGCCGTCTGAAAGGCGTAATAGACTAACAGGAAGAAATTGTGAGGCGCGTGTCTGCCCTCGTCACAATAATTATTGTCATAAACACTTGAAACAAAGTAGTGTGAACTGTGGAAGTTTTAAATGACATTGCAAAATTTGCTTGTTAGGCTACAGTCTGAAATGTAAATGTTATGTGTATGTGAAGGAATTATTTATTTCACAGTCCCTTTCATTACGAAGTTATATTTTTTCTATTATTGAAATAAGAAGAGTTATAGTTAAGTTTTTAAATAATAAAATACTTATATTGTATATATTATAGTTTTAAAAGTTAATACAATTTGAAGCTCAATCCAAATGGTGCTATTTCAATCAATGTATGTCACTTTTTAATATAATAAGTTGTAAATAATATTATATAATTTATTATAAATACGTAAAATGACGTGCTGAAATGTTTTTAATTTACAATAAAATCTTCTACATAGTTGTTAAGTCATGTTTGTGAAATAAAACGGATTTTTAGCAGAAAAATAATTATAAATATGTTTCTAATTAACATATGTACATTTACAACTCAAGAAATCAAAGAAAAACTGAGTTTACTCACCCAGGTACTAGTATTCGATGCTCCCATCTGTATTGTAGCTCTTGTGTAAATTCATACCAAAAGTGAGCAAGGTATGGAAGTCCACCTGCATCCATTAAGCGTGCAGAAGTAACTGATAACCTCCAAACAAGTCCATCCTCAGGGCTTGTCTTGACATAATTACATAATTTTAAGTCAACTCCATCCTGAAATGTTTCAGAGGAAAACATTAATATATATGAACAACAGTTTTTTCGTGAAATGTTTATATTAAATATAATAACAAAATTTATTTTAAGCACAGAAGTAGCAAAATAGTCCTTGAAGAATAGATCAATATTAAACTTATAAAGCAACAACTTGCAATTGAATATAGTTCAGTAGTAAAACTGATATTAAAATTTTTATTGACTATATATCACATGATTCACATGTAAATGGCAAAAGATCAAAAATAATATTTTGTGTTAAAGATGTTGATAATAATTCATTCACCTGAGTGGGAATCAAACCCACAACCACCACATTTACAGTCATATATGTGCTAATACACCACAAAAATCCCACAACTTAAATATAAAGCAATAAATAATACCTTGTTACTCTAAACTTCAAGTTTAATTAATTAATTTATTTATATGAGTGCTAATACACCTCAACAGTCCCACAATTTAAATATAAAACAATAAATAATACCTTTTTACTATCAACTTCAAGTTTAGAATAAGGAAATGTATTTTCTTCAACTGCATCAGGAAATACATAATATAATAAAGGCATCAACAAGTCATCATATATTGGTCCTTTGAATTCTGATACAAGGGTGTTTCGGCCAACAGCCGCCTTTACTAATTTTGATATAGTAATAGGTGCTTCTGTTATTTTATTCAATGGATTAACCAGCCCCAAACTTTTGCTTAATCCCAATATGTCCATAAGTAAATTATTATTATCTAATAAACTCATTACTTTTCCAATAATATCTGAGAGTTGACAGTTTATATTGTTTTTTAATTTTAAAGTTATGGTCCAAGTTGGAGCCATCATTGGATCTATGTCTGAAAATGTAGAAGAATCTACTATAGCACTTTCTCGAAAATGAGGCCATATTGCATTTAGAAGTGCACTATGTAAAGGGTTATTTTCAGAGCCAAAAGGCAATTCAATAAGTTTCTTAACATCAAAACCATCAATTGATAAAAATTCATTTGAATTACTTCTTTTTCGCCATGCAAATGAATCAGAATCTTTTAACTCATATGAAAATTTTGTAGATATTACAACAGCATCTAGAGGTACGGGTGATGATATTTTAGACTTGAATAAACTAACAAGGCCACTGAGGTGAGAGCACTGATTAGATATTCTTTTTAAATGAATTGTGTCATAATTTATTTTAAAGTCATTATCTTCATAAAGTCCTAAATAAGTATTTTGCCAGTGTTCTCTTATTTTAACAAACATTGGAATACCACAATCTACATTGGCAAATGCAATATTGGCAGCACTCATAATAAGTTTGATTAGGCTTCCCTCTACAAGTGGAGTGTTGGAATATAACATTAAATATCTCTTAAGGCCGAACCAATGAGATACTGGAAAAGGACTGCCATCTTCATCATCTAAAAAATTTGCAGTAGAGCTCCACAATCCTTCTTGAACTTCAGCCAGTAAAGACTGTTCATCTGACTCTATATCATTCTCAATACTTTTAACTGGTTCGAGCGCGTTAAAAGACAACGTTAACATTAAACTTCGATATTTTATATCCTCTGACTTCGTAATCCATTTCTTTGTATACTCAGGACATTTTTTCTTTAGTTTTGATTTGGATAAGTGCCACTCAGTTATCATTTCTTCTATTCTAGCAATCAGTACTTCCCATTCTGAAGCAGTGGTAAAATCTTGGTGGTAAATATCATACTCATCTATTTCTTCATTCATTTTTACTAACTTAAAGGTTTATTTTCTCTACAATAACAGGCAACAGCTGTGCTTGACAGATAACAACAATGACAATGTCAACTGTCAGATAAAATAGAGCCCATAGAAAATATATTACGTCAGTTAGTGAAGTTAGTGAGTAATAAATTAAAATAAAATAAATACAATTTTTAGAAGAAACAGGGTATCTGTTTCATAATAAAAATATACCAAAATAGTAAAATTTAAGTATTTACAGAATATGGAGCATAGAGCCTACTTTAAAATACTTGCAATAAATATTTAGATACCTACCGGAACTACCGTTTGGTACAGTACTTATGGTACGGTATCTGTACGGTAAATCACATTAATCTTACATACCGTATTGTACGTTATTTAACCTGTCGTAGATATGCAATTTGACTTGTAGAAAAGCTATGAAAGCTACGCATATTTACAAAAAATTTAACTAGGCATAAAATTATATATTATATTAATATACATGTATTTATAGAATTATTATATTCTCTTATAGTTACTATATTGTAGTGTATATGTGCATATAAGAAATTATGATGTTCGTGTGTTAAACAATTATAATTTACATATACACACATTAAGCAATAATAATATGTTTTCTGTACGCTATGTTACCAGGGTAACAAAAACAAAAACAAAAACTAATAAAATTGTTGTAATTATTTATATACAAGTTTGCCGATTAAACGCATAGCTTGATTAACTACATAAATAATTTTACTTTAAGAAAAATGTTTAGAGGAGAAAATTCACATTCTTTAAGTTATGAACAACAAGCTAAATTTATTCAGGATCGTATTTCTAATGTTGAAAAGAACTTTGGTGAACTATGTGTTGGTTTCGGTGACTACACAAGAAAAACTGCCAGGTTTATATATTACTATTTTTTTGTTATTAAAAATCGTAGTAAAATTACTTAATCATCTGACGTCGACTTAAAATTAGAAAATTCTTTACTAAGTACACTGTAGTTGCAAATTCCAATTCTACAACCACAAAATAAATATTTTTATTTTCAGATTCAGAAAAAATACGTGACCTTGTTTGGTTTATGAAATTTAAAATTCCTATTTGGATTTCTGATTTCGATGACTATAGACATATATATATTAAGAAATATTTAAGCTGCAAGGTACCAAAAAAATTATAAAACCATAGTTTTTTTTGTTCCAGATTACGTGATATGGGAGATGAGCTTGCTAAAATTTTAAAAGAATATGCTAATAACGAAATTGTTAATAAATCATTAAGTGCAGGTCTCGATAATTTATCCATAACATTAATGGCAGTAGAAGAATATAGAAACTGTGCCGTGCAGCGTTTAGAGGCAAAGGTTAATTTAGCCATAATAATTTTGATGAAAAATATATAACAAAGTCAAGTCAAGTCAAACATCTTTACATACCTAGTTTAAAACAAAGTAGCTTTTTCAGCTCAGCTCAGCTATAAAATTATGTCAAAGAATTTTAATGCGCTTTTCACTAATAATAAAACAAAGTGAATATAGAGGAATGTTTATATGTACCTATTATACTATATGCATTTTAAATCAATATATAATTAATCAGTGACAATCAGGCATAAGCGTGTGACTGTGAACGCGACAGGTTGTGGGACTTGTGGGTTCAATTTCTCGAGGAAATTAAACTTTTCATATTTTCATTTCTTCGCTTCGCAAAGCGCAGCGTTGAGTTTCGCTACTCAGCGCGCAAAGTCTCCAGAGTTTTGGCACAACTCGGGAACAGAGTGTCTTAACATAATGTTCCCTCAGCTTATCCTACTGTGAAGTTAAAAAAAAAGACTTTCTTTTTTTTAGCTCACGCAGGTGAACCTAATTTTTTATTCATTTAATGGGGGTAGGCGGAAAGAAACTACTATAATAGTAAGACACTACGAATATTACGATCACTAGGTATCTATCATTCTTATTTATCTTTTTTTACACACAAAACCAGTTCATTGTGCTATCGACATAACGAAAGCTTTAAATTCATGAAAACCTTATTCTACTTGCACGCATTGGTACGATCGTGATATCATTTTAGGTTATAGGGGAGCTCTGCCAATATGAAACGATTTGTAAACACGCAAGGGAAGAAGTGAAACATACTATGAATGTAAGAGAAAAAGAGATGGCAAGAAAGAAGGTATTAGACAAAGCCAGGGAACGACAACCATTTAATAGACAGCAAGTTGTATGTTTGTGATTTTTATTTTCTCACACCCAAATTGTTAACAATGAATAGCTACCTTACTTTTTTTTATCTTCACGCTATGCCCACACTTAATATTGATTAATCTATTTTGGGTTAGAATTCCTGATTTGTAATATTTTTTTATATTTTCTTACACATAGACATATGCAGAATCGGAACTACTAAAAGCATCCGCAGAAATGTCTCGGACTGCCAAAGGATTGAGCGAACAAACTGAATTTTTTGAAAAGCGCAAATTGCAACAACTAAAAACACTTTTGTCCGATTTCGTAATGATTGAAATGACATTTCACGCAAAAGCTGTGGAACTTTTGACCGTTGCTTACCAACAAATTTCTGATATCAATGACAGAGCTGATTTAGACGTAAGTATCTACTTACATCTACGTTCAGGGTGCCCTGTAAAGAATGAATAATCCTAAAACACCTAATTATTGGACGCTTAAAAAATATTCCGGGATAGTTTCTAAGATACGATATTTACCAGAGTTTACAGTCATAAGAATACTTAGTTGTAGTGTTGATGGAAGAAGCTCTGGAAGACGTGCTAGTAAGTAGTGTTATGAGCCATTGTAATGTTTTGGCAGATATGAAATTTAGTGTTTGTTATATTGGAGATAAATACCGAATTTGAGACTTTACTTAAAAAATACGTCTGTTACTATTTAGGGCATATCTATTGGAGTGTAAGCTTATATATAACATTAAACTCTAGTCTCTCTAGTATAGGGGAATTGTGCTTAAGATGACATACTTTTTGTTTGAAGAGAAATATTTCAAATAAATAAAGTCATCTGAGAACAGCATATTGCGTATACTATTATATATTTCATAATCTACGAAATTATTTTACTTTCAGAACAATCATCTTTCAAACATCATAAAAATAAACAAAAATCGCACTTAGGTCGACCAGTATAAGACGACATATCTACAGGGTAAAATGACATACTTAGTATGTGGCATAAAAACGCCATCATTATTTGTCGAGCATAGTTCACAAATAAATAGTTTCTTCTTCGCTGGGGGGCTTTTAAACAGTATTAAGGCCAGATTCATACATGTTGCAAATTTTATGAGGTTGGATTCCGTTATCAGTCACTTCCTTTTCCAAAAAGGAAATAGGCTTCGTCACTTGCGGCTATTGAATGCCCTTGCTCTAGCAGCCTTATCCATGTCTTCTTGTGACCAATATATATTCGTTTGTAATTGCCAGGCATTTTGTAGGTAAAACAAAAAAATACATCGATTCTATTTATAAGGGTAAGATAGTATGCCATCTTATACTCACGTTTTGTATGTCATCTTACCCAATAGATATATGAATTTAATTTTAACCGCTGTGACAAAAGGTTATAGGTTAGGATGCGCTTTTAGCGTTAGTTGTGTCATATAATAATCCTATTTTACATTTATAATTAGTTCAAATAGAAAATCTTTATCTTACATGTCTTTTCACCATCAAGCAAAAGCGAAAGAAAAATTTGTTGCAATTGAAAATAACGAAAACATGAATTACTTGCCCATCTACATTCACTTTCCGCCATACTGAATCTAAGCACTAGCTGCATCTACAGACACTCTCTAAAACGTCACAAGATCGCACTTAGCGCTAATAGTTTCATCAATATTGGTAATGTGTCATCTTATCATAGTATGCCATCTTAAGCACAATTCCCCTATATGTTTTATCTATGATTAAACCTAACAACGAATAATTACAAATGAAACGATCGATATACCTAAGTATTTTGTTCATAGCTCTGGTATACCTAGATACAAAAACGTAACGCAAATGCGTTTGATTAAAATTCATTTGAAGAAAAGAATACGTATCCTAAAAACTACCACGAAAATATTTTTTTAAGCGTATAATTTGAATTAACTATATATCTACATATGAATTTATTAGATAGATAGATAGATAGATAAAATTCTTTATTGCATACATAAACAAACACATAACTAAATAGTAAAACAGAAGACATAGAGTAGCATGTAAAGGCGACCTTATCACTATTAGTGATCTCTTACAGGTAACCTTAACTAACATAAACTTACGATAGAGCAGGATATAACGCTAGTGCATAAGTAATAAAGAGCGATATGCATACAAATAGATAACATAATAATTTTTTGATATATTATACATAGACGATACTTATATTATATATACAAATTATAATTATTAATAAATAAATAATGGATTTTTTTCAAGCTTTTGGTAACAGGTCTTTCAGATCAAGAGGATGAGACGGTAAATACGATTTACATAATCATAGTGTTTACACTTTTGTCGATATACAATATACATATATTATAGTAGGTACATATATTATAAAGGACCAGCAAGTTGAGGCCACCGAGTGGCACACACGTGACGCAGTGGCACACACTTGCGACTGTACAGGTGTCGCTTGTGTGTTCGATTCCCACTCGGGAAAATTAATAATTATTTATTAATATTTTCACTTCTTTGCTCTGGTAAAAGCAAAGCGCGACGTTGAGGTTTGCCGCTCAACACGCAAGGCCTCGAAAATTCGACGGAAAATCGAGAACCGAGTGTTTTAACACTAGGTTCCCTCTACCTACCCTGCTATATGCACCTACTTACCAGTGTGAAGCTAAAAAATAAAGTAATTATATATTTTTTTGTGCTACCAGAATTTTAAAAGAAAGCTCAGATCTCCGGAAAAACAAATGAGCACGGGAATATCTGTGAGGTCGTCTTCTTTGGCGTCCCTTATGAACCAACAGTCATCGAATAGAGATGATGAAGACTCTGTGGTACCATTATTTTTTTTTATTACTTTTTTTCATTTTAAGATGGTTCATTCTCGTATTATGGTACAATTTTTTTCCATGACATACATTTAGATTTTTGTTTCATGTTCTCTTATTTTATCGTAATGGTTCCACGTATTTTATGAAATAGGAAAAAAATTGACATTGCGTACAACTTGGGCCGCTTCTACCATCAAGCCATAATATAATATGCTACCTTACCTATAAATATACTTATGTACAGTGCGGTCGATTAGACTTGGCCGCTCTGAAGTTACCTGTAGCCTGTAGCATTGTTAACTTGAGGACGCACTGGCTGCACAGACAAGCCTGTTTGTTTCAGAAAACATAACCTTAGAGCAGCCACGACTCGAAAATCGTACTGTACCTATATTAATAAGATAATATTTTTTTTATTACTCACCTATATTAATAATGTTATATGTATATAGAGTACGGGCAGAATGCGGTCTCCAGAAAAAAAAATAACTAACAAAGCAAAGTCGAGTTCGCTCGCAGCTCTAATGAATTATTCACCTCCTAAAAAAAACGATGAATCATCGGTACGTTTATATTTTTTTTTTTCATCAACAAATATCAATTATAAATATTCCTTCTCAAGACAATATTGTGAAATATTTTTATTGTAATGTTTTATATCTATAGGAATCTGAGGGCTCTGAAGACCAAAGTACATCTGAAGATACAGAATCTCGTTAAAATTTTTGACTTTATACACAGTGTATATGAATTCAATATTATAATTATAAAGAATTGTAAGATTTAAACAAGATTAAAAAACTATAAAAATTTACAGCTTTTTTTTTCTTTATGTAATATTCTCATTATAAATTATATTGTCATTTTCATTAAATATTGCACGCATACAATACTTGTATGCATGGTTCTTTTTATCTAAATAAATTTAGAATATTGAAATCTATATGTACAAAAACACGATACCATACAGTAACTTCTTACTTTTGCATCAACCACAAATCATATTATTTGAGGAGCGGTACTACATATGAATATAAATGATTCGGTTTTTGTTACAAATTAAATGTATCATCTTTATATACTTACAGCCGTCGTGGCGAAGGGGCACAAGCGGGTGACTGTAACGCGATGGTTGCGGGTTCGATCCCCACTCGAGTTCCGCCACTCAACACCTGATGCCTCCAGAATTCGGCGGAAAATGGGGAACAAAGTGTCTTAACACTATAACGAAGAAATGAACCTCTGCCTACCCTGCTGTGTACGGGATACAGCGTGAAGCTGATTTAATTTTAATTTAATTTTAATATATACAGCTAAGGTGTTTTAAAAGGTAGCATAACATGTATGTAATGTACCATCCATTCAACATTATGTTGATATTAAAAATAAAGTTTGTATTGTATTTAAAACAAACAAAGTATAAAAAAATATCTAAATTATAACTGTTTATTTTTATTGAAAATTATTTATATTTTTTTATGCAGTTTACAGGTTTATCAAATATTATAGTAGTTACTGTACAGTAATTACTATATGGTAAATGTAGTAACTGCCACAAACTGGCACCAATTATTGATTGATGTTTAATAGTTTCCCCTACTGTACCAGCATGTGCCACCTTGGGGTTAACCCAATAAGAATTAAATGAATATAAAGAAAATTCTAATACAAGGTACAATTTATTCATATAATAAACCAAAGTACAAATAACTTTATCTCACAATCCATGTAATATAACATCTTGTCCATTTTAGATAAAAATAATATTAACCATATAAATGAAAAAATGGAAATAAATATGTGCGATATTTATACAATCAATCACAATTTGATATAATCTTCAAAAAAATAAATTGGAAACTTAGTAAAAATTATTTGATATTTCTTTTTATTTTATATTGTGCAGTTTGTTACTTTTATTACACAAGAACAATACACAAGTTTTTAAATTATTATTTTTTTTTTATTTATGAGATGTAAATTTCATTTAATGAAAAATCAGGACCATATTACTGAATTTCTTAATTTTCCAATGACAAGTGAATACAAATCTTAAATTTAACAGCTTCAAAAATAATGTATGTGTGTGTTTATAGCAAGCATAATTTATAATATTGTGAACAATAAGTAAAACTTATTATTAATTATTTAGTGTTGTGTGCAAAAGACTATGAGGGCACAAAAAAATTGCAAGTGACATTATTAAAGTAGTAGTAAAACAAGTGTATAACCAACATTACATTTTCATTTACCTATTTCTATTAATATTGCTTATTTTAGTCTTATATTAAGTATGAAAATCTTGTCTTAATTACATGTAAGGCTAGTTCTGGTGTTTACAGTCATATAATTGACTATCATAAGTCATAATTTTGAATTTTATTATTGATTTATATACGATGATGAAAATTTATTTAGTTGTCACAATTTTTGTTACATTGTCACAATTTTTATTGTCACAATTCTAATGTTAATTATAAAATTATGATAGTTCTTACCTTTTGTGATTTTCAAACATGAAAATATTATTAAAACTCTGTGGGTCTTGTGTGTTAGTCTAACATTATTTATTGTATGATTAAATCAGGTATCTGATTTATCTAATAATTCTATTTCAGGCACAAAATTATTAAGTGTTGGCTATAAAATTAAGCAAAAGACAAACAACAAAATATAAAACCATTTTTTACTTTTCGTTTTCTACACCTGCTTGAGTCATAAGATCAGTAACATTTTTTTCTAGTTCATCAACTCTAGAGCCCATCTCATCTATTCTATTAATTATTTGATCCGACATACTTTGGAATTTGTCCTGCATATTTTGTAGTAAAGATTGTACCTGAAAATGAATATGAAATATAACAATTGGGCATACGTTAAGTAAATCAATATTAATACATTAATGTAGAGAAAACTTACATATTGTGTAACTTCTTGCATGTTCTTTGGATCATTAGATGGTGCACTATAATTACTTTCAACATCAGTTGTTACGGGTTCTGCATTTTGTTCAGCCATTACAATAAATATTTTTCTCTTTTGTCTTTTGAAATTATTTTAATTACAGAAAATAAAATTACAGCTTCTGCAAATAAATAATTTGTTTACTTTTCTAAAATTATCCTTAGTGCAATTGTACACCGTCGGATTTCTTCAAATTATAATATATAGTGGAATAATATAATTAACTATAGATTAATAAGCTTTAATTACTCGAATACACTTCAGCTAAGCAAGTTTTGGAAGTAACGAGCAGTCTACAGTGTTGTGTTACCAACTCCTCCACAGATACAATGACAATTGACACTGACAGATTCTTCAAACATTTTCGCCTTGTTCAATGATATTTGCTTACTAAAGTTACTACCACAGAACACATTTACTTACTACAAGGCTAAAGAGTGTTGATATAACGCAAAATTGTACAACCACAGCATATTTTAAAAGTAAAAATCGTACTGTATGTATACAAAAAGTACAATATAGTAAAATATGGTAACGTAGAAATATAATTTCAACCATGAAATTACCGTTGTTATTGAATAAGTTTCAATATTTAATGTGGATTTATTAATGTATTGCTAAAATATTATTACTACATTTGGCGCTCCGTTTTCTCTGATTTTCCCATTAGTAAAACAGCGTGAAGCTAAGTTAATATTTAATTTCAATTCTTTACATATGCTTATCATTATTCTACACTAATTGCGATTGTCCGTATAAACACATTTTTTGCAAATTCTACTGCCACTACAATAAACATACATTATAATGTCTAGCTATAAGCTTTACACGCTGCTTTTGAAAACGACAATTTTTTGGTTAAAAATAACAATTTTAGAAGAACTGCCAAACTAATTTCATGTGTCATATGTCATCTGGTCATAACTATAATGTTGACAGTTGACGGACGCGTCCAATATTAACATTTAAATCTGTTTTACTTTACCATTCTTTACAATACTTTAATATCTGTAACATAATGTTAATATTTTTTTTAAAATAGTACTATAAGTTTCAAAAATGCAGCCTCTACTTAATACTAAAGGTGATATACAAATTAATCTGGACCAAGTCAAATTAGATATTTTACATGGTATCAGAGAGTGTAACGATCGTGGACTTATTCAAAGTGCAAAATGGTTAGCAGAATTAAACTTTGCCTTAAAAGATCATAAAATAACTCAAAATGAAACGTCTAATCCTCCTGATGATGGAATAATAGCAGAAGAAAAAGAAGCATACACTTTAGCAAAAAGTTATTTTGATTGTCAGGAGTATGATAGAGCAGCACATTTTATTGAAAACTGCACAAGTGTAAAATGTATATTTTTACATAGATACTCTCAATATATGTCTAGTGAAAAAAAGAGATTAGATAATGCTACTGACACAGGAACTGAAAATATGGAATCAACCCAGGTTCTTTTGGATCTTTTATCGTTTTTTAAGGTATCATTATTTATTTAAATTTGCAGAATAATCAACTCGAAGAATGATCTACCCATACCTATAGTAATATGCTTGTTATTCGATTTTATTGTTTATGTTTATATGTTGTATTAGCTAACATGATAGAAATATATTTTGTAAAAAAATGTAGATGTTTACTTTCTAGAAATTTAATCCACTGTTTCTGAGTGTAGTTAATATGAGTCAAAGTTGAGAGAGAGTCAAGAGACAAATATGTTTTCATTCACAAAATTTCTAATATATGTAGAGATTTACAGGCAAATCGCAACACCCTCGATGGATATCTCTTATACTTAGAAGGAGTGGTTTTAAAAAAATTAGACTTAAGAAATCAAGCAGTGTCCGTGCTCCAAGCTGCAGTTGCTGCTGCTCCAACATTATGGGCAGCTTGGGTAGAACTTGGAGGGCTAGCTAATGAATATGAGGCATTAGACTCTCTTCAGCTACCAAAACATTGGATGATGTATTTTTTTGCTGCACATGCATTTGTTGAACTTAAATTGTCTGAACAAGCTCTTGATGCATACATGGTCCTTACTGCTGCAGGGTTTGAAAAGAGTACTTATATTACTGCCCAAATGGCCATTGCTCATCATGATAGAAGAGGTATACATTTTTTAATATATTTTATACTAATACAAAAATATAACTTATATTTCATAAAAAAAAATATGTTACAGATGTTGATTCGTCTTTATGCTTATTTAGAAACTTATATCAAAGTGACCCTTATCGATTAGATAACTGGGATGTGTACTCCCATCTCTTGTTTCTTAAAGAAAAAAGGATGGAACTAGCAAATTTGGCACAAAAGGCAGTTTCAATAGACAAATATAGAGTTGAAACATGTTGTGTTATAGGTAAGTTATGAAAGTAATCTTAAATTTATTTATATATTAAAATAAAAAAAAACAGTTTCATGCTGTATCCCAAACACACCAACAGCTGTAGTTACAGTCACACACTTGATCTGCTGTACCACTACTGGATACAAAATGGATTTAATATTGAAAATTAACAAGATTTCATTGTAATAAATAATAATAGCTTCATAAGGCTATTGTGATAGAGAGGGACAGCTTTTGACTATAATATGTGATGAAAATTGCTTTTATTTCCTTGCTCTGGTAAGATAAAAATTAGTGAATTATGAAAGTCACATGCATTAAGTGGAGTATCTTCAAAATCAGGCAGTAAGCAGAGTATCTTGATACACTAATCTTTCCCTACCCTATATGTAGGAAACAGTGCAAAGCTGAAAAAGACGAAATTTTTTCTTGTTAGCTAGAAGATACTCATCAAAAATTGATTTTAATTGAACTGTATTCTCAAATTTCTTATATTTTGATATTTCAATCAACATTGTCTTTCATGTTTAGGCAATTACTACAGTCTAAGAAGTGAACATCAAAAAGCTGTGTTATATTTCCAAAGGGCTTTATCCTTAGATCCTCAATACTTGTCAGCTTGGATTTTAATGGGACACGAATTTATTGAACTACAAAATGCCAATGCTGCCATACAGTGCTACAGACAAGCTATTGGTAATTTTATTAATTTTCTACCTGGCCAGGATGAACATAAACTAATCAAGACATTCCGTTTACTGCTTTCGAGTGGTAAATATTGATGGTGTAGTAAACATGTGTTTCGAGAGAAAGGAAATGAAAATAATTCATTGCCATAAGCAGGGAACAAACCCACAACCACCCCACTGACAGTTAGATGCTGTGCAGCTGCACCTTGATTGCTTCTATTTATTCATTGTTTAGATTTCATATCTCTGTTTATTTAATTTTCTTCCATTTATCCTAGATGTCAATCGAAATGATTATAGGGCATGGAATGGTCTTGGACAGGCATATGAAATATTAGGTCTCAATGGATATTGTATATACTATTATTCAAGAGCAGCACAACTAAAACCAGATGACTCGAGAATGTTAGTGTCACTCGGTGAAGCTTATGAAAAAATGGATAAAATCCCAAATGCACTAAAATGCTACTATAAAGCTCATAGTACAGGCGATATTGAAGGCATGGCGCTTTTTAAATTAGCAAAGTAAGTTTAACTACAAAGACTTAAAAATAATATTTAAAATTGTATTTCAATATATTATTTTACAGACTGCATACTTAAAACACATGTTAAAATTTTACTAACCTAGTTATAAGTTTATAACACTGAGGTCACGTTTTTAACTGCATAATTTTTACCTATCAGTCTCATACTCAAATTCTATTTATGCAGATAAATCAGAACCTATAAGATCCGATCATGCATTATTTTTACACAACAATATAAAAAGGCAAAAATATTAAAAAGACTATTTAAAAAGACTTTCAACTTGTAAGGTTTGACAAATTGAAACACTTTTCAAATTATATTATTCAGTTAATACATAATAAACCCCTATCAAATAAAAATAAAATTCAAAAATTAAACATATTCAAATATCGCACGATTTTAGTGGAAACCCTAGAAGCCATACTGCCGTGCTATGAAGTCACTTGGTCTTGTAAACAAATGCATTGTATTGGTAATAAGAAAAATCTATGGCCAAAAATATGGGGCCTTAAAAATTGACGTTTGAAAGACCATATGTTTTTATATCATGGCGGCTGTTTTATGCGACGTTGTATGTCATAGTAATCTGCTAATCAACAACTAATGCCCCGACAATCCATCTGAAAGTGAACGAAGAGTCTTAGAAACTTTGGAATATTAGGTTCCCCCTGCCTACCTGCTATGTGTAGAATACATTGTGAAGTAAAAAAAACAATTCACAGGCTGTATGAAAAGTCCAATATGCCGAACAGTGCGGCCGCTGCATACACAGCAGCGTGCCAGGAGCCAGCCAACGCGGGCAGTAACGAGCTGCCCGCCGCACTCCGCTACCTCGCCGACTACTACCTGCGCTTCTCATTGCTGGACCACGCGTCGCACTATGCGTACAAATGTTTGGAATATGAGAGTGTAAGAGTTTCTTTTATTATGTTGATAGATCTATTTTCAAATAAAAGAAATAGAAAATATACTGTATATTTTAAACATGCAATACAGTTCCTATGTCTTCGTATCAAATCTTTATTTTACTAAATAGAAATAAAAACTCTATTTATATTATAACATCTTTACTAAAATATTTTTTTTCAATTTTGGTCCCTGGTATAAAGTGCCCCGTTCTCTCCCTTCAAGACGACAGTAATGCGTATGTCCCGATCTCACTTTATCTCCCGGTAAGGTTACCGGGAGATAAAGTCTAGGTAGCAACTGTATGTTTATTAAAGCTTTTATGACAACAATATAAGTACACCAAATAAATTCATTTTTATCAATTTTGTTACGGATATAAGACACTTGGAACAAGAAGGACTGGCTGTTATAAACAATTTGGAAATGTTATTTACTTAAATTTTTCCGCTCTCCAACCTCTGCAGGCGTTCGCCCCTGGGCTCTAACGGGGGTTTGGCCTTGGAACCTTATGTATCTTATAGAAGGATGAGGTCGAACTTTTAGAGAACGGAGAAATGTACGACATTGCCACCCGCGATTGTCACAATCAGCGGGTTAGAATGTCCTTCTTTTCTCCCTGGATGCGTAACATACTATATTTATTTATTCTTTACAGACAAAAGAAGCTGGAAAGAACATATTAAAGATTATATCAGAGCAACGTCTCGCTGCTTCAGCTTCCCAACCAGCAACACCTCATCCCGATCTACCAGAATCCATTAACAATGTTTCAACAAGCTCAACGTCAATCAATCAAGTCCCAAAATGTCTCTTTCCGAGTCCATTTTTGTCAAGAAAAGATACAAAATACAAAATGTGACTTTATATAGATGTACTCTGTAAAATAAAATGCTCCTCTTTTTACGTCATCATTTTATTTCTTTACTACCTTTACACCTATTTTCACAAATAGCACAACATAATACTACATATCACATGTAAAATAATTTAAACAATGGACATAAAGTATTAAGTTTTTAGTAAAGTCAATAATTGCACACCTCGATAAGAATATGCGCGAATAGTGGGATTCAAACCTGCAATCTTAACGTGGGCAGATTGATTAGACGCCCATACACGTAACAAGTGTGCGTTATTTTATTATAATAAACATGTTTTATATTAACAATTGATATAAAATGTATGTATAACATGACCATTCTTTTTTTTTAAGTTTAACCGAGACGTCGATGAGTCGACGTCGTTTATTAGCAATTTTATTGTATTAATGGATAAAAGTAGCAATTGACTATTTCATGTACCATATTCCTATATGTAATACTAGAGCTTACTTTTGGTATTTTATGGTTTCATTTTCAGGATGGCTTACGTTTAAGCGAAAAACGGGACGTCTACGTATAACGTGCCTCTTTTTTAGGCCCAAAACGGAACATCCATTTTTCTACATTTTAATTTTTCACGTTTACTTTAGTTTTTTGTGTATCATGTTTTTTCATCAGCTTTTCGAGTGTGGCTAGCAGCGGAAATAAAAATGTATAGTGCTTTCATTTGTTCTCTGGGCATTATTGGGTAAATTATTATGGTTATTTTGGGTGTTTTTGGGACTCAGTTATTCTTTTGGCAATGATTTTTCGAAACTTGAATCGACTGACCAAGTTTATATGTCATTTCTAAAAACGGGACGGTCTCGTTCACAACACGTCTGGTCACGTTACTTATGTACCACTTTTTTTAAGTATATAGTTGTGGAACTAAAATTACTGATAAGGAATATAAATAAAATAACATTTTATATTTTTAATATTTTATACAAATTAACAGATCTCAGTGCTCAAAAGTAAAAATAATTAATAGTTACATTAATGTTATTAAAATAAATAGTCAAGTGCATGATTTAAAAGACATAAATTGTTCAAATAGGCGTGAATAATAAATAAAATTAATTAAATCACAGACAAAGCACGAAATTTGAGAGCTCTATTCAATTTCCAAACTGAGCGCAAATTAAAAGAAAAAGTCTAGTGTTGTGTTGTTTGTGCAATATACATTTTTGGTATGTGGACGGCTTAAGACTCAATATTCTATTATAATTTGCGCTAGTTTTTAACATTTTAGATATACCTAGTAAGCTTGTAGATTTACATAAGTTTTCCCAAAGTGAAACAAGCAACAGAAAAACACATCATCTATAATAGCCTCGTACTTCAGATCGTAAAAAATTCGTGCTTTTTGCGACTAATGTCATGATTAGAAAATTATTTGTACCATTTTTCATAAGACAGTTCCACATTTGTTCGACATGGGTAGGTGAAGTTATTAAGATGACAAGATTTTATACAAACTAACAACTTATAAAAAAAGTGTTACAAACAACAATCGATTTATATTCTAACTTCTACATAACAATAAATAGTATCGAGCCGAATGTTTTTATTTGCCTTTATAAACATACATACAGTTTGTTCATAGGCACAATGATAAGGCACCTTATGCTAATGTACTGACTCATTCTGATTCACACCTATAACCGTCCCAAAAATTAGGCATTTTGATCAGCGATTATGCTTGTATACCAAATTAAAAAAAAAATTGTCATGACAAATTTTTCTTAAGGCCAATGTTACTAAATACTATTTTCCATTAAAATTAATAAAGCTAAGACCAGCATATTTAACAACTATCCATATCCATACATTCACATTCTAATTTATCCTCATTGAACATTTTAAACATATTTTAAAATACTAACAGCACATATAAGAATATATAATTTTTAAAAACTTTTACATTTAATGAAGGCAGATTGAGGCACTTAAGTTAACAACCATAATAAGCGATTAGTTTATCATCATGGTGAATTGTAAATACATAGTATATAATATAATCCAGTTATTTAATAATATAGACATTATAATTAATTGTAGCATTGTTTGTGCTATCTGTTGCATAAATTTCTCTTTGTTCCGGACTCACATATGGATGTAGATGTAATCAGAGGAAGGGATTCTTGGAATTCACAAAGGCTCCATTGTTTACAGGCTAGAAAACAATGTGTTTTATTTTAATACATAGATATGTTATCTTTGAAAATTTCATTCATGAATCATCCGGATACACAAATATAATATTTAAAATAAATATGAGTGATAAGAGTTCTATGAATTTATGATAAAAATGTGGGTAATTTTGCTAATATAAATTGAAATATTTGTAAGGAAGTATTTGCTTTTCATTATTATGATTCAATTGCAGATTATAGTGTTTAATTTAAGAAACTATGAAAATACATTAATTTCAAATTACTTTTACCTTAAATGGATTAACATGAACGGGTGTTGCAGCTGCGCTCCAGCCTCCGTTGAAGAAAGGGTTCTTATTTGTAACCAGATCATTGGCTGATTGACTTTGAAAGGGGTTCTTGTTTACAATATTATTATCCTCTGTAAAATTAACAATTATTCAAATGCATATTGGTATATGCTTAAATATTTTTATCATTATAATAATAAGTAAACAAAAGGTTAGTTATAGAAAATATGCACTTACCCATATATTTCATATTTTGTTGCCTTAATGCTTGATCCAAATCAGCTAATGCAGCATAGCGATCGTCTGAAACACAATATTTGTAAACTCTGTAAAAACATACCTGTCATATTGATAACAAGTCAACAATTAAATACATACAACATTGGTATGGAAAATTTAATATAATAAAAATATCTCACTTGTAGTCGTAGAATTGGAATTGAATGCATTAAAGGTTGGAGTATTAGTTGATATAGGTTGAACTATTACATTATTGTTCATACTGGTGACAGTATTATTGTACTGGGCACTGTTGAAAATATTTGCTGTAGTAAAATCAACAGGGAAACTGAAAATATTATGACAACAACAATATTAATTTAAACAAAACAATAATATCTAAAGTTTAACTTAATTTATTATTAAATATCCTTAATAAGTTAACTTACTCAGGTACTGGGACTGGGTTTGAAACAGCTGGAGTAGATGATATTTTATTTAATTGTGGTGAAACAAAATTATTTGCAGGCCTTGGCAACTTATGATTAGTTTCATTGCTTACTATTTTGGCTATGTTGATCACATTATTATTATTATTAATGTTGCTGACTGATTTAGATACCTGAGGTGTAATTGATATTAATGGAGTAGTACCCATATTACTACTCCCAGATTTTGTATCTTTAACTTTACTTTTCGCAGATGTACTACCATTTGTAATAGTCACATTATAAGAAGATGACTCCAAGTAGTATCGTTTCTTTTCATACTTATCAGACATGAAATCTTTAATGCTTTGTTCATCAGTAAAGTTTACACTTTCACCCTCGTAGAGACCTAACCACACGCGTCTGCAATAATCGTTTCCTCTTACTTTAATGAACTCTATTTCTTCTGGTGTGAATGTAGCCATCGAGATAGATTTTACACGATGAGGAGGTGTAAGGCCACGCCTGAAATGTGAGAATTAAGTCAAATCTGTTTGTTGTTATGTTTTCCTACAAAATAACGTTAAAGTACTTACAACATTCCCGAACATTTTGAACACACGAAAGAGCCTATCGTAGTATTAACATAAGTAGGGCCTCTTTGATTACAATCTAAGCAATATTTATTGCCATTCAAAGATATAAGTTCACGTAAAATTTCTAAATTTTTGTCATCTTGTTTGCGACGGCTTGCAGCCATTTTCGATGTAAGTTATGATACAATCTCTTTGTAATTTGTATGAAGTATGAACTTTTCCCCTGCTCTATGGTTAGGCGTAACTGTCAATATTTACAAATGTCAATTAAATTTGACCGTCTGTAGTGTTATCGGTTTTTAATTATTAATAAATATTATTTACATTTAATAATAAGATTGCAATGACTATTAAAATAAAAATATGTTAAGATCTTATAGAAGAATGAATTGTATTGTAAAATGAAATAACAATTTAGTAAAATTTGTATTTATTAAAATAAATGAAACAAAATTATAATTATTTAAATATTTTTAAAAGATTTAGATATATCATTTCCCTTTTCTTTTTTGTTGGCTATCCTGGATCCAAATTGTAGAGCCCTTTTAGGTAATATGGCAACATCTTTAAGTCCAAGGTAATAAGCAACAAGTCTTAACATTAGTTTATCTCCAATTCCACATTCTAAATTACTACTTGGAAAACATCTAAAAAAGTATGGAAAAGTAAAGGATAGAAAAATATTTTAGAAAACTTAATTATGAAAATTACATTGCGGCAGGAAGGTATTGAAGAATTTTAATGCAGATCGATAAGACTAAGTAAGTAAGGCTTAGTGGACTGGCACTTGGACAGATTCGAAGAGGCCGACCGAAGAGACCCGTTACATTTTTTTTTTCAGTTTCCTACTTTCCGCAGAATTTTTTCGATGCATTGCGTGTAGTGTGACCGCCGCGCTTTTTGCCTGCTTTGCAACGAAGAAATGAAAAATAAATATATTATTCATAAATAATTCCCCAATCGCATTCCCCAAGTAGGAATCGAACCACTACTGTCACGTTGCAGTTACACTCTTGTGCCCCTACGACACGACGGGGTAAATTTTTAAATGTTTTCTAAAATATTTTAGAATGTTACAGATAAAAAATATATATTTAACATTCATACTTAAGCCATGGCTTCAAATTTAACACATATTGAGTGAAGTCTTCATCAAGATATGGCATCCTCGGCTGTCTTCCATGATCACAAATAACCCTGTTGTCTCTCGCGAGATTTCTGAATGATATTCTCTTCCAATCTAGTAATAACTCTTTGAACAGACCTGCCCAGCCGTTACGTTTATAAGCATTTCTATGCCTCACATACCCACCAAATAGCTCATCCGCCCCTGATCCTAATAATAACACCTGTATGGGAATATCGTATTTTTAAGAAATATTTTATAACTTTATAGATCTCCCAAAATTTTTAAATCGGTAAAAAAAAAAATATTTGTAAATAGCGCCATGGTCCTGAAGATGAAGATTTTGTTGGTCTGGTAAGTTTTACATTACATTAATTTATATAACTTGAGAGTATGTTTTTTTTTAGTTTTAGTCACTTACTCTGCAATTCAATTTAGTGTCGTCAGTTTCACCTCGTGCGGCAAACCACAAAGCTGATCCAAGACTCTCATCTAAAATAGTGCACCTTGGATACACTAAGTCTGCAATCACAGATGATTGACATTCTTCTAGCTTTGCTCTTGGTATGTTTATTTCCTGAAAAACCCATTTCCTTAAACCAAAAATATATTCTTTAAATCTTAAATAATATATTATAAAAAGTACACAGAACCAAACATACAAAATTAATAAAAAAATTTTGGTCTTTTAAAATCTTTTGGACAGAAAATAAAGGTTCTATTTGGTTTACCTTTCATACAAATAATAAAAATTGATGACGAATATAATTAATCGTGACGCAGCGGCACAAGAGTGTGACTGCAACACCACGGTTGTGGGTTTGATCCTCACTCGAAGAAGTGAAATATTAATTTACATTTATATTTCCATTTCTTCGCTCTGATCTCGAGGCAAAGCGCAGCGCTGAGTTTTGCCACTCAACACGCATTTCCTTTAGAATACGGCAAAAAGTAACACTAGGTTCCCTCTGCTTACCCTGCTGTGTGCTGGATACAGGGTGAAGCTGATTTTTTTTTATGAATATAATTAATTAGTAATTGATTTGAAGGTCCTTATTTTAACAATTAAAATTGTCATGGTGTTAGTTACCTTGAAACACAGTTTCTTTTCAGTTCATCAAAAGAACTTTTCCCAGTTATTCTATCTGGGACATCATAAGGATTTTTGTTTGTTGTTTCAAAGGCAACATTTATAAGATCAATAGGTTGGTCTGCAGGTACATATTTATCAGCAATATATGCTAAAATTGTACAATCTAATCCACCTGAGAATAAGACTCCTGTGGTACAATGGTTGCACTCATTGCAAGATGTTAGACACAATTTGCATTTACTTGGTTGTGTTTGAACTCTCATTTGTACACTTTTTTCCAATAACTTTACTATGTTTTCCACAGTATTCAATATTTTTGGATTTTCTAATAAAGTTTCAAATATTATTGTCTTATTGTTATGTTTTTTAGATATGTCTTCTATTAGTTCTACAACATCTTCCTAAAAAATTAATAAAAATATATTAAGATTCATAAATAGGGATATGTTGTTCTTTATATGTAATACTCATACATACTTTACCATTAAAATTAAATTTGTCATTAGAACCAATATCAAATTCATCATCTGACAGGTTCTGCTTGTCTTGCATAGTTTTTACCCATTCGTCAACAGAAATAGTTTCTACTATCTCCTGATCCTTCCATGAATGCAGCCGCAGGTTATTTTCATTTATGTTAAGCTCATAAATATATTCCGCTGGTATTTCAATGCTTGGATATTTCCTACCTTAAACAAAATAATGCATATTTTTAACCAACTTCAAAAAGGATGGAGGTTGATTCATTGGAATCTCTTTTTTTTTTTCAACCTTATCCTACACATAACATGGCCAAGGGAAAGAACTAGTGCCACTATACTTCGCTTTTCGCCATCCATTTGAATTTGAAACATTCAAAATATTGTTTATTCACATATATTGAAGTGGTCAGAGCACTTGAACGATATCCAAAAGGCACGGTCAAATCTTGCTATGTTAAAATTTTTGTTTTATAATGAAGTATTTTTCTTTCCAAAGTGTGGAATAACAATTCGAAAATATCAAAAAACTAATATAAATTTATTTAGTAGTTATTTCATGTAAGTGGAACACACATTCAACCATCCTCACAAACATTCACATTTATAATAATTTATTCATAATAATAATTTGTAACATATTAAATTTATAGAAATGTAGTATTTGAATTACAAACTTTTAATTAGTTTCTATTATAGAAATTTGCTGTTATAGTACTACTAGGCTATAATTACATTACTTACCTAATACACTGCTTATTGCTATTGAATTTTCAGATTTATAAAACAATAAGGAGTTTCTTCCAATTCTGTCCCTTAAGAAAAATAGTATATTTTTAGTTTTATCATAATAAATTAAACTAAAAGGTCCTTTTAGTGTTTTCATTTGAGAAATAATTTGCTGTGATGAATTACACTGAGGAGTAAAATAAAATAACAGCTTAATATAATGTTAAATCTATACATGTAATGAAATAGTTACTGATCTCTGTTTGTATATTTAAGATATATGTGATAAATATTATTAATGTAATAAAAGCTAAAATAATATATTTTTTAATTTTTTTAAGCTTCATCTGTGCAGTACATGTTAATCTTAGAAATGGCTTAACCATGTTAAGTGCTGTTGTCACTATTGTATTTATGCAAACAACATTTACGCAACATTTCTTTGTTTAACTTAAATCAGTTTATGAATAAAAAAAGATATGCCAAGAAAGCATTTATTTATTTTTTAGTATTGGTTCACCAAAAATTTTATTATGGAATTGGCTGACATTTTAGTTTTTAATATAGTAATTGTTTATATAGTCATTACAATGACAATTTTATTAGGATGGGAAAGCAACTCAGACTAGTATAAATAAATCATGGTGTAGTTCTAGCTGGCAAAGCCGTAAACGGGTCATACAATAAAATTGATTTTTTTTTCTTCACACTATATTATATTACACATAATACAGGGTAGGCAGAGAGAACCTGAAACTCCACTTTCCAGAAAAATTTGAGACTATCTTAAGTAGTGGCACCCACCACCATAATTTGACTTTCCAGAGTAAAACAAAAATAATTCATTCTCTTGATGATAGATTGCCATTGCATGAGTTCACTATTAGCTGTATTTAGAGACAGCCGCTGTTACTGTTACTATGATATTATGGCCTCGATTATAACAGAAAGATGAGCAAATTAAATTGGTATAATATTATAAACTACTAATAATTACCAATTATAATATTATTAACATTATTAAACATATAATATTTATATTAAACAAGTTGTAGATATATTTATTCTTCTTACTTTAGCCAATTTCTCCATTATAATATATGTATCACTTATTTTTTTATCCCATGTGTCATCAAATATATCACCATTAAACAACAAAATACCCTTTTCATTTTCTACAGGTTGTGGCGTCCAATGTTTTCCTTGCATCCATAATATAGATGCATAAAAACATAGCCTTATTTTATTCAAAACAACCTGAACACTGTTTATACAGTCAGGCCCTCTGTTTTTTAACCTTTCAAGTATATGTATATCCTAAAAGGAAAAGTGTGATTATAAACTAATCTTTCATTTTAAATTAAATTTGTGTGTTAATGTTTCTTACAGATGATAATAATCCGTTATTAGTTGCTATTTCACAAAAAATGCCACACATTGTATAGCGATAATATGTTTAATAATTGTATTTGAGTAAAGGATAAAAAATATTTATATTTATTTATAACAAAATTGTTAAGCGAATTGCACTCTTCATATAAAAAAAATCAATAATAAAGCATAGTAATTTACAAAAAATATTTTAAAAATTAAATGCCGCTACTATGCCCTAATTGCACAATGCACATATCAGATGACACTGACACTGACAGACCGAACTGATAGCCCGCTTAGACGTTTGCGCAAGGAACATATATACTGCGTTTGTGATTTGTGAAGGTTTGCCAAGCTTTCACAAACAAACACTTGAATACCCCGTTACGGTATTTCGTGGCTTGTGACGATCTGCGATCGAGTTTATCGCCAACTCGGACCTGTGTAGGTTTTTGAATCCTGCATATACCAGTTTTCTTAATTAAACCTATATTAATGAATAATACATGATTAGTAGAACAGATTATACTTGGGTTGCCTGGAAAAATCCTGCCGCAATCACCTTTAATTACATTTTTTCGTAACTCGTTTTTGGAGAAAATTGCACTCATACGTTTTTTTATATGAATCGCACACCATTTGAAAGATAATCGCATAAGGAATTGGAAAATTAAAGGTTGCCAGCTCTCAGTCTACCGCAAGTCTAGGGTTGCCTGGTTTAAACATGTCACTAAATGTTAATAATTTGCACTTATGTGTTTTTTTAAAGAATTATATATGAAATTAAAGCTTATTTTTTTTCTGAAAACTATAAAACAGGGTTGCCTGGAAAATTCCTGCCGCAAACAGGGGTTGCCAGCGTTTGAAATATTTTATTCCGGTTCCGTTTGACTATGAGAATAGACCATGAAATGCGCGATCTGCCTTATGTTTTAAAGTAAAATATTATATAATAGAAGGTCAATCTTAAAATCATTGTTTATTCTAATTGTTCACCTGTTAAATGATGATTTTAATCATATTAAGTACACGCAGAAAACTATTTAAAGATGAAATCATCCTTATTTTTCAAGTAAAATAATGAATCTATAATATTGAGTCTTTGCAAAATCTATTTTCTAAATACTAATATTTATTTAAATTACCATTTTGAAGCTATTATTAGATATGCTACGTTGGTATTACTCCATGTTGACTTATCCGTTGTCACTGTTGTCAGTTGTCCCTTGTCATAGTTATTATCTAGTATGTAATTATGTTCCTTGTTCATACGTATTTAACACTTTTTATTATTATAATGAGTCCTGCTGCTGTCTATTAAACCATAGTACTTTATACTCTTTGGTCAAAAACGTAAACATTAACACTAACAGTCTAACAGTAAATATTAATATCGCTCATGGTTTAATGATGAAGAATTAGTTAATATTAGGTAGTTTCCTTTTTACAAAATGTCTTCTAGTGGCAAAGATATGGAGAAAAGTGGAGAAGCACATATAGATCCAGTTTCTTCCCAAGATACAGAAGAGAATGAAAAGGCTTTGCTCTCTGAATATGTATCTAACCTAGAAATGAGAATAAAACAAAAATCAGAACTCCGAAACCAAAATTTAAACTGTGTGAGACCACCAGATAACTATTTTTCCAAATTAGATTCGGGCCTAAAAAAAAATACAACTTTTGTTAAGAAATTGAAATCTTTTAGTGCTACCCAAGTAGATACCCTTTTAAAAGATTTAGGAGCTCTTAATTTGACAAAATACATTTCTGAAGTAGCGGCGGCAATAGCAGAAGCGAAGCTTAAAATGTCGGACATTTCAGCAGCAATAAATCTTTGTTCTGTCTTACATAAAACATACTCCGAATATGCAGCAAACTTTTTTGAAAATTGGCAAAAAATTTTGACATTTAAGGCAACAGACAAAATAACAAACTCTTCGAAGCTTAGAGTAGACTTAAGGTTTTATGCAGAACTTATAGCTGTAGGAATATTTACCAATAAAATAGGACTTCCACTCCTTGGCAATGTACTGACAGTCTTAATAAATATGGATAAAGAAGAACACAACAATATTCCTATATTATTATCATTTTGCAAGCATTGTGGAGAAGACTATGCTGGATTAATCCCTAAGAAGATTAAAGACACTGCAGAGGTACATTTATTACAATAGATAAAAAATTTAAGTGGTATTTAAATTATAAAACATTTCTTAATGCCAATAGCACTATGATTATTTGTATATTGCAGTATTATTAAGTAGTAATAATGTAAGACTCTAATAGATTAATAGCTGAAATTTAACAATTAAAATAAACTTTTTCATAATATAAATCTTTAACATAATATCTTTGTTTTAGATCATACACTTTTTATTTATTTTATACACTTTCACACAGTAAGTTAGACTGAGGGAACATTGTTAAGACATTGTGTTGCTCAGTTTCTGTTCGGCAGAACTCAACATCATGTTTTCTAGATTGCAATACAGTTATTTATTTTTTTGCTTATAAAGCTATTCCAAGTATAGCTCTTTCCATTACTCTGTGAATAATGTGTTTAGTTTCTCTACATTTATGTTCATTAATGTCTTTATCTTTTTAAACCAATTGTTAAAAACTTTTTTAAAATAAAGATATTTCATCAATATATATTACTTATCTAGAAAATTATCTAAAAAAATGTACATAAAATAACAAAATTTAATAGTTTTTTTTTTTTAGAAATACAACATATCAATACCAAGAAACACATTTTTACCAGCTGAAAAGCAAACAGCTGTGAGATCTTTGCTTAAAGATTATTTCTTATCACTGACAAAACACTTATTAGCTGAAAGAGCACAGCTACAAGCTCTTCATGCTGCTAATCAGAGGACTCTCCATACTAGAGGAGAGCTATCTCAAGAGAGGAAAGATCAGTTAGAACAACATCAGGTACATAATATAATAATCTACACTACTACTATCTTCACAGTCTAAGCTGGGCTTTGCATTTGTTTGAATTTTCATAATAGTATAGATTTATACTACTTTTGACAACTGGCATACACCTCTTGTACCAATGTCACATGTTTTATTCTTAATATTTTATTTTTGTGGATGATTTACCAAAAGTGACAGAAACTGTTGGGATTATCACTGTACAAAAATGGAAGTGTATTTACAAACAGTAAAAAAAAAATCATAGATCAACACTGACATTGATATACTTAATAATTAATCTTTTGAGGCAACTCCATTCTCATTAAGATACTTCTGTTCCCCACTTTCCACCAGATTCTGCATATCACTTGCACAAATGCGAGCTCAGCCTAAGCCTCCGACTCTGTACATATATTCAAAAAGGTTAAACTCAAACAATCATAAAATGTGAATTTAAATTGTAGGCTACATATGATAAACTATTATCAGGAGCACAAAACTTTGCTGAAGTTCTTGGTGAAGAATTGGGAGAGGCTGGAGAGCCTCCCACTTTATCCTTAACAGTTATTGAAACTCAAGGAACAGTGACTATTGGCGGCAATGAAGAGTTTATAATGCAAGCTGGCACTGATCCTTGGCAAGATGAAGATACTAGAACATTCTACACTAGTTTACCAGATTTGAAAGTGTTTATGCCAAATTACCAAATGAAAGAAGTGAGTTTTTTTTTATAATGTTCATATCTTTGTTTTTTTAGGATAATTTTGTGGTATATTATGGGACATTCCATATGAAGCAGATAGGTAAAAATTCGAGGTAACCGACTTTGGTAAATTTTTCATAGAATAGTATATATTTATTGTAAATACTAATTATTTTATTTAATCGTTCATAAAGAAAAACTAGTTAGGGTTCCGTACTTTTTAAAGAAAAAAGGAACAAATTCAAATTGCAAAAATGCGTATTTCGACACTATAAAGGGAATCAAAATTAATGGGATACTTCTGGTTAACTAAGCATTATGAAATTAAGAAGCTAGCATCTATAGATAGTATTTGTTCAGGCAAAAAATCTGAAAACTATACATTTGTAGTTAAATCCTAAAAAGTAATATCCTTAAAAGGGGGCATAATTTGGTATTAAAGCAGTACTATTTACTTAAAGTATCAGATGAAAGGGCTCTGGCTGAGGTAAGCCTGAATTTCAGAAAAAGCTCGGGACCTCCAATTGTTGTACGGATCCCTCGGTGGCTCAGCCCAACTCGCACTTGTCCAGTTTTTTTTATTGTAACTACTTTATACAGATTTTAGTTAGTTAAAAATCTGTGTAAAGTAGTTACAATAAAAAATATTTTTAAACACAACACTTAGTGTACTAAAATACTGTCAAAAATGTATCCTGTAACTAATCTATTCCACTTCTCTATTTATTTATTTCTTATTTTTTCGAACTGGATAATGTAATTTTTTAAGACTTAACGCTATACTACAAAAAAAAATATTTGTGTTGAGGAGTCTTATACCTAACATACTAAAATATAACCAAAATGGTTTTCTATCTAATTTGTGTGGAATGTGCCATATCTTTAAAATTTTAAAATATTATTGACTGATTCCCAAATACATAACAGGTGAATGCTGTGTGAAATACATAACAGGTGTATGCTGACATTGTATGCAGAAGGAGCCTAGAGTTAAGACACGCTGTTCCTACCTTTACGTACTTTACGTAACCGAAACCCATCAGGTTTAAAGTCAGACGATGTTCCGATTGCTGCGCCGCCACAGCCTCTCTGTGTCCCGATGGCCTCTGTATTATAAATTATAATATAGAACAACATATAATATACTTTTGTTTTTAGGCTGTTAAAAGCAAGACTGAAACTGTAACAGAAGAAATGCTTGACGAAGATTTAAAAGAAGATGAACTCAGTGATAGTGATGAGCCGCCGACAGTGCCCGAAGTGGAACAAGAGGAAGTTCAGCCCACGAATATTTCTAACAAGTTTGTTTACGTTTTTATTTGTATATGCTACTACAATAATTTTATAAATACATTGTCGGCTTACGCCCAATGTTAATAACCAATCCTAATCCAAAAATTGCTACCATAGATTGAAATAGACAGAGATGGAGGTAGGCATGCAGGTTAGTGATTGGATAGATATGTCGGACAGTACGAGATAGACGTTAACTGGAGATAGGAGATACATTATTAATATTGGGCGTTAGAGTGTTAATCTGCTAAATCCTTTTATTCCTATTGTACTGTAAAATATAAAATAATCGTTCTTGTATTTTTATGCAATATACAAAAGTAGTCAAAATACAAAATTTCATATAGTAGAGAATACAAATTAATTTTCGAAATTGTAAGAACTTTCTGATAATATATTTATATACTCATAGTTTTTTAAAAACATTTTGTCTTTCCTGAGAATTTGTTTAATAGGCTGTTAGCAGGTTTACTCTGTAAGCCAACCACATGGAATTATAATATTTCTACTATCAATACTTTATTATCAATTGCAGGTATGCTCTTGATGCATTTTTCAATGAACTACCAAATTGCATAAACAGGGAACTAATTGACAATGCTGCTGTAGATTTTGTTTTGAATCTTAACACGAAAAACAATAGGAAAAAGTTAACTAGAGTTTTATTCAGTGTTGCAAGAACCAGACTCGACTTACTGCCATTTTATTCAAGATTTGCAGCTATATTGTACCCAGTTCTGCCTGATGTGTGTGTAGATCTTTGTGCAATGTTGAAGCAAGATTTTAAGTATCATGTCAGGAAAAAGGATCAAATTAATATTGAGTCAAAGGTAATTCTATAATACAGGTACATTGTGTTTTTATAAAAATTGGTATAGGACACCTAGTTTTGTTATTTTCTTTATTATGTTTAATAATTAAATGCCTTAATTATATATTGTTATTCAAGTATATATAATATTTTGCAGATTAAAGTAGTCAGATTTATCGGTGAACTAGTAAAATTTGGCTTATACTCCAAAATTGAAGCACTGTTTTGCCTTAAAGTTCTTTTACACGATTTTAAACACCACCATATTGAAATGGCGTGCAATTTATTAGAAACTTGTGGGCGCTACTTGTACTGCAACCCAGACACTCATCAAAGAACAATGATATATTTACAGCAAATGATGAGAAAGAAGGTAAATTCTTTATTGGCAACAAATTAACATGATATTAAATAATTGACTAACAGAACTATTCACAATTATATTTCTATTTTAGACTGTTTCAGCTTTAGATTCAAGATATGTAACACAGATAGAGAATGCTTTCTATTATGTCTGCCCTCCTGAAGCTCCTGCACAGCCAAAAGAAGAAGAGCCGCCTATGCATCAATTTATTAGAAAAATCTTACATGAAGATCTACAGAAATGTAATGAGGAAAAAATTTTAAGACTTATGCGAAAATTAAATTGGGATGACCCCGAAACTTCGGCTGTAGCAATACAACATTTGGCCGGTGGATGGAGAGTTAGAGCAAGTGCAAGAAGAGCTTTGGCACGTTTAACTGCTGAATTAGCAGCATGGCAAGAGACAGTTGCACCAGCTGTGGTCGACACAATTTTAGAAGAAATTAGAGTCACCATGGAGGACCCTCATCCTAGATACAATCAGAGGAGAATTGCCACTGTGAGATACCTTGGGGAACTGTATAATTATAAGCTCCTTGACTCACGAGATGTCTTTACAGTTTTATACTCTTTTATTACATTTGGCGTTACTAATGACCATAGTAATGTGTCCTCATTAGATCCACCAGACAGTGTGTTCAGAATAAGACTTGTTTGTGCATTGTTAGAAACTTGTGGAGCATATTTTAATAGTGGATCAAGTAAAAAGAGACTAGATTATTTCTTAGTGTTCTTCCAAAATTATTACTGGTTTAAATGCTCTGACCCATTCTGGACAGAAGATAATAAATTTCCAATATACGTCAAATATATTTATCAAGAATGTCTGTCAAGCATAAGACCAAAATTGACTTTGTTTACAAATTGGCAACAATGTAAAGATGCTATTGAAGAGATTAGACAAACTTTATATCCCGAATTGGGTGAAGAAGAACAGTATGATATTGACGAACAAGGAGAGGATAGTACAGCGGATGGCTTAAATACTATAATAGAAACCGATGACGAAACTGACAACCCTACTATGCCAGAAGAAAGTTCAGATGAGGATGCTATCACAGAAAGTGCCGGAAATGACGACAATGACGTACAAAATGATGAAATAACAGCTGAAACTCGCAGACCGACACCTAAACCGGTATGTTTTATTATCTGTGGTCCTTTATATTCATATTTAATTATTATTTTTTTGTTACATGTTGTATTCCGCACGACGCAGAGTAGGCAGAGGGAACCCAGTGTGAAGATATTCTATTCCCCTTTAAGACTTTTTCGTTCCCTACTTTCCGGAAATATTGAGATATTCCGTGTTGACTGGTGGAACTCTATACCGCGCTTTGACTCATTACTAAATTATTCCCCCCAAGTGGGAATCGAATCCACAACCGTCGCTTTACAGTCGGCACTTATGCAATTGCGCCACCACAGGGTCAATTATTATTTATTTTACTATTTTAAGGTTGAGGATGTGGAATTTGAATCAGCATTTGAGAAAATGGTTATGGAAAATATTGCTGAAAGACAAAGGGAAACCAGACCGCAACAAAGAGATATTGCGGTGCCAATGACGTGTCGACAAACGACAAAAAAAACTTATGAACAGTTATTGGTGCGTTTCTTTAATTACTTAATTAAGTAGAAGATGCTTATTTCTATAACAGACATAGGCCACTTATTGAAACATTGATTATAAAATTTAAAAAAATGGCAGTTCGATTATATATTTGTTAACATTTATCTCATTTCTAATTTAATAATTAGATTTTTTTCTTTATAGAGCGTTGTTTTCATTAATGTATTAAAAAAGCTGATGTTTAATTTAAGCGCATGGAGTTTATACTTTTTAAAACAGAGAGTAAATGATTGTGAATTAAATATTTATACGAACAAATAACAAAAACAGTAAAAAGTCAGATAATATAATAAAAGTGTATGTTAAAACAAAACTGTATGGATTTCTTTGACAGCAAGGAAAGGATGGAGTTGAATTTGTGTTAATGGTTAGAAAAGGTACTAAGCCACAGTACAAATCATTTAGTGCCCCTCCTGAATTGGCTAGCAACTTGCAACAACAAGCTTTAGCTGACAAACAAGAAATGGAAAGAGTAAAACGGTAAATATATAGTACTAGCGATCCTAAAATGGCTTAGGGCTTATTGTTACATTATAGCGAAATAATATCTAATCTATCAAAGTATGTATATAATTTGTAGCCTATGTGTTAGTGTTGTAGGTTTTTGCATAAAAGTGAAACAAATATGCATCCACTCTCAAAACTTTCACATTTATAATATTATTAAAGTAGGATTTTATTTTATTAATACATACTTACTTATTTCATTACAAAAAAAATGTAGTGAAATAAATAAGTAAGCGTCTCACTGTATAAATGGTTTTGGGTTTGATCTACTTAACATACAATGTCTCTAATTCAGATTGAATGTGGAGAAAATAATATCTTGTCTCTAGTTTGTATATTTTTTTTCAGTTTAACACTAAACATATCTGAACGTCAAGAAGAAGAAGAGTACAGTGCAGAGAGTGGCGGCGGATCAGGCGGCAGCGGCAACCCCAACAGAGGACAGCATGTACGTCAAAAATATCAACATCCCAAAGGAGCACCAGATGCAGATCTTATATTTGGACCCAAAAAGTTTAAATGAACACTATATTTTTACTATATTATCTCAATACATAATAATTTATATACACTATTTTCATTTTTATAGCTTGCCTATTGGATTTGGTAAGGTAACACAGTAGTAATAAATTTTATAAAAGTATTTCAATTTGTTTTATTTCTTTCTTTCACCCTTTCTTTCACACTTTCACTCTCGTTATAGTAGAAACGCTCGTATTTAAAAATGTTTTAATAAGAATGATGTAAATAAATTAATATTGATTCGTAGTCACGTTTTGAAAAAGCTGGACTTGCTAGTTTCTAATCTAGTTTATTTTTTTTTTTATTTAATAATCATAATTTCTTGTATCCTGAAAAGAATCGAAAAGTTTTAATTTTTTTTTATAAAGACAAGGCTGGAAATTTTTTGATGAAAAGTAAAAAACCGTAATAAATTTACGGACACAAACAAAATCTGTGTTTTTACTTCACCCGGTAGTTTTTATACTCTATTTTTAATTTTGACCTGTCTACTGACAGAGTGTCAATTATGACATTTTTCGGTTATTCGTCTCGGCGCATTTCCCAAACATTTTGATACGATTGTGTTTAAGACGTTATTTTAATAATTAATTTACTATGATTATGATTTAAAATATATTGTTTTTTTGTATGAAGCACTAATTACCTGAAATCTCAGGAATAGAGAGTTTTATTACGAGTTCTACTGGTACTTATTTTAAATATATTTATTGGGATCTGCTGTTCATAACCCTAGAAGTATGGCAGATGACGATTTTAGTAAAATTTTACAACAAGCTGAACAGTTAACCACAGAAATTGAAGGTAATGAAGAATTACCAAGAGTTGAGCGATCCTTAGGTCAGGTCCTTGAGGCCTCTCATGAGCTATACTCAAGAGTTATTCAATCCGGCGCAAATGATATTCAAGCGTAAGTAAACATCGTAAAGTTTGATTGCTGCTTATCGCTTATATTTATAACTTTTGTATTTCACTATGATTTTTTAATTTTTTAGTCATCTCTTATTTGGGTCCAAAGGGTTAGACTTGCAACAAATATCTCAAAAATTGGAAACATTATCTTCTAAGAGAACTTTTGAACCTTTGCAACCAATAGCAGACTCAGACATAGAGAGCTTTCTTAAAAATGAAAGGGAAAATGCTATATTATCTTTAATAGATGAAGTTAATAAGAATGTAAGTACCTATTATATGTTTTATATATTTTAAAAAAATAATTTAATTAAAATCTTGTTACAACCTTTTACTGTTACAAACATTACTTTTACTATTACAACAATTAAAATATATTTTTTAAATTGAGTGATCTATAGAAAGATACATGTAAGTGTTAGAATAATACTGAGTATACTTGTAATGCTTACATGCCTGTACTATAATTAATTTCAGGCATTGTCAATGTAACTTGAGCTAGGGCAAACAAAATTATATTATTTAAAAACATAAAAAATGATAACTTGAACTCCTACTTCTTGGAAACTATTTAAGATTATAGCATTAGATAGCAACATAGCAAATAGTAATATGGACTGTATTTGACTAAATTATATTTAAGTTCAATTTATGAGAGAAATGACCTTACCAAGTCTTCAATTATATTACAATCGTATGGAGGAGGTTTATAGTTCTAATTTATTGAGATTTGTTCAAAGTTTATGTTGTATGATAATTTAAATTGTGTACAGAATTTGGCTCACAAAATTTTGCATGTTAATTATTAGTGCTTGTGTATTATATAAGGGGCTTGAAAATAATAAATCATGATTGTTAGTACAATTCTTTTTTTTAAGTCATTACAAACAACAGAAGATCAAAAATGGGAACATATGTTATCTGAATGGAATAAAGAAAAAATAAAATTAATGAATGCAATGATTGGACCATCACAAAACTGGCTTGATCTAAAGCGTACACCTGAGCCTCCAAGTATAGCAGATACTCCTAAAAAATTTGGCCACTCCATGCTTGATAGTATTGAGGCAGCGTATGCCAGACAAGTACAACAGTATAATAAACTTGTATTCCAAGGAGCTAAATCCAGGACAGCATTACATCAAAAATTTTCACAAGTTGTAGAGGAGTTAAATGATCCAGTAAGTTCTTAAGATATAATTAGTGTAATTATTCAGAATTCGGCAGAAAGGGGGAACGGAGTGAGTTGACTCCCAATGCCGAAATTTTGGTGGAATGTGGGGCATGGAATGATTTACACTAAGTACCTTTTGCATACCCTGGTACTCAAGTGAATTAATATTTTTTTACAGAAAGTAAAAGAAATGTGGGAAATAATAAAAACTATGGCAAATATACCTGCACTTGTCAGAGATGAAGATCCCCTGAAAGCTAGAGGAAATCCAACTATTCAACAATGTCTTATAGCGCAAGGAAAAAAATATCTGGAAAAAAGGTTTTGTTATTAAAAGTTTTAAACAATTAAAAATTGTAAAATGAAAAATTACCACATTTTCGGCAACACATAAAATGTAAATGTAAATATACCTTTACATTTTATGTGAGGCCGTTGTGGAGCACGGGCACAAGCGTGAGTGTAAATGTGACAGCTGTAGGTTCAATTCTCATTTAGGGGAATAACATATTTTATATTTTTGCCCGCTCTGGTAACAAGACAAGCGTAGTATGAAGACACTCTGTTCCCATCAAGGAACTTTCATTCATTTTCCTCAACAAGGTTGGATTGTTCTTTCCTTATACACCAAGTCTTGCTTAATAACCCATTTATGTCAAGTTCGCAACACACTACGTGCCAAAGCTTCCAGGTACTGCTTAAACTTCCTTGCTACTTTTGGCATAAAGTGTATTATTCTGTTGATTAAACTTTTCTTCAACAGTATAGATTTTATCGCTGGTAAATAGTATGACTATATGTTGCTGGTATCGTGTCTTCTAAGTATAGGACACAATTCACGAACTCAACTGTTAACGCGGCGACTGTACGCCTTCAATTTGGAATCATATTTCAGTATCCATAATCATTGACTGAAATAAGCGCAATTATTGTCTCCATTCACTCCACTCATCGCTTTTTTTCCTTACACATAATTCTAAAATTTACGAGATTTGATAGGTGTAAATTTTAAAAACAAATAAATAAAAAGTGAACTTTAAACTCAAAATAAAAGTAAATTAATAACTGCCAGTATTATTTTGATTTATTTTTTGAAATCGAATGTAATTCTCAAAACTTATGAACATACAAGTTAAAAAAATACATATTACAAGATTGTGTCTAACTATCTCACATAATAACTAATTTGAAGATAACTTCTTATAATTTTCTTTTTAGATACAAACTGTACATGAGCGACGTTGTACGAGCTAACCCAGCCGCGGCAATGCGCGGAGGTGAACCTGGTACTTTCCCATTAGTACGTGGCTTTGTAGGCCTCAGACTTCAGAGTCAGAACATCCAAGGTCTTACCGATGGTGTGATCGAAGATCGCCCATTATGGCCGATGGTTTATTATTGCTTGAGAAGCGGAGATGCCAATGCGGCGTTACATTGCTTGAAGAAAGCTGGGTGTGTATTTGATTTTTTTTTTATTTATATCCCGCTTAGCAGGGTAGGAATTGGGAACCTAGTGTTAAGACACCCGCTCAATAATTTGCAATTATTCAAATGTTACTTATTTGTTACTGTGATTTGTTGAATAATGGTCATTGATTTTTATAATATAAACATTGTAGACGAGATCATGAAGAATTTATAGCAGCCCTAGAAGAGTACATAAGGAATCCAGAAAAAGCGCTCAGTGATAAATTACAAACAGCTATTAACTTTCAATACAGGATTCAAGTGCGAAATTCTACAGATCCTTATAAAAGAGCTGTGAGTACAAATGAAGATTAAAGTATCAACATTACAATGAGTTTTATTTAGTTTCACTTATCCTGATGGCATTCTGTAAACAAATGTTACAAGTTAAATTTATCTATCTTGCCAGTTTCCTACAAATTTTAAAAAACTCTTTAGTTCCAATGACATCACAATTATAATAGAATTGAGTCCTTGTGAAACACATGTTGGCGCCGGCGGGAAACAAATATCCTAGCCAGCCTCAAACTATCATCAATAATTTCTATAATTTACTTCAAGGCTGTATTAGTAGTTTTTTAAAATTGGTTTTGGTGTTGACAAGGGTGCTGAATCCTTGGATTGATTTAATGTATATTTAGTAAAGTATAAGTAGTTTCTACTCTCGTTCCTTCCAGGTATACTGTGTGGTAGGATGCTGTGACGTCAGCGATGAGCACTCGGAAGTGGCACGTACTGCCGACGACTACCTTTGGCTCAAGCTGTCAGCTATTAAATCACGCCCAAATAATGAGTCTGAATCATTTACATACTCGGATTTACAGAAAATGATTTTAGAAGAGTATGGTAAGTAATGATGATCGTTACTACACATAGGTCTTAGATAATACCTAGTAGCAAAATGTTATTATGATACATTTTTACATAATAATTACAATAAATACATTTTTACCTTTTAGGTGAAACCCACTATCATGCTTACGAAAAACCGCTAGTTTACTTCCAAGTATTGACCCTGACTGGTCAATTCGAACCTGCTATAGAGTTCCTATCGAGGATTCCGAGGTACCAAGTTCATGCAGTGCATATGGCTCTCGCACTTCACGATGTTTACATGCTGGGAACACCGCGTAACGTGCAAGCTCCTTTGCGTAAGTTTTATGATATATTTTTTTTATGATAAATTTAATGTATTAATACATACATACTTACATACTAATTTGTAATTTTTATGTAATATTTTACCGATCATGTGCATATATCATTGTTAAATGGAATGAGTTTTTTACCTATATAGAAAAAGCAAATCACAATTTCATTTTTTTTAAATAACTATATTTTTGTATTTTAGTTTCTGTGGATACGGATGATCCTATTCCGCTTCGTCGTTTAAACTTAGCAAGACTTATATTGCTTTATGTGAGGAAATTTGAACTTTCCGATCCATCAGATGCATTACATTATTACTTCTTTTTGAGGTAAAAAAATTTAATGTTATATTCTTTAAATTTAATTTGTAAATAGTACTTGGCTCTCTATATATAAAATTGAGACATATTGCCTTGATTCAGTTATTGTAAACGCGGGTGCGATTCCATTGGAAGAATGATCTATTTTCATTTCTTTCTCCTGGTATCAAGACATTGTGGCGTTAAGTTTCGCCACATTACACACAATGGTTTGAAAATTGGATGGAAACTAAAGAATGGATTGTCTTAAAACTATGTTTTCTCTGTCTCTCCTACATTCTTTACTGTTTAGTCCGAATTCCCTCCAACATACAGCTTGAAACTAAAAATATATTCATTTTGTTTTTTTTTAGAAATCTTAAAGATCCTAGCGGCAAGAACTTATTTATGTGCTGTTGTACTGATTTAGCATTAGAGAGCCGTGATTACGATTTACTCTTTGGTGTTATGGACGACATGACAGGGCTTCGAAGTTCCGGACTGCTAGAGCAATTCAATAATCCGCATATCGATAGTAAAGTAAGAATGATTTTTTTATATAAATATGTTTAGTGTTACTTATTAACACACTAGAGAGAGAATCTTAATATAGCTCAATAACAATATACATATGGCTTAATTGGCTAAAGCGTTTGGACAGTTTTTAAGTCGAATCATACTGTTCCAAATTTTTAAGTACCTTAATATGTTTTTGTATATATAACTATAAGTTTTTGTGTGTATATTTTAATTTTACAAAAATACTTTTAGGTTATCGCCCTTAACCTGGCAGAGCAATTGGTTAATAAAGGTCTCTTTGAGGATGCCATTGTGGTTTATGACATTGCAGGGGTAAGCAAATTAATATTATTACAGCAATAAAACTAGAAATATTTATTTCCATTTTAATTTGTATCTATGTAGTGCATATTTTTTATATTAAAAATTAATGTACATTATACATAATGTGTAACTTAATTATAAGATATATCATAATGAATCAAATTAAATTTAAAATGTTAAAAAATTTCATAAAGTACAAATAATCATTCTGCTTGCTACTCACCCTAGTGGTCAATAGTGGTGACGGGGCGAGTTGCTGTTCCCTTTTTATTTTCTTTCCTTTTCCTCCTTTTGTCGCAGCGGCACAGCGTCTGACTGTACGATGGCGTTGTGGGTTCGATTTCTACTAAAGATTTATTTCATTTTCTCGCCCCGGTAACAAGATAAAACGCGGCGTTGGGCTCAGCCCCTAACCAAGGAATGTTTTGAAAATTGGACAGAGTTTGAGGAGTGGAGGGTCCTAACACTTGGTTTCCTATGAAGGATATAAATAACACTAAAATATTTGTAGAACTTAGAAAAAGTGTTAGAGTTATTCTGCGTGCTGCTCGCCCAAGTGGTCAACAGCGGTGGTGGGGCCGGCGGTCTGCGGGAGCGACTCTCGGCCCTCGCGCAGCGCGTGTCGCGGCGTCTGCGCCTCTCTGACGTCACGGTACCCGCCGCCCTGCTCGACGCGTACAACAAATTGTGCAAACTTATGACTTTCTTCGATCAGTTTCACGCTGAAAACTATGAGGGAGCTCTTGAGGTGGGTTGTATTTGTTTCGAATGTGATTTTACTAATAATAATTATGGTGTTAATACACTTTAAGTATCCTCTGCCTGCCTTGTTAAGAAAAATAATATTTACATTTTGTATACAGACAGTGCGTTCATGTGAGCTAGTACCGTTAAGTTCTAACGAAGTAGAAGCTCGCGTAGCCGGCGCTCGCGCTGCCCGAGGTGAACTACTACGCGCGTTGCCCGCCGTACTGCGTGCTCTCTGCCACATTCTTGTAGCTCAACGACAAAAGCTAAGGACCGCTCAGCCTACCCTACCAGCACATACTGCTAATAAGGTTAGATCAATAAGAAACTATTTAAATATACAAAAACTGCTAAATTTGTTAATTTTGTTTTCCTATTTTTTAAATAATACAGGGATATATAATTTTCTTTTTCTCGCTGTAGTAAAACATGAAGCGTATTATTAGGGATTGTATTAAGAAATGGTATTATGAAGGTATTGTGTTAAGGTTGTCAACATGCACTGTCAACAAAACTTCGACCGAAAGTGTAGAAGCTTTGCTTTCTCTCACACTATGATTAATATGACTGAAAGAGTTACAAAATTATTCATTACAATTTGTTTTTTTACAGCAACTGGAGTGGTTGCGGGAGCAGGCAGAAGTGCTCAACACATTTGCTGGTAACATTTCATACAGAATGCCTGGAGATACCTACAGTCAGCTTGCGCAAATGCAGATTTTAATGCATTAAGAAATTTTTATGTTTTTTTGCAACTATCATAAGTAAATAAATAAAATCTAATTTGCATATAAAAAATGGTGTTTAATTATATGAAAATCATCAAATTAGTTTTACAGGAAGTATCAACATGAGTACATTTACACCATTTTATTTAGATTGACAATGTGGACATAAAATATTCACTCTATAATTATCCGACTGCGCGACGTAAAGGAGAGTAATTTGTGTTTCAGCTTTTGACACAATCAAATCAAATAAGACAACAATCAAAATTCGCTAGAGGGACATCGAAATATTTAAAATAGGGATATCGTTGGTATGGGTATTCAAAAATTCTCGCTAATATTCATGCTTATAGCATGCACTTAGTATATACTTTTAGTATATGTTTTTTACGCGGGGACATTATACTACTAATAGCATGACTTTTTAGACCATCGGAGAGCAACGGCACGGGCACATTCCACCACTCAACAATTAGAATAGGTGGTCGTGGAGATTGGAGTATGTCAAGTTTAATATTACGATTCATTTCTTAATGTACGGCATTGCGAACGTGCCAGTTGAGTCACTAGAATATAATATCATTATTTGTAAATTAAGCTGTCAACATCCATTCTGTATATGTGTGTTATCTATGATTCTGACTGTCAGTGTCAGAAGTCACAATTTTATACTGTCAAATGTATTTTTTTCACAAACGCTTTCTTTTGGTTATTTGAATGTAAATAATGTGTGAATATTTTTAAATATTACATTGTGGTAGTACTGAGATAGGAATTAAATTTTATATTTATATAAAGACAACTTCTCTGAAATTTTATATTTGCATACTACTCAAGTTTGTAAATAAAGAAAAACAGTATGGAATGCTCAAAAAATTTGCATCGTGAATTATTTTGCGTTTTGTTTCCTGGTTATGTTAAAAATGAAGAGAAAGCTATACAACATATGGGAGGCATTAAGGGAATTTCAAATGTACATAATTTGTTTTATTTTTTCTTGACATTATCTATAAGGGATAATATTTTTACTAACCAATGAAAAATATTTTTAGGTGTATTCACAGGCAAATAAAAAGAGATTAGGAATGTCGTTTCAACCCGAGAATCCTTTTATAAAAAAGATATACGGAGATGTTAAACCAGCTGCAGGAGTTCTCTTAAAGATAAAAATTAAAAAAACTAAATCAGACCATGAAGTGAAACGAGAAGTTATCTCTACATCAGTTATTGGATCAGTATCTCAAATCACAAAATTTGAATGTAAGTTCTGAATTCACTACTAGTATTTTTCTTGGAATTATACTTTTTTATTTTAAATTTACTGTGTTGCAGCTTTGTCTGATTTTCAATATATGCCTGTGAATACTTCTGTAGCTGAGAAACCACAATGCATGTTAGAACAAATACTTCCAACTGGTGTTGATCATTTTAATTCTTTATTGTAAGTATAATTTATAATTATATTTAGTTATCTTTGTATTCATTAAATCTCAAATATTTTTAAGTAAATATTATATATTTATAAAATCACTTATTAATTATTATCATCATCAACATTAACATACTTATTGCTACTTAGTTATTGGCAAAAATATTATTATGTTTGTAACAGAAGTATTTAGAGTTTATTATTTTCTATAATTTAAAATTATTAAACTTTGATATAACATTATGCAGAGAACCAGCATCAGCTTATATAACACCATTTACATTTACAAGATCAGATAAGGCTACCAGCTATTCTTATTCAGACAAAAGATATACTGTGAAAGATCTAGTTAAAGAGGATTCAGCAAACAGTGATGAAGTACATAAAAGTAGAACTGAAAGAGGGTTGCCTATATCCCGATATGTATTTAATCTAGTGGACGATATGCCTAAAGAACCTAATGAGTACTATATAAAGCTTAAAAATAGTAGACTTACAGTGTGTCCTAAATTGGAAGAAGAATACCAAATTGTTAAAGAGGTGCTTTTAATTGTTTAATTGTATAAAACATTAATTCTATATTAATATTTAGTAAAAGATTCACATGAGGAGTAGCACAACATCTGACTGTAAACTCAATGGTTGTGGGTTTGATTCATACAAGAGTGAATGAATTTATTTATTTTTCTTCCTCTAGTAACAAGATAAAGCCTTGCATTGTGTTCTATGACTCCACATGCAATGTCTTAATGTTGGACGGAAACTATGACCTTAACACAGTGCTTTAACACTAGGTTCCCACTGGCTACTCTGATATATGCAGGATACAAAAAGCTGTGAAGCTTAAAAAATAAATATAAGTTAACACTTCACTAACTAAATAAGAATACTCAAGAATCAGAGCAAATAAATCCAATTATATATACAAATTTTTATTTATAGCTTTTCAATGAAAGACCTATATGGTCGTTAAACCTCGTCAAATTTCGTACAAAGATAAAAATGGCATCGCTTAGACTAATCCTACCATGTGTAGCCATATACATGAGAGAAGGGCCTTGGCGAATGATGTGGTTGAAATTTGGCTATGATCCAAGGAAAGACCCTAGTGCAAGGATATATCAAACTTTAGACTTCAGGATGAGACACTCTGGTATTATTTGTTATTTATTTTTTGAATCTTTGTCTTGGGGCTAGATTTCTCCTGACTCTGCTATCTATGAGATACTCCATAAAGTTGAAGTTAATTTTGTTATCATGAAAAATAATTCTATGAGCTGTATCATGCATGTGATGAAAGTCTTCACTTAAGGGTTATAGGGTTAAGATATTCCAGCTGGCGAAAGTCTTGACTTTTAAATAAGCTAAGATAATGAAAAACTTTAGGATTATGTTATATTTATAAGTTAATTTTTTTGTGCTCATTATATCTATACAAATTTAATCCAATTTGCAATTATTAAACTAGCGGCCCGTTCGCGGTGTCACCCGCATGAACTATGTTATTATTAATTTCTGTCTCCTGACTACGTCCTAGTGACGTCTATACAAAATTTGAGACTCCTGGCATTTGTAGTAACGAAGTTTCATACAAACTTTCGACCCCAAAAACAACCCCTTAGAAATCGAATATTGCAAATTCCCGTCTTAGCGATCACTTACGTCCTATAAATAACTCCTATGGAGAATTTGAGATTCCTAGCACTTTCAGTTTCTGAGATTTCGTGATGAGTGAGTGACCTTTCGATTTTATATATATATAGATTAATATTTTTTTTGCAGTTATTGAAGAACTGTAGGATTATGGTCTATTTATAAGTTTTTTTTTGTGCTCATTATATCTATACAAATTTAATTGAATTTGCAATTTTTTCTAATTAATTAATTTTCTTGAAGTTATTAATGATTGTTCTATAAAAAGATGTCCCTTCATGTATGAATGTATGATATTAATCATTATTTACCTGAGGTGTACATATTTGTTTTTATCGCCTTAAAGTATTTAGGTGTGTTAAAGTATATAGAGATAACATAAGTTTTTTATTATTGGACTTCAACTTTGGACTAATATCTAGTGTAAATGAATCACTTGAAATTTATTTGCATAGATAATCGTATAAGGACCAATTGCATAATATCTTAAATAGACAATTATGAAATTATGCAATTAGTATTCCTTAGAAACAAATGTTCCTCAAATACATACAATATACAGGCAAAATTTTCTAAACCTTAAATAAATGTATTTAAAGGTTAAGGTTTATTTAAAACCTTTTTTACATTAATTAGTCCTTTATCTAATAATTTGACATTTCGAACTCTACTATGGACAGGTAACTATCTATATTATACTCGTTTAAAACTTTTAATATTCAAAAGGAAATCTTTTGAATAGTCACAAAAACTAAATGGGCACATACTATTTTTTAAAGCCGGCGTACATGCGATGGTAATGACTCGCGACCAAATAGTGCATGGTAAGAAAACAGATCGGGCGCGAAGTTACAAAAGGAATGCAACAGATGAACTCTCACAAGACGACATTGTGTACGAAGGTGCTGTATATTTCAAACCTGGTATGACTCCAAGTCAAAGACAGGTTTATTATCAGGTTGGTTAGCAAAATCTTATAAAATCAATATCAGCTTCACTCTGTATTCCGCACACTGCAGTGTAGGCAGAGGGAACTAAGTGTTGTTATTAAGACACTCCGAATCCGTGGGGAAGTGGGGATAGTTTCAGCCGAAATCTGGAGGCATTGCGGGTTGAGTGGCGGAACTCGACGCCGCGCTTTGCCTCGACACCAGAGCGAAGAAATAGAAATATGATGAATTTAAATAAATATTTATTTCCTCGAGTGGGGATCGAACCCACAAACAGTCGCGTTCGTCGATAAGAAGGCAAAAAGTGTTTGCCTCTGCGCTACGTTTTTATAATTGAAGATATCATTTAAAGTTATTTTTCACAGTTATTATGTGTACCTAAAAGTTTAGTTCTAAAGTAATAAGTGATTTACTTACATATTCCATACAACTTCAATACATGGTAAATACTTAATGTACTTATATTGTATTTTTTTAAAAAATTGATCAATGGTTTTTTATAATTGATTTTGAAATTTACCTAAACAACAATAATCTGCTCATTTCACGAAAAAAATACTAATATATAGTTATTTATTCCAGTATTGTGACGTGCAACTGCCAGAGGTACAAGAGTTAATATCAGTCGAGCCACCTACAGGGTATCAGTGCCACGAGAAACGCGGCTGGTTGCCCCCAGACACCGATCAACTGTGTCGCGATCATATATTCCAATGTGTTAAACAAACATTACTCGCCACACACAAAGCAGATTTGAAGTTTGATGTTAGTATTCATTTTAGCTTCACGTGTATCCCGCATATATGTAGCACGGTCAACAGAGGGTGGAAGTGTCTAAACACTTACATTCACTCTGCCTACCGTGCAGTCCGTTCCCTACGCGCCGCTGAATTCTTTACTCTTTGTAAATGGAGAGTTAAGGGACGGAGAAATATTAAATTCAATATTTCGCCCAAGTGGGAATCAAACCCACAACTGTCGCTATTTTGGTAGACTTGCGATAATTTAAAGCGGTAAATTTGACTTACTAGAGCAGAGAGGTAACATAATATAATATGTTGTTAAGTAGTGATATTTGATTTAGGATGGTAGCAGTGGAGATGAAAGTAGCTCAGACGAAGATGGCGTCAACACATCCAATGTAGAAGCAGACGAATCTCTTAATATACAGTGACGTTGAAATACTTTTGATTAAGCCTTTTATTTTTCCTTCTTCTATAGTTATTATTTTTGTATCGTTAAACATTTATATTACAGAGACTACAGTATGCTAATCTCATTTGTATTTCATTTTATTATTTTCACTCGTCTAACTACACTAATACTAATATTCTTACCGTAATTGCCTAGTGGATTTAGGAATTGATTTTATATTTAAATTATTTTACATTTCTGGATTCTGGTGAGACAGCACTGCGTTAACTTCCGCCATATTTTCACTGTATTATGAATACCAATCTTCCTATGAACTGAAATGTACTCGTAACCATGACATACTTAGTTAAATTAATTTAGATAACACTCTGGTGGTATTCAAAGAAACATTACCTCTTTATAATAAACTATAACTGAAAAATATGCTTGAATATATGAAATTTGAATACACATAAGTTTTACGTGTACCTATTACATATGAAAATAATAATTATAACATTGTATTAAACAAAGTAATCATTTGTAGGTGTCATTCATATTCCGCATTTTCGTTTACATAAAATATATTATAAAATACAGAAATAAATGTTAAAGTTCTATTCAAAAATTGGGTAGTATGTAATATATTTGTTTTCGAAGTCAATCTATCGATATTTTGTGTCTTTGAAATGCATAAAAAATGTGAAAACGGTGTTAAATAAAGATTAATATTAGTAAAAACAGAGGAAGTGATAAGTTTGCTTTATGTATTCAATGTTATGAATACTCTGTACCCAGGGACATGACTAACAAGCGAACGATAAACGTACTTTGTACCGGGTATAGACATATAATTATCTATCTCGTCTAATTCGTAGGTATTGACTGTTATATACTAATTTGTGAATCATAGGTGGTCCCTATGGCGCAAGGACGCCGACGTACGACTGTCAACGCGATGGTTGTGGCTTCTATTACTATTCAGAAGAATGCAATAATTAATATTTTCATTTCCTCGATCTGGTAAAGCAAAGCGCGGCGTTGGTTTCCGCTACTCAACACGCAATGTGTCGAGAATTTGGTGAAACAGAGTTAACTTTAGGTTCTCTGGTTTCCTCTGCCTACCCTGCTATTTGCGGGATACAGTGTGAAAAAAGGTGGTATTTCATAATTTAAATAAAAAATAAACAATATATTTAATTTATAAAAAAAATTAACTTGTAAGTTAAATTATTATACATATATCATTACATATATACGTAAGTCTTTATTAAAGAAAGCCGAAGACCTACTAAAGGCTCGGAAGGCAGTTCCGCCAAAATACCGGTGAGAAACTCAGCTGTTTTATAATATGTATGTATAGTGTAATACCCTTTGTTATATTTTAATAATGAGTAAGTAAGTATATAGTTATATGGGTTGCCGCGTATTTAATTTCATTCATTAACCCTGTTAAATTATTCTTGAGTAGAATAATATGCTTTGTTTATATGGATGTTTTGACAGTCTGCTTAATACGTAAGTATATACGGTATATATAGCTGTAGTGATTTGTCATTAAGAAAGCTAAAAATATATGTGCCTACCTGCCTACAAATAGTTCCTTTATTTTTAAATGATTTGATTAATCTAAAATTTTTGTTTTTGTTTGTTTTTGTTTGTGTATCTATGTTTTTTATCTTCACGCTGTATCCCGCTTACAGCAGGGTATAGTTAAGCTGGGAATCTAGTGTGAAGATTCTCTCTCCCTTTAAGACACCCCCTTTCCCCAATTTCCGCCGCGCTTTGCCTCAACGCCAGAGCGAAGAAATGAAAATATTTAATATTTGATGTTCTCGAGTGGGAATCGAACCCACACAGATTGGCCTTATTTATTATCTGTGTAACAATGCAATGTACTTAAAAATTTATAAAAACACGTCTAAATAGACAAGTGCAACATACGGCAGAGATTGCGGATTTATATTAATTATTTAGAGGGATTGTAAATAGAACAAAAAGAAGCATCAGAACAAAAAGAGCAAAAACAAATATAGTCAAATAATGACGCACTCAATGTAAGAATAAAATTATACTTACACTTACAGAAATAAATGGATTTTATAAAAAATATTTAATATTACGTAGATATATAGTTATTATATAAAAATTTTGAAAATTGGGAGAATATGTACCTATTTATTTAGTGTATAAATAAATACAATAACTATAAAAAAAATTAGATATCTGTTTCATATCGTAATTAAATAAAATATTATTAGATAAGTATAATTTGTAATAATTTGTTAGTTCTTACGATAAGTCTCCATAATAATAAATATGCAAAAAAGGATAATTGTGTTTAAATAAACATATAGTAGGTACCTAAATTTTACATCTCTTAAAAATTAAGATAATTAGTATTAGTTTACTAATGACAATATTTTTATGTTTATTTTCTAACTAGCAGACATTAAGAGTTTTAGGTAATTTAGATAAAACCTAACATTTCATACGAAAAGCTTGTCAAAAACCAATACTTACTTTAGACATGTTTTAAAATTGGACATTGTTATTTCTTTTTGTTTTCATTAGTTATCACAATTTCCGTCCCTCGCTCCCTCAGCGACCTGATCGCACAAAGAGGCACTAGCTCTGCCTCTTGGGGCACAATGTGGCTGGCTTATCACATATGTATAAAACGGCGGTCGGGCTGCGCGCGCGCACACTCGCTCGCTATATCTCACGCTGCACGATCAGTTTCCCGCCCCTTTGTTGTTTCCATTGGCGCGAATTTCTACTTCGCGTGTGAGGTTAGTGTGTGATTTTCACAATATTCCGTAACTAAGTTTCGTGGACAAACTGGAGCGTAGCTATACTAGTACGGCTGTGATTTGTGCCTTGTTCTAGTGTTTAATAATTATACAATTTTATGTGTATTTGCTCATTTTATATGTAGTTAATTCTTTGTTTAATCAAATTTGCGTATTAGACTTTTTTTTACTGATTGGAATAAAACTGGTGAGAATGTGAGATAATAAATTTGGAATAGGTGCCTTTTTTGTTTAGTTAGAATATATAGACAATATAGAAAAACAATAAATTTTATAATTTTTTGCAATTGCACCAATTTCCAAATCTATGTGTGCCAATCGTTGCTATTTATGTGATACGTATAATCTTAATAAAAACACATCTTTCTTTCTTTGAAATCTGCTGAAAAACTACAATAAATTTGTATATAACAAAGAAATTCAATTTAATCATTAAACATATATTTTACCTATTTTGCCTGCTTGTACATACAATAGAATCCTATAATAAATTAATCAATTAATTTAGTTTGTTAAAAATAGCCTATTGGTTGGTTTTAATAATATAAATTAGCTGTGCTATGCAGTTGACCTATGTTTATTAGCCGATAAGATGCGTCATAAAATTTACTAAAATACGATAGGTCCTTAGTTACTAATAATTTTGAAAGTATATTATTATTTACTTATTTATAAAATAAATATTTAATATCGATATTATGTGCTTTCTAAAGGACTGTTTTTTTTTGGATTCTAACGAATAAACAAAACGATCATTAAGCATGTTTTTATTGTTAGGGAAAGCATTTTCTTAAATTTTTGGATAAATGTCGCAGGAAAAGTTGTTTTTCCATAAAACAGCGTCACTTAGGTACACGTTGTTTAATGTAATTTTAATTTATTTCAGTATGCATTTACTTCAGGAGGCATTGCGTGTTGAGTGGCAGAACTCAACGCCGCGCCTTGCCTATAGAGCTTTCAGATAACCATAAAATATTTTTTTTTGCAATATAGCAATGTAAAATGTATTGCCTATAAAAAATTATTCAAAAATTAAAACAAAATGGAATACAGAACTTTAATTATAAAATTTAAGTTATTTATTTTCTTGTAAAAATTAACTAAGATATTTATTATAATTTGTACACAGCTAAACATAACTATCCAATATCAATTATAAGAATAATTTATAAACATACAATAAACAATAGTAAATAAAGCAATTTTCATTAATTATTTTATTGATAGCAATGTCCTTTTAAAATATTAATCAAGGTAGGGTACATAAATTAATTGTATTGGTCTACACTCTGTACTGAACTGACATGTGTAATTTTACGAGTATACCTACTAATTCTATATGAAAACTAGTTAACTCTATTATCATTTAAGTATGTGTATTCAAACAATATGAAGATTTTGTACGAACATATTAGTTATATATATATAGTAGGTAATATTTTAGTAGAGTTATTGTTTAACAGTTTCATTTTCAAAGTTCTAGATATTATTTTAAAAATCATATGTTGTAAGAACCCAAATAATAAATTAAAACTTGGTTTTCAGGTAAAGCACGTACAATGAGTTCAAGTGAATTTAAACTTGAGAGAAATGTGGAGTTATCGGAGGAAACAAAAGCTATTGCTGAGAAAGAACTGAGGGAGACTCCAGAGAGAGTGCGTGAAGCACTTGAGAGGCTCAGAGAACTTCTTAAGGAAGACAAAGATATACACTTCGGTGATGATGACGAGCTACTTACAATGTTGCTGCGTCCTTGCAAGTGGTATCCGGAGAGCGCCTTGGCACTAGTAAGTGTTTTTTAATGTTTTATGTAAAGTTCTCATTAGTCGCTCATGTATACAGCATTAAGTATGTATGTTATATTTACATTATTTATAAAATAGTAATTAAAAAATATAAATATAATAAAAATATTTTAAAATGTATATGTTACACCATCAGCACCTAACTTAAAAAAAGACATAAAATTCTAAGATTTTTTTTTTTAAATAACAAATGAAAATATAGCAACCAACTACTGTTCTAAATTTAAATAAATGTACGCCAGCAATTCCATAATCATTTAGTACACAGTCGGAAAGTAGATATGCATTTGCGTAACTTAAGATGGTATAGTTTGAGCAACCGTCAACTAAAGCACCTACTGGTATTCGTTTGGTTCGTCCTAGACCTCCATCGCTGTTTTTACTTTTAGTCATGACATAATAAGCAACAAGATTGTTATTTTAGATTAGTGTAATTGATATCTGTAAGTATATCTAAGCAATCGATGATTGTAATTTATGTAATAAGTATTTGGATTTTATTTTTAGTTCACGTTATTTCGAGTTTAGAAAGAAAAAACTTATAGGTTGAAGGCTTGGACGTAATGGATGTATCTTGGACCCTATATCTGAATTAATTATTTCCATTAAAAAACTAAGGGTGGCGTAGAGTTTTAATCTTCAGCTTAGGCTTGTTATTCTGTTCTCTACAATTTTTTTTCTTTCTCTTCTTCTGTTTAGCGGTATTGCGTGTCAGGTTGTAGAATTAATTGCCACATTTTGCATAATAAGACACATTTTAATAAATATAAATAAGTCCACTACTTTCGAGTTACCGACTACGCAATAACGATGTTTTGCTTATATGACTAGAAATATTATAAGTATATTCTATGAAATTAAATATTTTTTATATTTGAGATGTTTATTGCCGTGAGAATTATATAGAAAGTAATTTATTTAGGTGAAATTGTTAAATATATTTTGGTTTTTACTTTTAATGGTCAGCATTATATAAAAGTAGATAAGGTCCAAAACTTTTACTTTTTAGCCAGTAAGAGTTTGGATGTTTAGATTTTTTTATTAAAAATCAGTGGTTACCTTTAGATTAATTTAGATAGTTCTTTAAATTTTTTATCGTTAATTAATATAGTAAAAAACTAAATTTTAATTAATAAAATGGATTTAAAAGAAATATAGATGCATAATATTTGTGACTAATTTATTAAAAACATGTTTATAACATAAACTTCAGTCAGTCAGTTTAAATAAATAAAAAAAAACATAAAAAAAATATTTTAAGCTATTTCTTCTTGTGGTAAAGAAAAACTTTTATGCCTTGAAGCTTTATACAAGAACTTTTGTCACGATGTCTATTTTTATATCGTAGGTATGCGGTGTACCTACCTATGTCTTATTTGCTAAATAACTTTATATTGAACTATACATTTACATTGACACGATATTAGACATGTGCATGCAAATAATTATTTTTATAAGTAGCTTAGAAAGCTAGAGCTTTCATACTTTCTTGAATATTATAGGGTATGAGAGTCATGGTTGAACCGGACTTCAATTTCTCTAAAGAGGGGAATATTATTTATATAAAATTTATGTCAGCATTTAGATATTTCTTTACGCTCTTAAATTAGTTTTACAGTTGCTGAGGTTATTTTATCAATAAAATTAATAGTTCAGCATTTCGCTTGGAGACAGCGTAAAAATATCAAGTGCTCGCTTTAAAATTATAGGTACATATTTTATTATCGTCATTAAATAGGATTACTTTGATTACAAAATATAACAAATGAATTCAAATGAGGAAGATTAAACATTCGTATCAGTAAAATATCAGATAAAACAATTAAAATTGATTTAAATACAAAATATAATACCCTATGTTGTATAAACATATTATGTTATCCTATTTTTTAACATTTAATAAATAGTTTATTTTTTAATGTTTGAGTCGTAGGTTTTTAAATGTGTTCCTTGAATGAAACATTAACATACTAATTTGTTTTATTTCTTTTTAAGGTTAATTAACGTTTCATTTATTCACGTTATTTTCAATGTCTTTTTTATCTTTTACGTAGTATTTAAATGAAAGTCGTCTTCGCGATACGTAGAGTAGGTATATCTTTTTACTTGTTAAAACAAGTTAATAGATGGTAAAAGAATATTTTGACTAATAATTTAAGATAAAAATTTAGCTAGAAGGATGCATCTAATTACCAATTAAAAAATGGTAAAAATTATTGCAATATTTTGCTACACTAAAAATAATGATATATTAACTATATTAAAGTTTTGTATTGAAAGAAAAAGTCATATATATAAGAAATTAACTTTTTTTTCGGATGGGAACAACAAGCCAAAGATAGGCTAATGGCAATGTCAAAGGGCATTGCATCATATCGGCGGCGGCGTTGATAGTGTTATCAACATCGCTGTGTTGACATTAGGGGGCATGAACAAACTCTGCACTGTATCGGGCTTCATTGGCGGTAGATGAGACATTATAAGAGATACTTATTATGTATAGGTACCTAACGTAACCATTTTTTGCTCGGTTCAAAACGGGATATCGGTTTTATAATATTCAATTTTAATTATTGTATGAGATAAGTAAGATTTTTAAACTTTTTCATGATTTTAGAGGAATGCTCTTTTTAGAAGTGTGCTCTCGTCAATCTTTAATGTTTTCGTTAGACAAAACTTAAGTGAAAGAAAAAAGGGATATTCGTACGTATCGGTGCCTTGCTCCGGGACACCGGGACACACAAGCAAAAAACGTATCAGTCACGTTTAAAACGGGACGTCTGGTCACGTTATGTACACCTACTTAGCAACTATATGAAATTTTAAATTTAAGTGAAATATGATAAATAAATAATAATTTTACTGCAGTAAAATTATTTATATTTTGAAATAGGCAACGTAGGTAAATATAATGATTTATCGGCAAAACACTTCTTGAAGTAAGTGTAATATGAACAGTTGTCCATTAAAGTAAAAATATCTGCTATTCATGACTTTGTCATCGTGTCAAGTTTACATATGTATTGCAAAATATCCGATTGTTGCTTGTTTATTGTAAAACTATGTACGTGGCTGTTTTCAAAATTATACGTTTTAATTATTTTATTTAAAGTAAATAATCCTTAATTATCAATTTTAGGCTTACAGACGATAATATTTAAAATATTTATATTTATAGGCCGTCGTGGCGCAGCGGCACAAGGGTGTGACTATAACGCGACGGTTGCGGGTTCGATTCCCACTTGATTAAGTGAAATATTTATTTACATTTATGCTTCCATTTCCTCGCTCTGGTGTCGAGGCAAAGTGCGGCATTGAGTTCTGCCCTTTAACACACAAAGCCTCCAGAATTCGGCAGAAAGTGGGAAACGCTAGGTTCAACAAAAAACTAGGTTCCCTCTGCCTACCCTTCTGTGTGCGGGATACAGCGTAAAGATGAAGCCCTTTTTCTTAGGGATTATAATCTTTGCCTTTTAATGAAAGGAAATGGAATATATAACTGTAATAAAAATATTTATTATAAATAACTTTAATGTTTATAAGTAAATATTAAAAGTTTTTCTATATAAATATCCAAAGATATTATCAGATACTATCGCAATGATTGTGTAAAGGAAACTATCAATACCAATTACAAATAACTTAAATAAGATTAGTTTAGTGCACTTTGTACACTACACTATGTTATCTCTGTATTGTTTATCACAACTGATAGTAGTTGACCGAGGTTTGTCTGATAACCGAGATCCGGTGTCCGGGCGTTAGAAATAGAAAATAAAGAAATTGTTTGTTATTTTTATTTTTAAATATGTTATTAATGTTTTTAGGATTCTGTAACTTGAAAAGAAAAAACGGAATAGAATCGCTTGTTGTCCGTCTGTCTGTCTGTTAAGAGAATTTATCTAGAGATCACATGGAGGTATTAAGTTAAAATTAATATCATATGATTAGGTCTATGATCCCTTGAAGCACAGAAAAAATGAAAGTTTCTAAGTCAACGGAAAACCTATATGGTATACATCTTACGGACCTACAGTTATTAAATTTGGTACGAAGTGAGAACTACAATTCCATTCATACAAAATGAATGCGCACTTTAAGTGTGTCAAATTTTATAAGTTATACTTTGCTAAATTAGGTACTATATGGGGGGCGAGTCCGACTCGCACTTAACCGTTTTTTTATACATTAGACTAGACCAACTTGTAACAAATAATTTTCCATATTACATAGGTAATGAGGGAACTAAGTTAGCAACAAAATTGTTGTCTTATATAACATGTTGCCATAAATCATTGCTTAACATTGGTATCGAGAAGCGTGGTAGGTGCCTGTGCATTTACATAATTTCATATTTAGAGTTTTTATTTTTAATTCACATAATATAATTGATATATATAGTAAATATATATAATTTTTTTTTTCCTACTTTTGTCTCCATTTGCAATGAATTTAAAGCCTTATGAAATTTGAAATAGTGCTTTTAAAACTCTTATTTATTTTAATTTGAGTCTATACAGCAAAACATGAAAATAATATAATTTAAAAAATATTTCATAATTTTTTTGTAGTAAATAACTCGTTTATAAAGCTATTGATTATAAGTGAGATAGATTCATAAATTCTACTCAGGTAGACTACTACTGCCGAAAAGTCACACCTTGAATATAAAATTGAAACCACATCGATGTAGTCAGACAGTTTATTCCAAAGTAGACGGTGCGTTCTTCCTGCACTTTGCAATTATTTGTTCGTTTTCATTTAATTGATGTTTAAGTCAATAAAGAAAAAATATTTGAAAAAGATGTAGGTAATATGAACATTAAGTGACAATGTTACCACAAGTAAAAAAAAACTTATGTAGATGACATAAAAGAAGAAAAATGAATTTAAATCATTGAAAAATTTGAACTAGATAGAACTATATAGAAGTATATAGAACTATATAAATAAAATATAATCTAATAGAGTAAATTAACAGCAAGAATTGATAAATAAAAAAGTTTTTTTTAATTTCACATCATGTGCCATAGGCAGAGGAAAGTCCCATCATGCTAATTGCTACTTACCACTTCTTGTCAATTTAAGAAATATTGCACATGAGGTGGAAATCCAACGACCTAGTTTGCTTAACCAAATTACTGAATTTAAAAAAAAAATAAACAAAAAGGAGGATTAAACCGTAATATAACTTTGATAAAAAGTTTATTAATTTTATCCAGCGTATTAAAATGCACCGTATATAGTGCCTAGTTTAGATTTATAAAAAAAAAGTTCTATTATAAATTAATTGATTTCTTGATTTTGATATTAGATAATACCTTCACAGCATCTACATATAAATTATGCATTTGATTTTTTCTCCATTTTCAAATAGTATCTCAAATTAGATTTTAGAAAAATGATTACTTTTTGTTGTAGAAATTCTAAATAAAAGGATAAGATCAACAAGTTTTATATCGGCTAACAGGCTCAGGTATGAGAGACAATTTAGTAGACGGTTGCTAGTCGCTAGTCAGCAATCGCGTTGTGTTTATCGCAATCTGTCGTTAACCTGCCTCTTTGGTAACTTTAATGCATGCCGTCGAGCACTGCTTCTTGAGTACGGCACCAGCATAATTATAAAACTAAATTGCACGTGCTGAAGGTCATTTCGCTTTCATATTATACTGCTATTGTTTTAAAAGTGAATGACCTTATTTACTGGCCAATTATATTTACGAACGATTAGAAATTTGTATAATATTTTTAATCTTATTGTTAGTATAATGTGGGATAGGCCAAACAAAATTTGGATATAAAAGTTTGGGCATTTTGGACAAAAGAATCGGCATCAGATTTTGTCTCTTCTTTGTTTTAAGTTTTAAGTAACAGCTGTCGCTTTCAGCTTAAAACGTACCAATTCCATACAAAATGATCCTATTTTCTGCAATTCAATCAATTTATCTATGCGTATTTCATATCATCATTATGTTCACCAGCGAAGATATCTTAAGAAAAGTACGCGGAAATCATCGCATTTACATAAATGGCATAAAATTTCATTGTTTATTTAAGTTGGCCTTTGTGCATAATGAAATAAATTACTCACCAGTAACTCGATTATTGCTAAGTTTCCACATTATCGAAATTAACAAGGAAATTGAGGCCAATCGTAGCGCAGGTGCGCAAGTAACGTAACGGAAGTGTCTTAACGGGAACGAAGTGTCTTAACACTGGTTCCCTCTGCCTACCCTGTTAGTGCGGGATACAGCGTGAAGATTAAAAAAAAAACAAGGAAATCGTGCGCATTATGTATAAATTGCCAATGTAAACGGTTCGCATGTTATGATAACACAACTTTATAATAACATCGCTTTGTAATACTCGTATCAGTTGTCAATATTTTTTATTTTAAAACAAAGCAGTTGATGGTATAACTTGTTTTACAAATACTTGAAAATGTAAGGGAAATATCGACTGCATTTTGTTTATTTGCAAAAAAAATATAGGAGAATTATAAAAACTTTTAATGGCGGACATTTAAATAGTACCATTTTTTGTTTAGCAACCACTATGAAATATATACTTATAATTATGAAATTTTGCTAACGACGCTATTTTAAGCTTCTTGATGTCTATCATATAACGATTACTAAGTATGGACAGACACGCGAATTTGAAAAGGTGTGTAACGAAGGTCTCATCACTATTTTAGCTAATAATAATTTCTAAATAAATGTTATAAGTTTTATAATAATTAACCACCATCGATATTGGTGATCGGGAAAGGAGAGTCTTATCACTAGGTTCCCTCTGCCTACCCTGCTCTGTGCGTGATACAGCGTGAAGCTACAACATCTATTATATATTAACGTAAAGTATAATTAATATTTGTGTTTTTTTTAAAAGTATTTTTGTGTTTATTTTCTAGATGCATCGGATCGCAGAGTTTAAACGCGACAATGCGAGCCTCTTGGATGGGTTACTACCAGATCAGGAAAAAGATGCTTTTCTTGACCATAAAGTTGTGAACGTCATGAAAGGACGTGACGACAAGGGAAGGAGAGTGCTCATGGTAAACGTCGGAGGTGAGACAAATGCATTAATTCCTGGATTGATATTAGAACATTATTACTTGGGCTAGTAGAAGTAGTAAAAAATCGAGATGTTACGTATTATGTGAATTTTATTTTATGAAATAATTTTCTTATATTTTTATAAGTTAAATTGTACTGCAATCATATTAGCTAATGAGTTAAATGATGGCAAGTGCTAAATGTAGCTTAAAGTTGATTTTTGTAATAAATTATCTATATTAGCACTTTATAATTGTTTAGTAACTAGGTGTAATAGTTTTGGTTTGTACATGTTAAATGCATGTAATTATAATTATGATTGTTGTAAGGAGACACATAGGTATTCATTAATCTTTATGATCTATTCAGTTATCTGCCATCAACTTTAATTACTAAATAAATGTTATTTATTTAACGACTTATGAAGTTTGCAAATGTTAAACAGAACGGTTGTCCATGAAATACTGTTTAAGACTGAAATTAAAATGAAGTAACCTGTAAACATATAAATGACAATTTTTATTTAATTGGTTGTATTGAAAATTGTTGTTTTATGGATTTAATAATAATAAATAAAGTACCATTTTAGGGACATGGGACACTAAAAAGGTGACAGCAGATCAGCTGTTCAGGCTGTTCTACTTAATCCATGAGGCAGCGATGCTAGAACCTGAATCTCAAGTGCGAGGTACCGTCGTTATTATGGACTTCCACAACATGGGTTGGAGTCAGGTGCGTTATTTTGCTATATGATTTTAGTTGATGAATTACATTAAATAAAAAAAAAACTATACACGTTACTTTATCTTAGTAAGTTACTTTATCAATTTCAATGGACTTGTACCTACCTACCTCGATTTAATTTGAGAAAAGACATTATCATTATTATTCTTGTAATATTTATGTATATATTTAATATTTGATTTCTTATAAAAAAATCTTAGAAATCTTAAATAAAATATACTTATTTTAAATGATGATAAATATATTTAAAATTATGCTAGTCTACAGAAGATAGCAGAGTAGTAGTAAAAATAAATGTGACTGTACAAGAATACGTTAATAAGTATATAGATATTTATTAAAGAACACTACTGCGGTGCTATGATTCATTTTAATTAAATATTGTTTGTATTGTTTTAACTTGAAATGAATAACGCAACAAAGTTGGCAAACAATTAACTGCTTTTAAAAAAATAATATTATTGATATTGTAGATATTGCACCTGAAATTTATGTTTTTGAAAGAATTGTGGAAAGTTTATATTTTTATACTGCATTATTCACTAGTAAAAAAATAAGATGCATTCGTGTAATTCCAAAGTACATACGAAATGCTGAATTCCAGGTAGATCGGTTAGGGTAGCCTAGGACTCCTTAGGGTACCTAGTAAGCTGGCATTGCTAAGACAATAATATTGCTTCATATACGATTTCCAGAGGTACCCGAATGCACTTTATACTAATTCTTTAAATAATAATTTTTAGGATGGATCTATCAATGCAGTAAAATAAATTTGAAGTGTATATTTATTCAATAATTGTTCTTGAGATGACTTTCATATCAAATGTTAAAGAGATAAATAAAAATATATATATATAAATATATTGTCACCTATAAATAAAACACTGCTAGACAGACTATAAGCGCTTTCACTGCGCGTGCGCGCAGCACGTGCTGATTGCAAAACCACATACAATTATAAATACCTACTTGTGTAAATAAGCACTAATATTTCTTAATATATTCAAATACCTTTTTTATATAATATCTTGAATATTTGGCCAAAAATATTTTTCATTGTCAGTGAGTGATGAAAATGAGTACTTAATAAGTTAATATTTATTCATAAATCGTGGTTAATATGTAAAATTGTTTTGTCTATAAATAAATCTTTTGTTAAAATCATCGACCTTTGCACGTATGTAATGATTCATTAGCTGGTAGAAGTGTAAGAGACAAGCAAAGTACGATGACAAAGTAGGCATATTTTAGGACAAAGATGCGGATTATACAAAGACTATCCATTGTCTCTTTATCGTGTGTTGTGTTGCGTAGTTACAAAACAATTGTTAGATTTATTTCTATTCTAGAGCAAGTGCCTTGACTTCTCTGTTTGGTCTACTTATCAATAACTTAATGAATAGTAAATAAATATAATGGTTTCTTTCGTTCAATATGAACGATTTTTTTTCATGCACCTGTATCATTTTGCGGATGAGTGTTCCCTTAATTGCCTTTAGCCAAACTAGGGAAATATCATTATCTACTTTTACTTGTGGGTGTTATTACCACCAGAAAATGTGTTATTAAAAGAAAAAAAGCATTCAAATTTGAGCCGGACCCACCCATCGAGGGTTCTGTACTGATATCATGATTGAAGGTCCACGAGAAGTAGAACTTATAAAAGTTGACAAATTTATGTTTGGACTATGCACTAATTTTGTATAAATTAAACTATATAAGTAAATGTATAAAAATATAAATTTGCCAAGGGTTTGTTGTGTGATATACTTGTAAGTCACCAATTTTTAGCTAATAATTCGCGGCTAATTTGGAGAAAAAAGATCTTGACAGACAGACAACGAAATGATTCATTTTTTCTATTGAGTTGCGGAAGCCTAAAACTTGTTTAAATGTAAACTTTATAGTATTAAAATATTAATTATAAATAATATTTTATTAATTACAAATTTAGATAAATAATTCAGTAATAAGGTATTACATGCATATACATCATACGTTTTCAAACAGGATCTGATATCATTGGCCTTGATTCATAAGTAGATATATATACGTAGCACTAGATACTATATATAATAAATGATTATTAAAATATATTCATCAACCTTTATCGTAAACAATTAAAGACATTTCATAACCACTACAATGTAGCAATTTCTTTCAAGAGTCATGGAAAATTGTAATTTTGTTGAAAATTAAAACTAGACTTTATGTTTATTAATTTTAATATGAATAATATTTAATTATAAATTAAATAATATTTCAATTTACGTAATATTTAAACAAATTGTGTATTAATAAAAATATATTATTTTGACCTTAGAAACAAATTTTGCAACCTACAACTGATGATAGCAGTCGATTTAACATCGCTCATTTGACCTCACCATTAACGCAGTAAAATATTTAACCAAACAATCTTACATGGCAGCTAATAGTCGATATATATAGGTAACAGCACCTACTAAATAGTTTAAATTATAATAATTTCGATGCAAATCACGCTTAAACTTCATTGTTGTTTGCCTATTATTGATTGAATAAATTTCAAATAACTTTGCTTACTTCCTTATCTCATTTGATCTCGTAAGGAAATTTATTGAAAATAGATTTCCTTGTAAGTATGTTGATAAGGGGTACCCCCTTAAATAAAGAGTGTTGAAAAGGAAAATTGTACTTTGAGGTTTCAGCTCAAGGGTCGTCACGTTCGAGGCTACATATCAGTTTTATATTCTTAGAACGTGTACTCATTTACTTATACAATTTATCTCGCGGTCATTGCTATTTATCGTATATCATCTTCTAAGAGAATGATCGCAAAGGCAACCTCAATAATATGGAAAAATATTTTTTTTTTTATCTTTCAGTCTAAATCATATTGCTATCTTTTTCATACAATTTATATTATTGATACAGGAAATCTCGGTGATTATCTAAATCAGCAATTTCTTGATATATTTGTGTTAAGATCTAAAAAACTGCTAATTAAATTTCTACGCGCTTAGGTATATTGACATTTATGTTTATTTTTTTAAATTATTTTTTATACGAATCATACTATTAAATTGACAATATTACACAATTAAGTAAAACAAAAAATGTAAACACGAATTTTGCCGTATTCGCCGTTTACATACGATAATAGGTCAATATTTTAGTCAAACTTCCGCTCATTGTCAATATACGAGTATGCAGGATACGATGTTTCCTTGGGAAATATCATTGACAAAGTTACTGCCTAATTTGTGTTGTTTGTATGTTGGTCTGTGTGGTACATACCTACCTACCTGCCTACCTACCTACCTACCTACCTACCTACCTACCTACCTACCTACCTACCTACCTACCTACCTACCTACCTACCTACTACCTAGTATTTATGTACATATCGGATCTCTAGTGCTGACCTCTGTCAGCCGCAATTAGGATAGCTCTCGTGTTACAAATACCACGTTTCGCCTTAACGTTTTTGTCCAATGTTTTTGTTAGGGAAATGTGACACTGAATGATTACATGCATACCTTTAGTAGATGATTTGTCATAATAAATAACAGTTTCTTATTTCTTGCCGTTTATGTTATAATAAGTTTAATGGTATCTAGCTCTTTATACTAAGATTTAATATATAAAATAATTTTAAATTTACAATAATAAATAAAAAGAACTGTGTAGTCTTTCGGGTGCAAACAACTTTCTGAATAAATCACAACTCACAAGATATAAATAAAATTTATTGATAATTTGGTGACGTCAAATAATGATTTATCGATTTCACTTTAGCTTATGTAACATAATGAATTCAACCCGTTCTTATTTTTTTAATTTGATTACTAGCATTACAAATTACCTAACGCAATATTATCTTGTCCAAAATGTTAATGTTGTGGGTTTTATAAAGAACTGCTGACTGCAATTGTAGTTGCTAGGAACATGCAACTACAAATACAAGGATTATTTTAATTTTATTACTTGAAACATTTGAAATAATCGATATTTTTTTAGTTGTCTTGTTTAAATCTAACTTTATTATATTTTTTATGTTATTTAAATATTGAACTGTTAGTCTGTCAGTATCACAATATTCCTGAGCATTAACCAAATTCCATCTCATGATATCCAAGTACAAAATTTGCATGGTGCAAGTCAGGTTTTAAAAGACTGCTTTTTAAGACGTACAAATTAAAGATGCTCAGGGGAGAACCTGTTCGGCAAACACGCTTAAAGCAGGAATAACGGATTCATGCCAGGAAATTTTAACATGTTATATAAATATATTAAGTATATATGTAGCTTCATTCCCCATATTCAGTTTATTATACGAACTTATTTAGTTACTTATATTTCATTTTATTTTTCAGACTATGGGCCTTACACCGGCATTCTCAAAGCGTCTGCTGACTTTCATCCAAGATGCTATGCCTCTTAGATTAAAGGAAGTGCACTTTGTAAAAGAACCCATGATCTTTAATGTTGTATGGAAAATGTTCAAGCCTTTGATCAGAGAAAAACTAAAGAACAGAGTAAGTTTTTGTGCTCTTTTTTAATCTTATGAAAAAAAAATGATAGGTTTGGTGTATAACATGCAAATTAACATCTTCACACTTTTTCCGGAAAGGCAGGGAAGATCGATCTTTATTTCTCAGAGTTACATTTTTTCAAGTGGGAATCGAACCTGCAACCATGGCGTTTATAATCAGACTCTGATTCACAGCACGACAGTGTCAAAGAACTATGATGATATCTAATTGGATTTATTTCCGCTTATTTCTAGCTACATTTGTTGAAAAATTTAAATTAGTTTTATTTTCATACAACCGGGACATATTTATTTTATGTTTTAAAAAAAATCACATTCTGTTATTCGAATCTATAGAAAGTCATTTATTCATATGAGTCATGTTACGTTTACTTCATTGTAGCTACTTGATTTAGTGTGACATAAGAAATTATAAATAAGTATCTATATTAACTAACATTCGTATATACAGATATTCTTCCACGGATCAAAAATGAATTCTCTCCACAAGCACATAGCTGCCACCCACCTGCCGGCGGACTACGGCGGCGAGCTGGACGCCATCGACTACTCCGCCGCGGACTGGTACCCCGTCATCAACGACGTCCTGCCCCATATACATAATTGGAACACCTACGGATTCGTTAAGAAAACGTAATTACTTATATGGGATTCTTTACCAAGGCCAGCTTTGTGATTACGATTATTTGACTTGATTTGTTTTAAGCGGTTTCTGGAGGAAATCAATTCGATTGTAATTTTTTTAATATTTGTTATCTCAGAAGTTTAGACTGGGTGAACTGATTTTGTTGATTTTATTATTCAAATAAAAAAAAAGCGGGTTCCCGTGTGGTCCCATTTTAATTTGGTCCAGTTTTAACTTTTTTATTCATGAGAAATTCACATAAGTCTTAAATTTGCATAGTTTACTGTTTAAGGACGGTTTTTTAAATAATAATATATGAGCTTTCCTCTTTACCTTTCTCTTTGATGCTCGTTAGTCTAGTAGGAACATTATCTTATCAGAGAATGTCATAATATGGCGTTAATGATTTCCTACCTATGATATTGTACGTATGCATCGCTAAAATTACATTTCTTAAAGACACATAAGAAATATCACATCAGCGTGAGAGACTTTCACCTTATACACCAAGTACATTAAAAACATTTAAGTACTGCGCAAAAAATAATTTCTATAAAAAAATATAATTTATATTAACTAATTTATAGGTTTACAGTTAATTGTTTATAATCGTAATCACATAGCATATAATAATTTTGATAGATACTTACTCGTGTATTAGATAATTATTTGGGGTCTTGGTTCCTTTTAGATTTAGGTAGCTATTTGCCATATTTAGAAAGCATGCGTAAGTTGCATAAACAATATTTTGAGATAATGTTGTTTTTTTTATAATATTAAATTTGTATGGTGAAAAATCTAATTAGTAGTGTGCCTGTCGATGTGCCTTATATAAGTAGAATAGATAATTTGAACATTTATTAAATAATGTTAATAAATATTGTTAATGACTGATAAGAGCGTGTTAAATGGTATGTACAAAATATTTTTTAAATTTATTTATAAATGCTGATAGTTCATTTTGTATATCAACTACTCGTATATAGCTAAGTATCAACCAAAAATGTTAGTGTTCCGATTTTAACCTTTGATCGTTTAATCGCTTAATTAAGTGCTTTTACTTTTTTTCTAGTGAAATTGAATTCGACTTTTTTATATACGTATTTTATTAAGTAAATATATATTTTATGAACATTTTGGATGACTATAAAGATTATTATATATTTTATTGTTGAATAATGGTACAGATAAATGGTTCATTTATAATTGAAATTAACTTTGCAATGCCTAACTTCCTTGACTTAGTTTTAAAAAAAATCGATAGTATATTAATAGAGCATTAAATATCTAGATTTTTATTCTCTATTTTTCTAGACATTTTAGTGATTAGTTAAAGATTTTTAGTAAAAAATTAGAAATAAGTAGAAATGTTTTATATGTATTGTGAAAGTAAGCAAAAAGTGGGCGAATATCATGACATTTTGTATTGTAAAAGAACTGTACTTTTAAATTTTATAAAAATATCTTTGACATTATATTAGATATTATAAATTTATATTATGGTTTTCGTGACATCGTTATTTCATTTCTATTAATGTTGGCTTTAACTTTGCTTCCATTAATGACCAAAGATGGCTCAATAATAAATAATAATTACATTTCTTTTGGTTAATAATTGCTCAAGAAGGATATTTTTTTTACTTTATTTTGTTTAAATTTTTTAATATAATAAATATAATATATACCTACCTGATGTTTTTCTATGCTTAGACCCCCTGATTAGTGCTCGCAGTCAATCCTCTAAATTCTATCTATTCTCTTCTCTTATTCTCTACAGGTAGTTAAAAATATGATAATTATTAATAATGTGTGTATTAAATGCTCATTCATTACCCAATTAGAAAATAAATTTTTAATAAAAATACTGGATTGAAATTTGCAATTATGGGCAATTGAATTACTAAGCATCAAATGATTAATTTAATAAATAAGTAATACAAAAGATTTAAACTAAAGTTAAGATTTATATACGATATATTATTAAATCAATTTAAGATATTTGTTCAGTTAAGTACAACTTTACGATAACATAATATTTTTAACCGCCTGTTAAAAATATAGAAGCAATATAGTAGTAAAACTATATTTCTCCTATAGAAATATTTAATTTTGTTTTGTCACTCCTAATTTCAGACGCGTGCTCTTTTCATTATATTTATAATTTTAATTAAATCGCGCCTGAAAGAGGATTTTCAATTATTACGCGTTAATAGTGTTCAACAACAGCAAATGAACAATTTTTCAAAGGCGTCATTTCCATACGTAACGCTTGATGTAAACTAAAAAAATAAATCAGCTACACGCTGTATCCCGCACACAACAGGGTAAACAGACGGAAGCTAGTGCTAAGACACTTCGTTCCCCACTTTCCGGTGAATTCAGGAGGCATTGCGTGTTGTGTGGCGGAACTCAACGCCGCGCTTTGCCTCTACACCGGAGCAAAGAATTAAAATGTATAGTGTATTTAAATAAATATTTTATTTTCCCGAGTGGGGATCGAACTCACAACCAATCGAGTTTACAGTCACACTTTGTGCCGCTGCGACGACTGGCCTCAACTCAAATATAAAATACGAAGAGAATTTTATATAATTGCTCGTCTTTCAATAAGCTTAATGTATATTGACCTAACAAAACGTTCTTTATTAATAATAATTAGTAGAACAAACATTATATCTCTTGAAGAAGCGCATAAATACTAATAGTCTTAATGAAGGCCAAAGTACGAGTACACGAGTACAAGAGTGAGGTTAATTAAAGAATGCTTTATATTTGCTCCATGAACGTGATCTTTATTCTTTACATAAGTAAGTATGCTACTGTATAATATTATCATTACATGTGTTTGTATCTATTAAGAAACGACATATGAGCTAAAGCCTAGTAGATATTTGGAGTCAACTTATTTTTCAACTAGTGGACCCGGACGCGGCTACGCCTGCTTCAACTATAAGAATATTTATTAAATATATTCATGAAATTATTTTCAATTCTCAATAGAATTAGTAAGAAAATATAAGCTCAAATAATCAAAAAGAATAATAAGTAGATACACATTATTAGAAAAAATTATCTGAGTTATTGAAATGAACTAACAAAAGGATTAAAAGTAACTAAAGGATAGGTATTCTTAATATTAGAAAAAGTACCTAAAGTTTTCCGTACGTGATATCGACTCTACGAAATAACTAAACATTTCTCTCTATTAAGTAGGATAATTTTAGCGGGCAATATCAAATAAAATAAGAAGAGAATCAAAGTGTATTTTAAATTAATTATAAACAACAAATAAAGTTCGAAAATGTATGAAGATTTATAAAACCGTCAACGTCATCTGCCCGTTCGCGTCGGTCATACTGTGCCGCCCGCTAGGTGGCTAGGTCATTTGGAATCAGTGACATCTCCTTAATTATTTATTAGAATGTTATCCAGTAAACTATAATTTCAATCTAGATAAAATGCTAAAAGTGACTATTATATTTATTTTCATAAGGATGAATATAAAAACGTCGCAGTAGCGGTCGCGTAGCAACGACGGGTGTTATTAACATGGCAGAATAAATTGCATGTCAAATTAGAATGTACTTTAAAATATATTAGTATATATGTGTAATGTAATGTTATATAGCCTATAGCACTTCTGAAGAATGCAGCTTTCATACAAAACAAAAACAATGAAAATCGGACCAGTAGATCCAGAGATCTTAGCGTTCAAACAAACAAACAAACAAACAAACAAACAAACAAACAAACAAACAAACAAACAAACTCTTCCGCTTTATTATATTAGTATAGATTCACATAAATTGTTATCTAAGTATATATATAAACTCGAAAGGTCACTCACTCATCACGAAATCTCAGAAACTACAAGTGCTAGGAATCTCAAATTTTGCATAGGAGTTATTTATAGGACGTAGGTACTCATGGAGACAGAAATTAATAATAACGTAGTTCACGCAGGCGAAGCCGCGGGCGGGCCGCTAGTAATATATATTCTTAAAATAGAAATGTGAAGCAGTAATTTCCAATTTAATTTATTATCTGTAAAAAATATCCAATATTAATTGTGTTTTATTATCTTCGAAGCAATATTCAGATCAAGGTATCATTAAATGATTTCCTTTGTTCATTGTAGTAAATTGCTTAGCTTACAAAGAACAATTGCTTAGCTGCTACTTTAAAAATTACCTTCAGGCTCATATTCATCTGAGATTTTTTACAAAAGAACCAGTTGATCAAAACAAAAACACGAAGACAGAACCTTGTGTCTTAACCACTAGATACTTACTCTCTGCCTTCTCTGCTGTATGCGGAATATAGAGTGAGGTTAAAGAAATATACAAAATGTCTTAAAAACTACCAAGTAAAACCAGAGACTATTAATTCGGAAACTAAAGACATATTAAAGGCAAAAAAGGTAGACCTATGTAGAGAATCCATTGGGGAGATATCGGATACTCTTGACTTTCTTGACTTAGCATAATAAGCACGTTTAAATTTAATTTATTTTTGTTATAATCGTCCTCTCTGTTTGTGGACAAATTGCTTCGATGACTCTTACTCGTAATGGTAATGTAAAAGAAGTGGAAATTATGGTTTACAGCAATATACATTGTATATATATTTTATTGAAAAGAAGAAACTTAATAGCCTGTTAAGTCTACGATGGACCCTGTATCCGCACGGTCCAAACGCCTGTAATACAAGTTATTTATTGTGGAATATATTTATTTAAAAGATAATTTTCCACTTTATAAATTAATCAAAACATTCCACACTTAGGAAAGAAAAATACTTATTAAGAAAACGTATAAAAATAACTATTATAAAAATATATTTTTTAATACGTTTTCTTAATAATTATTAATCAAAGCATATTTTTATAAGAAGATATTGTGATAAAGTCCATATAATATTTTCTTTTTTATTTATTCCTAACAGGGAAGGCAGAAATAACGGAGTGCCAAACACTCTGTTTCTGCATACGTCTTTCACCTCGTCCACCGTCATCAACACATGCATGCCCTGCGAGAATGATCCTTCTATATAAGAAAATTCCTTATATAAGAAAAAAATATTTTTCTTATGTCCTTTTTCTACTTCCTTCTATTTTACATAAGATATAGATAGATATATTTAAACCCCTTTTGTGGCGCAGAGGGTTGCGGGTGAGATTCCCTAGCGGGTAATGATTATTGTAATTATATAAAATATGATAAGAAAAATCACGGTATTAAAACAAAACAAAATCGTCATAATAAATACATACATTACAAGAGAATAAAAAATATAGTTAAAAGAATCATAGTTTGTTAAACGTTAAAAAACCTTACGTATTACAAAATAACATACAGTACGGTCAACGAGTCGTGGTCACCCTGAAGTTAGTTAGTAAATGCATTTGATTTTATGATTTCTCTTACATTTCATTATTTTCCTATCGAGTGAACATTGCGCAAAAGGTCAGAAAATCTAACTTCAGGACGACCACAACTTCTTAATGGTACTGTTGTCTGTTGTCCTCAGTTCCTTACTAAGAAGTAGGTAAAGCGCGTGAATGGTAGTGTTTATAGTGGTGGGACAGTCTCCGTTAAGCAGAATACGCGGTCAACCGGCTATCAGTCGCGCGCGAGCTTCTTCGTGCTCTATCCGTTACCAATTTTTATTTTTATCTATATAAATATATGCATTGACGCGAGATTACGCGATTATTTTAATCATAATTAATACTTAAAAATTAAAAATAATAAATAAAATCAAACACTTACTGTGTATCGAGTAACGGTAGTGACGTGAGATCATATAGTGAAATCTGTGCCAAATTGCCTCATAAGAAAAAATTGCGGTGAAGGGTCTCTATCATAATATTGCTTCAGAAGTGTTTGAAGCTGGATTTTGTTTCTAATGACACTAGCATCTCGTTGAGAAATACATATATAGATAGATATTTTATTTTATAAAGACTTGGGATTAGTCGAATTGCTAAAAAAAATGGCATTACAATTTGAACCCGATGGAACTCCGTTTGTTATGTGGGCAGAACATAAGATTAAATTGGAAACATCACCAATAACTGAGGATTTTTACGTAGAAAAGGCAAAAATAGAGTTAAGGGAGACTCCGGAGACAATACAAAACAGTCTTGAAGAATTAAAGCAACTCCTTAAACGTAAGTTATATTTTAATAAATACATTTTGTGGAATTTTATTTTTTAATGTTTAGCGTTTTGCTAAAGAAACGACTATATAAGAAAAATGTTGATAATAAAAAATAATAACCATAAATTATTGTTAGCAAAAAGTTATACATCCTCGATGAATTAATATTTTTATTTATTAAATTGAGATAAATATTTAAATAACCACATAAAAACCTAAAAAGGTGATCAGAGTTGGACATAATTTGCATAAAAACGTTTAAATTCTGTTGATATTATAATTATGTATTTGTCGTACCTAAACATGTTGCTGGTTTCTTAAGTATCAAAAATGAAAATACGCAAATAATATTATCTTTCTTTTAAATTACTTAGAAGAGTAGTTTAATTTTTTTTTCAAAACTTCAAAAAAAGAAAAACAAAACAATTATTTGAGCGTTTTTTAGACTTATTATATGTAATCGAAAAGTAGCCTTGCTAGTAATTAATGGCAATAAATAAACGAAGTTTGCTATTTTTCACTTTCGATACACCTAGGGATCATCCATGTGTTTTATTTAACATGCTCAAAAGCTATCCTTTCACTATCTGTAGATACGAGTTTGAGTTGCACCACCAGTCGAAGTTGTTTCTAATACAGCCACCAACCTACTTTAGAAGTTAAGAAATATAATTTTGAAACCCAATGTTAGATGAGTTACGAGTTTTTATTTAAATTGGTTATATAGGAGGTCATTGATGAAATATATTATCTTTCTATAATATGGGATGGTGGCTTTCATACATTGCTAGTACTAAAAAAAATCTTTAAATTATCTTTATTACATGAAATTTTAAAAAAAGCTCATACAAGATAGAGTTATAAATATTACCAATATACAAAAATAGTGTACGTGGGTCTGCTCTACGTCTGTCAGTTTTATTTGTTTCTTTTTTTATTTCGAACAGATTTGTTAGATACACGATGCGTTTTACGCCTTGTCTAGAGAAGCTACTGTAGCTTCTGAGCTTCTTCTAATGGGACCAAGCTCTAGGGTGGAGGGTCCATACCTGCTGGTCCATAAGTCCGACATAACCCGTTCGAGTCTCCCCACTCGGGTGGAGTACTAGTGCCTAGGGATCCTGATGATATAAAGAAATGTTAGACTTTTATTATTTAACTGTATTTCTATTATAGTAATTTTGGCTATAATCATTACCATTATCTATACTATATCGGGCATATTATACTCAACGCCGCCTTTTGCCTCGACACCAAAGCGAAGAAATGAAAATATAAAACTAAATAAATATTAAACCCATGTAGGTATGTAGTATATGTATTTATTCTTAAAAAAACGAAGCATGACTTGCTCTAATTATTCAAATTTTTGTCAACCTGTTCTTATTAACAAAAAAGTGCGTTGACTATTTATTAATAATTTATAATATAATATGTAGGTATATAAAAAAGTTATTGATGATGAAATAAAAAAGTATTTTTTTCTCTGTACGTCTATTATACAATAAGTTTATAATTTTCTGTTTGTATATAACAACCTTCGATCAATTATCCATATTTTTTTTGAATTTTAGAAACGTATAACAATTTGAAAGCAGCGTACCTTTTGGAAAGCGTCCAAGACTCCAAGACTACTAAGCCATACGCTATCACCAAGTTACATCGTAATTCTTATACGTTTGTTACAACTTATTTATATCACCAAGAGAAGCGGGTCCAAATCCCGTTACATACATTTTTTTAATAACTTTTTTAAAAAGTATTTTTCTTTTCGAATGTGTGGTATTCCACTTAAATTTTAAAATACTTATAAACTTATCCATAGTCGATCGAAGTTAGTTACGCTGGTATATAATGCTAAAATTTCCCTAATAATTATAAATCATCGAGTAAGAGTACCTTGTAAGTCACAAGGACGTTTGAATGCATTTTGAATATCAATTTGTAGTAGTATAGTTATGTGCTATAATCGTACCTATATTTTATACTTAACTGTATAATTTTATCCTTAGTCAGTGCGGCAATTGAACTGTATAAATATTAACAAAATAATAAATTAATTTAATATTTTTATTTTTGCAGGAGAAACAAATCTTGTCATACCCATAGAAGACGATAATTTTCTATTAAAATTTCTCAGACCCTCGAAATTTTACCCGGAGAGTGCATTTAAAAAAGTAAGTTACAGTTATAATTATGTAAAAAAAACTCAATTTTATTGATGAAAATAATTTATAAACAACAAAAACGAATATTGGTACGAACACTTTTCCTCTATTCTAACAATATAATCTAAGGATTTTTTTTCATAGTCAGTACATAGGTAATACAGCTATAGTATAGAATACACAAAAATATATAACACTAATAATATATAAAGTTAGGAAACTTTTCATAAAAATGTGACTGTGATGTTAATGCATTTATAAAGTTTACTGTTTTAATTAGCAAGTTTATTACATGGTAATTAAAACAGATATAAGTATTTTAAGATAAGGTTGCTAAATTTTAACAACATCTGTTACTTAATAATAAGGCAACTTAAACATTATTAAAAAAGTAATAAGTCACGCTGTATCCTTCACACATTATGGTATGACAGAGGGAACCTAGTGTTAAGATACTTCGTTCCCCACTTCCCGCCGAATTCTGGAGGTATTGCGTGTTGAGTGGCGCAATTCAACTCCGCGCTACATCTAAACAACAGAGCAAAGACATAGAAATATAAATTTAAATAAGTATTTCATTTCCACGAGTAGGGATCGAATCCACAACCAGTCGCGTTTACACGCTTGGTGCCCCTGCGTCACACATGGCCTCACTTAATTACTTAAACGTTATGGAATTAACTAAACATTAAATGTTGTATATTATTCAATCCTGATGGCTCGCGAAGAACTAATTTTGCAACTTCATGACTTTCTCTTATAAAGGTTTTGATGTTTTTTTGTTTCAATTTTCAGATCCAAGCCTATTACAAATTTAGGTTGTCACACCTTGATTACTGCAGGGATCTATTTCCTAGTAACATTCACTCGGCATTCGACCATTCCATCATTTCCATACTTTCGCCGAGGGATCAACATGGACGACGCATTATGTTTGTGGAATCTGGTGGTAAATTGTTCTTTAATCTTACCTCATCCTTAGAAATAATTAAATAATTGTAGAATAATTTTTTTTGGATTGTTTTTAATATTCTATATTCCATTAAAAGCACATTTCATATTATTTTAAATTTTGACGGCCTCTACGACGGATTAACCAAGCAATTATATACCAAGGCTACCGGAAGTCTTTTGCCTTGTTTTACCTGAGTATCTATTTAATTATAATTGAGTAGGTAATCAGATACAATTAGTTTTTTATTAGTTAGAAATAGTCTGCTCATCTCATTTAATACCATAATATTTTATTTCTATATTTACTGTTTATCTTAGAGTTAAGCGGTTAATACACGTTTAACATTATTGCACAACCACTTGTGTATAGTAAAGTTAAAAGTGTATTTCTGAAATTAAAAAAAAATATGTATTATGTAATCTGTACAATGTAAATCTACAATAATGTAAAGAGTGTATAAGCCGCGTTAACCTTTTAACTAAATATATATGAAAAATATTGAGTTGTTAACTTCGCTATATCGTTATTCTTATTTTACAAAGTGTTAGAACATGATAAGTATATATGTAGTATATATGTAAATATAATAATATAAAATATATATATAAATAATTTGGAGCAGAAAGGTTTCTTTATTCAATTTCATTTTTTTTTTCACTTTTTTTACACCCGTACAACACCAATATTGAAAACTTTTTTTTACTAGATTACGTATTATATATAGATCATAACATAATTTCGAGATTTGAAATAAATATTAAGACTACGTCATGTAGTTTTACCAAGCGCAGAGCAGATCGTCGTTAAAATCCTTGGATAAAGCCAAAACATGTGAAATGCTGATGCTAATGAATGATAATGAATAATACCGAAATTTTGTAACATCTGAAAGACATATATCATATTTTTTAAAGAAATATACAAATAAATTTCTGTAATATAATTTGTATTATAACATTTTAGAGCGTTGGGTTCCGCGCGATGTGCCTTTGCGCGAAGTATTCCGCGGTGTACAACTCGGCTTAGAGGCCGCTATGGTAGAGCCGCGCACGCAAGTTTGCGGTGTTTCCGTTATATTAGACATGAAGGGGCTATCTTTTTCACATATCATGCAGTTCACGCCTTCATTTGCAAAGATGGTTGTAGATTGGATACAGGTTAGTATTTTATGTACATATATAATTATGCGACTGCGACGGAGCTCAAAAGATGGGTTGTGTTTTTAGTGCGTACGTGTGTGTATATTTGTATGGCCGTTTCCGTTTGTTACTTTATAACTGCTAAACTAGTAAGCAAATTTTGATAACCGATACGTTCTTGATATTCTCTTGTTTGCGCGAGTATTGTTGAATACATTAATTTAAATTGTAGTGTTTTTAGTTTTGTTATAAATCACTTGTAATAGTACTTAATAGACTGGAGTTGGGTACTACTTAGTAGTAGTCTAGAGTTAGATATTCATCAAAGAGGGCTATTTCTAAGTCAAAATTATTTAAAGGAAAATAAGCCATAGTTTCAAATCTTGTATTTGGAAAATACTTGATACGACACTATAAAAAATAAATCACCTTCACGCTGTATCTCGCATACAGCAGGCTAGGTTTCCGCCGAATTTTTCAAGGCATTACGTGTTGAGTGGCGGGCTTTTGCCTTAGTGCCAAAGCGAAGAAATGAAAATATTAATAAATAAAATAATAATTCATGCCCTCGGGTGGAGATCGAACCCACAACCATGCCAGGACGGCCTCATCATACTTTATAGATTTACTTAAATTGATAGAAATGTGATGTTAGCAAGAAATATAATTGCTCATGTTATTGAATTAAAAAATGTCTAGGTGGTAAAAAAATTATCATAAAGAAACAAAAATGTCGAATCGGTAAATAAAAAAACAGGTAATTACACTGGTGTTAGTATAAAGACCACTTTTTGTTGACTATTTCATAAAAACAATATAGCGTTAACCATACACAATATAAAATAAATAGCGTTTAAAAAAAACTTTTATACTAACTTTTTTCTTCAACGCTAAGATTATATAGAAGATATTAACTTAAAATTATAATACAGTAGAATCCGGTTATATATGGACCGTTTATTTTGAAAGTGGTGTAAGTCCATTTTTGAGAAAAATGAGCTATCACGTAATTCATGCTTAATTTAATGTAATTTTTTTATATATAACTAGTCCGTGTTTAATTTCTCAAAAAAAAACCATGTTTTGAACGACTTAAAATCGGTCGGTAAATGAAATTGCATAATCATCGACATACTAACCTTTAATTTTCTCGAAACAAAAGAAAATGGACTTACCACTCTCAAAATAAACGGTCCAAATATAACAGCCGTTAACTCCATTCATTTCGTTTTTTTTAAATATGTCATCGCTTGTCGTTATAATCGCACAATTTAGTGTCGATATTATATCTAACCACACATATGGCTATAATATTTTAAGTAAATTTAATAATATTTAATAATATTTTAAGTAAATATTTTAGTAAATTTATTTCATTTAAGTTTAGTTAAATTACTTTCAAATTAAATCTATCTATTTTACCTACAGGATTGTATACCGATTCGTTTGAAAGCAGTACACATTATAAATCAACCCTACCTCTTCAACATGCTGTTTGCTATATTCAAACCGTTTATGCGAGAGAAGCTCAGATCACGCATTTTCTTCCATGGTTCTGATAAGAAATCTCTATTGAAGCACATAAATGCTGAAGCTCTGATGAAGAGAGCTGGAGGTATCCTACCCGATGGCGAAATATCTGGTGACGTTTTGTGGAAAATGCTGCACCATTACGAAGACAGTTTTAGGAGTAAGAAGCTGTATATTTTTAAATTTTGGTAAAGCTTACTTTATTGAAAAAAAAATAAATATATATATATAAAAATATTTAAATTGACATATTGTTTAGTATTATTTAAATGGTATAAAGCATGGTATTATTCCACAAATTTTATTCTATCCGTTAATATTTTTCTTAAATTTTAAGAACAAAATATTTTTTGAAGTTTTATTTACATATTTTTAATTTTCAGGAGCTGATTCATTTGGTTACATAACAAATAATAACAAATGACATTGACGAAAATCAGAAGGAATATAATATAAGGTAGCAGTTATATTTATTGGTGTAAGCATAAATAAAAAAAATATAATTATATTTATAATAAATAAGTATTCTATGAGATACTCCTTTTTACCATACATAATGCGCACATAGGCACGAACATACTCGTAGATCTAAGATCACACACTCTCGATATACATTTCTCTATTAGACCATTTTTTAAAAATAAAACAAGTTAAAAATCGTAGTTTGATTAAATAGTTTTACGAAATTGTAATTATGTATTGTATTTTTTATTTTGTCCTACCTATTTAAGTGATTAAGAAACTTAATAACGTCTGTTTTGTCTGCTTTAATTTCAGAATTCGGTTGGATACGGCAAGCCAAGATAAATATTTTTTTACAAAAGAAAAGTAATTTTACAATTCCCAATATGCTCTAGTTTACATTTTTTTATGTACATATATAATGTGACATGCAGGATATTTAAACAACTTAATTTACGAATCAAAATCTTTACTTTATACTCTGTATACATAAATTGTAAAAAGTAAATTAATTTACTTATTCACTAATGTTATGCCTAATTATGTAAGTATAATGTAAAGAAATCTTACAAAAAATATAAAAAATCTGTGATTTAGTTTTATATTTTCAACTTGGGCAAGAGGTATATAAGATAATAGCAATTATTTTATTGATAATAAATTTTACAAAATTATAAGGTTTATTATTTCTTAAGATATTTTACACTTTATTTAAAATATTTAAGATTACGATATTTTTATAAAATATAAATTTTAATAAAAAGTATTTTAAAACAAAATAAAAATACACAAAAATTATAACACAGCACTACACAAGTTCTAGGTACAACTATGAATATGACAACAACTACTTTCAGTTAACGGAAACCGATAATATTCAAGATTCGCTCCAAACATAAATATTTTATATATTTCATTATAATGTAATTCTTACAAGTAAGAATTACATTATAATGAAATATATAAAATATTTATGTTTAATAATAATAAATTTATAAAATATTTATGTTCTTACAAGTAAGAATTACATTATAATGAAATAATATCTATGGAGAAGTTTAGTATGTTATAAGTGTTGTTTTTGTTTCTTGATTTGTGCGGATATACTTTACTTGAATAATGAACTAAATTGGCAAGAATTTATCATAAAATCCATGTACACAGAAAAATACCTATATTTGTCAAAATGCCAAATTTTCACCAAATATACTAGGCTGTATACATGGAGTAGGTACCTCGTGGCTAAAAGCATTTTTTTTTTTGTGAATTATATTTAAATATTATTTGTTTTCACTATAGCCATTGGTGTTTACCTACTTGTTTCTATTAAGATTAACACAAGTGCAAGTGAGCTTGTTTATATCAAAGAAAAATGAATCAATTCTTATATACATATACCGAATGTAGTAAGTATTTAAGATATCACAGCCCATGTCTGGCGATATACGAATATATATATTAGAAAAATATATATAGAAAGAAAGCTTTTTGGTTTCATTTGGAAATAGATTTCACGAACATCGCTCTCTAGAATGTTGGCGTGCACCGGTTAAGAGATTTATGTGAATACTAATAATATTATCTAATAAATATCATTTACTAATACTTTAGTATTAGTTTATATTTTTTTAAATTTAATAATATATAATTACAATTTAAAATATTATCTTACGCACCTGTAAATAGGTCAAATAATCTATATATATAAAAGGACTTGTCCTCACTGACTGAGGTAAGACGCACGCACAGCCGTAACCGCTGTGCGTAGAAACGTGGAATTTGGACAAAAGTTTACTTTCATAATCTGGACATCCACTAAGAAGGGATTTTGAAAAATTTTAACCCTAAAGGGGTGAAATAGGGGTTCAAAGTTTGTATGGAAAAAAAATTAAATCGGCACCGATTTATATAAAATTTGAAATTTAGATTTTTAAAAGTATTTCATTGAACACGTGTTTCATCGTTTTCTAGAATTCTCCCATTAAGGCTGCAAATAAGGGGTTGAAAGTTTGTATAGGTTTTTTTTAAATCGTCTCTAATATTTATAAAATTTGAAATTCAGACTCTTAAACGTATATAATTAAACACATGTTTCATGGTTTTCTAGAATTCACCCTTTAAGGGTGCAAATAAGGGATTGAAAGTTTGTATGGGAAAATTCTTAAATCGCCACCGATTTTTATAAAATTTGATATTTAGACTCTTAAAAATATTTCATTGAACACATGTTTTGTGGTTTATTAGAATTCACCCCTAATTACGCAAGCGAAGCTGCGCGCGTCCGCTAGTCTAAAATATAGCGATAAAGATTATGCACAGATTGCATATCAAAATATAAACCCTTGATTAGCTTAAAATTAGTGATGCATCTTAATATCTTACAGTAGAATATCACATTTCCTTTTTAAAAATACTATTAAATAATATTACTTAAATAATTATCTTCTTATATCCATACTTATTGATTTCTGAAACAAAATAGAAATAATATGAAAATTTTAATATTTTTCTATATGATAGTTTTTAAATGAAAAAAGCAAAAATTATACAAAAATCTATGATGAAAAAATTAGAGGCCAGTCGTGGCGCAGCGTAGTAGGTATTAATTTCGTAACGGCGTTAAACGTATTACAGTCTGCATAAACATCGTGAAAAAAAAAATCCTACGTCTAAACTGTTGACGTATCTTATTTATTTCTTTTAGGTATGAGTTTGAAATATTTTTCCCTGTATGTTGCTTCCGTTAAAGGAGCGTAGACGTTTCTATACTGTATACTCCACGTATATGAATTAATTTTGTATTTAGTTTAATCTTAATTACTCTATGTACAGATTTTATACATTTTACACATAACAACTTATTTTATTTTATACATACCATTAAATTCCATATCGCATATTAAAAGTAATTCCAGCCACTGCGGTCCGCTGACGTTGGGTATGCACAGGGTGCCTCCGTAGCAGTCGGGTAAGCATTTTGGGCTAATGTATTTGTATAGCATATCTCTGTCACTACCCATAAATACGATGCGAGAACGAAGCTTTTCTTTCAGCAATGGCTTGAAGAGTTGGAACACCATGTTGAATATGTATGGTTGATTAATGATGTACAGTCCTTTGATTCTGAGCGGGATGCTTTCCTGGAAATTATAAACTTAATGTCATTAGATTGCCATTATTATAATATATCCTTAAAGTAATGTGGGTATTAAATGTGTATTATTACGATACTCTTTAATCTATACTAATATAATAAAGCGGAAGAGTTTGTTTGTTTGTTTGTTTGTTTGTTTGTTTGTTTGTTTGTTTGTTTGAACGCTAAGATCTCTGGATCTACGGTCCGATTTACATTGTTTTTGTTTTGTATGAAAGCTGCATTCTTCAGAAGTGCTATAGGCTATATAATATTACATTACACATATATACTAATATATTTTAAAGTACTTTCTAATTTGACATGCAATTTATTCTGCCATGTTAGTAACAACCGTCGTCGCTACGCGACCGCGTTCGTTACCGCGTCATTTTGATATTCATCCTTATGAAAATAAATATAATAGTCACTTTTAGCATTTCATCTGGATTGAAATTATATTTTTATAGAAATTATATTCTTATATTTCAAGCAGGCGTAGCCGCGTCCGGGTCCGCTAGTTGCTAATAAAGATATACTTAGAAATGTAAATCATACATCTATTTCCCTATGCATTTATATATTAGAACAAAGATTGGGTCCAGCCTTTTTCCAAGATATTCTCGGGTATGTGACATAAACTTAATTTTTATAATTAGACATTAATTAAAATAAGAACTGATTAATATCAAAACTAATATAATACCTGGAGCCAGTCAACGATTCTTTTAGCGAACTGGGGAGTGAACTGCCATACTTGCTGCATGGAGAGCCCATCCATGTCGAATATGACGACGGCGCCGCATATCTGAGTTTCGGGCTCAAGCATAGCCGCCTCCAAAAACAACACGCATCCTTTGAACACCTCATCCAAAGAGCACTTGTGGTGGTTCCATTTTTCTGAAATCATTGCAGTTGCATTTTAGCACAAAAAAACAGTTACTTTGTGTTAAATATTACTAAAATTAAAATCTATACGTTGCATCTAACATAGATACATAAATTTAAAAGCAATTATCAAGATTAATTTTATCAATAATAATTACTCTGTTGCTACAGCGACATAAAGACATATAAGTTAAATAGGACAGACAGACGTATATTCAATACATTATAATGATATCGTAATTTGCAAGATAGTCATTGTGTGAGCATATACATAGTTAACACTTACACTGTCATATTTAATTACCAGTACGCTACATCGCTACGTGATGAAAATAAAATCAGTGTAATTGACTCCGGCGTGGATTGGCACATTATGTATTACTAAACACTTAATTATGTTTCATTCATCTAAAAGTCATTAAAGATTTAGTTTAAAGATTTTTATTTTTAAAACAAAATAAAAAGACTGGCAATACGTATCACACGTATTGTTAATTAAATATTTATTTTAAGTAGTAGGGACTTATATATCTAGTAGGGATATATCTAGTCAGTAAGTAATTAAATAATAATGAATAGTATATTTTTCTGATTATAAAGTTAGCAAAATTTATTGTAAAATATAACCTTAATTTTACTTACTGCCTAATTCAAGAACTAGCACTCTCCTGCCGTGCTGGTCGCGGTTAGGTAGAACTCGAAGAACGTTCTGGTTAAAGATATTCTGTTCTTTACTTGGAGTGAGTCCTTCGTAGTGCTTGTGATGTTTGACTTTAAAAGCATAGTATCTCTTTATCTGAAATGGAAATAGAAAATTTCGATATTACGTTAGTATCGTAAAAGTAAACATAATTATATCTTCTATATAAAAAATATTTTTCAAAAAAAAATATGTCTCAAGTAGTCTTTTTAAGACACTAATTTATGCATGTTAAATATAGTACATTTTGTTTTATACACTACGAAACAAATAAAATAAAATGTAAAACACTCTTAGAACCTGCCGTGCTAACTATCTCAAATAATATTTGAAAGTCAACTTTTCTTTTAGGTTATTTGGATTATTTTTCAAAATAAAACTTACCAAATCGTATGCACTTTCAGGATAGAATTTACAAGGCCGTAAGAATCTAATCATCCAAGCGTCGCTATCTAAAGGCACCAATAATTCCTTGTCCGCTGAAAAAAAAGTAAAAAAGTATATCAAACTTTGACCCTAGAGGCCAGTCATGGAGCACGTGGATAAGTGTGTGACTGTAAGAGAGTGAAGTAATAGGTTGTGGGTTCGATCCCCACTCGAAGGAATAAAATATTTATTTAAATATATTCATTTCTTCGCTCTGGTGTCGAGGCAAAGCGCGGCATTGAGTTCCACCATTCAACACGCAATGCCTCCGAAATTCAGTGGAACGTGGGGAACAGAGTGTTAAGTTTCCTATGCCTATCCTGCTGTGTGCGGGATACAGCGTGAAGTATTGAATTTTAAGTTTAAGTTTGACACTAAGCGATAATTATATAGATAGAATATGTTCACACTGCCTTTCAAAAGAGCCTTAATGTTAAGATAAAAGAGAATATTGAAGTAAAGAGATTGTCCAAGGATGTAAAAAAAAAACTAAGCAAAGTTTTTATCGTCTTGTTGGTTTAACATAGTGTGCAAACATTGACAAGCGTTAAAAATATGTAGCTTATGCATATTAATATATTTCATATTTATCTTGTAGAATATAGAAAATAATAATGAAAAATCAGCTTCACGCTGTATTCTGTTGTGTGCGTTATAGGTAGGCAGAGAGAATGTAGGGAATCACTCCGTTCTCCATTTTCCGCCGAATTCTGGAGGCATTGCATGTTAAGACACGAGAGCGAAGAAATTAAAATATTAAATGTTTCTAATGTGATCATAATAATCCTCGTGTGGGACTGACTAAATTAGAAATGAATAAATTTAAAAGAAAAAAAGGAAAATTATTAAATTCAAACTTTAAATTGCTTTACTGGATTCTTTTTGTTTAACTTTATAACGCAGTTAGTTACACGTAAAGAAATCCTAAAGGAGTTGAAAGCAAAGAACTTTTAAATGACCAGACATTTTAAAAAAGATCGTTAAAGTTTTATTCTGTGCATCTGTAAAAATCTGTGCAGCTTTAAACTACCAAGTTTTACCATTGTTCCCAAATTTGACGATAAATTTAGTATTTGTTATATCGAAATAAATGTATAATTAGTTAAGTAGAGGTTAAAAGGTCTAAGATCGCACACAAATTTAGATACTTATTGTTTCTTGTCATCTCTGAGAATGGTTATGTAAATATATATCCATTGTATGTGACCTTTGATATTCTATTCTTTACTGTAACTTCCCCCGCATTAAGTGATAATTACCTACATGAAACAATTTTTTTTTCTTATATTTTCATCACATAGTTGCAGAGAGAAAAAAATATTGACTGAGACCTATAACAATTTTAAACAATGAATACCTTCTAAAAGTCTTCTTAGTTCCTCTACAGCTGGCTTCACAATTTCTGGAGTCTCACGTAATTCACGTCTAGCGATATCTGTGACGGATTCTCTAGGTTCTTCTAACTCAAACTGCAGTAGGAAGTCACCCAACTGCACGCCAGGTAGCGTACTTACTTCTGATAGCATATGCTGCGATACTGAAAATAAAGGTAAATAAACTATTAAGGTGTCTGTTATAATTAATTATAACAAAATCTTTTATACTTTGAAGTGACGAGAATACATTTTATTCTCATAGCTGTTACATTTATTTTCAATAGTATTTTATATGTAACTAGCGACCCTCTTGCGGCTTCGCCCGCTTTTATTACTGGATTATTCATATAATGTATGTTTGCAAAGCAGTTAAGATAATGTGAAAATTAATTAAACATTTTTGTAGTTTCAATAAGGATTTTCCAATTGTTTTACACAGCAAGGATTTTTTAGTAGGTACCGTAATTTTAAATCTATGCTACTAATCTTTTCAAGTACTTATTGAAATATATTTAAATCACTATTTTTAGATAGTTAAATGACTATTTTTAAACGGAAGAAATTATAAACAAAAACCTACCTACTAATAACTACCATAAAAAATATGAAACCAAATATATCGCGCTGAAATAATACATGCAACTCGAATTATCCAATACGTGCAAACGCATCTAAATCTTCGTTGCTATAAAGGCAGGCGGGTTTTTTTTCGAGCTTGTGGTTAATGCTGAAAGGGGTATTCTGTCCCTGATGAAAAGCAAGCACTACGTGGCTGCCTGTGAGGAAAATTAAATAGAATGCATCGGCCGGGAATCGAACTCGGGCCGCCCGCGTGGCAGGCGAGCATTCTACCACTGAACCACCGATGCGTGTAAGGCAGGCGGACGCGGCGGACGCGCGGGGCGCGTTTCGCAGCAAGGATTTTTTGATATTGTAACAACTTCTAAAGTACTTATTAAAATGAAATACAGTTAAAGACAGTTTTGATCTACATTAAATGGATTGGGGAAGGCCTATGTCCAGCAGTGGACAATCGATGGCTGTTGATGGTGATGAATATTTTTGTGTTGGATAGTCCATTTAATGAATAAGATTTATTACAATATCAAATAGGTTATATTACATCATATTAATTGATTCACTGTACTGGCTGGAGTAACCTCGAACAATTAGAATGTGTCATATGTTAAAGACAACTCTCAGTTATTTACATTTGGTCACGGATGTGAAGCCGCAGGTAAAAATTTACGTTACATAAACGCATGTACGAATAAGGAAATAGGACAGTTCCTATTATAGGCAGATTATCACGATTTTTAGGTAAAATGATACTATAGAGAAATGTCGAATGAAAATGTAAAAACGTAAAAATAAAGGTTGCATATCTAGGTAATATCCAATATGTATACCATTAGTTTGTTAGCCTTATACATAATTAGATTATTATCATATTTTATTAAGAGGAAATAAAATTTATTGTATTTCTAATAATTTACTTATTTAGCTTAATGAGAAACATCGAGATAAAAATATAGTCAATTTCATATTTTACATCATATTTCAAACTCTAAAGTAAATTTACATTTATTCTTGTGTAGGTTTTTATGAATGAATGTAATGTAATGTAATGCAGGATAGCTGCCAGCAAATGTAATATATTGTACCATTGATTTTGAAAAGAGCAACTGTTGAGTTTCTTGCCAGCTCTTCTCAGCAGAACTGCCTTCCGAACCGGTGGTAGCATTTTATTCATATGTTCTTTCGAGGATCAAAAGTGCTTGTAATAATTGCCTATTTGAATAAAGAATATTTTGAATTTGAATTTGAATTTTGAATTTGAACATGTTAATCTTTAGCTCTATATGGTTTCAACGTGGGTGACACGAATTTATAAATAAGTAAAATAAATATATGAAATAGAAGTTAATTTCTAGTAATATTTTCCCTTATTTTATTATCTATTCATACGGATTACTGAAATTAAAAGTTTAACTTGTACTCAAAGGAATAATTATATTTGCGATAAAGGTATACAAAAAAATAGGATTCACATTAAATATAAGAGAATGAAGGTACTAAGTATTGAAAAAAGCTTTCTGCTTTAGATATACATACATATTTCAAAACTACGAAAATAGGTTAACTTAAAAACTTTAAAAACAAAAAAAAATTGCTTACAAAATATTGCTTTTATAATAGCTATCCAGAATTAAATACGTCTGATAATGGTCAAATTTTACAATTTGATTGACCCAATATAGTTTCACCTTTAATATCAATAACAGGCTATTGAATCTTGTTTTATTCGATTCTTGTTCTGTTTCGTGCAGTGTAAGGTTGAGAGGATGAGTGCTCTTCCGTTGTCACCAGAAAATAGTGATCATTCAGCTCTTCTAACAAATTTAGTAGCTGGCATCGTGGTATCGTTCACGAATGCTTGGAAGAACCTCAACGCGTTATACAAAATTAACTAGCTTTTCCCCAACACAAATAAAATAAATAAAAATTAATAAATGTTTAATAGGAAATGTTATATATTATTATATTTACAGTAATAATTAACTAAATCGCTTAAAATAATTATCACATAGGACATATTATTTATACTCGTGAATTGGTGATACTATCTATTTATTTTTATTTCAATGTAGAAAAGTATATTATGTAATCCGAAAAGAATGAAGTAGGACAAAGGATTACTAAGGCAATTTTTTTTCTTAACTTTAATTTATAAGCATAATAAATATTAATACCGAAATCTCCTAAATGCGTTAAATGAAAGTTTGATAAGCGTTTCTAATTTGACCAGCAGTTTCTAATCTCGTACATATCACTTTTAATGATTATTAATATTAGTAATTTTCTTTACTAAAATTACTAGTTAAAAATATTTTATATAATATTTTAGAGTAGTTTTATCTTTGGAAAATCTATATATAATCTATATTTTTAGTATTATATTTTTTAAGTAGTATTTGAAGCTACAATCACGTCAGGCTCCCGACGGCGATTAAGATAATTAAGCAATACTTTAAAAATTCTACTTCACTGAGCTTTTCAAGTTTTAACAGAAAAATGCATGATTCGTAATTTATTTTAACCTTTTTATATTTAATACGGAAATTGGTTGGCGTAAATGTAAATGCCATCTTATTCATTGATCCTTGACAATTAGGAAGTGTTTGTTTTTAATAAAATCTAAATCAACACACACTGAAACTTCGAAGGAAGATGCTTAATTTATTCTTTTAAGTATTCATTACTTATTAAACTACCTATTACATTATTTATTAGTCATATTATTTACATTGAGCAAGCAAAATTTTTAAGTTTTGATTATTAAGAAAACAGGCGTTTATAAGGCAATTATAGTATTCATATTTAATATGCGCACCAGCCTACAATTCTTTTTTTTATTGATCACCAGTCAACAACTAGTTGTAACCAAACCGCTTAAGCAAGTTTAGTGAATAATTAATTAATTTATAAATTATGGATCTAAAAATTTTATAAATTAATATTCATGATTTAAAATGGTTATAGCCTCTTAAATAAATATTGTGTATTATTACTCATTACGACGCCAACAATTTTAATAAAAATTGGCAATCAAAATGCTATTTGCTGTCATGTTATATGCCATAATATATATACCTAATCAATTTTTTTGTTACATTTACATATTACAATAATGTCTTAATAAATTTATGATTTTCTAAATTTATTATTTTTAAACTTTGAAATGCATTGGTACATTCCCTTACGTTTGATAATTTACCGTATTTATTAGTTGTCGTCATAGTGGCTGTTTGGTGAAAGAATGTATGATTGTGGGTTCGAATAATATTAAGAAAAATGTTTATATTTTCAATGTTTTATATGTCCTGCCTGATTTGGAAAGTTAACATATTGTTTTTAAATATGAACAAAAAATAAGTGAAAATAAAAATACTATATAAAGTAATACATTGCTAGCTTATTAAGTCTAGGCCATAATAAATAGTTAAATAAAAAACAAAAGGGATGATAATAATGCTATAATGAATGTTTGCAATAACTGACTACATATAACCATGTAAATATTACACTGAATATCAATATGCCGTATGTTCTAACATATCCATTTGCTATTGTTTGTACATTAATTTTCAATGATTAACAACTTTATATATATAGTTTTCTAGTTATCTATGAAAGAATAAGATAATTAATATTACGTCATACTATTTTAATAATTAGATAGATAGATAGATAGATAGATAGATAGATAGAAAAAACTTTATTGCACAAAACGCCATAGAGGACAATAAAGGTGAATCTTAAGATAAATTCAGAGCATTGAAAGGCGGACTTACTGCTGATAGCAATCTCTAACAAACAACCTTTGAAGAAAGAAATTAGTCTTAAGAGATACTGGCTAGTGCAAATTTAAAATAATTAATGAAATTCTTACATGTTTATCATTTAAAAACTGAATACTTAGAAAATATTAATCTTAATAATGACTAGGCAATTATAAATAACATAATGAATGGAAACCCACAAGAATGTTACTATGTGTTTCCCCATGTGAAACATAATATACTTTTTATTGCAATCACGAAAACAACCTTGTTGAATCATTTTTTTCTTGTTTTCAAAAATTGACATCAATATCTTTTATATTTACGAAATACACTTATTACCTTGAAATATTAATTAATATATTACCTATCTACTATTTTTCTTTAAAAATTAAACGAAATGATCCACAATAAAATTTATTGATTTATGAGTAAGTCTACAAGTCGGTAATATTTATATTTTTTAGTCGGGTAGAATAAACAAAATATGTTTAAAAATAGGAACAATACGAAACTGCATTGTGGCACTTTAAGAAATATAATGAAGTTTCTTGTACAAGTTTTTATTTGTAAACAGTTTAAATTGCTATATCGTATATTCAATTAATAAGGTCAAGTGCATGATCCAGTTAATATCACAATCTCATCTTACACGGAACTGATATCCACAGAAAACACTTTTGCACATACATATTTTATTCTTTTTAAAATAAATAATCCTTAAGAATTATTTTTTTGGGTAGGCAGAGAGAACCTAGTGTTAGACACTGCGTTCCCCATATTCCGCCGACGCCGCGCCAACGCCGCGCTTTGCCTCGACACCAGAGGGAAAAATTTAAAATATTAAATATATAATTTCCTCGAGTGGGGATCGAACCCACAACTAGTCATACACTGTAAAAGCGACTGGGCTACTCTTAAGAATTAATATAATAGAGAAATATCTATAATTATTTCCAATTTAAAATATTACTTACCTTTTCCCATTGTTCTAAGAAAACGATCACTAATAAATTATGAGTAATTTACTATTAAATGGTGATATACTATTTCGAAATGTTGGAATAGACTTGAGCAATGAAGGTACGGCGATGACCGCGCGTGTGACCAGACTGCACACTCGAACGAGCATCCGTGTTGATTTATACTGGTAATATCGGTAGGCCGCTAGGTGCTAGTACTCTTTAACATTTACACTCTTGAAATGTAGCGGCGTGCACAATAAACCTTTAGACTTTAGGTCTTTGAACTAAAGATAGTTATAGGATTTTTTAATTATTTTTTACTAAATACATATTTTTATCTAGATACCTACATAAATTTATTATATATATTAAGGTAGGAGCAACATTAGCTCAGAAATTCATTGTAAAATATTTATTGTCTTGTCTAACCATTATTTAGTTTTAGGAACATTGTGTATGCCATAATTTATTTATCTAATAATGATTCCTCATATAATGACGACTACTGGTGGACTATTTAGATGACTTCATATATTAAATTGAGTTCTGCGAATTATAGATGTTTGTACTTAGTTACAAAGTAAAATTTAAGTTAAAGACTTATATTAGCCTAATCATTAATTTCGTAAGCTCTATTAAGTCCATTCATTATTCAGCAATTAATAAAACCATTAATTCATTTAAAATTGTTTTTTTGTTTACGCTGACGGGCAAAATAACAATAACATTCTAAATATTATGTTAATGACCCATAAGATCAGTGGGCGAAACAATATGTTGCCAAATATTGTAACATAATTAAAGCAATTTTGGACTATGTTCACTGTTTTAATAGGCCCTTTAAAAATATTTAACTTATTTTCAATGCTTGTGTAAAGTTAAGTGATCTTAATATAAACTTTTTATTTAGGCTATTTTCAAAAATAAATAAGATTTTTATACACAATTTTAATTTTTTATTAAAGGGTCTAACAGAATAAGCAGAACCGGCAAGAGACTGAACAGAACTGAACTGAACCTGCTGCAGAACGGCTTCTAAGAAGTACCCCAGAGCTCGAGTCGAGACTTTCGTCACATTTCCTTTTCCTCAAAAATTCCAAATCCCTGAGAATAACCATCCTTTTATATCTCTATGTTCTACTATAAACGTGTAATACTTGTAAAATTTCCAATTCTATAGGAAAAAATATCCCTAAAATTATAATTTTAAATTAGACAAATGCTTTGAAATTCTGAATATTAGAAGCGAGAGGTATTACAGTGAAATATCTCTATAGTCTCGGTCTCGGTCTGTTTAGAATTATAGTCAATTCATTTCTACAATTTGCAACAACATTAGTAGAATTATTTCGAACATCTTTAGGTAGAGTGAGGAGATTGGGGAATAGGGGCGTCTTAATTTAAAGGATTGTTTTAAACTTACATTTATGTTGAAAGTCCTATAAGGGTTCTGTTTTATTTTTTTGATATATATTTGGTATAATTGTTTATATATTTGACATAATTTTTGAGTCCTAAAAATTCCTAATATGTTAAACAGTTATACATTCGTTATTACGTCATTTACCTTTGTAACAACATTTGTGTGTATTTACATACCTATCTATAGGTAGTTATATTTTGTTTAATAAACAGTTTTTATTTTGATCTTTAATATTGTTCTATAAAATTTTCTCTTTAGTGCATTTTCATTGTTATTTAGATATTATATGTATAAGCATGAATGATACAATTAATTAGATAAATATAAAAGAAATCGGCTCAAGCTGTATCCCACACACCGCAGGGTAGGCAGAGGGAACCTAGTGTTAAGACACTCCGTTTCCAACTCTCTACCGAAAGATTATTATTATATTATATTAATATTTTGTTACATTATCCTTATGGCTAGTGGTAAGACTTTTTTGAATGCGAAAAAGGGTGGTAGTAATATAGTAATATTCTTAAATTAATGAAAAACATCGCAGGGCATAAAATATTTCATATTATGATAATATCTCATTATCCTTAACGGTAAACGTAGCAACGTCGTCATGGTTATAAAATCGCAAGGTAGAAGGTAAAGGCTTTACCTGTTATCTTATGATGATGTTATAATGATGACTAGATTGAGATACCATCATTTATATCTCGTTAAGTAATAGCTTAGAAGAACTCCGCGGCTCCGCCGAATTCTAGAGGCCTTGCGTGTTATATGACGGTACTCAACGCTGCGTTTAAGTCTCGACAACAGAGCGAAGAATTTAAATGATTAAATATTTAATTACCTCAAATGAGAATCGAACTTACAGCCTGTCGCGGTTACAGTTACACGCTTATCCCTTACGCCAGGACTGAATGGGCTCAACAAAATAGAATCATAAATAATAAATTATTTATTGATGCTTTGGCTTCTGCATCATGATCTTTTGAAAGTAATTCAAGTATGTTTTAATTACGCCATCTATCGAGCCGAAAGAGTACTAAATTGTATTAATGTAATAGGCTTTATTTACTCGTAATTCAAGCGCTTCTTGCGTTGTTTGCTACTTATCGATAGAGGGAATCATTACTGCAAGCGATCACTAATGAATTTGTGGACTTTTCATTATTAATTCTAACTTGTTATGACTTAAAAGTTTATTCTATAAAAAGCAGATAAGAAGACAACTTTCAATTATTTAACCTATTTTTTATACTCTATAATATTCTAAAATAATTTCTACTCATTTATCATGTAATAATAAAAGTTAATTAACATTATATCAATAATTATATTAAATATACATATTATATACACATCGTAGAGGAGAAATACAGTGTAAATAACTAAAGACACTTTACGTCGGATTTTCGACAATGTCTGTTGGGCGATTGAACTTAACGCCGCGCTTTGTCTCGATTCCAGAGCTTAAATAATTTATTTCCGCAAATGGGAGTCGAACCCATAACGGTCGCGATTACACTTAGATGCTGCGCCGATGCACCATGATAGCCTCGGTTCACTTAATTGGGCGAATAATCAAATATTTTTTATTAAATAAATAATTTAAACAAAGGCACAATGGCTTCTTGTTCATAAGACCTTCATAGTTCCTAGCGTGTACTAAATGTAAAAGATTTAGTTTGTTGCATTTTTGTTATGATTAGTATAAAATAGTACCTACATTGTTGTTTTTTTTATTTAAATAAAAAAATATATAGTTATTAATTATCCTTTTGACAAAAATATAAACAAATAAATTACATAATTTAGTATATAATTTTATATAATGGTAGTTTTTTGACTTTGTGATGTCCTCAAGCTGAAATCGTATCGATTAGCGACAGTACTGGCAGAAACTTTCTGTTTGTACCTGACCTAGAATTGCGGTTGTCATTCTGAATGCGCCTTATATAGAGACAGACATGTTTTTATTTCGGAATGCTGTATTATGGTAACATTACATTCGTAATTTATTTCAAAGTAATTATGCCATATTAGAAACCCTAAAATAGCTTTTAGTCATACTATACTATTTCATGTAAGCACTTATAGGAAAATAGAATTATCATAAAATGCAATATCTACTTCGGGCCCATGAGTAATTTGTATTAATTAGCATACGATATGTTATTATAGTTTCAGTTGAATCTACCTTTAAATTATAAATAAAGAATCATGCTAGCAAGTTCCTAATGGTCCTTATTAACCCATTATAATTTTAGGTTCCCATGTTCCCTCTGATACAGTGTGAAGCTTAAAAAATATTAATGATTCGAATTCGCTTTCGTCATTGTAGGCGTACACGTGTTTGTCCTATTTGCACTCCGAGCCCACCTAGCTGTAACTGTATTATGGCATCTTACTCGGCCACGGCCCTTGTCCGCACTTGGCTGCGCTCACTGCATTTAGATATAGGCATCTATAGTATACTCGTATATGTTTTGCAGGGTATTGATTCGTCCATGACTTCTACAAGAGCTTTCGAGATTGCTTTTTAATATATAAAATTATAGTTAAATGTTTAAAATCGTAGTATTAAAAACTGTTGTTTTAAATTTGAGTAATTTTATATTGTTTAAAAAAATTAAATAAAATGTAGCTGAATTATATCTACAATTAGATATATATCCATGTTTTATTCTTATAAATTAAAACGTAATTTGTATAGATATTCTATTAGATAGATGTATAGATATTCTATTTAAAATTATAATGTTTTTAGAACACCAAGTAATGCAGATTAGCAAATAAATGTTTGTGTAGTTCCAGCAGGCGAAGCCAAGAGCGGGTGGCTAGTCTGTAATATAAATATCCATTTTTCGGATATTTTCCTACATTTGTGCCTACTACTGGTTCTCACTTCTACACAAATTTAATAATTTTTTTATTATTTTTGGGGACAGTATAAAACGTTTTTACGTGTTTTTAATATCCTTAAACTTATTATCCATTTACTTTTTGTAAAAATTACCAACAAGCGGACTCAGTACAGTTTTACTTAATAAATATTATAAGTAATCATAAAAAATATTTATGGGATATTTTTATGCGATATCACACTTTTATTGCGTTCAAATACATATTTCCATTCTCATTTAATGTTCGTTGCAACAAAAGTAATGAACCTTATAATACTTAATAAATTCATAATGAGTAATAAATAAACTTTGTTTGTGTGGATCTGCAGTAGCTAAATCTTCGTAGTAGATATTTTAGTCATAATAAGCGTTTCTTCCGTACTCTTTGATATATACTAGAAAGAAAATACTTAGATGAAGAGAATGTTTTAAACGAAAAAAAAAAATTATTAAATATATATTTTATAAAAAAAAAAAGGAATTATAACATACACGTTTTTTGAAGATTAAACCTTTTGACTCTCACCAATATTTCCGAATTTGGTAATAGAGAGCTTACATTGAATAAGAATAAAAATATAATTGAATGGAAAAATAAAAATTGACGTCAGAAGAAATGCGCGTGTAAATTTGCCTTACATACGAGTACACTAATTTAAATATACTATTGGACTTTGTTTCTATTGAGATTTACTCATATATGATTGATGTTAGAATGCATTCAAGCCTATTAAGATTAGTCCTATCATAGTAACAGATATTTGGTAGTGGGCCAAAGCAGAGGTTGTTAACCGACTGCACGTGCAATTATTATTCTATTGTAAACTATAAATAAACAACGACTTCATCCTAATATGCAGGTAATGTGTGATGATGACCATATTGGTTTGTCTTGTGACATATGGTTTATAATATTTTTTTAAAAAATATAGGTGTATAAAATATATGTGTAGGTTTTAGAGTGTAATTTGTACAATTTAACAATAAAGCGATAAAAAAATGTTTTTGTGTATCATGCTAGTGGTTTTTTGGTGCTTTCGTTTATTTTTAAATATCTACATATAACCAGTTAAATTCGTCTATTATTTTTTTTACACTTACAGTTCAGAAATTAAAAAGTCAAAGCGTAAAAGTAATATTTTCAATCTTATATTTATGAAACAAGACTGAAAATACTACTACCTCTATAGGTGACAAGAGGAGGTCAAAAATCAATCAACCTGGAAATCCAGGTAGCAGGCAGGTAGGCAAAAAACTATACTCAATCTACTTCACGCCTTCCAATTCTGGACAATCGGTGTTAAGTACTGAAAATCAACGTCACATTTTGTCTTACTTGACCAGGAAATGGAAATTTTATAGATTTATTTAATTAAAAAAAAATGTTCGTCTACATTTTTACTGATAACAAGAAAAAATGCGTGATTTTAAAGTGAAACGTGATTGATTTTCATTCCGCTTAACTTTTATTTTTATTATCTTTTCTCGTTCATATTATTCTCACTATATAAGAAGATTACGACACTATGAAATTAAATAATTGATTAATACTGTTTCTAAATCAAAGAGTTTTAAGTTTGACTTTTTATATTTTTTAACAATCTAACAGATACGATGATTGTGATGTCCATCTCCCGTTGGAGCGTATATAGTTTTAATTATTCACTATTATTCTTTTAATAAACAAACTGTAATGTTCAATTTCTCTACTAAGCAGAGAAAGTTCGTAAATGGCCAAGCGGAAAACAGAGTGACCTTCTCTTCCTATCTTGCAAGATGTGTTAACCCCTTTCAAGTGCGTATTAACGTTCGCCTCCACTGTCGAAGCTCCTGTCTTAATCTAATCACATTCAAGAAGATTCTACTACTTAGGTATTTATTTAAAATATATGATCTTTCTGAGTAAGTATTTGTTTACCTTCAAAAGTTCCACCAGTTCTGTTTTTCATATTCATTATGAGAGACCAATTGGAAGTTAATTCTAAAATTGAATAAGGCTTTATCTTCATATTTTAAACGAGCATTTTTTCAGAAATAATATTGATAGTTTGTCAGATGCTATATCATTATAAATGAAAAAAATAGAAAATATTTAAAAAAAAATAGCCAAGTTAGTATAATAAAATATTTAATAGTGTTAAAAGATAACTAACAGAATCCATTTCCAGTATTTTTGCCGTATATTTCAAGTAAAAAGTACACAACAAATTTAAGGAAGTTTTATACATAGAAATTATAAATAACTCAGAGGTTTTAGTTTTTATTTAATTGTAATCGCTTCAGTCTATCAAAAATTATATACGTATTTAAGTTTTTAAGAGGTTCATATTTGATTTATATTAACCTTGACAACAGGGTTATTTGCTGTCACATTTTTTTAAATTAACCAATGTGGCCTACATATCGCACTTGAGGTAAATTTTCGTATAATTAATTACTTCATGTAGCGATTTCAAGATTTTTGTAAGAGATAAGTGAAGTGTCTTACCCGTTTTCTTACATTACACATCTTACACCTCTTGTTTGACTGCTATAAGTGGTATCATCTTAGGTATTGCTTACAAATTAAATTTGTAAGTTCATGCCTTTTTTCGTATTAAGCAAAGTTGGCTTAAAATACTTTATTTTTTTGCCGATATTTTGAGATATTTTGAGAGGAGGAATACAACGCCATGATCTAAAATTGATATTGTTTTAAAACCGCCGTGTTTTTACATAGAAACATTATATTTATACTGTAATTAAAATATGTCGATTGAGTCACTGTTGTTATTACAGTGGAAACTTCGTTGTTATCGGACTAGGCAGATGGAAGCGTAAATAGAGCAGAAACAGCAAAATTATGATATTTTATAGATAAGTATTAAATAAATGTAGACCGGTTGAAAGTTCAAGCAAATTGGGTCAAACATTGTTTTTGTTATTGTACTAAAAGTACCCAAATATACCTATCTAATACAAAATTAGTTATTATTACTAATAGTGAAAATATGTAGATAAATTAATTAATGGATATGGAATTTCATTTTCAATATTTTGTAAAAAATTATAATTATAACGCACGGCGTTGAGTTCCATTGCTAAGCACGCAGTGTTACGCATTTTGAAAGAAAATGGGGAACGGATTGTCTTAATACAACGTTCCCTTTGCCTATTGTGAAAAAAAATCATATGAACTTACTTACCTTAATACTATCGGGAGTAATAGGAAACTATAGTTAATTTAAAACCGCCAAATAATAAAATAATTTATTACTATATATATCTTATGAACATAATTTCCTTTTAGCATTCATCAATTTTTTCTAAGCACGAAATTGCATTCCACCTTGTAACAGCTAAAACCTCTCTAGAGCCTCAGTTCAATAACCGTGACCCTGTTTCAAACTCGATCGACCACAGTGTTGCAGCTCGTCGCTCTTCCTCAATTTAGTATCCATTTGTTGTCACACATTCTAATATAACTTTGATTTGAACCTTACAAAACAATCTGATCGATTTGTAGTGATGTGTAATAATAATTTTTATATACTGGCATGTATCTACATATGTTTTTTTCAGGTTCACTCTGTATTCCGCATGTAGCAGGGTAGGCAGAGGCACTTTCCGGGGAATTTTGTAGGCATTGCGTCTTGAGTGGTACCACTTTCTCAACTCAATGCCACGTTTTGCCTTGAACCAGAGCGAAGAAATGAAAATATTAAATATTTCATTTCTTCGTGTGGGAGTCGAACTCACACACTACTTACTATTTTACTATTTTACAAAATAAAATTACAAAGACACTAAACTTTGACCTGTATTGTTTTAATCTGGCTTGGGCAATCACTTCTATACCTACTTAATAAAAGGTATCGTAATATATAAGGTCAAGCATTCGAAATGGAAATCAAAAATGTTTACATTCTATTTATATTATATGTATTAAAAAAAATCGTTTCAATCTCGAAATACACGTATAAGACTTAAAAATCCACTTCACTTGGCGTAGTTAACAACAGTTGTTGTAATTGGTTTTAACGTTTTATATTGTTGCCTTAAAGGTATATCCGTATTGCTTCCTCAATTTGTTCTCACCTTCTAATCAAGTAAACATTAGCAAAACGATCAGTATTCACCAGATGATTGTATTATAATAACAAAGAAAAAGATGTCATAAGCTACAAATAATATAGCTATAAACATAGCTTACTGTCAACATTATTATATTTATTTATTTTATCTAAAAACTAACAACAACAACTAACGACTATAGTATTCAAATATTATTCAATGAGAATAACATTTTTGGAAGGATATTATTATCACTATTTATATGTAAATGATATGTAAATATTGAATGTAATTTCAAAAATAAAAAGTAATGAGTACATCGGGTACTTATTAAACTTTCTTTACGCGAATATTTTTTTATTAATTTATTTTCATTATATTTTTTTGTAAATACTTTATTACAATGCCTTAATAAAAACAGCCTCACATACAACAGAGTAGGCAGAGGGGACTTAGTGTTAAGACACTCCCAATTTTCTGGCGAATTCTGGAGGTACTGCGTGTGTAGTATGCCTTACTAAAGGACTTGCATAATTCTGTTGTATAATATTAGTCCATAAAATGTAAAATCATTTTGCAATTTATATCTGCGCAATATTTATAGCGTCTTTATAGCCTCATTAGGGCATCATTAATGAAAACGATTACCAATTTTTAAAAAGATATTGTAAAATATTACAGGACATTTTTTGAAAACCTATCTATCGTTGTCTCTTACTCCATTCTTCACTTTTCTACAGTTTCAAAAGACATTAAAAGACCAATTTAAAAATATTGTAATGAACTGAATTGCACCAGATATCACAAATAAGAGTGGTTTTTCTTTTTACTTTTTTATTTAAACTCCAAAACTCTATTAATAAAATTTATTAAGTAGTTTTTGTTTGACACTATTTTTTATTTAATTGGCTAATTATTGGTACAATCTGTATCTATTGTTTCGTAAGTTTTTGGACTGTAATTTATTTTTCCATGTTAAATAGTAGATATTGACTAATAGTGTATTGATTATTGTGAATCATGATAATGACGTGGCTTGATAGAAACAAAACAATAGCAACTAATAATGTATAATTAAAGCTTTATAACAGTAAAAAAGGTTAAAATGTGGCGATATGAAAATAAATTTCTATATATTTATTGGATATTAGAATCACATGATGAATTTGTTTTAATGTCGTCTTACAGACTTATTACATTATTTTTTTTATTTTTAATCTGTATCTATATAGACATATGGTCCATGCCCTTTTTTATACCATATATTTATTATTTATTCTAAACCTAAGGCTAAACGATGCTTTAACAATTTAAAAAAAAAATTGTTTACATTTTTTTTTATGTTTGACAAAAACAAATGATTGGTTGATTTGAACTTGGAATCATTTCAAAACATAAGGTCTTTGATTAATTACCGTGTCATTAATTTAAAATAATTAATTATTTTTATTATTCATTAACTAATTAGTTATATTTGTGATAATTTATATTTATATACTATTAACTAACTGTACATATTTGTTAAGTTCTTGCTAAAAGCGGTTAAGGAGCTTTATCTTGATAGGACTCTACGTTTACATCCGGGTTACGAAGATTTGAAGGTTTCTAATGACTTATAGGTATCTATGCTTTTAATCGTCTACGATCTAAATATATAGAAAAATCAATAGATTTTTCTAATAATCAACAATATTTTTTTATATTTTTCACTAAATAAAATTATACAACATAGAGTTAGAAACTTTATGTTTTAGTAATTTTTATACTAAGTAGCTATTATATTTTTGTTGCCTAACATCTGTATTTAAATATTCATCATAATATATACATGTACTTACTTTCAGGTGTAACTTCCCGGAAAATAACTTTAGTTTGAGCTTGGGCCGGCATCTTGAAAGTTGCACTCTTTTCGATAAATTAAAATGTCTATTATACAATCCTATTGCAAGTAATTTTTTGTTTATTTTATTTAAACTAACAGTTACACTATGGAATGATATAACTTTGTCACAATCACGTATAACTTAAGAAGAGAATCAAAACGGAACGTGCTCTACTGGTTAGAGTTCGTTCGTGACTGGCAGCCGGCAGGACTGCCGACTGGTGGACTTTAGTGCCGCGTGCTCCGCGTAGATGCGACAATATATTCCTATATTTCATATATAAGCTCATACTAATGATGTTTTTGCGTCATAGAAGAAAGTGCACGTACATTTGTATTATCTTGCAATAGTGTAGATGGCGAGATATGATCTCCCCAAGTTTTTTATTTAGTTATTGTGAAATTTATATTTCTGATTACTAGAGTGCAGATTTACGCCTTTTACCGCATAGCATTGTAGGCAGAGCAAACAAGTTAAAATACTCCGTTCCCCCGTCGCTTTTCACTCTATTTTTTAAACATTGCGTGTATACTAGATCTCAAAGCCAACATAATTTATCTACCATTGTAGAAGAGTAAAGAAATAAAAATATGTAATTGACATATTGCGGCGTTAAGTTCCGCTTCGGCGGAGAGTGAGGAACTGAGTATCTTTACTCACAAATCACTCTCCACTCTGAGATCGATCTGAAGATGCTGTTTTTATAAATAAATGTATAATTTATTATTGAAAACGGTATCTTAAAGTCGATATCCGAGTTGAGAGCGGTTTATAAATGCGAGCCTTAGTCTCCGGGACACTAGCTTAATGCGTTTAATAAACTTGACTTAATGCCTTATCGTTGCAATGTCATGGCTTTCATTTAATATTGTTAAGGAATATATTATGACATCATACATTTCTGTTTACTTAAGTCAGTTTGTATTTATTAACTCAGCAAAATGTTAATTTACAAGTAACAATGCATTCTCTGTCACGTCACTAATGATTTTATTAATTTATTTGAAAATAAATAAAATTATTACTTTATTCTATTTTTATATTCTATATTTGGGGTCTTCGTTTTCTATGTGTTAACTGACACCCATCTCAACCGTCCAACCATCCATACAATCCATCCGTCTTACATTCATTAATAAAAACCTAATAAGCATTACTGCTAATGGAATTTAAGCCTAAATCTATCTCTTATACCTACGTTCTAAACACGTCTAGACGATTTATATTTTTATAATACATATTTCTATATCTAGTTCATTCCATATGGCTGACCTCGCACTTCGATTATAATTCACTAAACATTTTATACTTTACAGAGATTTGATTACCATAATACTATGGTAACGAGAGATAAAGCGTGTTTGCTTATATTCCAGGAAAATACGTGATCAATTTATATATTTTCATATCAATTCTTCGTATTGGGTATCTTACCGTTTTTATTAATTGATCCTTTTTATTTACGAGTATAAACGTAATAAAGAAGGTGATATCTATAAGTATATTATGCTTTTAGTTTAGTGTTACGATGTATCTTGCATGTGGCAGGGTAGGCAGAGGTTCAGTGTTAAGACACTCCGTTTCCCACTTTCCACGGATTTTTTCGAGGCATTACGTATTGAGTACTGGAGCTCAAGGCCCCGCTTTGCTAAACTATAATTGAAAATATTAATAAATAATAATTTATTCCCCTGTGTGTAGTGTTTTCATTTTGAGGACCCACGGCGCATCCCTACCAGTTGGTTAGCTACTCTAAAAGATTGTTAGTTGGTCATTCAGTATGTCAGGTCACTTTTTTGTGATACTTTCCATAATATGTTGAAATTTTTCAGAACCTAAAATAATACTTTATATTCAAAGTTATGTTTAGCAATTCTTAACGTAGTAAACATTCGCTCTTTAACCTTTTAAGGGAATAAATTATTAAGTTTCTTTTCGGGTCTCATTTGCATGTCGACCCATATACAATGACATATTACAATTGCACGTTTCATGATTTTTACGTACAGCGACATCTAGCGCAGAACAGCTTAACTATGATACTATATATACACTACGTAAGAGTTTATTATAAAGCTCCATAAAATTTGTTTAACTCTCGCTAGATGCCGCTGACAATTAAAAGTATACCAGAGAACAGGCTAAATCAAAATGCTTTGTATCGTGATACATTTTTATTGTATAAAAAACCTGATCAAGTGCGAGTCGGAAGCGTCGACTACCGAGGATTCCGTACCAATTTTTATATTGTATGTTAACGGATAGTACAATTTGAAGCTAACATTTTATTGCGCACGTATGCACTAATTTTGTATGACATGAACTACAAGTATGTATTTGTATGACATGAACTATAAGTTTTTAATAATAATATAATGTTTTTCTATGAAATACCTATAAATTTGTACATTTGGGATTTTTTTTATATTTGTATGAATTTCGATCCCTTGCGAGTTTCGAAAATTTGCGGCAAAAATAGCTGTATCTTTTGATTACGTTGGTTTAGAAGTATACATTTTTTTATAGATGTAAGGGACAGTGCACCTGAGTATTTTGTTTGTGAAGCTTGATACTTCCATGCATTCCTTGGTCTCAGACGGACGGACTTCTTCACTCTGGTAAGAATATACCTCGATACTAGAGCGAAGAAATGAAAATATACGTTTTAATAAACATTTGCTTTCCTCGAGTGGGAATCGAACCCACATCGATTTCGCAGCACACTTTGTGCCCTTGCGCTACGACTGACCTCGACTTGTTAAATAATAATTGTTTATATAAAAAAAACTCATATGTGGAGATGTTGGATTGAAAGGACAATCTATTCAATGTAGTAAGATGAAAAAACAAATATAAAAGAACGATCGTGTAGAGAAATATCTAAGCTAATAATCACTAAATTATTTTATTTCATGTACTTATTGTTTTTTTACGTATATTTAAAAATGGGCGAATAGTTATTTATCCTTTAGGCTTTTATTTTTTACTTGGAGTAGACATAAGAGACAGACCGAATCTGGTGGTTATTATCTATTCAGATATCAACAACATTCATTTTCTACTACGTACCGACCAAATTTGTATCTGTGATAATAAGACTTTGAATTTCAAGTATATATATGTACATATATAGTTGATCGAAATAATAAGACGACAAGCATAATCATGTAAAGGAAATTAGTTTAACATTACATTATAAGTGTGATTTGTTTATATAATATAATATAGTTTATTATAAAAGACAAAGAACCAAATAATATGGTGAGTCATGATTGTATATTATCGACCACATATATAATAATGTTTATGTAGGTTCTAAAGTATAGTACATATACGAACTACGAGTCAGCTTGAATGTTATGGAAACAGAATATTGGCATCGCACTGCGCGTGAGTGCTCTGAACGGAGTAGACGTTCCATTTAATATAGCTTCATAGAAATTGTAAGTCCTTTTTGTGTTTTTTTTTAATCAGTGAAAATATATTCCAAAATAAATATTTCGTAGGTTTATATTTTATAATTTAATATTAACTAATTAAAGTTGTATATATATATTTTTTAAATATCCTGGAAGCCTAGCTTTTTATTAGTTTGATTAAGAAAAAACAATAGTAAAAGCTCTTTGTTTCTTCTTCTCTATGTTAAATATATTTTTTGATTGTTTGGTACTAAACGTTATTAATTTTAGTTACTGTATCTAAAAACCTAATACTGGTTGCAAAAATAGCGTGTCAGTGGGTAATATGCTAAAATAGTTTAACGTTTTTATTTAGATTAAACATTCTAAAGTTAAGTTTGAGGCTAGTCATAGCGCAGGGGCACAGCATGCGACTGTAAGCGCAACAGGTAGTGGGTTTGATTCCTATTCGAGGAAATTAAATATTTAATATTTTTATTTCCTCACTCTGGCATCGAGACAAAAAGTACGGCGTTGAGTTCTGCACTCAACATGCAGTATCTCCAGAATTCGGCGGAAAGTGGAGGATGGAAATATCTTAATAGTAACGCAATGTTCTTACCACTAGGTTGCCAGGGTCTTTCTGTCTACCCTGCTATATGCGGGCAGTTATACAGCGTGAAGTTTTTCAAAAGTTAACCTATATGAACACTCTTTGTTTTTAAAAATACTTATAATATTGTTACTCATAGTTTGTTACAACGAATTGTATATAAATTGACTTTCAATTAAATATAAATAAAAACCTCAAAAAATATCTAAATTTAGCCCAATATTATAAAGCATAAGATATTATATTTACCTTACCGTACATAATTAACTCAGTGGTATTAAAAGTAATAACAAAGCGCTCCCCAGCGAGTTTAAGTTCGAATAAAGTCGACGGTCTCGTGACCTTGACTTCGGTTATGCACGTGCGTTGCTATATGTAGCATAGGTCTATAGAACGCGCCGGCGCAGATATTCAAAGGGGTTCACGATAAACTTAGTAACTTAAATATACTAATTTTAATAAGAATTCTATAGTTATCATTATCCATATGTGATCTTTAAAAGTTGATTAAAACCGAAGATATTATAATTAGCTTATAGTAGCATAACACTCAAAGATATTAAATTTCTTATTGTTTTTCTTATATTTAACAACACGTTATTTTTTTTGTTATTTAAACTTCGCATTGGCTTTTATATCGTGTGAAATTCACATAATAATAAATATGATTAATTATTTGAATATTCAAATTATGTGAACTTTTTTTTTATTATTGTAATGCCAGATTTATTTTCATTATTCATTTTCTGATTAGATACAGAGCAGTATTTAGTTTTGTCACTTAAATACCATGTTTAAGAGATTGGAATGTATTAACACTGTCTTTTTGTCTATTCTATTATATGCGGGATGGAACGTGAAATTCAAAAGAAAATAACATGTAACCTAAACCTCTCAACTTTGTTACAATGGTATCATCATTAATTAAAATATTTCTTAGAGTTAACAATTTAATATTATTACTCAGCACCTGAAAACTGATGCTGGTCTCAGCAGCTAATATACGTAGTTGTTTATATATACGAGTAAGTATGTAGAGGTAGAAATAGTTAAACAAGTGAACAGAAACACATATCGCGTGTGTGTGTTTGGCAGCCGACGCACATTGCCTTGACCACCGATAGGTGACCACTGGCTGGCTGAATTGGTAGCCCCCTTATATAGTCATATTATACGAAGTTAATTGACAAATTAGATTCATCTAGATTCTATTTACAATTTAGGCCAAGATTTAATCTTTTCTTTTATTTTCGGGTTGTTTTTTTCGTTTTTAGACAGTAACGACAACTTGCTGTGATTTTAACTTTTCGCTAAATTATAGTCAAAATGTGCTGGCTGAACTTAAAATCGCTTTTTGTGTATTCATGCTGATGACATATATGTCATAATTATTATATTTCCCGTGAGCGATATTCGAAACCACAAAAATCGTGCTTAGTCAAGTGCATGGCAACTTGCGCCACAGTTGTATCAAATTACGATACTTTAAGGTTAAATCCATCAATCGCTTCTGATATACTATTATTGCTTAATCACGCATGCATGTAGGAATATTGTTAATTAAACTTTATTGCAATTTTTTCTTGGAAAAAAAAAAAATATTACATTAACTTCCAATGGAAATAAACAATAGTAATAAATTATAAAATATAAAACACTAGGTACATACTTTTAACAGAAATAACATTTTGTCGTGATCCTAGATGATGTCATTATGTCAATTTTATATTTTATTCTACATTTTATGTAAATATGTAATACGTAGTGAAAAAATATTCTTTTCCCTGTTATAAATGGTATTCTATGTTAGAATCTATGTAAAGAATTTTCCTTCAAGTAAACACGTATTTCATCGCCATATAAGCCAATTCATTATTATGTAAGACAAGTGACTGACGCATGTAATGTATATACGTAAGGACGTCAACTAAAATAACACTTTAATTTGCAACTTCAAAAGTTTTCCCAGAATTTCCTTTAAAAATATAATTTAATTAGCGGTGGCCGACATACACCAACAAGGTTTTTATAATAAACGGCGTTTTAAGAGGTTTGTGCTTTATTACATTTTTATTACAGGTAATATATTTTTTTTTAACATATTATTGTCATGTTTTCATGAATGTGTTTGCAAAGAATACGCAAATGAAATGATTCAATGGCACAATTACTGGCATCTTTGAAGTTAAGATACTTTATTCGTAAGCTTTAGTTCTTTCAATTTACATACAAGTATAAATAAAAAATATTTAAAAAACGTTAACGTTGTTATGTGTTGTGTTAGTTAGCAACTGGTTAAAAAATTAGCTTGTAATGTCAAAAAAAACAACAACACAACAAAAAATTAACTACGTATTAATTTTTAAATTCGTGTAGTCCAATTTTTTTGATAATTTAAAAATTATCGTCATGCTTGTTGAAAATGTTAAAAATAATATTATCTTGAGGTATGGGGTCTTAACACTAGGTTCTCTCTGCTGTGTGCGGGATACAGCGTGAAGCAGATTTTTTAAAAATATTATCATAGAAAAAGTGAAAGTAATGTGAGTTATAGATGCTAAACATATTATAGTTCTAACAAATAGGTCCAATATTGAATGACACCGCTCAGTCACCTCTATCTAGGTCTAGAGCATATTTCAGATAAATCGAAAAAAATTGTATCTAAGATAGTAGTACTTACGTAGATTACATAAATATATAATTAATGTTACACCAAGAAGTATATAAGCTTCACGGTGTATCCCGCACACAGCAGGGTAGGCAGAGGGAACCTAGTGTTAAGACACTCCGTTCCCCACTCTCTGCTGAACACTAAGAAGTATATCAATACTTCATATAATAAGTTACCTTCGACAGCATTCGTATTAGCAACATAGCTTCGATTGAATCATTATCATTATTAGCTAATCGTTCTAATGGGAATTATGTTAACTTCCAACTTTGTCTGTTCAAGGAGAGTTACGACCACTCATGTTGTTTTGAGGCCATGTCTGTGTGAGGCCAGTCGCTGGGGCATAAGCGTGTGACTGTAAGCGCGACAGGTTCTGGGTTTGATTCCCATTCGAGGAAGTGAAATATTTAATATTTTCGCGTCTTCGCTCTTGTATCGAGGCAAAGCGCGACATTGAGATCTGCCACTCAACACGCAATGTCTCCAGAATTAGGTTAAAAGTGGGGAGCGGAGTGTCTTAACAGTAGGCTCTCTCTGCCTACCCTGTTAAATGAGGGATACAGAGTAAAACTGAAAAAAAAATTTGTTTTTTGCTAATATAACACATGTTAAAGGTTTATAACTGCCTTAGCAATAAAACTTGATGTAGGTATCAACACTTACCCAATATTTATTATTTTGCCACTATACTAAATACATCTTATATTAATACTGTATATGGTTAAATGTTTTAGGCAGGTAATGATTTAATATTCAATGATATAATAAGCTGACTTACCCTAATATTTTTATTTATTTATTTTACATTTAAAAAAAAAATTAAATATACTTACTTTACATATTGCTTCTGTTAATTTAATAAAAATAGAAAGGAAGAATAATGTCTTCACACATGATATTGAACTTAATTTATTTAGTAACTTAATATACACAAGGAAACGATTAGATAAAATTTATAACCTTGTATAGAATAAAGGTGCAGTTTTTATTATAAGATACAAATAGAACATTAAATTGCGTTTTTTCTGGTAGCAAATATATAATTTAAGTGATTTTTGCTAGCTGTAAATGCCCAAAATATTAAATGCATTTTCAAATGTATCCAATTCTTTACCACAAAAGCAAATTATTAATCGTAAAAAATTAAGTACAGTTATGAAACTTATGTACATATGAGTATTTATGTATATGCGACAGAATTCAGTGCAGTAATGAAAATAAATAACGAATAAAAAACGAAAACGCCTACATACTATGTGAGATAAAACGTTGTGTGAAATTGTGTGCCCCCATTCTGGTTCCGTTTTGTTCCTTTGTAACAGTTGTCGAACAAAAGCTCTTTTTCATCCTGGTGCATTGTTCTTTGCGGAGCATGAACACGCCCTGCTTAGAATGCTCTAAATTCCTGATCCATATGCTATCCTTTGACATATACAAAATTCATTAAAAAACCTATCAATTTTTTTTAAATAAGAAAATATTTTTTTACACTTTTTTTTAAATCAGTTCATGGTAAACGATTTTTTTAATAATAATAAAAACCATAAACCTTTTACTTAAGTAATTTATTAAGGTTACAGTTCAAAGTTTATCAGGTCTGATTCAAGTATTTGAAAAGTTCAAGGTTTTCGTGCTGTACCTACTTAAATTTTATACAGGTTACCAATGCAATTATCCCTCCAATTTAGTATGTGATGAAGTCAAAATCTTGGAAATATATATGTTTTGTTATATTTAATTTAAAACAATCATTTTTAGAATTATTAATTACAACCAATTCTGCTTATATTTCTTTAATATTTGTTATGCAGTTAGATTTTGTGTAAAATTGAAGGAAAAAAAATCCCGATATGAAAGCATAGGGTCGTGTAAAATAGGCAACTCGTGACCGGTTTAGACTATCGAGTTGTGCAAACCGGTGGTGAGTGGTGTCCTAACTCTTCCACTTTCTCTAGGCCCTTCGTCATCCGCCCTATCGATTAATTGCTTCGATTATACGGTAAATGTCTGTACAAAATAACATAGCCTATTCCATAAGCGGGAAATAAACATTTGAAGGGTCTTAGTGCTGTTAGAAAGTATTTGACTGCACCCACGATGGTTGTAAGTCCTTTCTACACTCGGAGTAATGTAAATTTTTTTTATCAGCTTCACGCTGTATATCGCACATCTGCCCTCTGCCTACCGTACCCTGCCTGGGTACGGTAGGCAGAGGGAACCTAGTCATCCCTTTCTCCATTTTTCGCCAAATTCTGAAGGCATTGCGTGTTGAGTGGCATAACTCGACGCTACGCTTTATCTTGACACTAGAACGCAGAAATGAAATTCCTCGAGTGAAGATCGAATCCACAACCAGTCGCGCTTACAGTCACAAATTAATGCCCCTACGAAACTAATGTTTAATTTTTCCCTTAAGGGAACAAATACAGCATTATTAATATTAAATTATTCAATAATGTGTAATGGAGTGAACATCTCCCCGCCTATCCTACGAATCGTAGGATCTCAAAAAAAAAAAAATATTTTGGCGATAAAATTGAAAAAATACTTGTCTTGATAATTATGTACTCGTATGTATCTAATTTGGTTTTTCCTGTTACTTTTTATTAGTGATAATTTCTAAACGTCAGAAGGAAAAACTATACATTGACATAGATGACGACAGTAAATTTTAGGTTTCCTTGTTTGCAGGCTAAAACAAATAATTCTTAAGTAATAGAAAGCGGCAGAGAGTTATACAAGCAATAAGCTTTAGGATTTTGTAATTTATCTAGTACTGTTACGTCATCTCGTTTATGTATTCATAAGTATTTGTTGTTAGTGACTGACTGACTATGAAAATAATGAAGAAAATACAAAACTAACGATAAATGAAAAAAAAAACATAAATTTTAGATCGATTGACAAAAAGAATAATTCTCAAATCTGAAACCAAAATATCGACGATCCTTTTTATAAACGGATATGTAAAAAATATTATTTAACAAATAAAAACAGACTTCAAACGATAAACTAAAAAGTATAAAATAAATTTATTTCACATAAAGCAATAGTACTTTGATTTGGTAAAAAAAAATTAAAAAAGATTTTATAATTTTGAAGTCGGCGCCAAGTAAAACAAACAGGCTTAGTAATTAGATATTGTAGCATTAATTTGATACTATATTACAGTAAAATAAAATATGTATATTATTATTATAATATGCATATTTTATTTAAAATCTGCAATTTAGGTAAATATGTTTTTAAAATCGTACAATTTGTGATACATTGTGCGAAAAAATCGATACAACCGTCAACCTCTCATAACCTTTAACACAAATCTAAGTTAACGACTCTTACGTTCGTTAGCCTTGTAGGCTGTAGGTTGTTGCAACCATGTATTTTTCTCGTGGTCATTAATTAATTACTTATATAAATATTTTTTTAAGTTCTATTAGTTTTTTTATAAATTAGGTGTTTTTATATTTATGTATTTGTATATAACAATTATGACATAGTAAATAATATGTAACTAACCGCATCTTTTAAAATTGGTTTTATTTTAATAGGACTTAACATTTTTTATGAGGCTAGTCGTGGCGCGCACTCAACAGGTAATGCGTCGAAAATTCGGTGGAAAGTAGGGAACGGAGTGTTTTAACACTAGCTACCCTCTGGCTACCCTGGTACATGCGGGATAACGTATAAGTGCAAATACGATTAAACAATGTTTTATTTTTTGACTTAGGTAGTTTGTCCTAAGACAATGCCGACTCCAGACTACAATGTTGACTTGGATCTGGGGGAGCCCCCGCCGGAGTTACAAGAATATGCTCGTCAGCAGTGCGGTGAGGATCCGAACACACGGCTTCAGGCGATATACGAGTTGAGAGACATGATATACGGTAAGTTGCTAATGCAAGTCTTCTAATATTAATTAATTATAAATTAAATATTTTTTTATTACAATGATGTAACCACATTTTATTATTAAGTAATCTGACTTTGAAGTACGTATTATGATAATCAGTTAATATTTTTAAAGTTATATTTATTATAATATATTTTTACTTTTATAGTCATAAATAATTTCACAATTCGCATGCGCTGGAGGTCGCGGATTTGATTCTAACAAAGGATAGATATTAAGAATAGATATTGGTAGAACACCAATATCTGTGTGATGTTACCACGCAAAGTTATTAGGTTCCCTCAGCCTAACTGGGGACTAAATGCGGGATACAAAGTCAAGCCTACACATATTTAATAAAATACACATTTTTAAATATAAATTTATCAGATATTTAATTATGCAGACCTAGTTTCTGGTCGGGCAGCCGCGCTCTGGTTGATAAGATATCATCAATATTGTGTATTTTGTAAATTGCTGCTTTCATGAATAACATATTGCATTTGAAGTTAACATTACAAAATCTAAATTTGATACAACAAAGAAGATGTAATAATATTGTAATTTTTTTATAAAGCTAGCCGGAAGGAATACCCAAGGTAAATATTATTAGTGAGTGTGTGCTAATATGGCATGTATACTGCGGTTTGTACTTGAATGAAATAAATAATAACTAAAAAAACTACGAATTTATGTATAATTATTTATCTATCAATTTGCATATTTAGCGCTATTTAATAAATAGCAATGATGGTAAATTGTATTTATAATAGGAATAATTATTTTTGAATAAGAAAATTCTTTCAAGATCTCCTAAACAGATTTATAGTATATTTTGGATAACGTGCTATGAGCGGGATTTAGCGGGAAGCTGAAAAAAAATATACATTTTATATTTCTCACGATTTAGTAGACAGTAATTTAACCAAGGCAACCTGGTTAAATTAGATTGAAGCTATACAATACCTTGATTTAAAGGTGATAAATCACTAACAATGCATTAGAAATACAAATAGGTGGGAAGACGCATGATTCCAATTGTTTCGATATTGGTGTCAAGGTATACTATTTCGTGAAACAAATGTAGTTGAGCGACGTCTGCACTCTGCAGGGCTTTAGATGGCACCGACCATGATGAAACATGATAATTATGACATTAAAGATTTTTTTAAACACCCACACAAAAAATCATATGAAAAAATATAAATACGCAGCATATTTTAAAAGAATGTTATAAAAATACGTGTTTTGTTTTAGATATTGAACTATTAGGTATATTTAGTTCAATTAATTGGGGATAGATAATCGAAAAATCTAATTTAATACATTGGAAAATTAAATAAATGTTTATTGCTTAATAATACAAGGTGGATCTAATGCTATGATATAGAATAATTTTTACCTTTAATATTCTCAAGGTATCTACGAGCTTGACGTGTTTCGTTAATTTTTCATTTTTATTAGTGAGTGGTAAGTAAGGTCATGAGAATATACAAATTATACTGTAGTAGAGAATATACGTATGTAAGTAATCTACTAGCTACAAAAAACACAGGAAATAAATTCAACTATTTGGTAGTAGAATTTATTTCCTGCATTTTTGGTATCAAATAAATTTTACGATCAAATAATAGGTTTGCTGGAGAAGTGTTCGAAGAGTTAATAAATTTAGTTGGTTGTATATTATATAAATTTTCATAGCTTCACCGTGTGTCAGAATACCATACCCACCAGACCTGAGAATACCATACCTGAGAACCTAATTTTAAAATACTCCGTTCCCATTAAGATACTTCCGTCCCTAACTTTCCGCCGAATTCTGGAGGCATTGCGTGTTAAGTGGCGAAATTCAACGATTCTATTTGCCTCATTACCAGAGCGAGGGAATGAGAATATTGAATATTTCATCTTCTCGAGTAGGAATCAAACCCACAACCTGTCGCGTTTACTGTCGCAAATAGGTAGGTAGTATAATTCTATGTAGCCTTAAATTACTTTTGTAATTATCTAGTGGTAGAGCATGTTCCACAGTTTTCAATTACATTTAAGTCTATTATTAATAACAATAATAATTAAATATTGACTTATTATACTTTTCATATTCTTCATTTAAATATTTTTTTTTATTATAGACTATATTGAGTTATTAAAAATAATGTCTTCATTCATGTCTTTATGCTTATGTTGCAATTTTTTTGTTATCGTGTTCTGTTTGTTATTGTCTATTTAGTAAGACTAAAATAATATGCGTATTTCGCATAATAATATTGTTGAAATATTCTAGTATTAAAATTTACAAAATATACATCATAGCTAACTAGTAATAATATTTCTACTCCAACATACAATGTCTTGAATTTGGGCGGAATGCGGAAGACGAAATGTCCTTGTATTGGATTCTCTCTTACATAAGAGTTTTTACTATTTTCTCATTCGATAAAAAAATACGTAAACGCTGTTTAATTCCAATTTAAAAGTTATTATAAAGCTCGTAAAAATATATGAAAGTCTGCTATAACACAAAAAAAAATAATACCATTCTCCTCGGTCTATATTATTGGGAGTAATTTCGTTCACTTAAAAATAAAAAAAAAACAGAAATTATATCAGCTTCACTCTGTATCCCGCACACAGCAGGGTAGGCAGGGAAAACCTAGTGGTAAGACACTCAGTTCCCCACTGTCTGCCGAATTCTGGAGGCATTCCGTGTTGAAATGGAAATACAAACGTAAATAAATATTTCACTTCCTCGAGTGGGGATCGAACCCACAACCGTCGCGTTACAGTCACAACTTTGTGCTGCTGCACCACGACGGCCTCGACGTAAAAATTAAGTTTAAAATATTGGCTTAAAAGAATAAAAATATACATTTTGATGGGACGTGATCTAAAAACAACTACGAATCATGTTTTCGATTTCAAAAGCAGAAGCAAATTATACAATCCGATATATTAATCAATGCTGAGAAAAGTGTTTATTTATTTCAACCAAAAAACATTTAAATTGCGATTCATAGAAATGATTGGATTCTTTATATAAATTAATGTAACTTTATAGTATAAAATTTCTGCTTGCTTATGGCAAACTTATTATGAGATCAAATGTCACATAATAACAATTTATTATTCTTCTATGCAACGAAGAATCGACTCAGTATACAATTATACATGCCATGTTATTTATTATAATATAATTATTTATTATATTAACATCATAATATAATAATGTCTAATTAATACTTTCAAAAATACATTTTTTTCCTTCTTTTTAAAGATAGCGCCGTACTTTGTTTCAGAGAGAGGTGAATGTAGTCCTCACAGAATGGATGATGACTTCTTGCTACGATTTTTGAGAGCCAGGAACTTTATACCTCAGAGAGCTCATAGGCTGGTAAGTTTCAATCTTTTGTACAGTACTTCAGTGTCTAAACGCATCTTTCCATTTTGTAGCTATCCCCACTCTGGGAATGTTTAATTAATTATCATCCCAGTTCTGCTGAGGCAAAGTATGACGTTAAGTTCCACCACTCAACACAAAGTGTGTTAAATTTGAGCGGAAAGGGGGAGCACAGAATATTATTTCTGCTTTAGGTACAAGGAAATAGTGTAAAGCGTTTTTTATTTATTTTTTAATGGATTTTAATTTTATACATGTATGTAGATACACTGTGAATTATAGTAGAATTTTAAAATATAATAGCTTCAAAGAAATATGCCTCATGAAAAAACTTTTTACAAAGAACCTCTTTGAAATGTATGGCTGAGTGTACTTTATTCATGGTCAAGGTAATATGAATAAACCGAGTGGCTTTACTTAGCTTCGTTTGATTCGACCTATGAATATGTATGTATGTAGAATATTAACATAATAAATTACTTATTTGAATTGTTAAGTCAAACACTAAAAATATTTACAAAAAAAATAGCACATGCTTTATCAAAAATACTTTTTATTATATTATATATATTACAAACATTAGTATGTTTAAATTTTTATTTTATATTTATTATTTACGAAATGATTGTGTTATTGTATACATTTTGCAAGTTAATTATGTATTTAACACAACTAATGAATTTATTTATATAGTTTCAAAAATAGTTTTTATATTTTTTAAGGCTTATTCCGTTACAAAATATTACTTAACTCACCAAAACGTTTATCTTTATATTAAACACTATGTAAGAAAAATATATGCATACTACGAAATCTATTTTATTTTTTATACTAATCAAAATTTTCTAGTATTATGTTGCAATACACATTAAGTTTACGAAAATACAAAAATACACCTACAGTAAGGTGACTATTTGCTTCTTTTCCAACTTTCAGTTACTATGTTTTAAAAGAATGTAGGTACTGTAGTCGTCTAAGAATTCTCTGTTAAATAAACATAAATATACTCTTGACAGATGGTGAATTACTATCAGTTTAAAGAAGAAAATCCCGAATTATTCGAAAATGTTTACCCTTTGGATTTAAGAAGAATTGGAGATGCAAATGTGATTGCCGTACCTCCATACCGTGATCAGAACGGGCGAAGGCTACTTCTGTATAGAATAGGTAAAATTACAGACATTTTAGAATTCCTTTTCATCTTCACGTTGTTGTTCACCCATACAGTAGGGTAGGCAGAGACAGAGGGAATAATGTGATAAGACACTCCGTTTCCCATTTTACGCCAAATTATTAAATTATTATATCTATTCTTTTCTTTTCTCTATTCTTTTTTATTTATGATCGAGTTATATAAGTAATCAAAATCCTTTATAAGCTCATTTTCATAATTTCATTCATTTTAATTATATGTTTTTATAACTATGCACCTGATCAGGAGACCTTGATGCAATCAATAAAACGGAATTATAATGACATAAAATTTCACTTCAAAAATGGCGATTGTGGCACTGTGGGGCTGAATTATTTAATAAATTATTTTCCCGAACTCGAGTGAAAAGTGAAAAACAGAATTTCATGACACTAGTTTCTTTCGGCATATCCTGATATATGCATATATGATAAAATGGTAGTATATATCCTAAATGAAAATAAGTTCAATTTATGAATAATGAACTCCTCCAAGTGTACTCAAGAAAATATTCCAATCCTGTAAATTACGCACTTTTTACCGAATTCGGGGCAATGGCCTCGAGGACAAAATTTTATGAAGTAAAACTTTCGACAACAATCGTTATAAACAACTAAGCTTGTTATTCATTACTTATAACATTTATAACAATGGCCACAATAGTGTCTACCATGGACCGGAAACTTAAATGTTTTTAATTTACTGGTTCTTGATTCTGAAATAATTATTTATTATTGAAATAGTGAAATATTATTTATTATTCTGTAGCCTAATAAGTATAATATTCTTTAGGTAAAAATCTATATGTATGTAGAAATCATGTTTCATTTCGTTTATAGCTTACCTTGCCCCAATATAAACGTCAATTTATTATTTAATATACGTTTTTATTACTTTTTTGGTGGTGTTACGTTGGTTGACTGTTGCTCCAAATTCCTCATTGAGTGTATATTATTGTGATCCTTATTAAATTTAGTTTTAATTCTAAAATTACCAAGACATTTAGCATATAATATACCATAGCTATCTATGGCATACCATGGCATATTATAGAATAGCACGATCATTCCGTACTCGTGTGGGTGTGCGACGTGCGTGTGAACCATGAATGAGTAGACCACGCTCACGGCCGCCGAGGTCGGCGTATTTATATAGAAAACATGCAGGGATTGAAAGGGTGTTGATCTTATCTAAAAAAAATCAATGTAATTTTTGAAATTACTTTTTGCAACATTAAAATAAGAAATTGCAAGGAAATGTTAAATATTACATTCCCCCGAGTGGGAAGCGTACTCGTATAAACGTCATAACGATTTTAAACAATAAATAGGCACAAATGTTCTATTCTTTTTCTAAATTTAAAATATTTTTTTAAATATTTTGATATATTAATAAAATTCTACATGATTTTATTTTCTCCAGAGTATTTTATATTAAAACTGCCTAAGTAAGGTGCGAAACTCCAGGGCCCCAGTCTCTGCGTAGCTTTCATGGTAAATTTTGTTTATAAATCTAATTAATTAATAAACTAAAAACTAATTAATATTATCTTCACTCAGGTTGTTGGGATCCAAAATCATTTGCTGTAGAAGATATCTTTAAGGCGACGATTTTTGCATTAGAATTGGGTATGCTGGAACAACGCACTCAGATCTTGGGTGGTGTAGCATTGTTCGACTTGGAGGACTTGAGCACTAACCACGCGTGGCAAATGACACCATCTATTGCGAGCAAAGTTGTTAAACTGCTTGTGGTGAGATTTTATTTGATTTCTTTTTACGATTTCAAGTTGCTTACAGTGTTAGGTTTGAAATTTTACACGTTGAAGTTATTAAGTAAATATTTCATTTCCTCAAATGGGAATTAACCCTATAACCAGTCGCGTTTAGTCTTCACAATCATAAAATAAACATAATCATCACCAGTCAAAAAATTAAAGTTTATTTTATTGTTTGTACTGCGCCTAGGTCAAGTTTTCACAAGACTTGTAATAACAGAAAGGTAAAAAATAAATTAATAAAATTAGTAAGGACAATGTCCTTGCTACCTACCCTTATTAATTTCGCAATAAAAACCGCAATACAATGTACGTGGGCGCTAAACGTGTATGGTCAACGTACGTACATAAATACTTATAAATGTCCTCAAAAGGCGTCCGCAAATTTCTTTGTAAAATCTTTTTTAATACAATAACATCAAAGTGTACAACAAATTATTGTTTTTGGTCTTAAAGAAACCGAGGCTTCTTTTTATTTGAAAAATTTTAAGTTTTGATTTTTTATGACTTCATCAATATAATGGAAGTACTTAAATATTATACTTTCAATTCATTGTTTTCTGTATTTTTTTTCATTTTTCATAAAAAAAAAGATATAAAATTAAGCAAAGTCACATCGATTTCATCTTAATATTTTTATACTTTTAATCTTCAGATTTTATTCTCAACTAGCGACCCCCTTGCGGCTTCGCCCGCTTTTACTACTGGATTATTCATATAATATATGATTGCAAAGGACTTAAGATAATGTGAAAATTAATTAAACCCTAATGCAACCCGCATTTTCGTAGTTTCAATAAGGATTTTCCAATTGTTTAACACACCAAGGATTTTTTAGTAGGTACCGTAATTTTAAATCATAGTAGCAACTACTCTTTTCAAGTACTTATTAAAATATATTTAAATGACTATTTTTAGATAGTTAAATGACTATTTTTAAACGGAAGAAATTATAAACAAAAACCTACCTACTAATAACTACTACAAAAAATATGAAACCAAATATATCGCCTTGAAATAATACATTCAACTCCAATTATCCAATACGTGCAAACGCATCTAAATCTTCGTTGCTATGACTCTATAGCGGGCGGGTTTTTTTTTCGAGCTTGTGGTTAATGCTGAAGAGGGTATTCTGTCTCTGATGAAAAGCAAGCACTACGTGGCTCCCTGTGACGAAAATTAAATAGAATGCATCGGCCGGGAATTGAACCCGGGCTGCCCCCGTTGCAGGCGAGCATTCTACCACTGAACCACCGATGCGTGTAAGGCAGGCGGGCGCGGCGGACTCGCTTGTATAAGCATAACGTCGCGAGGCGCGTTTCGCAGCAAGGATTTTTTGATATTGTAACAACTTCTAAAGTACTTATTAAAATGAAAAACAGAAAAGACAGTTTTGATCTACATTAAATGGCCAACGTAATTAATATACTTATTTATATGCTGAGAGTAAGGGATAAGTGAAACTTGACTCGATACAGTTGATCTGTGAACGGCGTGATGTGTCAATAATTAAATGCGTTTTTCTCTAAAACTATTCGCAATTTCGAAATAGTTTAAAAAGCAAATTTTATCTTCGTTTAACGTAGAAATTTAATAAAGTATTTTAAAGGATAAGGATTAATACCATTATGGAGAAATATCCCTCACAATAAAAAATATATTGAAATTACTATTTTTAGACAGAAATATGATCACTACACGTTATTCTTAAAAGATACGAATATGCCATCGCGGACTTTTTTGTAGATCTTATTAAGAGGAACAATACTCCAGTACATTTTTTCATGTAGTATTTACCATTAAAGCAGCGCATGCGCCAAAGTGTCTCAGCGGGTAGGACTTTATACACATTTATCGTATTTATGTTAATTTACATAAGAATGTACAAATAATAAACTATATATAAACCTTCCCTGAGAAATACTCGACCTAATGGTGAAAACCGCATCCAAATCCGTTGGGTGGTTTAGAAGAAGAAGAGTTAGAAAGTTCAGACAGACACAAAAAGCGACTTTGTTTTATAAGATATAGGATTATTACTTTTGTAACAACATGCATTTTTTATTAATATATTTAGTCTTGCTACAAATATTTTTTACAAAGATAAACTTATTTTTATTGTACGTTAATCGAAAATGACAGATTCCAAATTCAAAAGTAACATTTTATTTATTTTTAATTGTAACAGTATTAATGGCCAAACTAAGTATAATTATGAGACTTATGAGACATATACGCGAAAGTATATGCTATTAATTTCAAAATGAACAATTTGGAAATTTATTTTTAAAAATTGTTACAAAATCATATTGATAGTTGCAACACGACAAATACTTTAAACACGTTGAAATACTACACTGGTATTTAGACCTACCATATAAACAGTAATAAATAATAAGCTAATAGAAAGGACACTTTTAATTATACTAAGACAAAATTTGTTTTACAGTCTAGTTTCCCCGCAACAACCCACGCTATACACGTGATAAATCATTCATGGACGTTTGACATCATGTACAGCATGTTCAAGCCGCTGCTGACTTCTGATATGCGTTCTAAAATCTTCTTCCACGGCTATGACGTCACTTCTCTGCACAAACACATTCAGCCCGATTTTCTACCAGAACGTTATGGAGGTATATGGCCCGATTATCCTTACACGGTGTGGCTTGAATCGTTGAAAAAGAATTATGCAGTCGCTAAAGAAGTTTTAGCTTGTGGATATAAATTTCGTGAGGAAGAGATTTGTCCTGAAGTAGTGAGACGACTCAAGCAGGAAGGCGTAAAATTATCTTGAAAGTAGAATCATAACACTGATTTAACTGAAAATGTTGTAATTTAGCTTTTAGCTTTAGTTAAGAGAACTTAGGTTAGACTAGCAGTAGGTGTTTATAATATATTGTATATTTGAAAATGCGGCAGGTATCTTATTAATTGGCATAGTTGTAGTATAGAAGTAAGATAGTAGTAAGATAATAGGTAATAAGTTATTTTAAAAGATTCGTCAAAAACCTGTGATAAAATGTTTCTTATACAAGGAAGTGGTAATTTTCTATTCCTATAAATGTAAATACTTTATTCATATATTTTTTTTGCTTAAAAAATGTTTAAAGCGATTACTAGGTTATCATAAGTGATTAATATATGTTTAACATTATACTTAATATAAAATAATAATTAAATAAATAAATAGAATATATACTTACTTCTGTATATGGCTTACTCATTTCAAATATTATGATCTCATACTATGGTAGTGGGTAATTTTAACTATCTAAAAAATAAATAGTATAAATATTTTTTATTGAATAGGGTAGTCCACATACCATAGAAATAAAAAAAACCAATCATAAGGATAAGAAAACGAGATGATTTATTGTCACTTATTACCTTTAGCTTCACGCTGTATCCCGCACATGGCATTGTAGGCAAAGGGAACCTATAATCCTAGTGTTAAGACACTCAGTTTCCATTAAAATACTTCTGTTCCCCGTTTTTCGCCGAATTAAAAACAACGAACAAGCGCGAACCCCCTTATCGTTAAGGCGTGTGACTAGGAGGGGAAACACACTTTTGTTAAGGTGAAAAGTAACAACTATAATAAAAAACATGGATATTAGTGTATTTTAATTAAATAAAAAAATAACATTAACACAAGCTTGGAATCTATTTGATCATATTTGGATATAAAGTAATTGATATTATCTTTTAATTTCTCTTAAAGTTCTTTGGAAGTGATTTTCAGTGCAAATTGACGTTTTTTCAATTTTTTCGTCTTCCGATATTGCATTTAAGTGAGAGGAACGACTTTTATGTTTTTCACATTGAGGAAATTTATAATTGGATTTAATTTGAAGCATTTCCAGTTCATCTGCATTATCATCAGATACATTTGGTGTCTTATATTTTCGGAATGACTTCATTATACGGGAGATAAAACCCTCTCCGCTCGATTTAGGGAATGGCAACACTTCATGCATAGGTAATGTTGTTGGCCTATTATCAAGATTTTCTTGAAAATTCTGACAATCCTTTCTTAAATTGCAACAAGTTTTTGGTGATTGGAAATTTGGCTGAGATTTAGTCTTAGTACTAAGGGATTTTTCTTCCAGTCGTCTCTGAAGAAAATGCACACTTGCTGTATAAAAGAGCCCCACGTCATCAGGCTTCTTTAATGCGACATCTAAAAGAAAAGCTGAATTTTCTTCGTTCTTTGAAGAATCCGTTAGTGGAGGCCGTTGCATGCCTTAACTCCTACAGTACACTTTATTAGCATTTTTACATGGGGCTGTACGTATTTATTTATGGACATAAATATTTATTTTAAAAAAATACGTGTCTAATTTATCTCTCGAGTTGTTGTCACTGTCAAAAAATTGTATAAGCTGTAAGAGCATGCGCGAAATGAAACCTTGAACAAAAATATTATATAAAAAATAAATAATATTGACTGTACTATACATACTTTTTTAATTCGTACATAGCATATATTCGGTAAATTATATATTTTTATTTTCTTTAAATTATATGTTGTAATTTATGAATATATATGTTATCAACGAATAATGACGCATTTAGAAAACTTACTTATCTATCTATTAATCTCTTCGGGCTAATAACGGCTTAGCCATTATGAATACATTTCACTCATAGCTTTTAGTTAAATACTACGGATTTAAGTGAACAAATGTTAAAGCTATATTTTGAAATTGATGACTAAGTGCTAAGTAACACAAAATTAGTTTTATAAAATTAATTTTATCTTTTATTTTGAAATATTGCTATTATTAATTATTGGTTCTGTTTCATTACTCAGATTAATACTTAACCTTAATATGTTGCCTTATGCAAACTACGATCTACGCCGTAGCAGGTAATATGAATAAAAATAGTAAAAAGGATATATGATGCGGCCAGTCGTAGCCTCGTAGCGCAGTGGCATAAGCGTGTGTAAACCCGACAGGCTGTGGGCTCGATTTCCACTCGAGGAAATAAAATATTTAATATTTTAATTTCTTTGCTCTGGTGAAGTGCCTTACAACTAGGCTCTCTCTGCGTACCCTGCTGTGTGCGGGATACAGTATGAAGCAGATTTGTTTATTTTTTATATATACTTTAAGAAGTAAAATATTATTATTATTTAATAATTTTAATATCGATTTTGCTTATTATGGTGGAGATATTATATATATTTTAATATTGCTAGTTGTTTTTTACTTGTTACTTACTTTAATAGTAATAACTTGTCCAACATAAATATACACATATACGAATTACACTTCACTGCACAATAAAGTGACAGTCAGAAAATATGACTTCGTAAAATAGTAAGTGGAAATGTTCACTTCAAATAACTCGTGGGCACAGGTAGTAAATTCTTCGGGAGATATTTACTTGGCGGGACAACGACCTCATGAATTCTAATCCTAATAGAATTGCCATACTGAGAAATAACGTAACGTGATAGTTCACATTAGGATGAAAATGTAATTGAATCGTAAATGGTATAATCCGGTATTAATTTGAGGCGGTCATAGCGCCGTGGATGGGCTTGGCAGTAAACGATGTTTGTGGGTTCTATCATGACTAGGCTTAATATTTAATTTGCTTTTGCTAATATTTAATTTCCCTGCTCTGATAAGGCAAACTGTATTATAATCGCAATCATTTTCTTTGCTGTTTTTAGGGTTCCGTACCTTTTAAGGCAAAAGGAACCCTTATAAGATCACTTTGATATCCATCCGTCTGTCTCTCTGCCTGTCTGTCAAGAGCCTTTATCACAGGAACGTTCAGAGATATAGAGTTGAAAGTCAATTTGAGCTTGCAAGATTCCATATTATACACTAACAAACTAACTAACGTGGCAAATTAAATTATATTTTGTAAAAAAGACAAGACACAAAGAACCATTAGTCTTACATTTTACGTTGAGTTTTGTTCATATTTGGAGATTATTATTATTTTTCTTAAGGAGAATAATTATTTTTCGTAAGTGCTGTATCCGGTGATTGATGGTGCAGAAAATGTATGTTTATGTAAATATCGGTAAAAGATCAATCAATACTAACAAAATAAAAGGATAGGATCGCTTTCGAGCATGAAATTGATCATCGACCTCTTATTGTTTTCAAATTTATTTGAAACGATTATGATGTCAATCAGCACGTGCAAATGTAGATCTAAGTATATGGTTTGAATTTCAACTCGATATCTCCAAGCGTTCCAGAGATAAAGGCTCTTAATAGACAGACAGACGGACGGACAACATAGTGATAGTGAAGAGTTCCTTTTTTCCTTAAAAGGTAACCCTCCCAATTTATATTACTAAAAGTTTAATTGTTTTCGGGTCACTAAAATAATTATCAAAAAATATATAATTTATATGTGTATGTACTATGCCATTATAATATGCGAAATAGATAGCTTAAAGCATAAGTCAATAGTCATTTTAACAATTTAATATTTTTTTAAAGATTGCTTCAAATTTGGAAAACACTTTTCAGCTAATATTAATTTGTTGAAAAAATATGTAAAAGCGCCACATACATTAACCTTTTAATTGAACGCAAATGTTTGTAAACAGTACCAAATGTTTCCCTCCATCGTACATCGGTACACTTCTTTCAGCTTAACTTCCTTTTACAAATTTCACCTTAACAAAAGCCAGTTGTTAAGGTGGAATTTGTTAGACACATTTATATAAATGTTATTATTTATATTTAAATAATTTACATTCGCAGAGCTGGGGCACAAGCGTGATACTTCTGAATTCGCTTCCCACTGAACTGCCTTGTTACCAGAGCCAGAAATGAAAATATGAAATAATATTTCCTCAAAGCGCGGCGTTGAGTTCTTCCACTCAGCACGTAATGCCTCCAGAATTCGACGGAAAGTGGAGAAAGGAAGTGTTTTAATGGGAACAGAGTGTCATAACACTAGGTACCCAGGTACCCTTTGCCTGCCCTGCTATGTGCGGGATATAGCGTGAAGCAAAAAAACTGCATTTCCGATATTAAATTCCATTTCACAATGTTTCTAATTCGAGTGTAAAGAAGAACAGAGTGCCCTGACACTCAAAAAACTTCAAGCTTAATAAAAATGTAAGATTATTTATTTTATCTAAGAACATTTTTGTATCAATCTAAAAATAATCCCAGGATTCCGCAAGGTACTCAAATATTTAATAACGAGGGACGCCGCAGGCCGAATTTTGTCCTGGATCTAAGAATGAAAGGATTTTACCATTGTACGGATAAAATTCAATGACCCTTCTATCTGCCGTTAAGGTGCTTCTTCACGAGTAAACTTTAAACTAATTTATTATAATTACTTTTACTTAAACATGCAAATAAAATTATGATAATATTAGAAATTACTACCGTTAATTAAGAATATACGAAGTGATCGTAGCACGATTAGATATTCGAATAAGGATAACTTTGCTTGTATGTAACCCTTTAATTTATTGGTTTGTTGGAAACAATGAAAACTTGATTACGATTTTAGTTGAAATAACAACGACCTCTCATTGTTAGGATAAATAACGCCCTAAACATATGCTAAATAATTTCTTCAATATTTCTCTTATATCTAACACAAATATTATTTGTGCCAAATCCTTGTACTTTGACAATAAAAGAAAAATATATAATATTTTTGCCAAAGGAGTGCTTCACTTAAAAATATTTTTTTGCAAAAAGGAACTTCCTTTAAGAAAGTCTAATAGAAATTATACAGGTTCAACACAGTTCAGTGCTCTACAGTCTACGCTTTACGGCGCGTGAACTTTGACCCCGTCACATTGCATCCGCGTTTGACACGAGAGTTTGGTAAATACTAGGATCAAAATGATTAATTTAAATCCTTTTTATGTTAAGATATGAAGAATAATTTATTTTGTAAGACAAAAAAATATTGAGGTCAACGTGGCGTAGAACAGCGTCTGACTGTAAACATCATGATTTGATTCTACTAGTGATTTTTGTTCTTGACACTAGGTTTTTTGGTTAGCATGAAGCTTTAACTATACATAAAAACTAATAACTAAAACAAAAACTATACTATACTTTAACAAACAGAATATTCAGTTTTTATATTTTAGCATCTGGGGTGTGTTTGAAATTAACAGTCTTTAAAAAAAATGGAGAGTAAAGAATGGAATGATTTTTTTAAGTTTGGAAAGCGACTTAATTGAGAGTATTTTAACTAAGCTTCAAGAAAATATTTGAAGATCATCGGGTTTTTCCGTTATTTTATACAATTCTTTGATTCTCTACTATAACATATTACTCAAAAAACGTTTTAGTACTGCAAAATTTCGTGAGCAACCAATAAATTAAAAAGCATATATGTACAAATGTTAAGGTTGATCCGAATTAAATTATTTTAATTATAATTACGGCATAAGAATCTCTAATATCAATTTACGCTCAGTTAAATATTTTAGTAATTTAACTTTGAATGCTCGTGACTCCATAACAGCACGTTAATCAGTGGCTACGAGATCAAAAGGTGTGTGTGGGTGCAATAACATGAGTGTACAGTGAAAAGTTCAATTCTAATAATTTATCTTAGTAATATATAAATATTGCCACTGACTTGCCGCCACTGAATGGGCAATGCCTCCAGAATTCAGCAGAAAGAGGCACCCTCTGCCTGCTTGCCTCTCACATGCGGGATACAGCGTAAAGCTAAGCGATTTCCATAATGAATTTTACATTTATATTTTCTTATAATATTCCAAATCCATAAAAAGAGAGAGTAGTACCTATTCTATAAACAGACTAAAAAGAAAAAATAATTTATAAATAGACTAAAAGGTCAAAATACTAAAATAAATACCTGTTTAAAAGTGGGTAGTGGTTTGATAACCTTAAGATATTGGGCTTAATAAGAACAAATCAAATTCATATTTGTATTATCTTTTTCATAGCCTACTATAACAGTTAAGTTAATTAGTTAATTAGTTAGAGTTGATGTTTTAATCAACTCTGCAAATTAATGGCGATCCATCAATTATCGCTAAGTTTTAAATTAGATAAAAGACACTAAAAATAGATTTTATATCGAGATCAGTGGGTAGGATTTAATTGATTAAAAATAACTAATTGCGCATCTGCCGAAATTTTCCGGTGACTTGTTTGTTTTCATAAGATATTTCATTGGATTGGACATTCTGATATAATCGTCATCCAAATATTAGGTTAGAGGTATTTTTGTGCTAATGATAATATTATCGGCTTCATTAATAAATAACTTTTAGAGGTGAACCATGACGTCACATCAATTCTATATTTTAATTTAAAACTTGTACGTACATATTTTACGCACACAAAGATGTGATAATGACATTATCAAGATTTTTTTAAATGTTGCTTATTAAAAAATGTACAATAATTTAAAAAAATATTTAAAAAATCATTAACGTTATAGAAAACGCGTTAGTTTAATTTAGACCGTCAAGTGGACGTGAAGACAGCTGGTATTGGCTTTCTTCGTGTAGATCTTCTTTAAGTGACTTTGTTTCTTTCCACTGTTTTCATTAATGGGGGTGTCTTAATCGCCTATTTATTTAATCAATTCTCTCAATGTAAATGAGTCAGTCATTTCATACAAAACTCACAAATTTGAAATTGTAATGGAACTCTCGATCCAACTCGCACTTGACCGATTTTTTATTTAACTTAAGATAGTAATTATTCCTATGTTAAACATATAACAATATTATCGCCTTATATTTAAATACGTGCATTACGTAGGTTCAAACGTTTAAAATAAATGTTGTTATAGAAACATACTTCTTTAATATTAGATACTTCTTACTTAGCAACAGCAATTAAATTGATATAAAATTTTCCTAATGGAATAGATACAACCGAACCAACTGAAATATCAGTTTAATTTTATAATATGTTTATTGAAATAAAATTTTCGTCACGAGACTTCAAAGGGGAATAAATTCATATTTATTTATTAGACAAATACGAAAGATTTTTTATCGTCTGCTGAAACTAATAGAATATATCGAGTAATGAAGGTAAGTACTAATTTTATTTTTTTTAATATGAATGACCTAGAGACGTCAGTAATGTCAGTATGATGGTTCACTAGTGACTAAATGATACATTATATCACGTATATAAAAACTAATGTGTGACCTTTTTGCGGAAGTACTGTGAGTGGCGCCAGTCGGGGATTAAATAAACGATGCTAATTTAGTTACAGATGATCATTATGTTCTATTTTAATTTGTTAAGAAACAAAAAATATTAAATAAATAAATTTTATATATAATTATATATTAATTATTAAAATAATTAATTTTTATTTTCGTACATACTTTTTATTATATATTTTTAGCTTAACAATTATACTCACGTAAAGTATGGCTTGCTCTACTTATTAAAAGAGATAGATGGTATCGTGGCGCCTTTAACAGATGTTGGACTCTATATGGGCTTTGGGTATAATGTCAATGTCAAATAATTTTATTCAAAATAAGAAATTATATTTTTGATTTTTGAACGTCAAATAATTTAGCACCAGTTCACTAAAGTTAATGCCTCAGACTTAAGAAGAACTGGCGCAAGAAACACAGCGGGACTTTTTTTAAAAATTAATTATATATAAATACATATTTAATTATTTGGCACAATGATATTTGAACCCCACACTTCTGTATACGCCTGAAATACTTAACGCCCAAATCGACGTTATAGAAAAGTAGCGTTGTGAAACACGTCATCAGGTGTCATGTACCTGCCAGTAATATGTGGAACATGTGTAAAAATAAATAAAAATATCTCAAGATTTTCACAATACCGTTTCAATCAACTTATATGTACCTACCTATATAAAGCTCTGATTGTATAACAATAACACACCTCGGCCTTAATTACTCGGTGTTAGGGAAATGTCATTGAAATGTAAATTTCAAACGAAACTGATGTATTTATTAGTACCTAATTCAAAATAAACTTTTATGTATAAAGTAGCACATTTATTATACATGTAGAAAAATCTCTTTAAACGTATAGAAAATAAAAAAAAATGCTTTTAAAGTAAATGTTTATAAATTATTTTATAAACACAAGTGGGAGGCTTTTCAAGAATAAAATAAGACAATAAAAAAATGTAGTGAATATTTAGGCGTCGATCCATTATTAATAATATTATTTATGAGCAGTTTGTGTAAGCAGTATATAGAATATATGATGGAACGTATACTGTAGCTACTTTTAAAAAAAAGTTTAAATACAGTATTTTCAGACTTACTACATTCTAAATGTCAATGCAGAAAAATTAACAATTACGCCAAGAAATAATCTATATATACTAGCTCTATTGTGATTTACTGTTAAGCTTATCTAGGTGACACATTCAGTCTGGTGGAGATAAAAAGCTTTACGCACGAGGATCGCCGCTCATTTTGCGGGGCCCGACTGGTTGGCTGATAGTAGGAAAATAAATGACTATAAATATTAATAATTGACTATCAACATTTTCCGAGGCCAGTCGAACGCAGGGGCACGAGTGTGTGACTGTAAACTCGACAGATTGTGGGTTCGATTCCCACTCGAGGACATGAATCATTTAATATTTTTATACCTTCCCACTGGTGTCGAGGCAAATCGCAGCGTTGACTTCCGCCACTCAACACGCATTGTCTCCAGAATTGGACGGAAATTGAGGAGCAGAGAGTCTTAAGTAGGCTCCCTCTGCCTATCCTGATACATACGGGATACAGCAGGATACAGCGTGAAGAATGAAAAAACATTTTCCACAACGCATGCAGCCACCTTATGTTGAAACATAAACATTAAATATCATGTCTAAGGAGATATATAGTTTATTTGAAATCACGACCTCACAAAACGTTTTAATGTAGTGACCTTGAATATGATCGCGTGTGTATCATCTTCTACTATTTATCAGCACTCTGTCAATGCTAGCTATTTTCACAATGAAGGCGATCGCTAATTAAACTCGCGAAATACTCGTATACAAGCGAATATGATACTACACTCATTGTCAGTAGTGTATATACACTTTGCGAAGGTTGTCTTCTGGCAAAAGCTCGTCATTGTTTTTTTTTTTTCTTTAAAATTTTATGAATGACTCTTTGCAGATGACTCACGAGTCACGAGTCATATTTCGGCACAACTCGATTGTAGTTCCGCGGTAAGAAGAACAGAGTTTGTTTTGATCGCCGACGCTTTATTTTAATTTCGCGCGAAACATCAATAATTTAATATTTCCTCGAAATGTTAGTTTTATGAAATATGTAATAATTTAGTTAGAAGTAAATTTTCCTCTTATCCATTACTGGTAAAAATATAGAACCGGATACAGAAAGCAGTTTTGCTTGAGACGGCGCGTATTGTGCGGAGGTTCCTCTCTCTGGAGCCCTAGCCACCGATGGTTTGGACCGTTGTCCTATCCTCGGAAGAGTGGTTTTTTATATTTTTAAATGTATTTTTTTATAATAATTTTATTTAACGATGTAAAATTTATTCACAAATTTAATAAAAGTACATATATTCAATTATTACTAGCAGCGATTTAATTTTTAATTCCTGTTAATAACATTCTTGTAGTATATAGCTAGTTCCTTATTGATATAAAACTTTAATATTTTGAGTGGTGAAATAAGAAAATTTTAGAACTAAACAGATTTCAGATACCAAGGATTTTAATAGTATAAATAAATTTTTATTTCCGCGTTAATAGCTAACACTCGTATGTTTTTATTTCGCACATTCAAAAGCGGCATTGAGGCCTAAACGTAAACTAATATTATGCTTATAGTGTCCAAAGCGATTAAAGTATTCCTTGAAGATATTATGATTTCTTTCACATTGATACTAACACTATAATGAATATATTTTGTGAATGAACACAAGGCAATAGACGAGGTTGCTTATAAACAATTGTAAGCTTTTTTCTTATCATTAAAATCATTGAATGTATTATAAAAACAACTGTAAGTTTATTTTTCACTGACTTTTCCCATTTATAATAATAGCTGAGTATAAAAAATACTCTCTAAAGATGGTGAATATATTTTATCAGTATATTCTAAAAATTGGTTAATTACTTGAATATTGGTTGATTTTTTTTTTGTCTGAGTACTATGTTTAGCACCGTACGACATATGAGTACAGCAATGTGAATGAAATAGATAGCTGTGTAGCACAACTTAACTAAGTTGTATCTAGAAAAATACTTTTTAGAAAATATATAAAATTTTAACATAGCGGGATTAGAACCCGCGTCTCTTGGAAACCGTCCAGGCGCTCTGACCAACTACTTCATACGTCCTCATCTTATATGCACTTGTTACAATTTATTTTTGAATATGAATGAATAAAAGTTGAAGAGGCCATCTTCTGACTCTAAGTACAACGGTTGTCGGTTCGATTCCTACTGAGGGAAACGTGTTATTTTAATGCCTCATTCAGGTAACAAGACAAAGATATATATTTTATAATTTTTAAATACTGACAGTAACCTAATTAAAGCAGTTATATAATTTCAAATACGAAAAATTTTTATGAATGGAAAGTAGTCAAAGTAGTTAGTTGGACGAATCACAATTTTTATTTATAGAAGTCCCACTTACGCATGCTGGAGCTTAGTGTGGCGACCATTAGAGCATAGTGTGTCAAATGTGAACTTTTGTAGCTTGTGAAGGATAAAGATTTATATCCAGCCTGAAATATTTTGTACAGTAATTTATTGGTAAAGGAGTCGTTTATTACTAAGACTACGGTGTCACTCCGTCTATCTGTCTGTCACCAAGCTGTATCTCATGAACCGCGATAGCAACAGAAATACATCATTTGTGAGTAATTCAACTGTTAAAATTTACAAATATGATGTTTTTTCGTACTATTATTATAACAAGTACAAAAAACTAAATAAAATAAACATTTAAGGGGCTCCTATACAAAAAACGTGATCTTTTTGCTCAATATTGATAACGGCAACACAGAGACGGCGATTTTGAAGAAAGAATATTTAGATATATCATATTCAATTTAAATAATAAATAAATAAAACTTACCCTAATCAAATTCGAATTATAACGATTATGGATATTATTATAATTCATATTATATTGCATTTTAAAGTTGATTAGATTAGGTTAAAATATATTAAAATAAAAGTTTTTAAGACCCTCAAAAAAGAATTAAAATATTTGTTTTAATACTTAGGGTATTAAAAAAAATATTTTAATTCTTTTTTGTCTACCTACAAATTAAAAAAAACAGCAACAAGGAAACATAACTAATGATCATGCTCCCTTTATTTGAAAGGCAAGCATTCTCTGGCGTCGACTATGCGGAAATGTCGACATCAGATGTCCCATTTCTTAACTTTTAGCGATATATGACGACTCAAGAAACTGCTACAATACTAGACATTGAAGATATTATCTCAAATATTTTAATTGAAATAATGAAAGCTAAATTATTCATAATATACTTGTTGGCAAGATCTCTTTTTTAATTTAATCAAAATCCAAATTTCACGAGAATGGTAATTTGTTCCACTTTCAAGTATTAACTGATGAACGGATTTGGATCTTTCAATAATATTGCTATTAAATAGTAATAATTTTGTTTATAAAAATAATACATAGGTTATTAATTATGTAAAGATTTAATATTTTGGCTATAATATAAAAACTGGGCGAAGCTGCATTTGGACAGCTAGTTTTCTTTATATATGAATCCATATTATATATTTTCTTCGCTTCGCTTCGCTTTATGTCAACATGCCTATTATAACAAACAAACAATGTCAGTTCGATAATAATATGTTTACAAAACATATTTACATACGCAGTATAGTGATTATGAAGTATGTTTCAGGGGCACGTGCGCCACGTGAGACATGCCTATTTCATGAGATGTCGACATGAAGTGATGTTACAGTCATTTTAGAATAAATGTATATATAGTTACAAAGTCGAGCTTTTTTAGAATTTCCTTGTTTTTTTTAAACCCAATTTGATTTTTTTTGTTATAATAAGAATATTTGATATTTGATAATTTCATCATTATCAGGCTTACAAAGCTTACCATATAAAGCTTAAAAGCCATAGACTAAAAAAATATCATATGCAAAATATAGAAAAAAAGAAGCTAAATTTAATTATTTATTTAAAATTTACCTCTATCGAGATTAATAAAAAGCATTAATTGGGAACATAGTGTTAAGACTAAAACAGTGCAAAGATTAAATATTCAATTTCCTCGGATGGGAATCGAACCCACAACCTGCCACGTTTACAGTCGCACGCTTGAGCCTTTCAGCCACAATTGGTCTCAATATATACAAACTATTTCATATCGAGATTATATGCAAACTATTTAATGGGAATACATTAAAGGAAACTGTATCGCCATGTTGCATTACCAATATATCTAAGAAACACGTGTGTATACAAACGAAGTGCTTCAGCTTAAACTTGGTTAGCTTTATTCGATACCACATATTGACTTTACTAAGTTTGAAAACACCTATAAGGTCACTCTCGTCTGATCCATTATATGTAGAATGCAGTTTATTTATGACTAGACTTCTTGTTTGGAAAAAATACTAATATAAGGAATAATATTTTTATTTTTCAAGATATTTATAACGTTCTTACAATAGATATTTCACAAATCAACAAAAAAATCAAATCAGCTTCACGCTGTATCCCGCCCACAGCAGGGTAGGCAGAGGGAGCCTAGTGTTCAGACACTCCGCTCTCCATTTTCCGATGAATTCAGAAGGCATTGTGAGTTGACTGGAAATTACTATATATAAATTTAAATAAATATTTCATTTCATCGAGTTGGGATCGAACCTACAATTTTGTAACAGTCACACTTTGAGCCTTTTCGCCACGATATTTCACAATAAATCATTTATGAATCTTTACTGTTTAATTATTTTCGCTTCAGGAAATTTTAGGTTTTTCTAACTTCCAGGGAATAATAATTTATCAGGGAAAATCGTGTTACGTTTTAACAGATTTATATCAAAATCAATGCAATGATAAATGTTAAAAATAAATTTCAGAATCCATAAGAATAATTCACATTTACAATAAATGTTATTGTTCTTTATTGCGTCCTTCTCAGGCTCGTAATCATTTCTCCTAAGCAGTATATTTTGAATTGAATGTATGCTCTTTCTGATATATCATTTTTATTTTTGTATTTATTTTCTGTTTTGCATAGAAGATAGAGATAACGATTTACTTTTCTTTATTCTTACACAGAGTTAACAGATTATTAGTAATATAATTTTTATACACACCTAATAGAAAATCCACTAAACATTTAAGCAAATTTCATATCAGAAAGCAAATTAGATACTAAATAAAATGTAGAACAAGCAACTAAGAATTAAAAACAATATGAATAAAATTGATAAATTTGCATCGTTATAAGAACAATTTTTATACAATATGTGAGGATCTGTTACATATTTGAAATTTTTCTGAGCGGGTTCTGTATGAAATATTATTTTATTACTCGCAAATGCATCAATTATATGTATATATTTTTATACATCTTAAAGCAATAAAGTTATATCTAACAAGAGATACCATATTATCTATGTCAATGCCGCACTTAATGCGTTAAATGTACGACTTTGAGTAAAACGTTGTTAAAGAATTAATTGTGAGTGTGTTACTCTTGAAAAGAAACTTCAGATTTTCGTAGATTTTCTTTGAACTTCAATGTCAAACAAGATTATTACGTTGTTATGAGTTTTTCCACTATTTCTATCTAGTAGTATTTATTAATAAAAGGTAAATAAAATGAGTATAGCCCGGGAAATTCCACAGTATATTAACAGCGTACGCACATACTTGGAACGTTGCCAATTGCACTCGTGCGCCGGATGCCGTTCGTTCTCAAGAATTTCAATTTGGACATCATAGAATCATCGCCGACGAATCGAACGGCGTTTGCACCGGTTAGGCTAGCTAAACTGAAAAATCTATATTACTTGAATCAGTGTATGTTCATATCGAATATTTTAAATCAGCTTTATTCTTTAGCAGGGTATGCAGAGGGAACCTAGTGTTAAGATACTTCTTTCCCCACGCACCGCCGAATTGAAACGAATGATTTTAACACTACTTATTTACATAATTATAAATATTTGAAGGTAAATTTCCTAAAGCCAAACGTGCATGCAATAAAGATGCTGTAATTCCGGTGCAATTAACAGTTTACGAGTAAACAGGTTGATGGGTCGTCCAAGGAATATTTTAACTCTGACACCCAGAGATCATTGACACTTCTGTATGTTACATGATTTTATTATCTTTTCATGCGCCCTGTTTCCGTTTCATTGAATTGTATATGTATATTTATTTGAAATAGATCTAAGAACAAAAAAATGTTTTTTTGTTATAAAATAACATTTTCATTTTCCTTGTTGATAAAGAGGAAAATTAAAGGGTTATTTTAAGTTTTAAACAATGTCTAAGGGTTCATTTTAAACCGAGAAATATTTACGTTTTGTTGACATATGAAATAAGTGAAAATTTCTGTCTACTTGAAGCTGACGATTGCCAAGTCTGACAGAAGGACACACTTAATAACCCCAACAAGGTTAAATTATAACGCTAATAATTATATCTTTCATACGCGCACCTTGCTAACCTTGCAAGAGATCCTTTGAAAAGTAAGGACATAAACAAAAGCTTTATTTGAACGAATCTGTGTCATTTTAAGTATTTTTGTTCTGAAATGTGATAATAACTCATGATGGATCAGCGCGAGTCGCGCCATATTGTGTTATTTAGACAAAAATATGAAATTATTTCAAAATATATTTACTTTGGATTTAGTGTCATTGCCAGCCTTACAAGCCTATATTTATATCCATACACACATACAATAAAAATATCAGATCAGACATGTACATGGTATTCCATATATAAAATATGTAAGAACTTATTGGGGTTATTTACTAAAATAATAGGACCCCAAATAATATTTTAGCTATCTTTGTCTGTTTGTTTGACTTGTTACAACAGTTAAGAATTTATGTAAACTTCCTTTAACATTTGTGTTTGCTTTATATCAATTGGCTTATAAATTAAACAAGTTATGGCAATTTACTTTCCGGCGCAGACGAAGTCGCAGGCACAGCTATTACTTATATAAAAGTAACTCTCTATAAAAACAGACAACTCAACTAGTACTAAAATATTTTTATAATCCTAAAAAGTTATGAGGTACAATTTGTAAATTATTGAAACCGACATCAGAATTAAAGAAAGTATTACTAGAAACTACTAACTAATCCCTGCATTATTTAATATTTCTAAGCTTTATAACCTAATAGGTTCAAACCAACATTAAAAAAAATCACAATAAGGTATAAGGAACAACAAAAGAATTTCCTTCTAAATAATGAATTAGCATATTTATTCCATTCACCAGCTGTTGGAGAGGTCGCGAGGTGGTGAAACACATCCGCGATATTGTGTGACAATTAGCGGTATGAGACACAGCTGCCGCACCGGCCGCCAACAACGCTGTCAATCTCATCCGTTTCAAATAAAAATAATACTGTACCAAGTGAAATAAACAATGGTTATAGACATTTTTTTGTTATTATTATTAGTCATTCATGTTAATTTCTACTAAAAGTCATAAAGTAGAGATTCGCGGCGTTAGGTTCCTATTCAAAACGCAATCTTTTGAAAATTCCGTGGTAATTGTTGCTATTATATCTGATACAGCGTGAATTATAAAAAAGTAGCGAAAGTTCATTAAACTGACAAAACTAATTTACATTCTATTCTAGATCATTATATTATTTTGGCCATCAGTATCGTCATAGTGTTATCGCGTGAAGTGACTCTGTAATTATCACTCTACGATTAACTCTCCGTCCAGAGCCGTTTCAGTCTCTTCGTTTTTTCTTTAAAACTGCACGTTCTGTAACGGAACTGCATTTTGTAACCCAAGCTTTGCTGGGCTTTATAGTAAAAATAATTAATTAATAATTATAATTCTTTCCCGCCATTTGTGAAAATTTTAAATATAATAAAGTAACTCACCTTGAGTTACGTTTTTTATATGCTGAAATATTTGTTCACCTTCACGCTATATCAAGCATGTAGCAGGATAGGCAAATGGAACCTACTGTTAAAATACTTCGTTCCCCGATTTTCGCCATATTTTCAAGGCATTCCGTGTTGACCACTGCGTTTCTGCGTCATTACCAGAGCAAAGAAAATTAAAATATTAAATAATTTATTCCTCCGAGTGGTAATCGAACCTTCGACTATTCTCACGCTTCTGTCCGTTTGTTTTTCTTATGTTTTTCTATTGTCTGTTTTTTCTTATATTTTTATCTCTATATCATATATTTCAATTCAATTAGTTAATATCTATGAATTTTAAAGAAAAGTGCAAGCGAGTAGTTTCTTACGGCCTTAACCGAGGCCACGCTTGACCTGAATTTGCCACGCCGCGTTGTACTCGCACTGAGAACAACACGCGTGACTCACTGTTTTTGAAATGTTCCTAGCCAGTTTATTATCCCAGTAAACTCGTAATATATCGAGGAAATATAAATAAAACATAGATCTGTATATACATATGTAATATTTCATACTTGACTATAAGATAATCGTAGTGATGAATCTCTTAATTTTATTTTTGAGACAGGTCGTCTCACTTTCGATTTAAAAATTACGTCCATGGTGCAGTAGTTACTAGCATTATTTTATTTGTTTCTATTAACACTTATGTGTTCATTTGGCGACTGGTTGTGGGTTCGATTCTTACTCGGGGAAATTATATATAATTAGTACTTATAAAAGTTATGTGTACTTAATATATTTATAAATTTAAAATATAACATTAAGTAAGGAATTTTAAAAGGGTGTCAAATTTAAAATATAATAGGATTGATTATATTCAAAACGTCAGAAACTGCAAGAAACTTTTAAGCTTCGTCGCTGACTATATTTGATCGATATTGGAACGTGGCGCGGATAAAGTGCAGCTTTGCACGTGATTTTACCTAGCTTTATGAATATTTGAATCTATATAAAATCAACTATTTATTTCATCATTTATTTCTATTGTTATATTAGTAAGTAATAAAATTTAGGCACACGAATATATTCTCAAATACGAATACCTTCTAATGAGATTAATTCTTTATAATCAACTAAAAGGATACTAAAAGATGTAAGGAAGTTATTTTAAGTAAGCGTCTTACCCTAGAAAGTGTTTCGGGTAAATTAAGTTCATGTTAAGGTAAATTAAGTTTTTCATTACGCGAGATAACTAAACAAAGAAGTTCTCTTTGAACTCGAGGCCATTGAACTGTGACTTAAGATGTTAATGTGTACAAACTTCGTAGGGACTATGAGAAAAAGGGGACGAAGTGAACAGGGATCACAAACATCGCTATGATCTCAGGTAAGGTTTTTGACCGGACTTTTGACATCAGGGAGATTCCACAGTGGCGCCCGACAAATTAGGGTGCCGAGCTTAAGATGTCACAAAGGAATTTGGTAGGCATTTAGTAAATGACATACGTACCTTGTAAGATACTTCCGAACTTCGCGTCCACGATCAATGTTTGTTAAGTACCCGCGTTATATATGGATACTTTCATAAAAATAAATTGTTTCCTGCAGAATATCGATGCAGACGCTTCATTAAGACATGTTTACATAAGGTTAACACCGTGTTACACATTCGAATGGCGTCGATAAAGACTTTTCCGTATTCTGGATAATTATAAACAATAATGAAAAATTCCGTTACATTATATGACGCCAGCCGAGAAAATCATACAATATATATTTTTTGTAATAACACGCCAACTTTTTGTGCCAGGAGTGCAGGTGTAAAGCGCCGTATTTTTACCATATCAAACGTTTTTACTGATACTGTCGCAATTGTGTGTTTGAATGAATGCTATAAATTACAAATTAGTCACGAATTTGTATTTAAAAAAATAATAATAATCATGCAATGCTTGCGAGTTCGATGCCTTCTCTAGGGAATTAGTTATTCTAGTGGAACAAAGCGCTGCGTTGAGTTACGGAATACACTACATCTGGAGCTCGGCCGATTAAATAATGGTTTTAATACCAGGTTCTCTGCCTACCATGCTACATGTGGGATACAGCGTGAAGCTGAAAAATGGGGAACAATAGACAAAAAAATAGTATCTAAAATACTGGATTTGAGTATACAAATGGACCTTTATTAGCTTAGACATTAGCGGAAAAGAAAATATTAGAATAATAGATTAAAGTATTAGCTAGATAATATACTAGGAAGAACTATACATCATCACAACGCGAGTGAGTCACACAGTCCAAAAGCAGTGGGCGACAAGTAATCCTGTTTATTTTTATAACTTGACTTGTGATACAATAAGAAATTATATTTAGAAAACTGGTTATGCTCCTCCTGTGTATTTATATGTCATTCCTTTTTGGTAACGTGCGCATCCTTTATACAATATAACAATAGCAAATAAATTATATAACTAGATAGTCTAGATATTAAACGTCTCCAGTAGTCATTGTTTTGATTAATTTGATATATTATACTGGTATATATAATACATTTCTTTAGCATAATTTTTGGGAATACATAACTACAATATGTAAAAGTAAAAATAAGCAAAATTCTGAGATAACTGCAAAATATTGAAACAGCTTCCTCTACCAACTTCCAAGAGCCGGACAAAGACGTTGTGTTTAAATAACATTGAGAATTCCACAAATTATCGACTAAAAGGTACTAAAATATATTAAAACAATCCAAGATAATCATAACATAATCTTATTACCATATTTATGAAATTTTAATGCAAAACCTTCACGTATGTATGTTTGAAATGACAATTAATTTACCGATAAATGGCTAATACATAATTTAAATCCAATATCATATCCAATATACATTTATATGTCGCTTATATCTTTTTACAGCATGTTACAATATTATATTATAAATTTCAGTAGAATTATAATAACACTAGCGACCCGCTCGCGGCTCGCCCGCACGAACTACTTAATTATTAATTTACTAATCGGCATTACTTTCGTTTTCTATTAATAATATTGTTTTCAAAATGAAATACCTATCGTGAAAAGTAAAGTTTCAGCCAAATCTATTGTTCAGTTTCAACAATTTTGTCGAACAACTTTCAAATGGTATATTTTTTTTATTTATTACCCGTTTGAAATAAAACAAGCACTAAATGGTAAAGTGAAAACTGCAATTAAATCGATTACGCTGTTTCTGAGATTAGCTCGAAGAAATGCATAGACAAACCGACAGACATGAAATCTTTAAAAATCATGATTTTTTGTTCTATTACGTTATTAAACTCCGCCAATAATATACATTTTTTTATATCTTATATAAAAATATTAAATATAATATAAATTATTCCTGTAAATATAAACTATCGTTTAATACCAATTCTCATTATAGATACAACTATAGACATAAACAAAGTGAAGATACCTGATTAATACAAGTTTAATTTGTCTTTGTGAAATTGTCAAGCTGAAACGAAACAATGATAATCTCGAACAAGTTTCTCGTAAATTAGACATTTACGAGAAACTTGTTCGAGATTATCATTGTTTGAGTACTCTGAAAATCTTATATACGATATTGTTAAATGTATTTAAAAAGTAATAAAGTTATTTCAGGTCTCACGTGGATGAGTGTGAAAGTTTCAAACGTAGAATCAATATAATATAAATAATAATTAATATTATTAATAATAACATATATTTTCAATAAAAAGCCTTATGAGATTTTAAATATATATTAATACTAGCGGCCCGCTCGCGGTTTCACCCGGGTGAACTATGTTATTATTAATTTCTGTCTCCATGACTACGTCCTGGTGACGTCTATGCAAAATTTGAGGCTCCTAGCATTTGTAGTAACGAAGTTTCATACAAACTTTCGACCCCAAAAACAACCCCTTAGAAGTCGAATATTGCAAATTCTCGTCTTAGCGAGCACCTACGTCTTATAAATAACTCCTATACAAAATTTTACGTTCCTAGCACATGTAGTTTCTGAGATTTCTTGATGAGTGACCTTTCGATTTTATATATATATATACTAGCGGCCCGCTCGCGGTTTCACCCGCGTGAACTATGTTATTATTAATTTCTGTCTCCATGACTACGTCCTAGTGACGTCTATGCAAAATTTGAGATATTAATTTGCATTTAGTAACGACAACACGTTTCATACAAATTTTCAACCCCAAAAACAAACCCTTAGAAGTTGAATATTGCAAATTCCCGTCTTAGCGAGCACCTACGTCCTATAAGTAACTCCTATGCAAAATTTGAGATTCCTAGCACATGTAGTTTCTGAGATTTCGTGATGAGTGAGTGACCTTTCGATTTTATATATATAGATATATATATATATATATAGATAGATAAATGAAGCGATAAATTACCGTACAAAGTATAATATTTGAAACAATGCGCTTTCATGAAGACATCTCCACAATATGTTCAGCTCTAGTGAGTCAAGTGTTCTAAGAACGAGGAATATTATTTGCAAGAATCACGTTCGACGAATGTGTAATCCACTTGGCATTGGGTATTATTGTATCGGAGTATTGCACTTTTTAACTGATAATCTAATTTATTAAGATTGTCTGAAGCTCCTGTAATGTCTTTTATAAGTTTTTGAAGTTTTCAATTTTTTATCCATTATTAGATATTTCAGATCTTTTAGTGTTAATTAATGTTGTGCTGTATTTGAAAATGAAATAAACCACAAACTCAATCAACACTAACATGTTAACTACGTAAATTCAAACTCGTGGTTTTGCAGCAAGTAATATTATATATATAAAGTCACACGAGCCCTAAAATTTATTAAACGAATAAATATTTATTAATAAAATTTATTCACATGGCTAGCGAACTATATTATTTTTAGACCATTCATAGTACAGACAGTAAATATGCATTAACGTTTTTAAGATTCGACTTTTGATGTGATTAAGAATTTTATTGAGTAATAAACTGAAATTCCTCTGACTGGGAACTCATGACGGAAGTCGTTTTATTTTTAGCCTAAATCAAATTATCATATAACTTTAAAGAATTTACGACTTATCCCAAAAATAAATAATGTAAGAAAGTGTATCTCATCTACAGTATTTTCGCACACTATGCTGAGAAAATTTTGTCATGGGTCATTTTTGTTTTTTTTTTATAGAGTCAATTATCAGGTTGTGGAACTTAATAGCGTAGTTTTAAAATTTAACATTTAATTTAAATGAGGCCGTCGTAGCGTAGTAGCACAATGTGATGTAGAAGTGATGAATGTGGGTTCGATTCCCATTCAGGAATAATATAAGGATAATTAATATTTTCATAGCTTGAAGCTGAAAAAAAATATCTTAGTGTACCTACGATTTTGCATACATTAACACATAGACATTGCACGAAGCCCACACAAACCAGATTTTGATATTTACACAATGTGACTGTAGAATTTATTATTGTAACGAACCGATAAATGTTATGTTTAATAGATTATCTAATGAATCTACAGATTTATGGTATGCTAAATATAAAACAGTGATAGTCTTAGCTTAAAATGTTGAAGCTTAGTATGTTCCATTAAAATAGATTCTGGACTTCTTTTATATAAGTAAAAAAAGCAGCTTCCCGTTCCTTTTCGCACAGAACATTATTTGAACAGACAGGCTATGAACATTGTTTTGAGACACCCCGTTTCTCCTCGTTTTCCGCTCAATTTTCGAGACGTTCCATGGTTTTAGAACTTTATCTATGTCTATCTGATATGCGCATTGTATATCTGATGAGGAACATATAAAATTAAATAAATAAATAAATAAAATATATATCTAAAAAAAAAAATACAGTCGAATTGATAACCTCCTTTTCTTACAGAAGTCGGTTAAATAGATATAGATAAGATCACTACTAATATTTACAAATAACTTGTAGATTTATAATAGATACTAATAGTTTTTGAGTTAAAATTTATCTGGTAATGTTTGTATTTAATATAATTTCTGTTAAATAAGTATGGCTTTGAGTTTCGCGTCAAAACTCTTAAATTTGCAAACTATTAACTTTGTCTAATAAATAAGACATTAAAACTATAAATTAAAGCATAACTAATGTACATAAACATGTAGATTGCATTTAAAAATATGTATATTAGACTATAACTTCGTTATGTAAGTTCGTAATACAAGTATTTACTAAAATGTGTTAGGATTACAAAAAATGTGACCGAAACACAAAAACACAATTCACGTCGTAACAAGGTTAATTGGACGCCATGATCCTGAGGCTTAATAATAAATGACTAAATCTGGATATTCAGGATAAAAGGACGCACCATAAGGGACTTGCGTCTAAATTATATAATCATTCGCATTGAGGCTGTCATGGCGGAAGGGCACAATGAATGTAACGCAACGGTAGTGGGTTTGATATCCACTCTAGGTAATAAATATAATAATTATCTATAAGTATATAGTATAATATTTTCATTTCTTCGCTCTGGCACCAAGGCAAGGTTGAGTCCCGCTACTCAAGACGGGAACGGAGTGTCTTAGCAGTAGGTTCCCTCTGCCTACCTAGTTGTATTTGGGATACAGTATGAAGCTGATTAAATTAGATCCACATGTACAATCATAGTTATATTAACCGTATTCGATTTAATTATATTAATGAGCTTTTATTTATTCGTTTTATTTTCGCGTAATTAATGTAATAAAGTAACTAATAATAATTGATATTTCATAGCTCAGTTAACATCTGGCTGACCATATCATGTAGTTAGTAACACAACACCGTTGCGCAATTACTGAGACAATGAGAAATAATAACTAAATTCTAAAAATTCGTTTTATTGGAATGGAAAAATTGGATGATATAATGAATTTGTATTTTATATAAACTTCCAAATCGAGTATTGCAGATAGATATTGTAATAATCTCAAACATATTTACTTAATATAATTCATGAATGAGTCCGTTGTCGCACAGTGGAATTTACTATAATACGAGTATATCTGAAGCATAAGCAGCAAAAATTGGAATATAAGAAGAAGCTACAATGCTCTTTATTTATCAATGTCTTTTTTTTATTGTATATAGGCAAACATTTCTCCGCTATCTTACCTAGTGGTAAGTGACGATGTGAACGATAGTGGAGCATGCTTGCCTAGGTAGTGCCTATTCACTCGTTCTTTAAAGAGGGCCAGGTAATACTTGTCGGGGAACAGTTCAGCAGGAAGGGAGTTCCACTCTTTTACTTTATGATATGTAAATGTCTAATAAATCCTCAAGTAACTAGTAGACACACATCGCACGATTAGATAAGTGGAAATGTATAAATAAAACAGTCGAACAAAATAATTTAATGCCAATTAACCACAATGTTAAATTCTTAATTTATAAGTATCTTTACAAGAAGTAACAAATTAGTTTGTAAAGCTCTCGGTACCAGCTACGCGCAATGTTTCTACGACGTAGTATCTACGGCGGTGTTACATTGTTTATATTTATACTATATCGTAAATATAAACACAATCATTATTTTCTATGTACGTAATAAGTATTTACAAAATGTATTTAAATAGTGGTTTCCATATATATTTTTTATTAATAATACAAATATATATATCTAAAATTTAGTCGCTATTTCAAGGCAAACCTTTAAGTAATATTACTTAAATCGTTTTGTAACTTGACAAAGTCAGTACCAAAGACGCATTATTTTTATGCCAAATAACAAAAATAAACTATAACATTTGACAATGAAAAATACATTATAAAACAAAACATGGCCCAGCCACGTGATTTCACGGATTGAATTCAATTTGAGAAAGGGCCACCTTACTTGTTTTTCACACTGACTTTGACGTGTAATTTCTGTATGTATATTAATATAATATATAAGTGTCAAGAAATAATAGATATCTAAATATGTTCACGGAAAATTTTAAATTTGTCGATTTACATTAAATTTATTAAATGTCATATTACGCTAGAAAGCTAGATTTAACAGTTTAAATAGAATGTACAAATGTTATAATAGAGCCCTCATAATTCCCATTTAGGGAAATGACTTCCTTGCTCTGTTACATGGGTTAAAAGTGATTACAGAGGTGCTTAGCACTGGAGGGAACCCACTATGCCTGCCGGAATACAGAGTTAAAATAAATAAAAAGATACTTAGATTTTTTAAATTAGGAACTCTGAACAAACTATACTAATGTATTATTATTATATGGATATGACGTAAGGAGTAGGTATATACTCGCAGCCCAACTTGTCGGTAATATAAAAAAAGTTGAGAAAATGAAACAAAAGTCTTATGATGTAAATGTTAGATTAAAGGAAGTTGGATTTAATATAATACAACTTTAAATATTATAACCATAAAATAAAATGGTGAATACCATTTAATTTATAATTTATCCTTGCGGCGTACACAAGAACATTAAACGATCAACAAAACAATAACAATAATAATAGTAATCAACATAAAAGATGTGCATTTCATTTGAGGATCGACATTTCTGCTTTCAGTTTAAAATAACTTAACTAAATCCTTGGACCGATTTCAGTTGTACATTTCCATCCATTTATTATAACATATTGTTTCTAATAATTTATTATATTAAAATTTTAATAATAAACTGTTGTATTTAGTAAGTAGCGCTAGAGGAAGCGCCACACTATGTAATATTCCTAACCATAAATGGTGATGATAAAATCGAGAGCAGATTACAGAAAGCCGGTCATCACAGATTGAAAAAATCTGGTCAGTCGAGTGATGATGCACGGATATCAACGCTCCCATTGTGTCGAGGAAGGTAGTGACAGAGAAAATTAGGCTCCAGATTCCTTCGATATTTTTATGTATTAAAATCATTCGGAAAGCGGGCAGCTGTAGCTAGCTAAGATAGGTACGACTATATATACCACGCTGAGAGTGCGCGCCGCCCAGTCGCTTGCAAGCTCTGTCTTTACACGCACGTGAAAACTTGTGCGCAGTGAATCCAATAAACGTTCTTGTCAATATTGTAATATTTTATTGATTTGCATTTCTGTTGGTTTTATGTTCATGCTTTTATAAGTGAATTTATATACTTTTGTGGTTTGTGCTAGACTTTACAGTCTATACATGTAATTGTGAAACCGGCACATTACTGACCTGAAACTGAAAGCTCGATTCGGCCCTTTTCATACATTATTAGGTGAGTGTATTGAAGTTTTTTGTTAAAACTCTAAAAATAGACGTTCTTTTTAGTATTTTTTTTAAATTTTGTTTGATAATAAATTGTAATAAAACTATATAAAATGTTATTTATTATATTATCTTATATTTTCAACGGCAAACTGTGAGAGCTTTTGTTTAACAGGTAACCTTTGGTTTTGTTACAACAGATATATAATAGCTTTTATTAAAAATATACATAAAGTAAATATTTTCAAAGTATTTCAATTCAAGGTATAATAATAATGATTGAAAACGTTAACATTTTCAGTATATTAAAAAGATATAACTAGTTAAATCGTAATATAACTATGCCTAGGTATTTATTTCTCGGTTTTCTTATACCAACCTAAAATTTAATATTGTAAAATAATTTGTTAAAATATTTAATTTTATATATTTTAGTGCATTAAGCAATAATATTATTAGTCTTTTTTTCGTTTTAATTATAAAATTCCTCTGGTTTATTATTCCCCCTAGTATTAAGAGTTCAGGAAGAAAATAATGATGTGGTCTAAATAGAATTCAAAAAGGAAAATTATTATATCATTTTACTAGGAAAAGCGATATCATATGCTAATCCAGATAACAAGCCAGCAAGTATATCATTTAATTTCATTTTCATTTAAATCTGTCCATATAAATGACGTAGAGGCGTCCCCGTAGCGCAATGTACAGTATCTGACCATAAGCACGATGGTTATAGATTCGGTCCCTACTCGAAACAATGAATTATTTATTTATTAAAAACAATTCATTCTTTCCATTAGGGACTACGGTATTATATAACAGGGAAATCTCTGCTCTGGTAAGAGAGCTTGCGTTTTGCCAGTCAACACGCAATATCTTGTATTAAGACTGAAAGAAGAACTTACAGAACGAAGTGTCTTGACACAAAATTTCTCTGATTCTCTTTATCCTTCTAAGGGTGAATTAAGCTGAGGATCTCTTTAGTATTCATATAACTAAACAATAATTTTAATCAACGTGGGTAAAATATGCATTATACATTTGATGTGGAAAATATTTGAAAAAAGGCTAAATACACATTTGTTGTTGCTATCGGTATCGGTAACCTTATATCGTTTCAAAATATGAAAGTAAATTTTCCATGCGATCCCAATCACCATTAACATATTTTTCCATCATTGCTAATTGCTTACGAGTTAGATGTTTTACATAAACTGCGTTGATTTTATTTTATTAGAACTTAATAGAAGAAAAATCATGTATTATAAAATTAACTAGGTAAATTATTATTTTAGATACTGAATTATTATTATTGAAACTTTATTCTAGATATAAGGATTTATACATTTTTTTTTAAAAAAAGGTACTTAATGTTTTATTTTAGTCACTTACGTTACGTTATACATGCTATTGAAAAAAATATATATATTTTTACTTTCAATGAAAAAGTTAATATAACATGCCAGTACATTGAACCATAAAAGAAATATAGATTTGAATTAGACTTTATCAATTTGTGTAAATTTCCTATAATTTATTTATACCTAGTGCATCAAAATTGAAAGCCAAGTTATTCAAAATTAATGTTTCGCCATTGAATACATATAATTTAGATAGCAAAATGTTCTTTTATCGCAAATATAAATAAATCACTCGTAGACAGAATCGTAAACACATTTCAAGACCGTTGCACTTGACTTTATATTACTATTTTAGATTTTAGTGAAATGACGTTCAACGCGACGTCAAAATCTGGAATCGATTTGCATTTACCTAACTCATTACTTGCCTATATATATATATATATACAGGGTGTCCCAGGAGTCAACGATAAAACGAAACCAGGTGATAGACCAAGTGGTGATAGTTATGAGAAAAATATAAAAAAAAATCTTTGTCATTTATTTTTCATATTATATTGATTTTAAAAAATATCGGAAAAACCGACACCCTGTGATGATTTTTCAAATCCTAAGACTACAAATATTACTCTTTCTTCATTTTTTTTCTGTAATGTAATCATGAGTAACCTTTCTGTGAATTACAGTTTAAGATTTAAACATACCTGCAGCAGTTTTCAATAAAGTGTGTTGTTTTTGCCAAACATTAAATTCAAAATATTTACTACACCCAACTTTAACCGACTGTACTATAAATAAATGTACTACACTGTTTTTGCAAGTAACTTTAAAAGTTGGCGCATTTAATCTGGATTCCGAAATGGTACGACACTTGCTGGATTACTTCTTTGTTGAAGAGAGAAAAATCGAAATACACGATAATCGGGATGACGTTCAGCTTTTTGGTATCTTTTCCGATACATTCTAGCTGCAGCATTTGCGTTACATAACCATTCTCCATGAATGAAATGCATATTGGCAATGTATCAAAGACCGAGTATATGGCCTGCGAGAGCCCGGACTCGAGCACTATCCTTATGAGTCCTGGGTCATCCCCTAAGTTGGAACAGTTCAGGTACCTTGGATCCGTCATTCACGAGTCTGGAGGCATCGATCACGATCTCTATAAGAGGGATAAGACTTTGGACGGTATCCTGCGATCACAGACTACACCTCCCGCCACTTAGCCCAGGCAACGCTTATCCGACTTAGGGGCTGGCCCAGGACTTATAAGGACAGTGCTCGAGTCCGGGGTCTCGCAGGCCATATCGAGTATATGGTCTTTGACACATTGCCAATATGCATTTCATTCATGGAGAATGGTTATGTAACGCAAATGCTGCAGCTAGAATGTATCGGAAAAGATACCAAAAAGCTGAAAGTCATCCCGATTATCGTGTATTTCGATTCTTCTCTCTTCAACAAAGAAGTAATCCAGCAAGTGTCGTACCATTTCGGAATTTAGATTAAATGCGCCAATTTTTAAAGTTACTTGCAAAAACAGTGTAGTACATTTTTTTTATAGTACAGTCGGTTAAAGTTGGGTGTAGTAAATATTTTGAATTTAATGTTTGGCAAAAACACCACATTTTATTGAAAACCGATGCAGGTATGTTTCAATCTTAAACCGTAATTCACAGAAGGGTTATTCATGGTTACATTACAGAAAAAAAAATGAAGAAAGAGTAATATTTGTAGTCCTGGGACTTGAAAAACCATCACAGGGTGTCGGTTTTTCCGATATTTTTTAAAATCAATATAATATGAAAAATAAATGACAAAGATTTTTTTTTATATTTTTCTCATAACTGTCACGACTTGGTCTATCACTTGGTTTCGTTTTATCGTTGGCTCCTGGGACACCCTGTATATATATATATATATATATATTTGTGTGTCTACAGTGAGTGTACAATAGTATTTATACTTATATATATACATACCACAGAAACAAACGCGTTTTAACATAAGATTATGATAACATGTTCGTAACATTATGAAATGAAAACATTGAAATGCCAAATAGAATAAAAACATTTTTATTACAAGCTTATTTCACGGTACGAGTAACTAGGTTAGCAAATGTGAGATATAAACACCTATTCTATTCGAAGTGTGAAAACACAAAAGTAAGCGATATCTTCAAGGCTCAACATATTTTATTAATTTCAAATTATATAAGCGTGTGGATGTGGAATAGGAAAATTAATTTATTCCATTTTTTTCCTTTTTCCTAATAAAAATGGAATAAATTCCGTTGAAGGTTAACGTTTCGAAACTTTCCCATCTGCAAATTAAATTAGAAATAGCCTAAACTACACACGTGGTATTCGTTCATGCTCCGGCTGTTTATTATTACATTAAAGTGTAATAAACGTTGATGTTTTTAATCAATACCAGTAGGTAGACATAGAAAATATTATTTTACACTTTGGAACGTCGTCGTAGAATATAAAATGTTGTTTTGAATCAAAAATCGTAGCGTGAAAATGAGTAGGTTATTATATTTTTGTAGTCTTATATGACGTATTAAATTTGATTTATTACCATTTTTCACCAGATATAAGAATGTCATAATATAGATATAAGAAAGATCTTCATTAGAAGAATTCACAACTTTTTAAGCATGTATTTTTATATACAGCTTCGTTTATCTGTTATTGATTTGTGCCATTGCCTCAGAGATTCGTAATCAAAATGTTAATCAATAGACGTCTGCTGAAATGTATATCAATATTCAATAGTTATTTTTATGAAATTGAACGTAAGATTCGATGCAAAAAAATAAAGCGTTTCGGATTACACCTTGTAAACACAATCTACTATATTTTTCTTTTAATAAGTTTTCCAACACTCATTCTCTCTCTAGCACAGTACTCTACGCAGGAATCCGTAATGAAAAGTGATATTAAATTAATTTTTATAGATATTTATTGAAATGTAGAGTTGGGCTTTGTCGTTTTGTTTAATTATCGTTATATCTGTGTTATATGAAATTGACAAATTATGCTGTTATCCTTGTTTGATTTCACTAAATATTCAATTGTATGTATTAAAGTTGCAAGGTTTAAAGGAAATATTTCAGAAATAAGTCACAAAATTTGTTTCTTTATTTATATGTATTTATTTAGCTTCCCATAAACATAAAAAATCTTACCACCAGTAAATTGTTACTGTTATATAATATTATTTTCGACATAACTAGGTCAACCTTGCCATGAAACACCATTACTCGGTTATATATTAGGTTACACCTAATGGAAAAATATAGGTATTTCAAGTTCAACCAGAACTTTTGATCTCGTTAACATAAACAAACTACTAAATTCATTCAGCCCTTCATAAAACGTAAAATTTAACTTACGACTCTACTCCTGTTTAACGTTTCATTGAGAAACAAAAATGTATACGATATAGTTAGTATAAATAAACAAATACGCAGTGATGGATATTGATTACCTTCAAATTGTTTAGAACAACTCATTTTTTTTGGTCACTTTAAATAGTAAACCTTCGAAATTATAAATTAGATTTTTTTTCTCCAATATATTTTACCTTAAGTATTATTAACTATAATATATTGAATTGCCACCATGACGCAGGAGCACAAGCGTGCGACTGTTAACGCGAAGGTCGATGAATCGATTCCCTTAAGGGAATTAATTATTAATTATTAATGTTATCATTTCTTCGCTCTGGTACCAAGGCAAAAGCACGGCACCGTTTCCGCCAATTAACACGCAATGGTTCAACAACTCGAAGGTAAGTGTGGAGCTGAGTGTCTTAACACTAGGCGTGAGTGCGGGATACAACATAAAGCTAGAAAAATATCAAAGGTACATTTCATTTTTCATAACATTCATTTCTTTAATAACATTCAATTATTTAAATGATGAAAAAATACAAGGAGAAGCCATACTGTCAATGCTATCGTAAATAGTTGTCCAGATATCCGTCTTGCTGAGCATACGTTCGGGAGGCGTTCACCTCGAGCACTAAATATAATTCGATCCACATACCTCTCGTTAATCCAGCTCTCTTTGCTGCGTGATTAAGCGACTATTGATACGGTCTTCCTTAGTTTCACGCTTAATCTCGCACGTATCATAGAATAGACATTATGGCGTTTACATGTATTCTGTGAGCTGAAGCTGCCGCTGTTCCAATGTGCTCCAATTGCCTCATCCAAAATACGGCTTGATTATAAGGCATATATCCTGGACCTGTGTGTTAGCAAATATTAGTAATACAAATTTTGTAACAGATTAAAAAGAATAAACAAATAATGCATTCGAAGTTCAAACAATAAAAGTTCTTACGCCAGCCCACTTGCCGGGGAACGTTGCTGAAATAAAAAAAGATGTAAACACTTCACATCGATGCTATTGGTGCGCAATAAATCTAAGGTTAATAGGTGGCACAAATCTAAATCCATAAGTAGTTAGTACTTTAATTTATGGTGTGCTTCAATGTTTCATTAAATACGAGAGCATAAAGCAGAAAATTTCGCATTAATATTTATTTATTTTTAAATCAAATTTTTTTTCTTGTGCGTGGGTACTAGGTAAGTATGCCTTAATAAAAGATTTAAATATCATTGTAATGTGGACTTATTCAAATTTAATTTAGTAGGCTTACAACTTTGATTGTTGTTTTTGTGAAAAATATGAGCCTCAATGTTGATAAAAATTAAAATTGCAGATTTCGTGTACCAAGAACGTGGGCATAATAAAATAATGAAATTTATATATGAAAAGCTAAAATATTGTTACTTACTAACAGTTAATTACTAAAATATTTCTCCTCCTTTCCTTATATAAGTCAGTTAAAAAGTAGACTACAATCACAAATCTCATAAATATAATAAATGTAACTAACACGTTATACTTAAGTACGTTACAATGTTCGATTTAACCTTGAAGACCGAAAGCTTGAGAATTACAAGGAAGGCTTTTCTGAAGGTTCTAACCTTCGTAGTTAAGTATTCGATTAGAGTATTTTGATAAAATCGATAAGTAAACACGTATTTGATATCGATATTGTTTAGGATCAAGGTTGACTACATTTTATTTTCTTTTGCAAACTATATCCACTCATATTTTTAATTGTGGTTAAACTGAAATGTATATTCTGAATATTTTAAGATAATAAAATATTTTAACATAATTATGATGTACTTAACGTCCTTAGAAGAATATACAAATATAAATGTTAATGGAAGACACTGACGCAAAGACAAGATGCATCCTCAGACAGGAACTTATTTCAATTTGCATCTTGTTAACGATATTTACAAGTTCATAGTTTGCACTAGGTGGGTAGATGCTCCGCAGCCATCTTTAAGCACTGAGCAATTTCACCCACGTACCGCTCACTGCGACTTTACAACCCTTATATAATCATTTCCAAGTGCTAAACAGACCTTTATTAAAAATTCAACCACCCACCAGTGTGACCTTTGTTTCGACTATATATTTAAGATGTTTTCACAAATAGTCGCTAACTAACCTAATGTTATTAATACAATATTACAACGATTAATTAATACAATGCCTATAGTTGAATAATTATATATTTACAGAAAGCTTTTCTCATGAGAGCTATGGAGATAATATATAGTAAAAATTAATAAGTTTACACAATTAACATCGACGAAGTAATCGGTGCAAGAAGTTTTTCCATATATTATAGTCTAAAATAAATTAAGTTTTTATATCTATTTCATCGATCGAGTAGAATATACCATACTTGCCTCTTATAGATAAAATGCGACTGTACTAATAATATAAAGTTCATTATAGAGGCTTCATAAAGGTATCACGTGCTCAGCTCCACCTATATATATTATACTTGAGTATGCCACGAGTTTATTATTTACTTTATACTGGCACTTTACTAGCTAGCAATTTCTAAACACGTTCTTCTTATTATTATCACGTGGTCTTATTATTCAAACTCAATAAATAATTGTCTCAGCTTGGCTTTCCTTAGAAACAAAACAACATTTTTTTATACTCTGTTTCTATATTGGACAAAATATATTTTTGGTTTTTTTTATACTGGCGACAAGCTCGCAGCTTCGCCCGTTTGAACTACATGATTGTTGAATCGAAAACTGAAGTTTTAACTATTTCAATAAAATAGTTATTTTATGGCAATTGCGGCGAACAAAGCAACAAAATTTTTTATACATTTTTATTTATAAAAATTAAAATAAATAAATAAAATAAAAAAAAAAAAAAAAATTAATGCTCCGTTTCCGGTCGTCGAAGTGTCAACACTATTCTTAGTTGTCCGTACGAATTCGTTCTAAAAAAATCATTTAAAAGATTAAATTGGAGGAAAACGTAGTTAAAATAACAACACTAGAATAGTAGAAGACATAGATGATACAACTCGTGAATTTTCTCAAGTTCTATTCCACAAAAAGAAAATCCGAACATCCAAGTCAACAATTTGAGGTTAGAAATCCCAGTGTCATAAAACCAGCATAACGCCAGTTTGACAGCGTCAGATTTCATTTTGGAAAGTTGGCATTATCACAGTGCTGCCATTGCATTATACGAAACAAATCATTCATTCTTTACGTTCGGTTCTACGTAATTTATTTTAAGAATATGGAAGGACAATTTCAATTACTATTTGAGAACATGAAGCTAGAAATGCAAATACAGTCCGCCGAGCTAACAAAATCTCTAACGCAAAATATAATGGACCGGATGGACGAAAAGCTCGTTCCTATTATGGAAGAAAATAATCTATTAAAACAAAAAATCAGCAACCTAGAGAAAGAAATTCAAAATCTAAAAAGAGGAAGTAAAGATAATAACATAATTATTTTTGGTCTAGAAGAAACAGAGAAATCGGCTGACGACTTATTTGAAAACATTAAAGAAAAGTTCAAAAGGGATTTAAATATAAAATTGGACGAATACGAAGTGAATAAATTACATCGACTTGGAAAGTTTAAAGCCGAAAGCAAACCGAGGCCTGTTTTATGTTCTTTTATAAACGGCTGGAAAAAGAACGAAATTATGAAAAATAAAAAAAGCTTCAAAAAACTATTTGTATCAGAAGACTACTCAAAGGAAGTTTTAGAGAAAAGAAAGGGTTTACAACCAAGGTTATTGGAAGAGAGAAAGAAAGGGAACATCGCTTTTTTGAAATACGACAAACTAATAGTCAAAGAGCCAACCTCAGATAGAAGGAAAAGAGAATTATCTAGCTCTCCACAGACAGCCTTGGATACTCGAATCCAGCCTAAAAAGCAACCAACGCTAAGCTCAATCAAAGCTAGCAGGATGAGCGCCTTTGATGTTAGGAGACCCCGATCAAACTCATTGACGAATGTATCAAACAACAATGTAATTCACGATTGCCAATAGCAACTAAAAACCGACAAACGGAAAGTTCAATCAAGTTTAAACAAAAATAAAGTTAAAACAAAGCTTTCTCCCCCAAGCCGACTGGTCCTCGTGGGGGATGAAGACCACAACCCTTCAATATTACCGGAAAGTAAAGATAGTTATAGAAGTCCTAAGATTTATATCGCAGCCCTAAACGCACTTACACTTAAAAGTGAAGAAAATCTTTTAGAACTAACATACGCCCTGAATCAAATCAAATGGGATATCGTCGGCCTCAGTGAAGTAAGAAGGATAGGAGAAAGAATTATTTCTTATCCAGACTTTTTATTATATCATATAGGAACAACTCCTGGTCATCACGGCGTGGGTTTCATTATCAAAAAATACCTCATAAACTACATAGATGGATTCATAGGAATCTCAGAGCGGATAGCAATGGTAAATTTAAAGTTACCAGGATATAAGGATGCTTGGTCCATTATACAAATTTACTCCCCTACAGAAAAATCAGACTTAGCAACTATAAATACTTTTTACTCAGAGCTGAACAAAATAATCCAAGAACACGCTCACAAAAACCTCATCGTAATGGGTGATTTTAATGGGCAAATTGGTGCAAGACGTCCTGAGGAGAACACAATAATTGGACCGTTCACATATAGCAATAAACCGAGATCTAGAAATGGGGAAAAATCACAAATTTCGCAAAGGGAAATAACTTAATAATTTTAAACACTGTGTACAAGAAGAAGAAGAAAAAGATGTGGACCTGGACATCTCCAGATGGGAAAACAAAGAATGAGATTGACTTTATGATGACAAATAAAAGTAACTATTTCACTAACTTCAACATTATAAGCAAATTTAACTTTAATACAAACCATAGACTGATCAGAGCTGAATTGAAAACTAGGCAACCAAAAAAATCAAGACCAAGACATAAACTAGAAAAAGATAAACTTAACAAACATCAAATGGACCAAATAGAAGCGGCACTCAGGGAAAAATTTAAAAAATTCAAAGGGGAAACCAAGAATTTAAGTACACAAGAGAAATATGATTGGATAGAAAATACAATTAACACCCAGATAAAGTTCCATTCAAAATCAACAGAACAAAAAAATTGGCTATCAACTAACACTATAAATTTATTAGAACAAAGAAACAATTTAATAAACTCAAGGGACGCAATTGATAGGAGAAGTCGTCTGACGGAAATCAGTAAGAAAATCAGAGAAAGCACAAGACTAGATAGGAAAAGACATAGATTAGAGACTATCGAATATTTCATAAAGGAATCAGGAGGTGTCAAAAAAGCTTTTAAGGCTCTAACAAATTCTAAGGACTGGGTTGTAAAAATTAAAAATAAAAGTGGTATGTATAACCAGCGAAGAACAGGCATATTAAGTATTGCTACAGATTATTACAAAAAACTATACGAATGTTGTAATTTGCAAGACCTAAAGGACAATTCAAACGTCCCGTGTATCCTTCAGGCCGAAGTTGAAAAAGTTATAGATTCTCAATCGAAAGCCAAAGCACCAGGGCCTGATGGAATTAGAAACGAAGTAATAAAACACTGCAAAGAAGTTCTAACGCCAGTACTCACTGATATATTTAACGATATAATTAACACGGAAATTATTCCGCAACAATGGACCGAGTCTAATATTATCTTACTGTATAAAAAAGGAGACAAATATGAAATTGACAACTATCGCCCTATTAGCCTTATGTCCAACTTATACAAGATATTCGCTAAAACACTGCTGAAACGAATTGAGGGACCATTAGACGAGCAACAACCTATTGAGCAAGCAGGATTTCGCAAGGACTTCTCAGTAATCGACCATATTCATGCAGTGCGCCAAGTTCTTGAGAAATACAAAGAATACCAACTTACCTATTACATGGCATTCATTGACTACAGCAAAGCTTTCGATTCTTTGTACCATGGAGCGATTTGGGAGGCATTGTCAGAACAAGGAGTAGAACACAAATATATCAGGTTAATAAGAAACGTATACCAAAATAGTTCAGCAAAAATACAGTTAGAAAAGACGGGTGTACCATTTAAAGTAGGAAAAGGGGTCAGACAAGGGGACCCTCTATCGCCGAAACTATTCTCGGCGGTACTTGAATCAATTTTCAGATGCTTAGATTGGGACAACCTGGGCATAAATGTCGATGGTAAGTTACTAACGCATCTAAGGTTCGCAGATGACATTGTATTATTTGCTAATACCTCGGAAACAATCTGTAGTATGATAAATGAATTAGCAAGAGAAAGCGAAAAGGTGGGACTGAGATTAAACCCTGATAAAACACGAGTGATATCAAACGGAGAGGAACATCCCATAAAGTTAGGAAAAGCACAAATAGATTACACAGACGAATATATCTACCTTGGGCAATTAATGACTCAAAATAATGCTGTGAACAAAGAAGTGGAGAGAAGAATTACTAATGGCTGGAAACGATACTGGAGTTTTAAAGAGGTCATGAAAGATAAAAAACTTAACATTCAAATTAAAAGTAAATTATTTATCACTTGCATACTACCAGTACTAATGTACGGTAGCCAAACTTGGACTTTGACACAGAATAACGTAGGAAAACTCGCAAACTGTCAACATGCAATGGAAAGAAGTATGTTAAGTGTAAAGAAATCTGATAGATTGAACACCCAAGTGATCAGAAATAAAACTAAGGTACATGATATCACACATAAAATCAAAAGACTCAAGTGGCGGTGGACTGGACACATGGTTAGAGGGAAAGACAAATGGAGCAAACTAACAACACAGTGGTACCCTAGAGAGGGGAAAAGGAAGAAAGGTCGACCTCAGAAAAGGTGGGACGACGATATTAAACAAGTAGCTGGTACAACGTGGAATAGAGTAGCTCAGGACAGATATGAATGGAAAAGGTTGGAGGAGGCCTTTGCCGACTGGCAAACTGACCTGCAAAAGACGAGGAAATACCAAATACTCGATTAGTTATAATTTAGGTTTATGAGTTTTAGTTCATTTAAGTTTGGATTGTCAACTAAAATTGTAATAGAGGATAAGCAGTTCAGAATAAAAGGCTTTATTATTATTATTATTATTATTAAAATAAAAATTAAATCCAAAATACAATAGAGTAAACTGCATTTAAATCTGTTATAATAGAGATCGGTGATAAAACACCTCACTGTGTTTCACCACTAAATAAAAAATGAATATTTGTAAAATGTATACATAACATCCCATTCAATGGGTTACCCACGCCGTCGAAGACATATCTATTTCTATATAATTATTTAAAAAGACGCAGACGCCAAATGTGTGCATTTTCGACATTTTTATGTAACATACGGCTGCGTCAAAAACAAAAATTGGCAGCATTCATCCTTTTTTTAGCACCATCAACAAAATATATTATAGCTTGGCGCCAAATATAAATAAGACTTGACATCCGTCGCGACAAATACACTACCGGAGTGTCCAACGTAGTGCATCAAACTCAGTTCAATGTTCATATAACTCTTATTTTTACTTGAAAATACATCTTGAATAAGAACAAGTAAAATTTAAGGTACTGTTTACGTTTATAAAAAATAATAACAAAAATAACCGAAATGCGTAAGCAGTTTCATTTTTTATCTTCACAAAACATCCATATTTAGTAAAAGAGTACCTGCAGGAAGCACCGAAATTAAGTATTGCAATCATATTATGAAAACCTTAATTATGATATTGGCAGAGTGAATGGTGATCAACTGACAACAAATATTGGAAAACATAAATAATTTTAAAAATATAAAATTGATATCGGTATTTAGTTATTAATATTTTTAGCTCTCTTTCTGATAATGAAAAAAAAAACTGACAAAATTTCAACAAAATTATTTAGAGCAATAAAAGTCACGTAAAAAGCAAAAATCACGTAAAAGTGCTAAGATTTAAAGTCGACATAAAAAGCTAGTATAATTGCGAAGTAGAGTGGTGATTTCGTACTTCTCATAAACCGCTACGCAAAATTATGTTGATTTATTGGTGATATATTATGAAGATGAAACATCAACATTTTAAGAAACTAAAATTATGATGTGTTATTTGCAATATAACAAGCTATTTGATAAATTATGTACCGTAACAGAAGGTTAAGCTTTATTATAAGTACCTCGACAACAAATATATTATTTTGGTTTAATACAAATAATAATTCGTGATTCTTGATTTCAAATTATATGCTGAAGGACAGAAAATAGTAAATACAATCTTATTCCTAAGCAGTTATTATTATTTAAACACGTTTTTGACTTAATAACCATTTCTCTATGCTATACAAAAATTTTAAAGTACTTCTACTTGCATAGCCTTATATGATAGAGACTGGGTTGAAAAAAAAAACATCAGATATATTGTTTATTTATGTTTTGTATTGTATATAAAATTCAAGATCGTCTTCATTTCACTCCCATTGTCATTTACACGTTCTTCTAGGTTATTCAACCAATCAGTAGACAAGCACTGACGTAAAGAAACTATTAATACAACCCATGCCTCATTTCCCCTCATGTTTTTGTTGTGAGATTTTCGAAACAATCTTGCTTACCCTATTCAATTTTTCAAATAATCTATAACTATGCAGTTATATATACAAGTGCATCGTTTACATATATGTATGGCAAATACAGTAGTGACGTGTTTATTTAATATAATTATACAAAAATCGTAGCTAAGGCAATATTTTTAAATTTAATAAAAAATGGAGCTGAACTTGTTTTATCATTAAATTAATCGTTATATGGGTCATAATCAGAAAAAGTGCACATTTTGTGTCTTTTCTTGTCCCGCTACTTTGAATGCGTTTTAAAAATACAATTTTAAAGATAATTTAAATATTTTGCCATTTAAGATAAATTTACTTATTAACTTAAAGATTTTTGTAATATTTTAAATGTATTAAGGCTTTTAATAGTATTTTTTGTTAGTTGCAAAAAACTTTTCAAAATGCTTCCATACAATTTTTCGTGTCCCATTCACCGCTTTACTTTTTAAAAATTGATTTGTTACGAATATTTATGGTTTTATTTGATTTCAGATATGTTTAGATTACTTTACTTTATGCATAATATTAAATAGAACTACTTTTATTGATACATTATTTAATAAATAATATATATTAATTAAGTAAATTTGTCCCAAAATATTGTCTTTTTGTTACTCAGGGCTAGTAACGTACAATTAAAATATGAACGCAATTATTTTGGATGGTATTTAATATTAGTTTTTATTGTGGCACCATTATTCGAAAAGTCAATGCTGTCGTAGCTACAACCAGTAGTGTTCTCGCAGCAGTTGAGGGGTTCAAATGTTTTAAAGGGAATGCGTAAAATTACATCTCAGGGTTATAAACGGCTTTTATTTTGGTAAGTATTCTATAATTTCGTTTTCTTGTTTATGTTATTTGCTTCTTTTTACAAAATCTCAAAAAAGAACGTCATTGCTTGCACATGCAACACGTGGCTTATGAGCAAATATTTAAAAAGGTTAGAATTTCTCAGACTTCATTCTCAATTTCGTTATATTTCGTTACGTAACGAAACTGAGAAAATATGAAGCCTAGTTCACAATTACGGTACCAATGTTTTCTTATATATGTTTATAATAAAATTTTATCGAACCGGTGCTTGTATATGGAAGATATGTATATAAGAAAAAAAAAATGTTGGCATATGAAAAAAACTATTAGTGACTTTTCATAACGTAAAGTTACCAAAAATAATGATTTTTAAGTTTTTTTGCTTGTTTGCTTGTTTGTCTATGTGTTTGTGCACGCTAATCTCAGAAACAGCTGAACCGATTTAGTTAAAATTTATTTTTATTCTTTCTGAAATTAGTTGTGATTTTGTGATTTTTATTTTTTGATATATATTTTTGTATTTTCAGTAAGCGTAAGCTCCTATGTCAAATGCTGAAACAAATGCTTTTTTTTTTTAGATATAGAGAACGTCTTAAAAAGACCAATCCTATTAAATATGAAGATATGCGGAATAAACACTTACAAAGAATTAAACTTAATTCCAATGATAACGACTCAAATTTTGATATATTTTAAAGTGAATTTAATTTTATCATTAACTTTGTGATCTCTAACTAGAAATATAAATTTATTACGTTACGAACTAGCATTATTATATTGTTAATATTCTCACTTTGTTATGTTTTCTTCGTACATTTATAATCTGTTAATTCAACGATTGGACCTTTAAAATTTTGATCTGTGTCTCATTAAATAAAAAAAACAATAGTTTTATTCATATAATATCGTTATTTTGTTGTGTATAATGCCTTATGTCATCAGTTTCGTAACAAACTTTATCAGTGTTGTTACTTATCAGTTACGTTACGAATTCGAAAATGTCCACTTTTCTGATTATGACCCATATAAGAATTTAGTAAAACATCATCACAATACTATGCGGTACTAATAAATAAACGAACAAAATCCACTGAACGCCTCCGAGCTTTACGTGTTATTTCATATGTTGTATTTGGAAAAGATTCAAGACAACACTTTTTTGTTGCGGCGACGACATATTTTCTTTAAATAACAAAACTAACGATATACATACATACTTATTATCACTCATATAAGATATTCAAAAAAGAAATAACTAAAGCTTTTTTTATTTTAAATTATTTTATAAATTTACTCGAAAGTTTAAACGTATATCTATATCTCAACCAGTTTACAGGAAACGTCAATAACGAAGTTTTATTTTGTTTCAGGTACTAACGCAATCATGAGGGACGAGCGTGGCAGTCCCCCGCGCGTGCGCATCGCCGTCATTGGTAGCACCCGTGTTGGCAAGTCCGGTAAGAAATTGTAGACTATTTATTATTTCAATAAACATTCCTCAGTAAATATAGTTTCAACTATTAATGACTTCCCAATTTATTTGATAACACACGAGATGTTTGTTTTATTTTACCAAAAAAAAATATTTTAAAAATTAGAGTAATAATTTGATATTTACCAGTGCTTTTTTTACAAATGTTTTAACCTAGATAAATTAAAAATCTATTCTATGGTTAGTATTTATAGGCTACATACATTTTATACTGTATGGGCTTTCTCACTTTTGAGAAATATGAAACTGCAATATTTACTCGACTCTACATTTACTGACACTATAAAGGATCCCGCGACATCTTAATGTGCGTGTTGATGTGACCTCGTTTATTTAATGATATAACACTTCATTTGACACACATGCTTTTAAAATTCAGCAAACAGGTATTAATAATGGCAGCTAATCTGTCAACGGACATAAAAAGTTAAAGAAATTTATTAAAAAAATAAAATATATAATTTTATTGAACAATTAATAACGTTTTGTAGTTTATAAAAACGAATAAGATATAAATTGCAATGTAACATAAATGTTAGCAAATACACTTTTAGGCTACGAACCTTTAAATATTTTTTTAAATATTGTTGTTGCTATGTTATATTATTAAAATGTAAATATTTTTCATTTTTTTTTAATACATCTCTTATAATAAAGAATAACAAATATACATAAATTGCTCATAAGTTCATTAATTTTGAATCAAACTATTGATTTTACAAAATGAAACAATATAATACTGGCAGCTATTTATTGCTTTCATTAATTTTGAATTTAGAATACGAAAGTGTTCAGCAACATTCTCAAAATTTTAGTAATGTAATTTAATTAGTAAAAATATGTTATTCACTTATTTCGTCTTAAAACTTAAAATACACAGGTATGTCAACATTAAGACAAAAACATTATAGAATATGTGACAATACGAACACAATCCTTGTCTTAGCTTTCAATAACTGTCAGGTTTTTCACAAATAATTACTTTTATGCAATTATAATTTGAAAAATATACATATATTTACAACGTTAAACAATAACTTGAATTAACTTCGTAATATATTGACGATAAAATAATCTTTTAACTTTTGTTACAGCTCTTATTGTGCGTTATCTCACAAGAAGATATATTGGAGAATATCATTCAAATACTGGTTAGTATAATAAAATTCAGAAATATTAAATTAATATTATTCACTCTTAATACATTCATCCGGTGTTTTTGCTATATTCGGTCATGATCAAATATTTTGTCTTCTACAGATCTCCTGTACAGACAAACAGTGCCAATAAACGGAACCCCGGTGGAATTAGAAGTTATCGATGTGTCTGGCTCAAACGCTGACAAATTCCCAACAGAACAGGTAATTGAATCAAATATTATTCATAGTTATGTGTTTTCCTTTTAACCAACGTCTTTTAGGGAGGAAGTTATCAATTAAATTGTATTTTTTTATGTTTGTTACCTCTGCACGTCACTTAGCATTTGTGCGACTGAGGGACGAATAGCTCGGTCAGTTTTTTATTAAAAATTATAATGATTTATGCCATATACCTATACCACGTGCAGTCTTAAATAGACTTTGACTATTATCATAACATCAAAGTAAAATATAGTAAAAGTAGGTGAATCTGAGACATTCCTCAGTGTCAATGATATTCACCTTCACACAAACCTAACATTGGACGACCTTTGGCACCCCTTTACTACACATATTAAATCACAAAAAGATTAAGGATATTTTCGTTTTATTTTAAAACAACAACAACACTTTCACGAGGTCACTTGTTATAGGCCCGATGTAACGTCGTCGTTACGAGGCGAATTAACGACACCTATATTTTTATTTCCTTCTATTTTACTGCAGCTCTAATTCCAAGCTTCCGTATATTTATGACACAGTTTGATTCATCAAATATTAAATTTTCTCGATAGAAACCATCTGCTGCACCTACTTATCTGTTCTCAAATCAATTTAAAAGAAATTGAAATATTATGGTCAACAAAGTCATAGATTACTTTAGTTTGGACCCGTTCAGTGTTCCAGCAAGTGGGTTAATCGTCACAAATATAATACGAATGGCTGGGGAGTGGAGTCGTTCCAGTGACCCGTACAGCGCGTTCTGTATGACTCACTTTGTTTACAGTTGGATGCTAAATTAATAATTTCTCTTACCTGAGCCAGCGTTTGTATATTTCCTTTGCCTTGCAATTGCATTTTGATAATGAAAGATTTAATTAAAGAATAATATTTTATATTGTCTTTTAGAAATAATTACAAGCGTCGTTGCCTAGTTTACGTAGATACTAGATACACTATTATATTAATAACAATGTTGGATCTCTTTACATAGTCTACGATGAGACGCTTAGGGTTAATCATTAGAATTATATCATAATGTATTCAAGGCCGTTGCTGAAGGGAAAGGATTAAATATTGCTTAACAATAAATTACCATATTCATTAGATAACTAGGATCCAATGTTACGTAACGATTGTTTACACTATTCTTAGTGTCTTGTTTTGATAAAGATTCTTCTTTATATTCATCAATGAGTTGTTAATTAAATAATAATAATAATCTGTCAAGTGCGAATCGGATTGGTCTACTAAGAATTCATGATCTGGGATACTGAGATGATTTGTGCTCAACGTAAACGTTAATTAAAAACATAAAGTAGCAAAAAAATGTGAAATATAAAATCAGGTGTTTTTCATCCATTCATAGTGAACTGTGGTTATTAAAATTTAAATTTTGAGATCAATTTATCTTTGCGTCGTTTTATTTTGATCTGAGTGAACGAAACAGGCAGTGCTCTAGTTTAACCGACCTAATTAATATACAATGTACATAGGTATATAGGTTCTATATTAATTAGGTAGACGCAGCTAACTAGCAAGAGAAATTATGTTTAATATAAAAGAAATTATGTAAAGACCACGTTTAATAAAAATTCCATGTTTTATTCTAGATCCAATGGGCAGACGCCTGTCTACTCGTTTACTCAGTCACAGACAGGAGTAGCTTTGAATATGCTACAGAGATTCTAAATACATTGAAAAGGACACCCACGCACAGTAGTCCGGCGCATGCACCAGCAGGAGCGTCGTCAGGGATGCCTCTCGCTTTACTAGGAAACAAGATCGATTTGGACCATTTAAGACAAGTAAGTTGAAATTATCAATCTAAAATATTTTAGAATTAAATCGGGAGTAACTTTAGTTTCCAATGATTGGATATTCTATTTTATATATTGATATTTGTCTTTAAAATGATAATGTTATTAATATACTAAAGTAATTCAGAGCGAAGCTGCGAGCGCTTTTCTAGTGTTAACTAAATATAGAGGAAATATTAATTAAAATACTCGTAGCAACAGGCTATTTTGTATCTCAGAAGCCGCCCGTGATTAACGAGCGTAACAACTGGTTTCAATTTCCACGATTACCGACGTTAAACTAGAAATAAATTTGAACTTTAGATAAAAAATTTCCGTGTTTTATATGAAGTACATCATAGACTTTATTAAAAGCCCTTATGTATGTTTTTAACCTTGTGATATTAACGATAGCTATGCTATTATCAATTCCATTAGCCACACATATCTTTGTAGAGTTACTTCCTATATTCTGTCTGTTCTACGACCTTTATATTCATCCATGAGTTATTAATGTTTTGATTATAAAACTTGAAATAACTGAACTATTAGAAACCTTGATTTTCCAATACATTTTCCATCGTTACGCAATATCCGCGTGGGCTCTCTTCGTATAGACATTTGGCAGTTATTGTGGCACTCCTACGCGCGTACTTTATTGTCCTTAATTGCACTTACCATGAAATATACTTATATGTAACATATGTGAAATAATCTTAGATTATTTATTTTTTTAAAAATATAAACAAATATTTAAAAAATATATAAATAAACAAAATTATACAAATTATTTTCGACGGCGAAATATTATTTGACATCCCTTGTTCTTTATATTAATCAGTTTTAATTTTATCAAAGAGTCGGGTTTTTGGTATCTGTCGACAAGAGAGTTTTACTTCAGTACTGTGATAAAAATAAGATAAAAGGATCGGGTTTCCTTTGCCTTTTGTAACAAATGTTAGAGAAAAAATAACTTTAACATGATTTTTTTAAATAAAAAATATTAATATGAAAATTAACCGCCATTAACTATGTACTTAGTTTGGAAAATTTCTTGATTTGGTTTATCATTAATTAATAGGAGTACAAAATTTTAAAATAATATTTATAGTGAATTAAAAGACAATATAATATTGTTATATCTTGATTGAATATAGGGACAGACTTGACACGTCACAAAGATGATACGCGAGTTGAAAACAAAGACGTGGGCGATACACCTCTCTGTGTCAATGAAAGCCTGTCTGAGAATTGTCGGTAATTTTAGTCAGCCAGGATGTGTAGTTTCATTATAAATGTTTATAAGCATATAAAAAAAATGTGACTGTAATATTATTAGGTTGATTATAGAAATTTTATTTAGAATTTGTTTACAATGAAATACAAATAATATTACATTTAAAATATATTTTCCATTACGTGTCTGTGCTATAAGTAGACCCGTCTGCAGTGATGAGTCAATGTTTCGTCCGGCAAATTTAAGAATTACTTTACCGATTTGCCGACTCGTTTTTTTTACGTCTACACAGAATTACTGACTAAGTTGTTGAAATAAATACATTATATTTTTATATCTTTTTAATCATAGATGCCCTGAAATTTTCTTTATTCAACTGAAATTAACAAAATAACATAATAGTGAAGTATAACAAAGTATATGTATTATGTATATTAGTACCTTTAGATAAATTAAATTTAAATGTCTAAATTCTGTTTAAATAATTTCCAATTTGTGTTTCCTTGCAGGTACCTACAAAAGAAGGGCAAGCAATGAGCGTAGCGCACGGCGCCTCTTTCAGCGAGGCGAGCGTGGCCGACAACACGGGCGACCTCTACAGGTGCGTCGACCGCTTGCTCGCCGAGGTGCGCACCCCGCAACGTACGAGAAAATTCTCCGTTACGAAGATGCTGGGATCTTTAATAGGTAATTTAAATGTTGTACTGCACATAAGATTAATATATATAAAGAATATATATAAACAATATATATATAGAATATATATAAAGTTATTTGATATATGCACTTTTTTGTCTAATATGGGTCCTATTTTAAATAGTGACTATATTATAATATACAGTATGTGCACAATTTTCTAAATATATTATTATGCTATTCAGAAAGTACAATGACAAAAAATAACGAATTTATATTAAGCAAGAATATCAACGCAATTGAGCTTGGCACGAAAACTCAAATATGTGCTGTTCATGAATTACCGTCACTTTTTCACTTTCAAAGGCAGAAATATTTTCTTTTTACTATACAAATGCGTATATAATATAAAACCGTATGACGTTACTATATTTAAAAATATAAGACTTAATTACTTTATACTTACAAAGAACGTATCGCAAAAAATATGTATTTGATTAACAAAGAAATAATTAAGTACACTTTAAAACTAAAACTACAAAAACCCCATGTTCATGTATGTAATAATTTTGGACATACGCCTCTTGGAATCGGTTCCAACGCTCTAGCTACTATCACATACACCTAAGTGTGGAATATATTCGTAGAGCCACTTCGTACATTCTATCTGTTACGGCTTTTATATTCATTCATTTTTAAAAAATGTACAATATTTTCTCTCCAGGCGGAGCAACAAACAACAGCCAAGCGACCCGCGGCTCAGTGGTGGCGTGCCCGCGCGTGCCGGCGCCGGCGCGGCCCCCGCTGGCTGCCGCCGCACCCTGACCGGCGCCGCAGCCCGCGCACCGCGCCCGCTGACGCCTGGCCGGTGCTGAGTGCCTCATATGTCTCCCAGTGCCATCGCGCTTCACAACGCCTAAGCAACTATCTACTATGTAACTTAACTTTTGTGATACTCGTACAACCAAAATAAGCTGGGTGTCTCTGTGTGCTATAGCTTAAAAGCATATATCTTGCTAAAATATTTGTAAAGAAATTAGAAGAAAGTCTTTCACTTTAGAAAATTAAAGATGTTATGATACCTGTGAGAGTGTTGGTGCAGTACTTAAGCTTTAAACGCTATCTTTTAATTTTGCACGAGTTACTTTGTATATGTTAATAAATGTAATTAATACATGTGTTAGTGTTAAGTAGTAAAGTTACAGTATCTAATCATGACAATAATCATATCATGAGGTCATCATCGTTACCTGAATGTAAACAACGTGCCAAAGATACATAAATAAATTAATTTATAAATCGCTAATTATATATATAATATATTGAAAAATATTTGATCTACGTGTCTAACATACTCAAATATAAGTGTGCCTAAGCATTTAAAATCCAATAGATAGATATAAGAAAATATAAAATAATATGGTTACAAATATCAAATACTTAATACAATATATATTTAATAAATATTATTATTAAATGTTTTATCATATTTAGGCATAATTGAATATGCTATATATTATATTATACACAGTACTCTGTTGGGCCTAAACTTTTTTAGATGTTACAGTTTGTAAATTGATGTTGATAAAGCTTCTTTGAACTTTTTACAGTAAAATAAGTTTCATACACGTTTTCTACTTTATACACAGTATTATTATCATAATATTCTTAAATGTTAGTTATAAACGACTTTTGCATCGAGAAGTTAATGTAATAATGAATATTCTTATCATTATTATTATTATGAAATGTGCATATATTAGAAATCAATCGATATTATAAAAAGCTTTACTTGGATGGCTCTTACATGTACAATTAACAGTTTTACAAAATAATTAAAAAACATAATTTTAACCTAAATTTTATATACTGGATTAATCTATTGGAGCAACTAGTGTACGTACGTAAAATCGAATAAAAAATAATTATAAATAGTTCAATATAGCACAAACTAGACATACGATTTATGTATTATGTTAGTGTATATTTTTCATATTTGTCTATGTTTAGAATATGTACATTCCGAATTGTTGTAGAGCATTTTTATAATTTTAAAGCTTCAAGCAAAAAATCTTAATCAAATATTAATAAAAATGATTAATGAAATCTGTGCCGTATAAAAAAAATATTATAGTTTATGCAAGGATAAAATAAAATCGAAGAATATATATTAAATAGAAGTTCATACTCATAAATAAATTATTGTTGTTGCTTAAAATTAATATTTTAATAATAAGAAAAAAGGTGAAATCATTTAAATGGGTATCTATCGAAACATATAGTCATTGTCTAGTCATTATGTATATAAGGCTGTGAAAAGGCAGAATGTGACGTTTATAAGATCACTTTCATCAGCATATAATTTAAATACATTAACGTGCCGTTCTTAAATAAAATTGAAGTAATACTTTCATTAAGAATTATTAATATTTTAAATAGTATCAAAATTTTGAACGTAGTGGATGGCCACTACGTACGTAGAACGTCATGAATCATTCAAATTCATTGTTATTTGAATGATTCATGACGTTCAAAATTTTAATTCGAATCCTCAATATGGATACTATGTTATTTCATAATGCTTAATGCCGTATAAACCTTTTTATTAATTAGCTTTAGCTTTTAATTAAGCTTTTAAGTCAAAATTTAAGCGACAACGCTATCAGAACTTTACATAGACAATGATTTGTACAACAAAAAGTATATCAAAGTTTATATGGTTATCATAATATATGTACCTACGTTATATTTAAGTAAGGAGTGGAGTTGGAGGTATTATATAGTAAGAGGAATAAGAAATCTGAACTGACTGGAATAAGTTGTAAATAAATTGTATGTTATAGTATTAAATGTTTATTAAATAATTTTTGTCTTTTTTATCCCCTTTTGCCATTACTTATTGTAATAATTAATTCCATATTATTTTAAAATGAGTATTTTTTTAAAAAATCGACGTTAATGTCACGTCATTAATTAAACCATTTTTGCTAACAACTATATTGAGAATTATATTGATAATCCATGCTAAAATGTTTCTTAACGGAATAAGAATGTCAATTTTTTTATTAACCGACGAAAACCATATTTTATTGTAATAATTTATAGTCATAAATAACAACATTTCATGAATCAACAATCTCTCAAAATCAATTTTAGAATAATATTATCTTTAATAACAAAGAGATTTTCCTTAGTATCGAACGGATGGAAATCCCCCTGAAGTGGGATGATAACATTGATGCTTGGCACGATTTAAGACTACGCTGCATTTAACCCACTTACGAAGCCTAATAAAATATATCAAAACGAGATTGGTGCAGCCACGAGTGTATATACGCGATCATTTAAGAGCTTTCAATATTTAGATACGGTATTGGTATAATAAAGAAATATATATTTTTACAAACTATACGAAATATCAGCATAGATATGCATTAGCAGAGATTAAAGTGTTAAGATACTCTGCTCACCACTTTTGCGTGAGGAGAAATATAGCGTCGAGCTTTGCCTAACTTGGGTTATGTTGGGCAAAGCTCGGTTATATGATAATTATTATAAATATTAACATTTTACCGAATATATACTTTAAATAACAAATAATTAAGAAATAATATAAATTAATGAACTTTATATTTTAGTTTAAGTAAATTAAATAGTATAACATACAAAATATACATTTTTTTAATTTAAAAATATAGAGCATAAAACAGTGCGAGCACCATACCGCGCACCGCGATTGTGCTACAACAATAGACGCACCGCTTCGGCGGGTTACGTCGTGCACGCGCTCAAATGAATCACGTCGAACACTCGCATCTCGAACAATGCGAGATGAGAGGGGTGCGCACCCCAGCTGCGTCCCTATCGATCTGTGGACCGCTGTGGACTGCTAAGCTTCAGTCCGTCAACTCCGTTCCAATACAAACGTCCGTCTATCGCATTATTTATAATGTTTTAAGCGTCTTAGAGTTTCATTTAACATTTAGTGTTATGTGTTAGTTTTTCTACGATGGAGGGGCGGAGGACCTGGGATGGAGTGCCGGTGGAATCGCATTCTCCTCCACAGTCGGTGCCGGGGAGACGGACGCCGCTGGGGGCTGTCGGCCTCGGTGGCTTCTATATGCAAGGCGGCCAGCCTCCGCCTCCGCAACACTGCTATCCCACTGATGAGAATCAGCCCGAGCCTGGAACTAGTTATGCTCAACGGTAAGTTCACTTAAATGTAATAAGGCTATATAGGCACAAGTACATTTGTTTACGTTTTATCTGGATAAAATCTTCTATTTTATTTAATTTTGACGATATCAATTTCAACGATATTATAAAAAGTTATTATTGATAAATTTAGTACGTTTTAGTATGTTTAATTTTCAAATATTTATCGTTTACACATCTTTTTCCCTCACTTCTCTTCACTTAATTGATATTTTGTTTTTTTCAAATTGAATAATAATAATGTAATTGTGTTTGTTCTGTTTAGTATACATAAAGTAAACGTAATTTATAAAAAAAATTCTTTAGGTCTACTGCCGTAGCACTTGTTATGCTTTGCTACGAACGAGTACGAAATATGTGTGCCTAGTAATTAAGTATATTTCTCAGTTTTAGTCTTATTTTTGCTGTTAATTATCATAAATATTATTATTTTAAATTATAATTTTGCAGACCCTTAGGTGAAGGAAAATCAAAACAGAAGATACGTCAAGGTAAAAATGTGAGACTGAATATAAACGCACGAGAACGGAGACGAATGCACGACTTAGTAAGGATTTTTTAATTTATTTTCTCACCTATATATTGAAGTAAATAAATAATAATTTCGTATAAGATCGAATAAATTATAATGCTGAAATTAATTATCCTACAAATATTTAATGATCCTACAATTAATATACTATTAGAAATTTATAATAGAATTAATCTATTAGAATTAATAAATTTTACTTTCAGAACGATGCTCTTGATGAATTACGGGGTGTAATACCGTACGCACACTCTCCGTCTGTTAGAAAACTATCCAAAATAGCAACGCTTTTACTTGCTAAAAACTATATCCTCATGCAGGCTAGTGCTTTGGAAGAACTGAGAAGGTACGTATGGTCTTTGTAATTAATAACTGATTGTCCTCTAATACCTCCTATCCGTATAATTAATTGATATTTTAAAAAAGCATTCTTATACACATATATAGAGAAAAGTGAAATTATTATTATTATTATTATGCACTATAAGGTCCTACGTTATTATATGATTATAAACGACCAAATAAAGATATTCATCTATTATTTACAGGTTAGTAGCCTACCTGCAAGGTACGGCAACTGCTGCAGGATTCGTTCCTCCACCAGGATTCGACTTGACTACTCTACCGGCTGCAGCAAAACTCTTACAACCTCCGGTCCTTGGCCCTCCAGCTCCTCCAGATCCACCTTCTTGAGATTCATCTGTCAAAAGTGATTCATAAAGTAACTAAATCTTCGAAGCAATTACTAACTAATTACTAAATGTATAATTTATATTAGATAATTTATTAGGCTACTTCACTTACTATTAGATACAGTGTAAGTTATAAGTAATAAAACATTTTTTTTTAATATGATGTTTTATAAAATGAAGGAAAAATCGTAATTATTAATGATTTTTTAAATGTAAAAAAAAATACGAACACGTTACTTTTAATTCATAAATATAATTAAATTATAGATATTTCGCTTTCATGAAATTAATTTTATCTTTATTGCTTTGTTTACTCTGAACTTACACATTTTTTAAATCCGCCCAAACTGCTAATAGGGTGCGAAAGCACTAATGTTGCAGTCCTACTGCTAATTTAAGAAGTATTTACAGAGTTTTTGAATACCCCTATATTCAATATTTTGAATGTTTCATTGAAAGTTCATAAAATAGGACAAAATAATATGTTTTCTATGTAAAATTGTATTCTCATTCGTACGTATATATGAAAATTAATATTACACTAATATTTTAATTATTAATGAGATATTTTAACAGATTTATTTCCGTCAAAATTTTTTGAGAAACCTACTATGTAAAGAACTGTAGTTATAAGTATTTAAAATGATTAATTATATAGGTAATATTATACTCTTAAAATATAAGTTAAGGTTATAATTATTATTATAATTATAAATGTTAACAAAAAACCTGCAAGACGAAATATTAAAATTATCTTTGTTCACTTTAAAAATATTATGTATGAAAAAAAAATAGTTTAATTAAGAAAACCCTTGAATGAATTCAATAGTTCCGAAAAAGATGTTCTTAAAATTTTGGTAAATCGTCTTGTAGGTGTCATTAGTTAATAAATTAATTGCTCTCTGTCTTGAAGAGAGAAATGTGAATGCATGTGCCAAATAACTTAGATTGTATGATATTGAAAAATAATTTGATATAAATGTTTAAAAATTAACTTAAATATTAATAAGAATTCATGTTGTCTAAATTGCCTAAAACGTCACTTTTTAGACAACATAGTTTTAGAGATTAATAAATATAATATTTTTTGTAGAAGTAGACTGTTAATGGTTCTTTATTTAACTCTATAACTTTTTTTTTCATCTGTAGCCACGTTAACGTTTAAAAATAATCTTTCATCCAGAAACTTTTCTTTTGCTATTAAAAAGCAAAGAACGCAACTTTTAAATTTGATCACCAACTGTTTAAATTGTATGTTTATAATTTATTTTAACTATTAATGATTATGCTCTACTTTTACTTAGAAAATTAAAAATAGCTATAGAGATTTTATATAAATCAAAACTAGTAATTTAAACAAATACGAAGACTTTATATTGAATCTTTCATATTTTCTATAATTTCTTATTCTAACGTAGTTTTACATAGAGTTACTATGTAATTAATAATTTTATATAAACCAAAGTAAAATGTGATTGTTATTAGCAATAAATAACATTAAATATAGTTATGCAATTATACATAGTTAATTGTCCTAACAAATATAATAAAATGGAATATAAGTATAAGATGAATACATACATGCATTTTATTTACCGAGATCGATACCTATTTGCGAATTTATACTTACTATTTAACATACTTAATATTTAACTCAACGTCGCTCTTTATCTTACCAGAGATGTGTGGGGATCGAACCCAAAACCACCATATGTACGACACATTCAGATGCTGCCCAGCTTCTGCGTCACAGTAGCCTCTCATTTGTTTGTATGAAGAACAATTTATAATTAACAATTACCGTATCGATATTTAATATTGAATATTTAAAATAAGAGCTTCCCGATTTAAACGATATAAATTAAAAAAAAAAAAACTAATATATATTCAAATTTCAAGTAATCCACGCCATCTGTATATAAAATAACTAATTATTCAAGTCTCGCATATGTTACTATTAAACTGAAAGCGTATGTTCCTGAAGTTTTAGTTGCTGAAAAAGATAATATTTAGAAAATTTCACGTAAGGTGGCGCTGTCCAGTAATGATTAATACGTGGCCACGCCCAAAGCATTATCTGTACGTGAAATATATATGTACTGACATCTATAAATATTCTAACACGACACAGCTGTTTTGATACGAGGTGGGCTAACAAGAGGGAAACAATTTAAAATATTTAGATTAAACGCGGAATTAGTAAATCATTTATCATATTATTTTTCTATAAAAAGGCACCTTAATTTTCAATTATTGTCTATTAACATGAAGACGTAAATCTATACATTTATTAAATAATTAAATTGTTATCTTAGTATAAATAATAATAATAAATATAGGATAGTCATCGGAATTTAGCCTTAAAAGTAGGCTTAGTAAAGAAGATATCCTTAACGTCTTTCTATATTGAACAAAAACTCAAACCATTTATATATACAACGCTTTGGGTGTTATCGAAGAGAAATTTGATTAGAATATTAACCTATTATACCATAAAAAGGTGTATTGATACTAACTTATATTCATTTTTAAGTATATAATTAATTTAATAAAAAAAGAAAAAAATTAGGGATGGAATGTCGCAACATTAGATTTGCTTTGAATCCATAAGTTTCGAAATAAAAAAATTGAGATATTTTTGTAAAACACTACTACTAATTTTTCTTATAGGTATATTATTGTCAGATACCTAATTTTAGGCACTAATAGTACAATTTTATATAATTTCGGGTGTAATTTTGACATACATACATATATACATAGATATACCAGCAGGGTTATATATACGTAATCACTGACATCGTAACCTTTCTACACAAGGCTGTGACATTTGACCTATGCAATCATGGCAGCAGGTACATTACAACAGTGTTTAAAAACAAATTAGAATATTTAAACAGCAATACTTACAGCATACCGTCAAAAAAGACAACTTCTATTTAAATAACATATAAAATCATTAACATTATTTTTTATCTCTAAATAACTCCCACTCCAATTATATTACTGTAACAACAAAAGAATCAAAAGGGGATATTGTCATCTTTTCGTTCATCTACTGCAGAATACAATGTGTGAAGATTGTAGCGTTTTTTATTTTAATCAAATATCATATACTATTTGCACAGAATTCGGCGGAAAGTGGGAAACGGAGTGTCTTAACACTAAGTTCCCTCTACCTACCCTGCTGTGTACGGAATACAGCGAGAAGCTGACTAAAGAAATTATAGTTTAACTAAAATGATTTCAAGGTATCAGATACACGGGTTCGGTATTTTTTTCTAAATTTAAAATGCAATGATAATAATGAACGTTTATTAAAACACGTTTCTTATATGTTTCCAAGAAAATAAATGTGAACTTCAAAATAAATTTATATTAAATTAGATTACACATAGCAGACTCAACTAACTCCTTTCAAATATGATCTAACCTTCATATAGTTGACAAGTCCTGCATCTAGTCTATCTAGTATAATATAAATATATATTATATCTTAAACAGAATTTTATAATACCTAATAACATTTTATGTAGGGTAATATTTCTTGAACGAAAATCGAAAACACGGCCTTCGTGGTGACAGCACACAAAAGATTGGAGAAGACAATTGAGAGAGGAGAGTACCTACGTCATGGGTGTTAGTTCGATTTTATGATATTTCATATATCATTTTATACATTCAAAATGTTTTCATTTGTTCGGTCAAGTCAGATTATGTTTAAGACATTGTCTTAAGCCGAAAAGGTGAGAGCGAAGTGTTATATAGAAAGAACATCTCAACAAGTCGTAAGAAATTAGTGAAAGAATATAATTCATATGTACATAATAATATAACACACTTTTCCAGTATACTTTCAAGCTAAATATCAGACCCAATTTTTTGATTATAAATACAATTCGACAATCTTCTATACAATTATTAAACGGTTTTATTTAGCTCACCCCGTTTATTTATTAAATGAAATAATAGTAAATAGCTATTTACCACGAAAGTAGTATTTAACCAAATATCTCTATCATTGGATATAGAGAAATATAGTCGAGACCGTCGTGGCGCTTAGGTACAATCTTATAACTGTAACGCGTTAATTGTGGGTTCGATTACCCCTCGGAAACATGTATTAATATTTTCATCTCTTCGCTCTGGTACCAAGGCAAAAGCTCGGCGTTGAGTTCCACCACTCAGTATGCAATACCTCGAAAATTTGGCAAAAAGCGGGGAACGTCTCAACACTATGTTTCTTCTGCCTACCCTGATGTGTAGGGGATACAGCTGAAGTTCAAAGTTTTTCTTTCAGCTTTAGCTAGTACATCTAATTTACTCACATGCAATTGTACGAGTATACTTCATTAATAACTAACAAAATAATTTATTTAAAATAGCACACAACAGAGATGGTCCGATATTGTTTACCTGTATTTGTTTATTTATTAATATACGCTAGGACATTGCGAGATGAAATACAGCAGGAAGCAATTCCAGCCCTAACGGTGATGAATACAAGAGAGCTTGAGGCTACGTAGCTATGTGGTACGAAATTTAATCTGCCCCCCGTCTGCCACCCTCGCTGCCGCCCGCCTTCCTTGCGCCCGACGCCCAACACCGCGCACCTACGAGTATATACAGACATATAAAAATAATTTATTCATGTCAACTTGGCTTTTTAATGGATATACCAACTTAAATGACCGTTATATGAAGAAGTTTGTTTTGCTGTTACCATGTGAACGTCGAAAACGGTGCCCTGTTCGACCCAGGCCATGTTACAGTGCCTAGGTACGAAGCGATACGGCGCTGAGCTATATACGTACTACTACAGACCTACGCAGTACACAGGGACTGGTAGAAGCATAGAGTAATGCTAAAACTGAGATTGTTCCATAATATATTTTGTATATAACAAATAAAATTAAATAATTTCGTACTTATAATAAATAATAGTAAGTAATATACCTACATCTTTGATGAAAAACAAAATAACTGCAAAATAATGTGATTTTTCCTAGAATAAGAGGAGCGGTAATATAAATTTGCCTCTTATATAAAGTTTTTGTTTTTTATAAATGTCAATTCATTGCACAGCCTAAGTTCGAGGTTACATTTATTATCTCAATTGATAACAATTTTCACGGCAAAAAAAATGTAAGATTGATAAGAGTACGATATATTTGAACGAAAAAAGGTTATGTTAAACTTAATAAATCAAATTGTGCATTTTTCTTCAATACTTTTTTGTATTTTTATAAATAAAAAAATATATTTAAGTTTTGAAATATAAATGTAAATATATGTTTTTGCCTTGACATATATTTCTTTATTATAAACGGGAAAAAAACTGAAAATAAATATTTTTTACAATATTTCCATAAAAATTATCCAAAAACACTTTACGAGTCTAGATCCATTAACTATTATTATATTCAAATATACATGCAATATATTATATAGGTATATTACCTGCAAGGAGCAAATAAAATCCATACCTATATTATAAATTCAAAAGTAACTCTGTCTGTCTGTCTGTCTGTCTGTCTGTCTGTCTTTTACGCAATCAGGGCCAAGCCGCTAATTTAATTGTGATAAAATACTCATATAGAGATACTTGAGGGTCTCGGGATGAACATAGGATACATTATTTTCTCATATTTGTAATATTATCGATATATACCAATATATTAAAATACTTATTAATTTGACATGCAATTTATTCCGCGATGTTAATAATAACCGATTTGCAAGGTTTGTTGTTAGAAAACGTCACCCAAAATGAGCTTGCTTAACGCATCTCTCTATTGAAAACTGATAATAATTTCATAAATATATTTAATAAATATTCGTATAGTTCAAGCGGGCGTAGCCGTGTACAGGTCCACTAGTATTTATATAAATAAGACATATAGACAGTATAGTAGACAAGACAGTAATTAAAACAGTATAGTAGGTATATATTTATAAAGCTTAATCATCTTTTACGTAATAATTTATAATTAGTGATAGTTAAACTAACATTGATATTAACTTTTAAATCTTATACATAAAAAAATAAAAAATAATAAGTTTCATCGAAACATTTTCGTTGCCCTGTATAAATTACCGGGTAGAGCGAGAAAGCCCTATGCAAGCGTCGCGTTCGCCCTCCGCGAAAGCCTCCTGAAAATATCTATTGATTATCGTATACGTGCTGCTTGGTACGTATAGCCCTCGCCCTATATTATGTCTACCGCAGAGTGCCAATTTATTTGAAGAACACTCCCATGTTGGAAATGACACTTGTAATTAGTGACAATACCCTACCTAAAAATATAATGTGAACATATTTTAATGTATACATATATAGATAAGATTAATTTAAAGATAAATATATGTTATATTTATCTTTAAATTAAACTTTTTAATTAACTGTGTATATTTAGTATTTTTATAAATAATGTAAATGTTTTTCGTAATAATCGCAAAAATTAAAGATCTAGATTTTTCCTTTCTTGTTTATATTCTTCTTTATGGTAATCTGCATAAGAAGCTTTTTTCTAAAGCTAACATTAACTAAACGGGCCGAAGAGACTTATTGGCATGAAAAGTAATTAAAAAATCTTAAATTTGAATTATGTCAAACAACGATTATGTCAAAATCTATGTTTAATCATTCATACTATTATATTTAATTTATTAGCTTCACGATGTATCCCGCATTACAGCAGGGTAGGCAGTGAAAACTTAGTGTTACGACTTTCCGCCGAATTTTTCGAGCCACTGCGTGTTGAGTGGTGGAATTCAATGCCGGGCTTTTAAATTGGTGTCAGAGCGAAGTAATGAAAATATTAAAAAATAATCATTCACTCCCTCAAACGGGGATCGACTCCACAACCGTCGCGTTACAGGAACACCCCTGTGCCCGCTGCGCCACGACTATCTCTATAATATATTTGTTGCGAAGCTATAATATATCACTAATACTGTTTCTTAAAATAGATTAATACACACGTCGATCACCTTGACTAACGAAATGCTATTTTTATTACGCATTCGAGCTCGCCATTCCATACTTTAATGTCGAGCTGATTTTATAAATTTAAAACCAAAATGTCAATATAAGTATGTAACTTCTATTGTGTTGTATCTAACTACCATTTTATTATATACTATTTATATATTTTAACATTTAAAATATCATACTAAAGAGAAATCTAGCTAGGTGCGAAAAAAAAAATAACCGTCACCTCGTTTACTTTAATTTTAATTCATTTATTAATTTCACGTCTTTTGATATCTGTAACTGTATATATTATAACTTTTTAAATAATAGCAATCAAAAGGCTAGTTAGATCTAACAAAGGCAAAATATAAATTTACTAAAATTTGTCTATAAAATTTGGCAACTTACTTTCACTTTAAGGTTTATTTATCTTATGTTAGATATGTAGTTATATACTGATACAGATATAATCGTACAAGGTACATGTATATACTCTTCGCCTTGCAAATTGCAATTTTGAATTTCAATTAAAGAACAGCTGCAATACTGCCACTACCAGGTTATGCAATTTTGTATAACACGTTTTAGAATTTCATTTTCATTTTTATATATATTATTTGTATGTATAGTTATAATAATGAATTATATTGAATATATATATATATACCAATACGTTTTCTTATTCCTTTTGCGTATAAAACCTTAACTATATATACACTTTACCGGTAGTTAAGCATTAAATTCACCGGGAAATCTATTTATACTAAAATTGATATAGTAGAGCAAGAAAAGGATGTGGAATTAATTGATTTAAGTGATATGTAATTGTACTAACAATTGTACCAATAGATAATTGATGAAAACAATCATATTTGTTAGACAATAGACGGTCAATTGTTAAAGATATATTGGTACGTAAGTCTAATATTTATATATAAATTATTCATACCTTATATTTTCATATTAGACAATAGCTACTCTTGTTATTTTCTAATCTAGATTACTTTCGTTTTTTAATATTAATATCATTTTAAAAACAATATCTAGCTAGAAACAAGAACAATATCTAGCTTCAGAAGCTATTGAACGGATTAATCGTAATCTTCAAACAATATTTCTATGGAGCAAAACGCATGGCTTAAATTTAAACACAAGTAAATCTCAGTATATTATCATTGGTAGTCAAAAACAAATTTCTAAACTCAGTATTACACATTTGCCAGCAGTTACTTATGATGGTACTCCTACCTCCTATAGTAATTCCATTAAAAACCTAGGTATCATTATGGATAACACCTTATCTTGGGCTTCGCAAATTTCACATGTTAGTCGTAAAATATTTGCGACGATGGGTTCTCTCAAGAGATGGAAAAATTTCCTTCCCATCAAAACAAAAATATTATTATCCACTTCCCTTCTTCTTCCTATTATTGACTATGCCGACATTTGTTACCTTGACCTTTCACAAAAACATCTAGATAAGCTTGAGCGTCTACAAAATCTCTGCATCAGATATATATTTGGGTTGGAAAAATTCGATCATATATCAGCTTTTCGTGATAAGCTTCAATGGCTAACAGTCCGGCATCGTCGATCTCTCCACGTACTATGCACACTTTATTCTATCCTTTTCCATCCCAACACTCCCCGTTACCTCAAAGAGCGCTTCACTTTCTGTGGCACCGATTCCACGCTTCAGCTCAATCTTCGCTCCAAAAGTGACAACAAATTAAAGATACCTACCTGCAATAGTGTAGGTTATATGGAATCTTTCACTGTTAAAAGTGTTATCTTGTGGAATGATCTTCCACGATATATCCGACATTCAGAATCAATTAGTATATTTAAAAAATCCCTTAAGCGTTATTATTTGGCACAACAAAAAACTTTATAGTGTATGTATATATGTGTGTATTTGTTATCTATATGTATATTGTGTGTATATATATAAAATATGTATTTTATTAATTATCTAACATGTATAATTATTATATGTACCCTTTTGTATATATTATAATTTGTATATATAATATAAGTATCGTCTATGTATAATATATCAAAAATTATTATGTTATTTATTTGTATTCATATCGCTCTTTATTACTTATGCACTACCGTTATATCCTGCTCTATCGTAAGTTTATGTTAGTTAAGGTTACCTGTAAGAGATCACTAATAGTGATAAGGTCGCCCTTGCATGCTACTCTGTCTTCTGTCTTACTATTTAGTTATGTGTTTGTTTATGTATGCAATAAAGAGTTTTATCTATCTATCTATCTATCTATCTATACCTATATTTAAAAGTAAAGCAATTTCATCGAACAAACAAACACTCAATATTAAGGAAAGCTAGCTAAAATACGAAAACTTAAATTAAATAGATTAACCCGCTTCTGAGATGCCATTGATAACAGTTTTTTTTCTTATGTCCCATGTATAGAACTTACCATGTGCATACTAGTACTTAGTTTCTAATATTTAAATTCTTCATTGTCATCTACAAAAACACTCGATATGTGCTGTAATCAAGAAATACCCAAGAGAGAATTTATTGCTTACTAAAACTAATAATGTTGGTTCATTTGATATTTTTTTGTGTACTGTATATTAATACTGAAAAAAAATAAAAAGTAAAAAAAGGAAATTTTAATTTTAATGCAACTTTGCTGTACTCGTATGTAGCATTATACGTTTTAGTTGATAATTTATTTAGTGTTTTTTTTTTACGTTTAAAATGTTTAATCAGCTGATTAAGTAACATGTTTGCTTCACAGTTACATCGTAATATCATGAATATGATTACATCAGTGATGTTTCATGAAAAACCAAGAAACGTCAAGTCGTTATGGCCGAAAATAAAGTGTCTATTAAATATTTGGAAAAAACTTACAAAATAACTTAATATTTAAAAAGGCTATCATTTATTATTTGCATAGTAATTTCAATGTGCAAACATTTATTTTTTAATTAATATCAAAATGTATTACTATCGTAGTAACTAATCCGCTTCTTCCGCGTAGTCACCAGTCGCCACACACTCCTTTTGTCGCGGAATGTTTTTATATAATTTAAAATTAAACAAAAATTGAGATAAGTGATAAATTATGTTTAGTAGACGAAGTTTACTTAAAAGAAAAAGAATAATTTAATTCCTTTAGCAAGAAGCCATTACATATTTTACTTTGGTAGGTATTTACTGTAAACATATAATATAAATAAATAAATATAAATATAAGTTCCTTTTTAAATTTATTTATTTATTTTAAATATTTTTGACAATTAGGAGAAATAAGTCATATTTGCTTATAGCTTCTATTACTTGTATAAAGACCGCTATAACATTTTTTTTTTGTTTATATTTAAATGCGAAATTGGTTTCTATTTCATTATTTCGAAATACCTGTAGACACAAATGAAGCATAGATATTAAGACATCGTAGATAGAAGATTTTTTTACAATTAAATGTATAAATAAAGTATATATACCTTATACCTATGCAATGATTTTGAGAAATCAACACAACAGGCTTATCGATTGGGAAAGAATCAAGAAAAATAAGTCGTAAAAACCAAAGCGAAACGACAGTGAAAAGTAAAAGTATATAATCACACAGCTAGCATAAAGTCTATTTCATTAAAAAATACTATTTTAGATTTCACTTAGGTATTACTTAACCGAAACTTTATAGATAAAAACTTTTTGTTAAAGGTTGAAAGTTTGTATGGAATAATCTTTAAAACGCCACCGATTATTATAAAATTTGAAATTTAGACTCTTAAAAATATTTAATTGAACATGTATTTCATGGTTTTCTAGAATTCACCCCTTAAGGGTTCAAATAAGGGGTTGAAAGTTTGTATGGAAAACTCTTTAAATCACCACCGATTTTTATAAAATTTGAAATTTATACTCCTTATAACATTTAATTGAAAAAATGTTTCGTGGTTTATTAGAATTCACCCCTAAATAAGCAAGCGAAGCTGCGCGCCTCCGCTATTTATATATAAAAATAAAATAACATTATTACATTTTAAATGCACTGAATAAACGTACCGACAATCATTTATTAGAAATGTAGAGTCGCGCATAAATATCATAAAACAAATAGATGGATGACGCCATTTTTTTATCTGAGATCGTCTCGGCGCAGTAGGACAACATCTAGCTGTATACACAACGATTGTGGGTTCGATCTACACTCGAGTCAATTAGTATATTTTTAGCTATACACTGTACCCCGCTCATAGCAGAGAGAACCTAGTGTTAAACAACTCCTTTCCCAGACAGACTCCTTTTAAGAAAATTCCGTGTCCTTTCTGCTATATTTGTGCGTGTTGAGTGGCGGAACTCAACGCCGCGCTTTGCCTCGTTACCAGAGCGAGGAAATAAAAATATTTAATATTTAATTTCTTCGAGAGGGAAACGAACCTACAACCTGTCTTATATGTCTAAATTATTTAGACTTTCCCGCTTTGGTAGAGTAACGCGGCGTTGAATTCCGCCACCCAACACACAATGGAACAGAAATTAGATCGAAAGTCGAAACGGACTGTCTTGGCATTAAGTTCCTTCAGCATGTGCCTTTTTGTTTTTTTATATCCCCGGCCTAGTTTTTTTTTATACGCTGTCTCCAAATGGCCGAAAGGTGAAAAACCAAGTGACTTATCACTAAATGAAATCTATCAACCCCGTAGGAAGGGAAAGGAAAGAAGAAAGAAAAACCCCGGAGGAAAAATATCTAGATTATTTATTTATATTGAAATAACAAAAGTTTTGATAAACAGTTGAACCGAAATTGCAGTTAGACTATACGAGTATAATAATGTAGAACTTGTAAGTTATGCATACAGTAGTAATGATATGACGTACAGCTTGTGTCGAACAAGACCTGTCGGCTGTTGAGTTGGCCAGAGAGCAAGAGGTTGTGAACTCTTAGAATACACCTACATTTTAGGGAGAAATCATATTACATAGTTTTCTAAATGAAATCTTGAAGTGTTATTTATTAGTTAAGATTTTAAAAATATTTAATTAACTTCAATCAATCTCTTTATTGTATACCTATATAAAAAGAAATTAAATAATTTCAATAACTTTTGGCTAATTAAAAGCTTTCTATTTCTTTCCTTATTAATCGTCGTGTATCGAGATTTATTTTATATGATAAAAATATTAATATACTTATTTCATTAACTTACCTAAGTAAAGTAGTAACAAACAATACATACCTGAATGCATCATGCATTAATAGATAATTGTATTATAATCGACAATACAATCTAGAATAGTTAGAAAACATACAAGACGCGTAGTCAACGAAAATATTTATAACATGAAAAAAAAATATATAAAAAAGAAATACTCTACAATGGTAGGTAAAAATATAATGTAAAGCTGTTATTACTGAGCGAGAGAAGGATAGCGCTTGCGCGCCTTCGACGGGTAAGCGCGGTGCCGAGGGTCGCAAGGCCGGGGGGAGCGGCGGGGCGAGGCGGGGGGTGGGAGGCAACGTCACGTCGAACAACGCAAGCTTTACTCTACCAAATGAAGAAGACGCCCCGACGCGCGCTATATCGCGTGTTAGCCTCCTTCTAAGTTTTGCCGTATTTTAACTTGCCTGCGTCGCTCAAGAGTCGTCGTACACGATTACGCGAGATACGGCGAGTTTGCTGTTGTAAAAGTGAGCTCTCTCTGTGCGATAAAAACATTTGTATCTTATTTTAATTGTACATTTTATTTCAAATAGGCTCTATTACTAATAGTACGTCACCGCATATAACTGGCCGAAGTGATTTTGTGGTAGTAGAAAATATTAGTGAAGCGACTATCAAAATAAAGCAGAAAATAAATAAATAGGGAACGATACGGCGCGTCACCATCATTTCGTGAACGTTAAAAAGAACCTTATTGCGGTGTGTGTGCAGTGATATTTGCTTAGTGCAGCTGACATTGATAACCAAATTAATAAAAATTATGAGTTCTCACTCAGTTGTTGACTGCTGATCTGAGTGCATGGTCATGAACAGTGTCTCTTGTAGTGACTCACAATGGACTGGAGAATTCGAAGATAGTCATACGAACGCCGGTGAAGCCCGTTGAGGCCGCTACGGGCTTTTGAAACAGGTACCGGTTTTGTATTATCATTTTGTTTGATTTATAATGCTGCTCCGTTCGAACCCGACGGCACCAAGTACTCAACTTCGGTGCAACAGTTTTTAATTTCAAATTTAACCTGAATTGTTTATCTTTAATTGTCGTTATAATTAAATAAATTAAAGGTTTTTATTATTGACCATTATAATACAAACGATATTTCATATTTTATTATAATGTACTATTTTAATTTTTTGCAGAAAGTATTGGACAAGAACGCTACAGAAAATACGGAAAAATCAGAAGATCGACCAAATCCATCAAGAAATATAGAGGTGCTCACAATGGAGCAAGTAGATGATAAGGAACATCTACCTGTGATAAAGGATGAAAAAGCAAACGACAGCGACGCTCACAGTGAAGATCTTAATTCTAATGATGAACAAAATAATGTTAATAGCTCTCCGTTTTATGAGAGCAGTGATAGTAAAATAGAATATGCTATTAAGTTAGAGGACAATGACACCTTAAGTGACATAGATGATATAAAAACAGACACAGCATCAGCAGATAGTGAGGACTCTGCTCTTGGCAGCCTGCCACCTGACAGTACTCTTATTGATAGAGAAGAAGATGGTCAAGATCGATCTGATGGCAGTGACTCAGGGCTTGGCTCAGAGACACCAGATGATACAAAGGTACCCAGTTTTAATTTACAATTACCTTGTGAACATGATGAAAGCAATACACAATCAGCATCTGAAGAAAATAATTCAATTTCTTCTGATGCTAATGAGCATATTGGTGATGACAATATTGTGGAAGTAATTAATAAACCCCTCAAAAGCAGCCTTAAAAGGAAATGTGATGATGAAACAATTGAAGAACCCCAACAAAAGAGAATTAAGCACAATATACAATTTGATAATGTGACAGTTTTCTATTTCCCAAGATCTCAAGGTTTTTCTTGTGTCCCATCTCAAGGAGGCTCCACATTAGGTATGGAGTGGACACACAGTCACACCCAGAAATTCACTCTAGCTGAGCATGCCCTAGAACAACGTCGATTACACAGACAAGTTCTACAACAATTAAAAAGTGAGAGGCACACATTACAAGGTGTATCTCTATCATCAAGTGAAGATAGTGATACAGAAGAAGAGACAAGTGACATATCTGAATCAGAGCTAGATTTGGACAGCTATTACTTTTTACAACCAGTACCAACAAGGCAGAGAAGAGCTTTATTAAGAGCAGCCGGTGTGAGAAAAATTGAAGGCTATGAAAAAGATGAATGTAGAGACATTAGAACTTCACGTGAATTTTGTGGTTGTGCATGTAAAGGTGTCTGTAACCCCGCTAATTGCTCTTGTAGTTTGGGTGGCATTAAATGCCAAGTTGATAGATTAAACTTTCCATGTGGGTGTACAAGAGATGGATGTGGAAATACTACTGGCAGAATAGAGTTTAACCCTATGAGAGTTCGAACTCACTTTATTAATACCCTTATGAGGGTAGGTCTTGAAAAGAAAAATGAAGAGGCTCAAGAAGCTGTTAAAAGAAAATGGGCGGAAGCACATAGTGTCAATGCCCAATGTGGCACTAGTACCTTCGAAAAAGAAAATCACCTTAGCCACGAGAACACATCTTTATCTAATATGAACATCCCTCACAGGCTTGGTATGGAATCTTGTATAAGCCCAAATTTTAACAATATACATCACAATTTAAGCAATCCCAGTGCTAATCAAAGTGACACATTTAGTTTTAGAAATGAATCTCTAGACCATAGAAATCTAAAAAATAACATGCTAAGCTTTGAAGATAAGTCTGATCACCGCATTCACGACCCTTACACATCAAACATATTACAAGGCAAAGGACCTCCTTATCCTACCACAAACACTATGGAATTCAACACAATGACAAACAATATACAACGATACCAATGCGATCTCAACTATTCTTATGATCAGCACTCAGACCATCATTTTAAGGGTCTACAGAGTTTTTCAGCGGCTAGTTTTGAAGAGTTTGCTCATAACTCTCAGATGTCGATGCTCAATCATTATGGCCACATGTACATGTCAGATTACATGCAAAAGCCGAGCACTTGTGTTCCTGAACACAATTCAATGCAATATCAATCGACCTCTCATAATCATTACAATATGTATAAAAACACAGAAAGCATCACAGAAAACAAAACAGAAACACATTATACAACATTGATGACAATGCCATATCAACAAAGCAATAAATTGCAAGCTGTAGATAATGATGAGAATTGGTTTAGTCATAATACACTTTTAAATTTGGACCATTCAGTTCAAGTCTCGCAAGAAGCAACTGCAGTTCAGTCGGAACCTGCCCAAGTGGTGGCAGAAAGTGACAATTGTGAAACAACTGAAAACTTTGGTGAACTTATTAAAAAAACTATGGTAGAGTCTGTTACAGTGTAGATGATTTATTTGTTGTTGTTTTTTTTTTATTTCAATGAATTATCATGTTAATAAGTTTTAATTATACCATTTGGGTATACAGTTTTATTTATTTTACTGTAATTAATTTGTCTAAGTACCCTACAATATAGTTATTTAAAATATTATATTTCTTGATATATTATTTTTCCTATGTATAATAAGTAGTAAATAGCTAAACGAATAACATAACAGTTGTGGTTTTATTCCCTTCAGATCCACATTCAAGTTTCAACTAAAATAAACAACAAATCAATCATAAAAAAAAAACAGTATCATTAAAATTGTAATTTTTTTAAACAATTCTACGTGTCTAAAAATAATTTAAACATTTTCTTTAAAATATCATATCATTGTATTGACGTAGCTATTTATTGAAGCGCAAAGTTGGTGAGGCACTGACAAGAATATCTTCGAAAATTTACTTCGTAAAGCGCCATCTATGGTGCATGTACGAAATTACTAAAGCTATATTTATCTCATTCAGTTTGAGCCCAGTTCATGCTCCACCTGGCGTGTAAAATAATCTCTGACTAACTCGATTCATGCAATTATCTATTTTTAACTTGAAATAAGTCATATCAATTCATAATAATTAAAATTCAAATATCAATCGGCTTCACCGTCACGCTTTTACCGTATATAGTAATGTAGTCATTTGTTCCATTTTCTGTCCAAGTTTCGAGACATTATACGTTAAGTGTCAGAACTCAACGCTGCCCTTCGTTTGCAACTTTGTCTTTTTAATAAAGCAAAGAAAAGGCAATATTTCATAAAAGCATAAATATTTCATAAAAACATAAAATAAAAATCCATGATATCTATATAATTTTAATAATTTTATTATAGAACTTTAATAATCACATCTTTTGTTATAAAAATATTTTAATGAATAATGAATACACAATAATAATACTGGAACAAAATAAAATCACAGGAGGTCAAGATTTTTCAGTCAATTTCCATACTTTAATTGACTTGTCATCGCTGGCTGTAGTGAGGGAATTCGAAAGACTGTCGAAATGAATACTCTGAATTAAATCTGAAATGAAAATCAGAAAATTGTAATAATGTATTTTTCAGTTATTCTAAGTAAATTCATAATTTTACAGGCCACACATATTCAGTTAATTTTTAGGTTCAATCTTACGAGAAAATATTTTAGATATAATACAGAACATTTAAAAGAACTAAAATCATTAATTAACTATCAGTTTTAACAATACAAACACTTTCTTCAAAACGCATAATGTAATGTTTATATGTACCGTCATGAGCTTGCACTTTGCTGAGTTGTTCAACACTTATCATGTCCCAGTGTAAGAGTGTGCCACCATTGCCACCGAGCCACAGCACTGACCCGTCACAGCATAGAGACGATATCACTGTTGACACTTGTTTTTGATACACCTATAATATACAATAAGAAATAAAAAATGTATTATATTATAACTGTGGACAGTGGTGGCGCAGGGGGCACAAAGTGTGACTGTAAACGCGACTGGTTGTAGGTTCGATCCCCACTCGAGGACAATATTTAATTTTTTTTTCTCTGATTGAGTTCTGCCACTCAACACGTAATGCCTCCAGAGTTCGGAGAACGGAACTGTCTTAATGGGAACTAGTTCTCCGGGTTTCCTTTGCCAACCATGCTAATATATGATATTAATATTAAGTATAGTGTTCCAGAATTTTCTTATATTGAGTGATTCATTATTTTGTTACACACAATAAACAAAATATCTACATACAAATAATTAATTATCCATTTACACTTATACATATAAATAATCATTTGCTTCTTACTTTTTGGTTATTTTAGATTTAAATTTGTTTTTACTATTTATTGCATTACTTACAGAATTCAACACACTAAGGTCAGTGACACTCAAGTCTCCACTTTCACTGGATGTCACTATTCTCTCCTCTAATAATAGACAGGCGCCAGTTACAGCTGAATTGTATATACATAATTTATTAATGAGCTCCTTAGTTGAGAAATCCCATATAAACACTTCACCATCGGATGTGCAAGCTAGTATGTCTAGTATATGCCGTCTGTATCTGTAAATTGATTTTTTTTCTGTAGCTTCATGTTTTTTATAAAAATTACTATTTAAAATATTTTTATATACAACGTTATTTAAAATTTTAAGAATTTTTCAAATTTTAAGACTTTATTACTACTGAATTGAAAATTTATTTTTAAAATATTTCCTTAGATTATTCAGACTAGTCAGCCACTATGCCACTATGATCTCCGTATTTAAACGTAAAAGAAAAGATTAAAAAAAAAACGAATTAAATAAAAGAATGGCAAACCTGTAAACAATTGCGGTGATTTTCCCATCATGGTCAAACTCTGCTTTAAGGCCACGTAAAGCTTGGCCCGTTTTGCCAACATTTCCCCACACTCGTACTACGCCGTCCCATCCGCCCGATATTAATAAGTGATCTAAGATGAATAATTGGAACAATATAAGAAAACAAGAAAATAATTAACAAACGCGAAAATAAACAATATGTTTTATTACACATAAATAATATAATATGCATAATATTATATTAAACTTAGTGTTAAATAAATTATGTGTGTGTTAATAAATATACGTGTTATTAATAATGTTAAGTTACTTAAAATATAATTAAGTTACTTCATTCCGGAAAATTACTATATTCGCAACAAATCTAACTTAAAATTAAAAGCCCCAAAAACCCAGCTTTATATTTCTAATAAATTACACTTGATTTGAATCTATTCTTATTATAATAGATTATTATATATTCAGTATATTTATAAGATTACTAGCGGACGCGCGCAGCTTCGCTTGCGTATTTAAGGGTGAATTCTAATAACCCATGAAACACATGTTTCAATGAAATATTTTCAAGAGTCTAAATTTAAAGATTTTTCCATCCATTCCAGTTTTTTTATAAAAATCGGTGCCGATTTAAAATTTTTTCCATACAAACTTTGAACCCCTATTTCACCCCTTTAGAATTAAAATTTTTCAAAATCTCTTCTTAGTGGATGTCCAGATAACGAAACTAAACATCTGTCCAAATTCCACGTTTCTACCATCAGCGGTTACGGCTGTGCGTGCGTCTTACCTCAGTCAGTGAGGACAAGTCCTTTTATATATATAGATTACTTATTGAATTATTTATTCTGAAGCACAATTCACCTTTTTCAAGCCACTGTAAACAGCTAACAGAGTCATCGTGCGCTCGAAAACTTTCAACAACACGCCCATACTCTACATCATACAAGTAACTGAAAATACGAAAAAAATATTATTACAACAAGAAAATAACTGACTAAAGTGTCCCATTTAAGGGTTAATACTTAATATATAACTAAGTTCTGAGTATTTATGTCTTAATATGTATGTCTTCTTTACTTTTAATGTTCTATACACAATAGAAAAAGGGATAAAATTGATCCATAAAGAAAAGCAGTTTCACGCACTATATCCACGCAGAGGGAACTTTATGTTAAATAAAAAACAACGTTCACCACACTCCGTTAACATTTTTCGTGACAATACGTGTTGAGTTGCGGAATTCGACGCCGCGCTTGTCTTGACAATATGTATTGTTTTCAGTCAGTCGCTGTCCCACAACATCATATATATATATATATATATATATATATATATATATATATATATATATATATATATATATATATATATATATATATATATATATATATATATATACATAATAGTGGTAAATATATATATATATATTTACCACTATTATGTTAATTTATGCTTACATTTCATTATCCCAGGAGCCAGCAGCTACAATATGCTCGTCAACCGTAACGCAGGAACTCAATGGCGTCGTGCACAATATGACACTTCTTATTTGTTTATTTTGCACCATATCATACACTTTCAGAGTGCCACCTTTGCAAACGGATATTACTCTATCACCTCTTCGCAATACTGCAGTCACAGCCTCTTTATGTAATTTAATAGTATTAACACATTCCATAGCATACTCTTGAGAACTTTTGTTACTCAAAGGCCTTAGTACTTTCGGTATGATTTTTCTAACGTGAGGTTTCGTAAATATTTGTTTGGGAACCTGACCAAACTCCATTATTTGTACTTCTAGAGCGTGCCTGTCGTTCATATCGTATATACATTCCAAGTCTATCGATCCCTCGTAACATACGTGATGAAAAACTAAAAAATATATATTTTATACAGATATAATTTATTTTAACACTATAAAATAATCTATATATATAAAAGGACTTGTCCTCACTGACTGAGGTAAGACGCACGCACCGCCGTAACCGGTGGTGGTAGAAACGTGAAATTTGGACAGATGTTTACTTTCGTAATTTGGACATCCACTAAGAAGGGATTTTGAAAAATTTTAACCCTAAAGGGGCGAAATAGGGGTTGAAAGTTTGTATGGAATTTTTTTTAAATCGCCACCGATTTTTATAAAATTTGAAATTCAGACTTTTAAATAGATTTCATTGAACACGTGTTTCGTGGATTTTTAGAATACACCTCCTAAGGGTGCAAATAAGGGGTTGAAAGTTTGTGTGGAAAAATCTATAAATGGCGACCGATTTTTATAAAATTTGGATCTTAGACTCTTAAAATTATTGGAATTCACCCCTAAGGGTGCAAATACGCAAGCGAACCTGCGCGCGCCCACTAGTAATAATATAAATTTACAATGTGGCATAATTTGAATCAAAGAACTCATTATTATTTTCACATAACTTTAAAATTCACAAACCATTATTAGCCTTAACAGCTTCTTCTCCCCTTTGTTTATATCCAAAAATCAAATCAATCCATAAATGTAAGTGTCTGGATACATATTGTGACTCCAAAGCTTGCCTCATTTTCACAACAAAATCTTCAGGAGAAGTGGCCCAAGGTGGCAAGGTAACATTATCGACTTTGGTACCCTCATGTCTTTCTCCAAAATCAATATCTCTTATATTCACTAGAAAATCCCCTTTTGAATTTGTGTCATAGAATTCTGGCACTAATTCCTGTAATAGCAAAGTAAAATTAGTTAAGCTATTTTTAAAGTTGTAATTTTAGCACCATCAGATTTTTTTTTATTTTAACCTTTTTATTTTTTTTTGCTTGACCTGTATTAGGGTTGACAGAGAGAACCTAGTGTTAAGACACTCAGTTGCTTGTACATTGCATGTTGAGGCCAGCCAAGAATATTCCCCGAATATAAGAAAGAAAATAATTGAACTCGAAATTAATAGTGTTTACTATCAGATGCTATTCCACTGCGCCATGATGACCTCATAATAAATAATTAAAATTTAACTGCGTATATGCAGCAGATATATAATATACCTTAAAATCGGACATGTTCTTCAAACAATTATTATAAACATCTCTAACTGAATTGAACATTCTATCAGGATGATCAAATCTCCCATTTTGCAGACACAACATATACTGTGGATATTTTCGAACCTTTGAAAGAAAAACATTTTTTAATTATTATTTTGAAAATACACCAATTCATTAAATATAACGCCGAATGCACTTGCATATTGAGAATTATTACAGTGTTTTTTTGGCAGTAGTAGTGCAGCAGCAGCACTGCATCTGACTGTAAATGTGACAGTTGTGGGTTGATTTTCATTTGTAACAATAAATTATTATCGTTTACTGGCTTGGTAAAAAGAGAAGACAAACACTTTTTTAGTTCAAGTTTTGTCCCTCATGTTGTAGGGAATGTATAGAGAATCCAGTGTTAAGACACTTAATTCTGGACTATCATAATTATTAGTAACACACAATTCCATTCTTCATTTTTATTTCATATATTTATTTTATTTTTTATTTTTTTATCACAATGTGAGAATTGTGCAAAAACCTACACTGGACAAACTGTCAACATATCATGTTATTTATACATATATTACAAACAAATATATACTTAACTCACCAAATAAAACAGGACAAGACCAGGTGCAGAATAATGGGATCCATATAAAAATTTTGGATCTGACATTTCATGGTATCTTTCTAGTAATTTTTCCAATCTGTCTGGGTTCAGTGATCCCATAGGCTTGGACAAGTCCCGGAATGTTTCTACACTATCCAAAACTAACTTGTCCGATATATAATCTGCCACCACCCAAGGAAAGACTGGATACTGAGTGAGATCATTTTTACTTCTGTCAGCCATACTTGAAAATAGATTGCAATATCATTGCTATTTAAAATGGAGAGACAAAATCATTTTTAATTTTTTATAACAAAATTTAACATATAATTTTACATAAATATGCAGAATCAAAATATAGATTAATACATAATAATCAGAAAAATTGGTATTGAAATAAATTTTTAAATACAAACATTTCTAGTTTATATAGAACTAAAATAACAAATAGGTCAATATGACATTACCTCATTGTAAGCATGATGGATGTGGGTTATAGTATGGGTGGTATACATGAGGGAAATAATTATATCTAATTCATCCCTCTGGTAGACAAAGTGTAGCTGTCATGATACTTTGTGTTAAGTTGTGGAACTCAACTGATTTCCACAACTCAATACATGGAATTGGAATTATAAATTCAGAAATAGGCCGAGAAACGAGTGTCTCAACACCAGGTTCCCTCTGCCTACTCTGCTAAATGCATGATAATGTGTGACACTGACAGACAAACTGTTGATATTTAACTGTTTGTTATTTAGTGAATAAAGCTATGTAACTTAACTTAAATTAGAAGAATTAATATACATACCAATTAAGGTACATTAAATAGTCATAGTTAGATACAATTCCATTTTGCCATTGCAGAGTCATCTCTTCTATATGTACTCTTTCTAGATGAACATGGAGAGATTCTTCAAGTAACTGGTAGACACTATCACGGTCTGACTCCGATGGAAAAGTTAAGTAAATATGAGGTATGAAATTTGATTCTGAACAATATATTTCAAGTCCCTGTAGTACAAAATAAAAGAAATGTTTTAAGCAATACAGATAATATTAGAAAAGGATTTAAGTATATTAATTAAAAGTTGTTTTAAAAATTATCTAAGTAATTCTTAATATGAATGCAAATGCCAACAATAAGCAAAAAAATCCACACCATAAAGTTTTCATAACCATTTAAAGCATAATAAATATAAAAATAAAAATTATAAAACATACACAGATACATACAACTTGCCTTAATAAAAATCTTCTTTTGTATATCCTCTTTATTTGATCCAATTTTATTTTCAATATAGAACTCTGTAATTAAATAATGAAGAAATATATATATTTTTTCTACTACTATATCAGGACATGCGATAGTAAAAGCTATCATGACAAAATAGGACACTCTCTGAACACAATAGTTATGGGTTCAATTCCCACTTGGGGCAATGATTTATTTTCATTTCACTCTAATAAGATAATGCATGGCATAGACTTTCAAAATTGAATTTGGGTAAAAGATTGAAAACACAATGTTGTGTTACTAGGCAAGCTCTGCTATCCTGCTATATGTATGCAGGTTGAAGCTGAAAAAAAAACATAATAACATATAATTTTTGATAGCTTAAAAAAAATATAATTGACAACAAACATAATCATTACTTACATATATCACATTTAAAGACTAGGCACAATATTTTTTTATTGTATTACACGGAGGCCATTATGAATCAGTTGAGGCCATTGCACCACAATGTGACAGTCAGACAATCAAGACTATGGTTGTCGGTTCAATCCCCACATGGGGCAGACAAAGTTACATGTTGAATTCCACCAATCACATAATTTCTCAAATCCAAGTGAAAAGAGTAGGATTTCTTAGACAAAACTTGATTTCTCCTTGACCCTACTGGCTGGAATAAAGCTGGTAGAAATATTATTTTACTCACATTTTCAATATTACTAAATGGTTGAAAATAAAGTGAAGTAGGAGTTATTGCAAGTTTTCCATTGTGCCTAACTAATGGTGAAATTTTTTCTGCTTGAAATTGGCAAATTATTTTTTCTGTAAAATCTTCCATCATAACTGGATCAAAAATCATCCTCATGTAACGAGAATGAAGAATTGTTGCGATCATACTGTTGTGTTCTGGAGCATGGAGAGAGGATGCCCTCTTCAGCTGCTGCATTTGTCTTAAGCATTCTTCAGCCGATGAGAAATCAAATGAGAAAAAAAAATCTTTGTCTTCATAGTTAAACTTATATGGAGCTAGAATATTTTCTTCTAACATTTCGGAATATTGTTTGACACTCACTTTTATAATGTTCTGTTGATTATACACATTTTGCACTGTATTAATATTCACACATTCCTTAAAATGTAGCTTTACTAGGGGATGCCTCCATTCTCGAGGCTCAAAAACAAGAGATTTTGAGCAAAGCTTCAGACGGCCTTGTTTCGCATTTTCGGTTATTGAACATGTTTTCTCACTCATAGTACATGAATAATCTTCAAAATATATTTCGCCCGGCTCTAATAGCAGCATAGAAAATCTAAAACAAACAAAAAAAGACCTTTATTATAAGAAATTATTGTCTATATAACAAAAATATCACTGTGAGTCACTCAATTTTATACCTTGATTTATTCATGTTGAAATATTTAACAAATTTTGGTGAAATATATTTTTTAATTTAATAATAACATAAAAATATAATCATTCCTGTCATTCAATTAACGACTTTTTCAACACAATTTACAAACAAAGGAACATAAACAAGTCTACGTGATTTATTGTCACTTCTATGGAAATTAAAATTTCTCGAATATCCTATTCATATACGCCTAATAATTATTATTTACTTTTAATAAAAAAAAGTACTACTCTTACTATAAATGCACATAATAAAATTAATTTATATTGCTGTCTTTGATAAATTTTACAATTGTCAATAAGCTGTACTGTATCTAATCGTGATCTAATCAATTAATAATCATAGATAAAAGAAAACGGCGAAACAAGATTATAAAAATAAGTGAAATGTCAAAGTTGCTAGATATTATAATAAACAGATAACAAATTACCTCACGTTATAAAGTTTAATAAATTATAAACATACTTATTTGTCGAATACACACACTATAGGAAACTAAATAATAATAACAATAAACATAGCTTATCTCAATAAGCATAGCAAAATCTCCTTTTTTAGGCTACCGAAGGTACATAGCAATATCATATTTTTAGGTACCTAGCTTTATTATAAAACAATAAATTTTACTAAACCTTTTAGCATTTGAATTTTTCAGTCATACATAAGCTACTTACATATTTTAGATTTTGTATGACTGTGGCTTGCGTCTCCGTACTAAATTACCTGAGCTTACCCCAAATATTTTATTAATACTAAATTATATACAGTACCGTACTGAATATGTTAATACACCATCGTCTATTATAATTCATAAATACAAGTAAAACTCTTTATGTTATTTATTTTTAAATCGCCATTTGAATATGACAGTGCAATAAACAATACGAAGATATAATTTGATATTCTATAATTTAAGTGTTGTCATTCTCATTTGTGATTCATCAAATCAAATTAGTTTTAAAAAGCGCGGGTTTTAAGTTTAGTTAACTTAATATCTTCAATTTTTAATTTTCTATTTAAGTTCGCTTTTCTATTTAAGTTCGCTTATATAAAATGCAAGAAGCTACGAATGCTATATTTCAAATGCGCTTTCCTCAAAAACTATGGTATTTGTTGGACTTGCAAACGTCCGCTATAATATGGGGAGGCACGGGTCGAACTATTTTATTAAACTATAGACTTCTTCAAAACTATTTGCAATGCGATCATTCTATCTTTAAAACTACTAATATTTCTAGTTTTATTAGACAGTTAAATCTGTACGGTTTCCGAAAAGTTACTTCGCACCTTCAAGATCCTTTGTGCAATTCTAGCAACCCATATATGCACGAATTTATTCATGACAACTTTCAGTACGGTAGACCTGAATTACTTAACAAAATAACAAGAAAGGCTTTAACGATAAAAAGAGGATTTAAACCAAAGGTTTGTAGTAAATTAAATTCGTCATTTTCTATACAAAACTGTATATAATTATTTTTCATAATTTTTTTAGAATTTTGATATCTCGGATAATTTCGTATACATTTCTCCTTTACAAAAAGCAAGGCGGGCTTTACGTATAGCCTTAAAAAAAGCAGCCCAAGATTTTCTTATATTCAATTCATCAAAGATCGACTACAATTTGCAAGGTGAAGGTAAAATTGGTTTGTTTCTATTATTTCATTCATATTTTTTTACTGAAGTCTTATTTATTTTCACTCGTTTTTCTACAGATTACGAGGAAATGTATGATAATGAAGAAAATATTGAATTTGATTGGGTTATACCAGAGAGTGCATCTAATAATGAAAATAATACTAATCCAGGTTTTTCCCACTTGCCTTTCTTAATTTCTCTTATTATTTATGAATTACTTTACCATACCCAATCCTTTACCTCCTATCTATATGCCTCTTTTCCTTATCATGCAGATATTAATACTCCTACAGAGACATCATCTGACAATTTGAGGTAAGTCAATAATAATATTAATACATACATTTGTTTATACATACTTAATGTGTAAATATTATCTTATATAATTAAATAAAGAAATAAGTTATGGAATAATAATTATAACTAAAAAGGTCTAATGCTCTGTATTTTTTTTAACTATAGGGAAACTTCTCAAGATGATATTTTAGATTTTTCTGTTGAATCTTGCCAACAAAACAATGATAACTTTACATCTCAATTCTTAAGCACACCAGACCTAGACTCTGAGGATAATTCTGGTGTAGAATTATTAGCAGAGTTCAACATTAACAATGAAATAGATGGGGACATTGCTAAGAAAAGAACTTACAGTGAAAATAATTCACTGAACTGTGTTCTACCATCTGTAACAGATGAGTTAGATGATGGAGTGATTGAGGTACTGAAATATTATTGTTGTCAATACATTATGTTTAAATATATTTCATATTGAAATTCAATTATAATATATGTATTACTTTACAGAAAAATAATATTAATCCCTATAATGGTGAATGGGACCAAATGTTTTATGACATTGTAGGTAATAAAGGCTCAAGCCAGGAAGGTTCAAATTTGAAAGATCTCTACTCCCAAATATCACAAACCATAGATTTACTTAACTCATAAATATTTTATTAGTCCAAAATAAAAGAATTTCATATACTTTTTGCAATGTATTAAAGTATTTATAAAAAATTGTTTTCATTTCTTTTGTTTCTTCTTTTCTGCTTCTTCTTCCTTTTCTTTTTCAATTACTGACACATATGAATTTATTGTGTCCAAGTCCAGCATTTGCATGGGTTGATTACGTCTCATAACAGCAATTTCTAAATTTTTCTGACCTGATTGAACAACTTCAAGGAGGGCCCTTATTGCAAGCTGTGAAACAATTTATTTATTTTTAACTGATAACATATCCATAATATATACAGTAAAATAAGTATGTGTTTAGATGGGTAAAACTGCTGCTATCATATATGCTTCTATTTAATATCCTATTACTGATGCTCCTGGTTATGTACCCATTTATAGTATATATGTATGTGTGTATCTCTTAATCTAGTTTTTAGTATATTTTTATATAATTTTGATACGCGCTTATTTATTTGCAAATCTATGTTTATATAAATTACCATTTCACAATTGTTCACAACCACTTTATATTGCATGCAGTGTTTATCTTTAAGTGGCAGTACATTAATTATTTTTAGTTTTTAAGTTAGATTTACTGAAATGTAACAATGTATGAGCTTATTATTATGAGCTATTAAACTTAATAAAATAAGTAAATAATATAATGAATTGAAGATTGAAAAAATCAACATTTTGGAAAAACACAGAAAACAAACAAAGCAAAATAATGAGTATAACCTTTACAGCACCATTTTCTGAAGCAACCTCTTCAGCAGTGTAATTTTTCTCTAAGAATTCTCGAACAGTTTTAGCTGACCTTCCCGTAGCATTTGCCTTCCATTCGTAATAAATGCCTGATGGTTCGGTTTGGAATAGATGTGGGTGTCCATCATAATCAAAACCACCTATCAAACATGATATGCCAAAAGGACGCCGTCCATTGCTTTGAGTATACTTTTGTTTAAGACCAGCAATGTATCTTGTTATGTATTCTAATGTAACTGGATCTTCAACAGTCAGTTTATGGGATTGACATTCAATTTGAGCTCGATTGATCAGAATACGTGCGTCTGCAGTTAAACCGGCAAATGCCATAACCACATGATCATCAAGTAGACATATCTTTCTTACAGTTCTTTCTTCCTGCAATTTTGCTACAGATTTTTTTTCAACTCCAAGAACAACGACATCTTTACCTCTAACACCCACCTGAAGGCATATAAATATATTATTATGATATTTTACTATTCTTGTTTAATTATTAGACTAAACCAAATTTACTTACCGCCGTGGATCCCTTTCGTACTGCTTCTTGCGCATACTCTACTTGTAACAAATGACCATCGGGGGAAAATACAGTGATAGCTCTATCATATCTCGCCGACATTTTTTAAGTTATTATTAAAAATAACAAATCTCAACAATATTCTTGATTCTGCTTAGTAATTGTTAGACCGAAATTAGACAAGTGCGAGCCGACAAAATACAGATACTACAGAATATAGATTATTTATATACCGTGACAAGCCAATAGTAATCACAGAACACATTTACTCATACACATACATAGATAGAAATAGTGATAAATAAAAATATAGAGTGAAATATAACTTTTGACATTACAAAATTTTACTACGTGTTCCGTGCGGTTTGTAGTAAATATTTGTAATATTTAATTATAATAAAACGTTGCTAAAGCCATGTTACCTTCATAGGTTTTTTTTAAAAATAAATGTTTCACTTTCTTGAGTGGGGATCGTGCCTACAACCGTCGCGTTACAGTCACAGAGTAACACCCTTGTGCCGCTGCGCCACGGTGGCCTCTCTCGGCCGACGGTAAATGTAAAAACAGTATTAACTCATACTTCATCACTATAACTGGAGGATGGAGACGCAACTTAAGCTGCGTTAATAATTAAAAGTAAAAAAGTATTTAAACACTAACATAGATATTAAGTATTAGTTGTTACTAACAAAATGAGTTATAGTTATGTTACTTGATATAAATGATAATAAGTAAAATACCTTTTTAATATTTTCGGAAACATGGTATTAAAATGCAACTTAAAGCCTTAACCTGTTCCATCCAGCCCAATTTATGATATGCTGCTTATTCTACTATATCTACCGTAAGGCGTAGTTACTTAAGATCATTTTTGAGTCTGTTATTTGATAAAAACGTCAAATGTCAATTTCAATTGAAAAGATGTGAATATGTCAACATGGCGGCTGCCGTAGAAGAATTCCAGCCGTGGTTAATTGATAAATTAAGATCATTAAAAACTGATGAAAATATATTTGGATCATATATATCGGGTATTTTAGAAGGTGAAGAATCTATAGATGAAAAGAAAGATGCTTTAGAAGGCATACTATCTGAAATTGTTGTAAGTAGTTACAATATTTATTGGTTATATCTCAATTTTATAATTTTAAATATATTGTCGTAAAATCTTTTACAGGAGAAAGATATATCTGCTCATGTCAATGAAATAATAGATAAATGGGAATTATGTAAGCCTAAGGAAGAAGCTCCAAGGGCTGTTACGGATGTAGATCTTCAATTGGCGAAGTTGTTGGAATCACAGTCTTTAGCAACGACAACTCGTCGGGAATATACCGATGATGAGAAAAAAATACGTGAGGCTATTCTGTCTCAATACAGCCAGCTTCCTGATAATGAGGTATATTATAAATGGTAGGAATACTATTCATATCCCTATACTAAATTTTAAATGTTTGTAATACTTTTTAGGAAGATCAAGAAAATGAAGAGGAAATAGATTCTCAAGATTTAGTTAGGAACACAAATGCTACAGATGTGGCAGCTGCTGCAAGAGAGCGTCGAGAACTGGCCCGTCAAGAAGCTCAGCGTAAGAAAGAAAAGGATAAAGAAGATAGGTAAACATTAGATCAGTAAATTAAATCTGTGAATTAATTTAAAAATGCATGTTCAGTGGCCATGCTATACTTTACTAGAGCTAGAAAATAAATATAATAGTCACCCAAGTGAGATTTGCTCATACAATTATTGCATTTAAGTCAGATGCTGACTTAGCCATGATGTGGTTTTGCACTTAAATATAGAAACATTTATGTTACTCAAAATTTACATATTAAATAAAAAGGTTTGCATGTTCCTCAAAACTGTATTTCTTTCTAGCTTTATATATCCTGTATATAGCAAGTAGGTTGAAGGAACTTAGTGTAAACAGATTGTAGTTAATTTTCTGTCCAATTTTCCTGAAATTGAGTGGGAGAACTTAGTGCCATGTAGGAATTAAATAATTTTTCCAATCAGATAATATGCCGTTGTTGCATAGTATCTGATTGTGGTCTCCAGTTATATTAAATGTATTTGTTTCAGAGAGAAGCAAAAGGCACTGAAAGAGGAGAAAAAAGAAAAACGTAAAACACAGAAAGGTGAAAGGAAAAGGTAGCAAGATCAACAACCTTTTATTATTTTATTAAAATTGTTAAATAATTTTACTCTTAGTGAAAGATTATATTTAACAGAGTGTGACGTTTTTATAACTTGTCAGTTATTTTTCAATATTGCTTTTACATCAAAATTATTTGCATTGCTTTATAATAATGTGAGTAAAATAATTGTCTTTAACAATAGTCACCAAAATTGGCGCTTATTTTACATAAGGTATTACTTGTTAGATGTTTAGTTTTTATCATATAAAAGGATTACATTATTTATAAAATAGCAGTAAAAACTTAATAAATTGCTACATTTTATATATTTATTGCACTTTATTTGATCCTAAACTTTTTTAATGTTTTACATATTTAAAGTATTATTCCACACTTAGGAAAGAAAAAATACTTAAGAAAACATAAAAATTTTAACATAGAGATTTGAACAATCAGGTTTAAATCCCAAAACCTAGAAGTAATTCTTCAATCAATAAAATGTTTACCAGGAACCCTGCCTAATTTAAAGAGGTCCTGACTGTTAATTCTAATAAACTATTGGGCTTGTTTATTTTCATTTTAGATTTACGCAGACAGGGGTTTTTGTTTTTTTAAATATTTTTTTTACTTTAGTAAACTATCTGAGCAATAATATGTACATCCTATATAAAAATATATTCATATATATAAATATACTACTTAATCATTAAGTTTAATTATGTACCTCCATTACTCCTCACATGTATCTACTCTTTGTGTGTCTTCTATATTATCTCTTACTAAAAAGTTGTGAGCACTTCCAGCATAAATTTGTGTAATTTTTGAGTTGGTATCTAAAGGTACTCTGGTAGGAATAAAAACACTATCATCAGATGATGCTCCTGTATTGGCATGTTCATTCCAGCCCCAGGCCCATAATGTGTTGTCATCTGCTAAACATATTGTATGCTCGGAGCCAAGTGAAACATCTTTAACATGTCTATTTTCTGAAAGTTATGATTTTACATTATGCGCAAATTCAAGAAACATAAAATAAATAAAAATTAAACATAGTTTGACTCTAACTTGGGCCTTTTGCAAATAATAAAATAGATTGGAAAAAGAGGTGCAATTTGGATCACTGTTTGTTGTACTTTTATTATGTTTAAATAACATTTAAATCTAATACATATTTCTTTACGTATTTATTCAATATGTAGATTTTCTTGTTAAGCTTCACCTGTATCCTGCATATAGTAGGAAAAGTAGAGAAAACATAGTTTTCAGACACTATTCTCCATTGTGATATATTTTAAATAATTTACCTGGCAATTTCACATGTATGATTTTTCCTGCAAAAGGTACATTAGTTCCTAGTTGACCATGATTATTTCGGCCCCATGTTAATAGGGAACCATCTTTCAGCCATAGTAATGCATTTGTCCATCCACTTAAAAGTTTCTTCACTCCCTGCTTAACATCAATGTCAATTTTTTCAGGTGTAAAATTTTTTTTATATTTTTCTGAAGATAGTAGCAACTGCCCATGTTTATTGTCACCCCATACATATAAGGCCTTCTCCTCAGAACTCCAAGCTATAGTATGATTCTGTCCACAAGCAATATGTGAGGCATTACACAATTTAGGAACTTTTTGAAATCTGTCAGATTGCAGTATGTGTTTCCCTAAGCCAAGTTGCCCATGTCTTCCACAACCTGTAGTCCATATCTCACCTTTTGAATTAATAATAGCAGTGTGTCTCAGTCCCATAGATATAGAACAAGCATTGACCTGAAGTCTCACTGGATGAAGATCTTCAGGAAAATGATCCTTCGGTAAACCAAGTTGACCATGACTATTAGAGCCCCATACAAAAAGAAAGTTATCATCTGTAACACCACTACTGAAATCCCATCCACATGCTATATTTGTAAACTTTATACCACTTAAACGCCAAATGCGATTAAATGTGTATGTTTCCTTTTCTTGTGCTAGTTGCTTTTTCAAATTCCATCCACAAGAAAAAATGTTGCCTTCACTGTCTAATAGGAGAGTATGTCCACCACCACAAGATATTTGTTTGATTGGATTAAAAAAATCGTTAGTTACTTTAGTTGGTTTGTCTACTTGTTCACTAGTGATATTAAGACCTAATTGGCCATGAGAATTAGCACCCTGAAAGTTTGGAAGTAATCAAAAAAAATAATAAAAAAAATAAACTAGAGATTTTTTTAACATTTTACTATAGTTACCCATGACAACATTTTATCTATATAATATTATTTATTTTAAACGAAATAACAAAGGAACACAGTAAAATTATAATAAATAATATAAAATATTTTGTGATTTTTATATATCAGGATAATGTCAAGCTGGAATTGTCATTGACAGTGACAGCTCACATTGTAAGTGTAAACATCATAAATTAATTCCGTTTCATGCAATTTTTAAAGGTTAATTAATTAAAATTGAAGTTAAATCTTAAACTGCAAATAATCGTTTATATTGTAAACCTTTTTTATGTTTAGAGCCCTGAGAAACTTTTTGTCAAAAGATATTTCGCACTTACCTTGGTTCCATCCATCCATCAGCCTTTCAACGTCCACTGTTGGACATAGGCCTCCCCTAATTCTCGCCACTCCGTCCGGTTCTGCGCTCTTTAAATCCAGCGGATTCCCGCTGTCTTTTTAAGGTCGTCGGTCGTCGGTGCGGCTTAGGAGATTTGATGCCCTTTAAAATGGTCTAAGGTCTAAAAAAAAACAAAGTGATCGTCGACTTTGATGAGTTCTAAAAAAAAACGTGATCGTCGACGTTAATGAGTTCTAAAAAAAAAAACGTGATCGTCGACTTTGATGCCCCTTTTCCTTTTGATGCCCGGTGCGACCGCACCGCTCGCACCCCCCTAGCTACGCCACTGGTTGTCGGCCCTCCTGACAATATGGCCTGCCCATTGCCACTTCAGCTTGCAAATTTACCTAGGTTAAAATAATTAAATCAAAAAGTCAATTCTGATTATTTTATCAGTAATGGGCGTTGGAGCAATTTAGGTCCGCGTAAGTAAAAATAAATTTGACAAATAAGTAAGCATAATTAAAAAAATAAAGCAAGTATAATAAAACAGTAAAAATATTTCGTCTGACCATTTAGTATTTTTGACTGAAATGGATAGAAGGACACTTAAAAACAATAATAGAAAATATATTTTTTAATTTATTATCTGTCTCTCTGTATGTATGGTCACGCTTGAAGAAGGAAGAAAGGAGGATGTTCTCAATTCGACTAGTTTTTAAATACTTACTACTTCAGAACTTTTGACTAGGTGATTTGAAAGCTGGTTTTTCCCGTGTGGTCCTATTTTAATTGGTACAATTCTAACCATGCCATCAATGAGAACATCATATGAGTCTTAAATTTGCATAGTTTACTGTTTAAAATCGATTTTTATTAATAGAAAACGTACTTACTTATATATTTATACCAATAACTAAAGCGTAGTAAAGCAAACTGTACCTAGTATTCATAACATAATCTTGTAGATTTAGCATGCACCTGCTGGTTTACGTTCCTAGTAAATTGAATTTCAGAATCTTGAAGTTCCAACAACAGTAAGTTTAAAAACATTGCAGACATAAGACTATTAAGACTCGATAACTATTAACAGTTATTACAGAACTTATTTTCTCTTAAATAATTATTACGGGATTTTATTTAATTTTTTGTATTATAAAAATATTTTCTATAAAATTAAAAGTAAACTATTTTTAAATAATAAAATGTGTACTACCTTTTATTTTTTTTAGTTTCGCATAGCATCCTGCTATATATAAAGTTAAAGGGTTCCCTTTCCTGAGATCTGTTCTCTACTTTCCTCGGAATTGTCTAGTTTACAATCGCAGGGTTGTGACCATGTGCCAGGACTGGCCTTTTTGCAGTCCAATATAATTGCAATTGAGTCGGATTTTAGAATGTGGATTCTTTAATACTCTACAATAGTTTTTATTATTAATAGTAATTAATTACTGTCTCCATTGAAGTACTTACTTAAGTATTTAGGTACAGTAAATACTTAATAAAATATCTACTGCATTGTCCTTTTAAGAACATATACTTATAATATTTTCTTTAATTATTCTATATTTAGATTAAGTTAATAAATGCATTTGATGATAATAAAATATTCTTGCTAATATGTAGGTACATTAAATTACCAAAATAAGTCTGAAGTGTGAAGTGCATATATTTAAAGATATATACCTACTATTTTGCCGCTACACTACTACGTGAGTTACAAACTACTAAGAGAGGAAGGAAATATTCAAACTATACATATTCTCACGTCCATCACATGCAGATCCCAAACTTTATCCACGGAAGTAACCGTAGAGAGCTTTTGGCAAATTTTTGTCTTACATTATATTTTTAAGTTTTTTGCAGTTTTTTTTTATTTTCTCACACCTTGCATCCACAAATTGTGAGTTTTAATACACTCCTCATTCTCAAGTACTGAGCCATCTTTTGAATTATAAAAAAAGTGCAAAATAAACATGAAATTTATTGAAATCTATTTTACATATTCTAAATACGTCATGTACCAGTATACTGAAAGGCCGCGTATAAAGTTGTTATGTCCAGTCGAACGGTGATGGGCAACGGGGGAGTGTTGATCGATTGTGCGCTCCAATAAGTCTCGCACGCTTTGTAGGTCCCGGCTTAGGGATATTTATAATTTACATAAAATAGTATATATACTTTTTTACATAAAAATATTATTTTTCACTATTAAGCGGTATATATTTTGTACCTATTAATTCCTATTTCTATTACATGAAATAAGAGTTGGTGATTGAACTTAATTTACTGCTGTATTGATTGTATGAGGACCGCTACAGTCGTTGGATTCTTCATATTTATATTTATAATTAGGGTCTGGATCATATGAATATAATAACATTAAATTATAAGTTTCAGGAACAAATGAAACAGAAAAGTAAATTTTATCTTTTTTTTAAAATTATCTTATGATGCGTTAAGTAGGTATACCTATATTGATATTTTACGATAATAGGTACAGAAACATTATTTAATATTTTGGTAAACTTAAACATAGGATAATCAAATTCAAATATTTTTTAAGTGGAAAATGATAGCTCTACATCTTTTGTGTTTTTCATTTTATTATAGTAAGTCGCGCGGCTGGTGAACACGCTGCGTTCGAAAAATGTTGAAAATGTGTCGATACTCGATAATATGCATCATAAGTTTAGTATGCTTTAAAGAAAATGTGCTATTAGCGATGAGAACAATTTTACCTAATATGCAAATGCCATATAATTCGATCTCTTTTTCTTATAAACTGTCTGTTTAGTTTTATATTCCGCTCGTATAAGTGTTGGCAGAAGAGAACCTAGTGTTAAGACACTTCGTTCCCATTGAGCCACATCCGTTCCCCACTTTCCGCGGACTTCCGGAGGCATTGCGTGTTGAATAGGAACTCAACGCCTCGCTAAGCCTTGTTACCAAAGCGAGGAAATGAAAATATTAAATATTTAATTTCCTTGACTGGGAATCGAAATAAATGATTACATTACGAATATTCTATATTAAAACACCTGCGGTTTTAATATAGAAAATTTACCTGCGGTAGCGCAGGCGTACAAGCGGACCACTATACACGCTACAGGTTGTGGGTTCGATTCTAGCTAGAGTAAATGAAATATTTAATATTTCTATTTTCATCGCTCTGGTGTCGAATTGAATTCAGCCACTCAATACACAATGCTTACAGAATTCGACGGAAAATGGGAAACGAAACCTGGTGCCCTACTTACCCTTTGCTTTAATTATTAATTTATTAAAATTAAATAGTAATACTTTTTATTATTAACATTTAAAAACAATATTTTGTTGGGTAACAAAATATGAATTATTAAGGAAGGGTAATCTCTAAAATACGAGTATAGCCAGAGACTATAATTTTAATGACTGTGCCCGAGTTATAAAGGGAAGATAAGCACTTTGAGCATAATTTACATAAGATGGGGTCGAGTCATTAAAACAATTACGGGAAGGAGAATTATATAACAGTTTCTTAATGTTGTATTCGAACAACGGCTTACTTAAATCTGCTACCACGAAGTTGACAAAAGTGCTCTGAATAACTTAAGCGAACAAGTCTTACTAATTCCAATGAACAAGTATAGGAACATAGATATAGGTTTCTATGTAAAAGCTCTAACTAAATTACATATGTATATAAGATAAATTATTATTGGGGGTAATGCACAATGTACTTAATAGAACACAAAACAATTATTTTTAATGATTTTTTTCATTGTCTTTTTTGGTCTTTCAATGACGTAGATATTTTCGACTGTAAAATATTTTCATCACTGAATGGCCGTGACAATGTTTCGCCTCCTTTATCCTTTGTGCGGTTACGAATAACGTAAAAAACATATTGGTAAAATTTAAATATTCTTTTATTTAACCACTTCTGTTATTTAATGCACTCATTAGTTCAATGTAGGTTGGTAGGTAGAGTAGTGTGTGTTGTCTAATATCTAACTCGTTGCTAATTCGTTAAATGAGCACGAAAATATTGTATAAAGAATTTTTCATTGAAATGAAGAAATGAATCTCAATAAGTCAGGCCAGGTGCTTGATCTCGGCATAGTATAAGTAGGTACTTATTTATAAATTAAAATTTGGATATTTACAAAATTCTGCGTTAGCCACTATATTTATTGCTAAGTATATCTAATATGGGTAGGCGTCACTAGGTGTGTCTACGATTTTATAAATTTTATAAATAAAAAAATAAAATTAACTTATAAGAACAAAATCATAAAATTATAGAATAGTTTAATTTTAACTTGTATTATTTGAAAACATGTTCAGTATAATCGGTGGGAAGCTATTATATTATTTTATCTACCGGAAAATCTCATTTTCCGCTTGAGGGAAACAGTCAAGGGTTGGGCGGATTTTGAAGTTAAGAATATGTGTGTACCTATTACTTCTTAACATCGCAACGTATATATATATAACTTTAGTAGGTAAATTCTGTGTAGAGAAAGGTTAGGCCGAATTTAGTGTGTTTTAAAACTACCTATATAGTAACTGTATATAGTTCCTTATATTTGAGATTGAATTATCTTCGTCACAGCTAACTATTTTTGTAAATATGTTTTTTGTACAAATGTTGAAAAGACATTACGGAAAATATATATTTTCTTCTGTTCTCTTCTTGTTGATATTATATTAATACTAAACCAAAAAGTTCTTTGTCTTTTTATGTGAAAGATAACTATAAACTACATTATTTTTCACGCCCCCCAGACCTAAAATTACATTAGAACAAGAGAATATTTTAAAATTCGACCCTCGTGCCGTAGAAATACAATCAAGCGTGAACTTTGCATTCCGGATGGCGCTGAATTTACATTTTAGCAGAACTCTTTATCTTCGTGGAAAATAATGTAAATTATGATAAAAGACGTCACTATAAGAGTGTTCGTATAATATTTTGCGTAACATAAACATTATTTTTTCTGGATAAATTAAAAAGTTAAATTGAGCAAATTTCAAAACTAGATCGTTTAAATCTTTTTGCTATTAACCACTTTTCCGTCGTGCATCGACCCCGGCCAGCGGCACCTTAGCTAACCCTTTGAATCCTGCTCCGGAATGAAGCCGACAGCCGTCGTGATGTAGAGCGAACGTTGACCGGTTAGTTTGCAGTGGGTGCGAGCTGCGAGCCTTCTGAGGGCTAGCCCGCGTGAAAAATTCATTCCGCTCGGCAGACATGTTTTATTTAAGACTCCGCGCACTGCGGCACCATTAAATATTTATTATCTATAAACATTAATGGCAGATACTTATATTTAATTGTTGGTAACTGTGTGAATTCAGATAACATTTAGATACATATATTAAGTAATATAGCATCAATTTATTTCTGCATTGTTTTAGCGTATAATTTATGAATATGAAACCCACATATCTAATCTATATTTCGTAAATTCTCTTTTTTAATAATATATTTATTTTATGTGCTTAACTTTATAATTTTAACATAATAGATTTTTATTCAGTTAGCAAAAACATTTTTATAGCAGAAATGTTTTGAATTTTCTCTCGGAAACCCTTTCAACCAGCTAATAAAACCGTGAACGCTATGGGGCTATGTTCACTTCGCCGTGAAAAGAAAGCGGGACGTTGCGTTGGTATAAAATAAACGAAACGTGTATAAATAAATAAAAAACCGACTCATATATAACCACGTAACGAACTAACTGCAAATACCTAAAAGTATTTTAAGCAGTGACAGATATTCGCAGACGCCATATTGATTTCAGTGACACATTTATACCCTGGACTGGTTCCTGGCGTACACCACAAAGGCGTACCGTGGTCGAGCTCAGTATAATCGTATATTCCCGGGCTAGTCATGAATCACGGGACTAACACGATTTATTGCCCTGGTTCCACGTGCGCCCCACTCTTTATTACCTTTTTCACCGACACGATATGTTGTAATGAATATTTAAGCAAATACGAGTACTAGCGAATATAAAGATGTATTGGTGTCAAATATGGAATTTTAAAGCGTTATTATGGGGAGCACGCATACTCGCTGATAGAGGCATATGTATCTACATATGCCTATACTATATCTTTAGTACTAGGGTCTTTTAGTCTTGTAGTCTAAATTGTTTTGGAGGCATTCATGATTTTGAGCTTAAATTATATTTAGCGAAATATTATAATCAAGCGGTAAATTTAAAATTTAAAAGTATTTGCTTAAAATAGATTGCAAAATTTAAAAGATATTCAATATTAATTAATATTTAAGCTCAAAATGTAAAATAAATAATCTCAAATAAATAGATTTTTAGATTGCTAGATTTTTTTATATCCAATCAACTAAAATTAAAGTCAAATTTATGTCTGAAAGTAACGATTGCGGTTGTGTAAGTACAAGCATACTAGAAATAAACCATCGCATAACGGCACTTAAGCGAATATTACAGTCCCAAAATTAACAAACGATAAATAATCACGACCGAGAGCCGAGGCTATGTACCTACAGGAACTTTACCCTCGTGGGTATGAACAAAAACATTCGAAGCCAGATTTATGATCGTACATCTCTTGAGAATACCCGAAACTATAGTTCCATGTCAATAAAGTAATTATTTTTTTAAATCATTTATTATATAATAATAATAGTGATGTGCGGCGTTAAGCTCTAAGCTCGCAAAGCCTTCAGAATTCGGTTGAAAGTGATTCGATGAAATATTTTTATTTCCTCACTTTGGTAACAAGGCAAGGCGGCGTTGAGTTTCGTCACACAACACAAAGTGTCTCCAGAGTTTGGCGGAAAGTGGGAAAAGGAAGTATCTTATTGGAGACAGAATATTTTAACACTAGATTCCCAGGTTCCCCTCTGCTTATGCTAAAGTTACAGCGTGAAGCAAAAAAATTAATTAAATTTATCTTTGTGTAGTAACAAAACAATTTCAGTACAATCATAAATATTTAACTCTAATAGAACTTTATATTGTATCTACAAACATTGTTGAGTCAGTTTAACATTTGCGCCACAATGGCGTCTTAAAATTACCATCATGTCAAAATGCCATATTTCCTCATTGGAATTCGCGTCCGCTGCTTGAAGTAAATAAATCTTTTCTAAAATTTGTCTTCATCATAATAATTAACATGAATTACTTATAATAAATAAATAAATAATGAGAAATAATACGTTATGGCTTTTTTGTGCTTTTTTTATTAAATTAATTGTGCTACGAACTTTTAGATTAATTACAATGCCGTCATGTATATTTAATTTATAATTTTATTTAATTTTTAATGTTAGAATCGTAATTTATTAATTGGATTGGATGGAAATGGATTTTAGATGTATTTCTTAAATGACCATTTCAAACATAGTAAAATAGTGTTGATTCTTTCCTTCATAATTTATCTGACAGGTGTACTGAGCTGGGTATAATAAATTCACAGATAAAAACCAGTTTCAATCATTTATCTGGGTTACCATCTCAGTAGAAATAAGCGAGCATTAATAAAATTACCACAATTTTTACCACAAAAGTTAATATTATGAATTTTTACTAAAAGTAATATATCGCAAAATAATAAAAAAAGACTAAAAGATGCGTTTATTAAATATTAAATAAAAGTTAAATTATTAAATAGTTACATAGACGTATAATAGCAGTAATGGCACTTACCTGGGAGACTCAAAAACTTTTTATTATACTGTGCTTGCTCATTAACCTAGTTTTAGCGTACAACATACTCTTTTGTTTCTGGTGCAAATAAGGAAAGAGGTTAATTATTGCGCTTCATAACGTCATAACAATAAATATGCATACGTTAATTATTTAGGTGCATCGAATGAATGAATGGAATTTTCATATTTTAATAATGTCATACCACTGTTAAAATGTTAATTTATCAAGATTGATTTAAAATACTAAAAAGTAAAAAATCTAATGGACCTATATATAACTGTTTTTAACATTTTTTTTTAACTATTTTCACTGTAATTAAAATATTATCTATATATATAAAATCGAAAGGTCACTCACTCATCACGAAATCTCAGAAACTACATGTGCTAGGAATCTCAAATTTTGCATAGGAGTTATTTATAGGACGTAGGTGCTCGCTAAGTCGGGAATTTGCAATATTCGACTTCTAAGGGGTTGTTTTTGGGGTCGAAAGTTTGTATGAAACTTCGTTATTACAAATGCTAGGAGTCTTAAATTTTGCATAGACGTCACTAGGACGTAGCCATGGAGAAACAAATTAATAATAACATAGTTCACGCGGGTGAAACCGCGAGCGGGCCGCTAGTATGAAATAAATGTAAATTTAATGAAATAAAAATAATCACCTAAGCGCGGCGTTGAGTTCCGTAACTCAACACACAATACCTTCCGAATCGGAAGGGATGTGTAGAGTGGAGTGTTGTGTGGAACTGAGTATACTAGCCTGACTACAAAAATGTTCCATAGCACTGATAAATGGAGATTTAAAATAAAATATATTTATAATTTAAATTTCTCTAACGATTGCTAACTAGCCACCCTGTTGAACAGAAGACATTAAAAAAAAGCTTCAAAGCTTCCTTTCAAAGCTTTTAGTTAATCGTAAAAGCACCGGGGAAAGCTTCTATTTATTCTTTATGCTTGGAGATATTTAATAGTGGTTGATTTCACAGAAATTTCTTTGCGTCATTACACTTATTATGATTGTTTAATTAATGAAAATAAATAAGAGAAAGGCGAAAGAATGATTTTTGTTACTAAAATGATTAAGCAAAATTTTAAATTATTTCAGTGACTTATACAGACAATTATTTTTATTGTTATTACAGCTCTCATTGTTTATTTTTTACGTAAATATTAAATTATATAATGATAAAAAACTGATTCTGATTTTTACAATATACATAGAAAAGAAATTTTTATTTATTATATGCCAATTTATCAAGTTTCACGTTCATATGTATCCTACATACTCGTATAAGGTAACAATAAAGTGCTCCGTAAACCGGACGGGTCTTTTGTGATTTTTTTATTTATTCACTATCCCAGCTTTGTTCTAACGGGTTGGGTCGACCTGAGGTTGCTAGTCGCTGTAATATTCAACCTTCAGACGCCATGTTTTATTTAACCACGTCAACCTTCAATATTCATCACATTACGGCCACCACTCTTTGTTCTTGAATAAAATACATGATTCGTTTATATTCTAGCGACTTGCAGAATACTATTTGTCTCTACAGCTGTTGAATTGTTATATTAAGATATCAAAGTTTTGGGATCGCGAGTGCTGACAAATAAGGCATATTTGATTCCAACAAAGTTTAAAGCAAAACAAAGTTTAAAGTTTTTCATGTGTAAAAATTTATAGTAGTAATATTTTCTTGATTAAAGTTAAATTTATGCATTAACATTATTATTTATTTATGCATTAATAAATATTATTAATATATACTTTGGGGCATTTTAAGTATTTTGTGTGAATAACACATTAATATCAAAAGGTAATTAGTATGAATAGCATTTGTTTATGGCTTCACGCTATATCCCGCACTGACAAGTTAGACAGAGGCAACCTAATCCTAAGATCCTAGTGTTAAGACCCGATCCCATTATGATACTTCCTTCACCACTTTACTCAGAATTCTGGAACCCTCAATGCCCAGCTTTGCCTCAGAACGAGGAAATGAAAATCGAACCTACAACCTGTCGCGTTTACAGTAGCACGCTTGTCCCCTTTTTCCACGACTGACCTAAATAATTTATAACCTGAAATATAACATTGAAAATTAATTAACGTTTTAAATTTATAATATCACGACCTAGTTGAAAATAAACGCGACCTCTTTTCACCGTAAAAAGGTCAGAGTTTCCACTGCGATCACATATTAACCGCTTCGAATGTTCCACTCCGATGACAAGGAACTGGAACTTAGAAAGCGAAAAAAGAACATAAAGAGACATCCATTACTACGCGCCGAGTAAGGAACTTATAACAAGGGGAGCAAAATGGATATTTGCTGAGTCAGTCACCAGAGCTGAGGAGGACGTGACCGCACTCCTTAACTAACGTCGGTTTACATCTTACTTTTAAATTAAACACTGCTGAACACATCCATCTTGTTTTTCTTCTTTGATGACATTATTTTGTGAGTTTTGAATTATGTTTCTTACATTTTTCTTAACACGAGGTTCCCTTTGCCTACCCTGTTGTGTACGGGATACAGCGTGAAGCTGATTTAATTTTTTTACTTAAATAGAAGATTAAGTATGAATTTTTATATCGTATTTTACAGAACGTAAAACATTTTTTATTGTTTCACGTTAATTTGGTAACGAAGCGAATGTAAATTGAATTTTAGACCCTTTTCTGAGTGTACATAAATTGCTTAGTGTTCGTAGAATAGGGATGAAAATACGTTATATTAAAGCTAAAACTGGCGATATAATTAAATTTTGACTTGTTATTAAAATAAATTGCGTGAATATTGAAATAATTTTATAAATATCGCTTAAACTGATTAAACGTTGTAATTTATAAATTTAGTGTTAATCTAATAACATCTACCTTATTATATTGACATAAAAAATAACAAAAATAATTGAGGACAATCGTGGTGGGCGGCACAAACGTGTGACTGTAAACAGTCACGACAGCTTCTGGATTCGATTCGCATTCGAGGAAATGAAATATTTAATATTTTCGGTTTGGTGTCGAGGCAATTGAGTTGGTTCTGCCACTCAACAGTCCTCTGCCTACTCTGCTACATGCGGGGCACAGTGGAAAGCTGAAAAGTTGCTTTTCAGCTTTCCATTGTACAATTCTTATTTTTGTTATTATAAATATTAAATCTATGGGATTTGATTAATCCTTTGGATTTATCTTTACTAAAGGACCTTGTACCCACCAACCATATTTTTTGTATGCTTCTTATAAAATATAACATGTTAGGTTCTAGGCAAAGTATCTGTTTCAAATTGCTCTTAAAATCATTGAAATTTCACTGATACTTGAGTGTACCCGACGCTCGCAGCCCAGTTTTTTGTTTTCATTTAAAAGTTGCCCAGTCACTTTGCAGCTCAGAATATCGTGAAAAGTTGCCACCAACACGTGTTTCTATATTGAAATCTATCGACACATACCTGCGCAACGAAAAATTTCCAATATCACTTTACTTCAACAAGTACAAGTTTCGACTTTCTGTTGCAATCGGCTGAACCATTTTGAAGTCTTCTCAATAAAGATTTATCCCAAGTGAAACGGACATTATAAAGTTTTATACAATCATGTTTTATTTATTTACCTATGTATTTTTTTTTGAGAATGTGTTATTACTACCTATATTAATATTATTAGAACACAGGATTGTAAGAAGCTTAGCACTCAAAGCAGCTACTGATTTTAAAGTAAAAACTTGACAGCTTAGCTACAACATAACGTGAGTTAAGTAAGATATTTAAGCTCCATGACTGTGAGTATTTAACTCCGTTAGACATTGTTAGCAATATTGTTTAAGTTGGTAAAAACATGAAATTTATTATAATTGAATAAAACTAACAATGCAATACTTATCGTTGGTAAATATGAACTGAACCTAAATAAACTCTTTATTTTTTATCTAAAAGTTTTTCTATCTCTTGACAAAACCTTGTGTGGACTAGTGTACGCAGCCTGTAGAGAACCCCGTAGCGCGTCTTTGCGGAGGAAGACGTGGCTACAGGATTTAAGGTCCGTTAAAACAAATGTTTTGCGTTTTGAGTTGTGGTGCTGCGTAGGGACCGGTCGAACATATCGATAGCCTCCTCCTTTTACCGAAGTCGGTTAAAAGATATTTAGGTCAGAAAATAGTAAAAAATAAGTTAAAAAATGAGAGCTCATTTCTTTATAAAATTAACAATAAAAAGAATTTAACGAAATTGTAAAATAAAACAGAGGTATACAAAAATCTTTACATCGTTCAGCAATCAATTGAACTTGAAGCGCTAAGTGTATATACACAAGCGATTGGTCAAAAGAAAGACGGAATAAGCTCGAACACTTTTATAGGGGAACATCAAAGGAACGATCCGGGAGTGAGGAACGCGTGATTACATTTGACACCATGCAATAACGTTCCAGCGCAATATATACAGGCATTTTTCGATAAACAACGCCAAATGCCAAGTTATTTTTTGTTGTTATTGATAAACGTCTATTTTTATATTTTTTTATGTGTTACCGTGAATAAAAAACGTATCTCTAAAAAAAATTATATTATTCATATATCCATAAGTAAGCTTCTTTGTGGCGTAGTGGGTCATTACCTCGCAGTAAACGATGGTTTGATAAATGACATCCCATCTGGGGAATGATTATTCAAACATATATTCATTTTCACGCTACGGGTTAAATGAAGCGGTGTTGAGGTCCTCCACTGAGGAACAGAGTGTTTTGTCACTAGGTTCACTCTCCACCTACTCAGTTGACGGTTCTGCGTGAAAATGCTGAAAAAAAAACAAGTTATTATTAAAATACCTAAATAGACGAAACAGCTCGACAACAAAATTTGAGTGTTTTGGAAGATGGTAATGAATTCGATTCCTGAAAAAAAAAGTTTATAGGCGAGTTCATATTAAGGTATTACGAGAAGCAATTTAGAAATTCAAAATGTCTTCAATGAAAACATTACGTCGACGTATTACATTACTCGTAGAGCCGCACCTACCTACGTATGAATTATGAATGTTCATGAAACGACATCAATCATTATTTGACATTTCCCTTTGATTCTTTTTTTATTAAGACTTTGTTTTCGGAATGCTTTTCTGTTGAATATATATATTATTTATAAAATATATTATTATGAAATGTATAATAATTTATTTTTTAACAAAATACAAACCGACTTCAAACAATAAACTAAAAAGTATAAAATAAATTTACTTAACATTAGTACAGCAGCAGTATTACTTCAATTTTGTTAAAAAAATAATTAAAGAAAGATTTTATAATTTTGAAGTCGGTGTCAAGTAAAACAAACAGGCTTAGTAATTTAATATTGTAGTAAGATTTTTGTACTATGTACGTGATACATCGTGAATCTATAAAAAAATACTAAAAACTACTTTATAAATTACAATCATTAATGTTGTTTAGTATGGAAAAACAGAACGTATAGTGAAATACCCGATGGCGAGGGTCGCGGGTCTACACTAATCTGTTTAAGTTCGCTCCAGCTCGCATAAATCCTGTTAAAATAACCGTAAAACTGTCCACGTGCTTAATCCTCCTGAAATGGATTGTGTCAGGCTTGAACTTAAACAGGTCTTAAGTTTTTATCTTTGTTTATACATTAGAATATGCAAAAACGTGGAAAAACGTATATTCATATATTTTTGTTAATTTTGGCATTTTTCTTTATGGAATGCTAAGATTAATATTTTTAGGGTTCCATGTCTCAAAAAGAAAAACGGAGTTTTTATAAGATCGCAAACTTAAATATGTTAACTTTTTCGCCACGTTATTAAAGCCTGCCTTTGACCTACAATTATGATATTTGGTAAGATACGGTACAATAAAGGAAAATAATGAATTTCAGATTTTATTTTTATTTATTAGGTATACTTAAATTATGAGTACAATATTACTAAGACTATATTTTTCTTTTATACCATGAGCTTTTTATTTTTAAGTAGCTATAATGATACATAAGAAATTCATTTGAAAAATTGTCTTAAGTAAATTTTCTATTCAGCTAAAAGGAAAAAATCTGTTTAGTCCTTTGTTAAACTAATTATCGGTGCTTTAGCAATATCTTTAAAAGAAGTACTTTCATTTGCACAAGAAAGAAAATCTTTTTAAGAAAAATAGGAGAAAATGCTGAACCTTCAACCGGTTACTTTAAAATACAACTGTAAAATTTACTGAACCCCAAGGATTATATAGAGATAAGCGGCTCTAAGAAAATTTACATTAAGCCTGAACTGCGTTACTGAAATAATTAGTAAATTTGAATCTCAGATGCTTTTTCCTTTGTATTTTAAATAAAAACATTCAAATGAGATCTTGGTTCCAACTAAGCCTTATTAAAAAGCTTGATGTTGGAATATTTTGAAACATTCACACATAAATTGCTGCTTACTTAATTCTTCGTTATGAATCAAAAGATATATCTAATATCAAAACTATATGTTCAAAAATGACTCAATTTAAAAGTCAGTCAGTCCACCATGCTATATGCAGGCAGATAGAAAAATATTTCACCTTATTCACAGGTACGTCGAACATTTTGAAATATGCTGAAATGAAAACGAACTTACCAAATACATTTAATAAAAGAAATCTTTTATTTATAAATATATTCTCTTTTATAATTTAATTTTATACGTTACCACTATCAACTTTAAAAGTGAGTTACATACGTACCTCGCAGGTTCTTAAATCGTGACCTATTTGAGTCGAGACCGTTTTTCTCAAACGGAAATGAAATTTCTCCACAGATATAATAGCTTTTCACGGATTACATCCTGCTCCTTTTCAAATAAGATTTGCTTTATGAGTTTATCTTTTAGGAAATATAACATTTTAAGCGAGAAAGCTGGTATAAGTTATAAAATTGGACAAGATATCTAATAATATATTGAAATGTTATATAGTCACTATACGTAACCAAAAAATATTTAGCACATTTAAAGAATTCATTTATTGAAGTATTAATTAATTAAAACTGTAACAACACAACTGTACGACATTTAATGAATCGAATTTTTATACACCATTTTATAACGTAGCGAAAACAAATGCCCAAATATTACTTACTTACTTACTTATTTTTTACTTATTTAAATAAAATGTATGTTTAAGATAAAAAGAGCTATCAATACAGACAAGTTTAAATTACTTTAAAATTTATTCAAAGTAGGTACCTCATATCGGCACTGTCACACAGCCAATAGCATATACCCATACAATATGTATATATGTAGGTATATGTGTACATTTGCCTGTGAGGCGGCGCGGCTGTGAATGAAATTACGAGCACACCTATATTCAATCACGTAAAATATTGAACGTCGCGTCGTCGCAAGACACGGTATACAAGTTGAAAGGCACCATATTTGAACGTCTTATCCATTTCAGCTTTTAAGTCAAAAATTAACTTGAGGGTTATGCTTGGAAACCTTGACAAAACTAAGACAGCGTAGCGTTAAATAACTTATCTATTACAGACTATACTTATCTATTATAGAGGCCAGTTGTGGTGCTTGAGCTTGGTTGAGTTCCGCCACTCAACACGTAATGTCTCCAGAATTCGACGGATGGTGGGGAATGGAGTGTGTTAACACTAGGTTCCCTCTGCCTACCCTGCTGTGTGCGGGATACAGCGTCAAACTGATAAAAAAAATATATCCGTTATCAATAGTTTCATCTTTTACCCAACTGAGTGATATAAAAAGCAACAGCACGTCACTGTTTTTATAATTTTATTAATCGGATGAATAATTAATGATATTATATTATATTTATTGTAAATTCATTGAATAATTTGTCAGTATAAAATAAGTAATCTATAACAACTTAAATGAAATTGTGAAAAGTCTAAAAGAGCATGTTGTTGCGACAGCGATCTCTGTAATCCGCGAATATATAAATCTGACTACTAATTTACAGCGTACATTTTGTGTTGCGAGAAAAGCTTATTTATTCGAACATTGCTTTTATCGAACCAAAATTGTATTTTCCAAATAGAAGTTTTATTTTAAAACTGCAATACGGGAACTGCGGCGGCGAATAAAATTAGTGTCTAAACTCAATCACGCGAGTTACAGACAGGCCTGTACCACACACGCGGTCGGACTAGTAACTATTTTCCATACTGTATGAGGAATATTGGCTTTATTTACATTCAAATATGTTTAATCGTTGTATAATTTTTAGTTTTTGTCTAAGCTATTTTTTTATATGTATAAGTGATATTAGATTTTGGTATGGTTAATTTATAATTTGTGAAATTAATTATTCCTTTATGCTCTAAAATTGCCAAGTGACGTATACAATGTTTAATGAGCTGCGGTCGATGTTATAATACATTAAAAACTATAATTTATTAGTAAATCAATATTGACTCTATACATCTACTCTATACATCTACTCACTATATTGACAAAAGTACAAAATCTTATTAAAACTAAAAAAAAATCTTAGAAAATATACAATTACTTTAGAAATGTACGTTTTAGAGAGAAGTATCACTGTATAAAATATTAAATTATTTGAAAAAGAGCGCTTTGGACACCTATTGCTGGCCTGAGCCCTTGCTAAAGTATCTTAAGCTTCTTATGAGGGAGCAGCCGTACACTAACTTTTCCTTTCAGGGAATAAAATAGAAGCTCACGTAAAAGCATAACAGGCCAACTTTTACACTTTAACTTTTCCGATGGGTTTCACTTTTTGGACTTTACAATTACGCAGCGGAATTCTTTATGTGAAAGTTTAAAATGTATATCCATAATGTTTTAATGTCGCTTTACGAGTATAAAAAAACAACTTCGCGTTCTATCCCGCACATAATAGGGAAAAGGGGAACCTAGTGTTAAGACGCTTTCCACTCACTTCCACCGAACGTTTCGAGGCATTGCAAATTGAGTGGCGGAACTTAACGCCGGTGCCAGAGCGAAGAAATGAAAATGTTAATAAATTAAAATTCACTCTTTTACGATTATATTTCTCGAAAATTCTCAAAAAATGTTAATTGTAATAGATAAGTAATTAAATATAATACGAATGATTCCTAACAACGTGAAAAGGCAAAAACACATTAGTGATGTCGTAATTCGATAAAGCTCCGACTCGTACGAACTTGCCTAATGAAGTTAAGGTATGTTGCCTAGGTCGATGTTGTTTTCCGCTAGGCATAATCCAATCTTGCTCTAATGTTAGATATAGATAAGAACTGTTTATATATTAAAACATTATTTATTATGGTAAATAGTTTAATATTTTAACTTGCATATTTTTCAATAAATACTATGTAGATAAGTTGGTATACTTAACAGTACGAAGTTTAATAAAAATATTACTTCTATGACTGAAAACGGCAGTGAAATTTAACACTTTAAATGCTATTAAAAAATAATAAGCTTAATTTTTAGTTTTTTTTTTCAAATAAATACACATCCTATACCTAAAATAAAAATAATATACAACTAACACAAAATTCTTTAAAAGGATTCTTAAAATGTGGTTTCAGTTGACTTAAAACAATTTTAAATGTACCGTTGCTGTCACATCCAGGAATCCTATTCTAGGTGATGAAGTTAACTCGGATGTTGCTACATCCACGCGCGCTCCCCGGATCCTATTCCGCTCAATATCACTGTAGTAACAACCCGTGCCGTTAATGTACACCAACTTCATAAAAACCCTAATGTATGTGATAGATATATCCTGATTTTTTTTATAGTAGGTATATGAAATCAATTATACAATACTCATATGTTCTTTTACTTATAAAAAAGGTTAATTATTTAAATTTATTGTTACTAATAATGAAAAATAAATAAGGTTAATCTATATTTTAAAATTAGCTTCATGCTGTATCCCTAGCGGGGTGGGTAGTCGGAAAAGATGGAACACCAAATTGATGATGACTGATTCTCGAAGGTCAACCGAGCTCTCCCCCTATAGACTGGGATCCGGCCGTTGAATCCTGCATAAACGAGTTTTCTTAATTAAACCTATATTAATGAATAATACATGATTAGTAGAACAGATTACACCTGGGTTGCCTGGAAGAATCCTGCCGCAATCACCTTTAATTACATTTTTTCGTAACTCGTTTTTGGAGAAAATTGCACCAATACGTTTTTTATATGAATCGCACATCATTTGAAAGATAATCGCGTAAGGAATTGGAAAATTAAGGGTTGCCAGCTCTCAGTCTGCCGCAAGTCTAGGGTTGCCTGGTTTAAACATGTCACTAAATGTTAATAATTTGCACTCATGTGTTTTTTTAATGAATTATATATCAAATTAAAGCTTATTTTTTTCTGAACACTATAAAAAAGGGTTGCCTGAAAAATTCCTGCCGCAAACAGGGGTTGCCAGCGTTTGAAATATTTTATTCCGGTTCCGTTTGACTATGAGAATAGACGATGAAATGCGCGGTCTGCCTTATGTTTTAAAGTAAAATATTATATAATAGAAGGTCAATCTTAAAATCAATGTTTATTCTAATTGTTCACCTGTTAAATGATGATTTTAATCATATTAAGTACACGCAGAAAACATCCTTATTTTTCAAGTAAAATAATGAATCTATAATATTGAGTCTTTGCAAAATCTATTTTCTAAATACTAATATTTATTTATTAATTTAAATAACCCCCCAAAACAACTAAATTATCTAATTAAGTAAATGTTTACAAATATCGATCTACTATAAGGTATTAATTACAACATGTTTCCTTAATATAATGAGAGGTGACAATTATTGCGGATATTTTTTTATTAATTAAGAAAATATGGAAAATTACATTTCAATAAACAATCTCTCTCTCTCTTCGCCCTCTGCTTGTTTGATTTGACAACGCCGTCCGTATCCGTAGAAAGAACTATGGCGCCCATCTTTTTGGTACGAATATTTACGTTTTTGCAAAGTAAATGAAAACTATTCAACTAATAAAAACTATTAAAAAATATAGATAAAAAAATGTCGCTAGCAAGAACTTGTCCTGATAGTTTTTAAGGCATTTAGGTCTGAAAGAATTGTTCTTATAATTATAATAAAGCGTAATCACTCACTCACGTCCCTAACTTAATGTAATCAAAACTGAGGCAATTCCCACGGCCACAATTGTAACATTTTATTAAACTATATAATATTAAAGATTATAATATACTTTCGTTTTGCATTAGAAAATAATTAAAAAATACTTCTTTATATTTTTGTTTTAAAACAATGAACTTTTTGTAACACTGTAAATGATAACCGTGCATTGTGTCACTATTTAAAAAAATGTCACTGTATTTAAAATTCATTTTTTGGCGAAACAATAACATAATTTTACACTTTTGGAAAGATTCCTTGTTAAATTCTATCACATTTTCACATCTTCATTTTTGTCAAGTAAAAACGTCTTTACTCCAAAACGAAAGGTAAGTAACTAAGTAATATGTTCAAAAACAACTCATTTGGCCATCTGCACTTTTATTGCATTTAGAAACAATACATCTTCGAAAATAATTTTATTGCATTTGGTTTGCTTTGTATCGCGCCGCAAAATGTTTATCTATAGTAAAAAATAGCCAACTAATTGATATTTGCCGACTCTTGGTCATAAACCGTAAATAGCGTTTATTAGTCGGCATTACTGTCGGATTTTCTTCGAATTTATTTTGCTAACTTAGTTTTGTTTATTATAATTCTATTATATATATTTCTTTCCTATGAAAATTATTAAAAATTGCGTGAGAAAAAATCAAATCAAATCAAATCAAACAAGTAGAGGACGAAGAGAGAGAGAGAGAGAGTTCATTGAAATGTATTTTTCAATATAATTAATAAAAAAAATATCCGCAATAATGGTCACCTTTCTTTATATTAAGGGAACATGATGTATATGTATGTATATTAATAGTTTATAGAAGATCGATATTTGTAAACATTTATTTAATTAGATAATTTAATTGTTTCAAAATGGTAATTTAAATTAATAAATAAATATTAGTATTTAGAAAATAGATTTTGCAAAGACTCAATATTATAGATTCATTATTTTACTTGAAAAATAAGGATGATTTCTTCTGCCCTATGATCTTTAAATAGTTTTCTGCATGTACTTAATATGATTAAAATCATCATTTAACAGGTAAACAATTAGAATAAACATTGATTTTAAGATTGACCTTCTATTATATAATATTTTACTTTAAAACATAAGGCAGACCGCGCATTTCATCGTCTATTTTCATAGTCAAACGGAACCGGAATAAAATATTTCAAACGCTGGCAACCCCTGTTTGCGGCAGGAATTTTCCAGGCAACCCTGTTTTATAGTGTTCAGAAAAAAATAAGCTTTAATTTGATATATAATTCATTAAAAAAACACATGAGTGCAAATTATTAACATTTAGTGACATGTTTAAACCAGGCAACCCTAGACTTGCGGCAGACTGAGAGCTGGCAACCCTTAATTTTCCAATTCCTTATGCGATTATCTTTCAAATGATGTGCGATTCATATAAAAAACGTATGGGTGCAATTTTCTCCAAAAACGAGTTACGAAAAAATGTAATTAAAGGTGATTGCGGCAGGATTCTTCCAGGCAACCCAGGTGTAATCTGTTCTACTAATCATGTATTATTCATTAATATAGGTTTAATTAAGAAAACACGTTTATGCAGGATTCAACGGCCGGATCTCAGGGTACTACCTCTTTTACCGCTCACTTTTCCTTCATAAATTTTTCTGCCATTCTTTCATCACTCATTTGTTCGACGTGTCCAAACCAGGTGAGCACGATCTTCTTTATTCTCACCGTGACATCCACGCTAGTACCTGCCATTCTGTGTATCTGTTAATTATTTACTGGGTGAGCTAAGCTGAGTTTTTAAGGAAACTTTAACACCTTTAGAAGAGAAAATGCAAAAATATTTATTATTATAATCAAATAATAATGCACAATACAATATATATTGAAAGTCAATTAGGACCAAAATTCGGTGAAAAGTGGGGAACGGAAGTGTCTTAATGGGAACGGAGTGTCTTGACTCTAGGTGACTGACAACTGCGAATGACTTGTTACCTGACTCGAAATATATACTCAAAAAATTCAACAAAAAAACACCGTAGCGAGAGAGAGATAGGCACTTAAAATAGTTTCAGTGAGAATAGCTTTATAAAAGTCGAGTGTTGTTGATGTAGCGATATGAAACGAAATGGAAGGGTGCAATGGGCGCTCGCGCTGGGAAATTGCAATATCCGACACAACTGAATTATTAGGCTAGCTAGATATGACTTTTATATTTTAGTGGTTTCTTTATAAACTAAAGAAATATTTCATATCATTCATCAAAAACCTTTAATGGATTGCGGTACATACTTTTGTCTGTATCTTTCTTAAGAACAGAAAGAATGAAGTTATATTTGTTGTTTCTTTATAATTTTCTATCTTACCATTTATTTGAAATAATATATTTTTCAATTTTGCTCACTCTATTAAGTTTATTCTGAGGCGTTTTTTAAATTATAGGTATACTAGCGGACGCGCGCAGCTTCGCTTGCGTATTTAGGAGTGAATTCTAATAACCCATGAAACATGTGTTCAATGAAATATTTTTAAGAGTCTAAATTTCAAATTTTATAAAAATCGGTGGCGATTTAAGAATATTTCCATACAAACTTTCAACCCCTTATTTGCACCCTTAGGGGGAGAATTCTAGAAAACGATGAACACGTGTTCAATTAAATACTTTTAAAAATCTAAATTTCAAATTTTATAAAAATTGATGAGGATTAAAATTTTTTTCCATACAAACTTTGAACCCTTATTTCACCCCTTTAGGGTTAAAATTTTCAAAATCCCGTCTTAGTGGATGTCCGGATTACGAAAGTAAACATCTGTCCAAATTTCACGCTTCTACCATCAGCGGTTACGGCTGTGCGTGCGTCTTACCTCAGTCAGTGAGGACAAGTCCTTTTATATATATAGATAAGACAATTTTGGTAACCTTAACACCGTTCCCCAAATTAAGTTACTTATATATACATTTATATTAACATTAAATAATACCAAAATTGACTTTAACTTGAAAACATCGACAGTCAGATATTTTCCAATTATCCTATTTTCAGTGACTTCGTGGCTTTTTAATTGATAATCGACTTGCGGTTTTGTACTTACTTATATGTACTTCTTTACTGTTGATATTCTGTATTTCTATACTTACAGATATTACCAATTTTAATGAAAAATATATACAAATTAGAGACCCATATAGTAAGCTTTATATCGCAGGAATTAGGCCTAGCAGGAGATTGGATCGCACGAGTCGGCTTAACTAAACTTCATTAGTCAAGTTTACATAACGGAGCTTCATTGAATTACAACATCACTCGTATACGGGCGACATACTTGTTTTATTGTTTATTCGTTCGTTGATTTGAATAGAAAAAATATTTGTTTTACTGAACCTACAATGAAAAGGTTATTTTTTTGTTTTAAATTTAACTTTGTATTGAATACAATGTAAGGCTTTATGAGCGTCATAAATCCTACGTTTATTAATTCTATTCATTTTTTTCTAATAAAAATATAAGTACTTCGAGTATTGAAAAATTTGTATTTTCATGTGTAATTTTTGGAATATAAATTGACATTAGAAACAGGACCTATTCTGCATGTATTGTATAGAAATGTAATATGGAAGAATATGGAAAAATAATGCCATTAAGTAAGTAGGTATATTATACTAAAACTTTACTCATTAACAAAATTAGTCGTACATTTCAAACATGTCGATTGGCATTCTGACGTGAGCTACACGGCAACAGATTAAATTTTTATTATTGATATCACATTCTTCTTTATCGCCTATTATCTTTTCCCGTGGACAAGCCTTGCTTTCGATGCATACTCCGCGAGCACGGTCACAGTCTGTCCATAGTGCTAGAAATACAAAAATATTCTTAAACCTAGTAGTAATAGATAGGCCAGATCTCCATTTCGTTCTGAAATCTGAAGGTCTGGCTTGATTTGGCTCTTATTTCCTATATTCATCTTTTGTTTGTTTTATTTGTTTTTTTTTTGAAGAAAAAGTTCCAAAAATAATTTCTTACCAATAGTCCTAAATCTTAAGGAATCGCCACGATATGATTTAAAATGAGAAATATTTTCAATAAAGTCTATCCATAATATTAATAAATAGAAACTCAATAGGTAATTTCTTAACATTGTAATTGTTATTTCTTTACAGAATAACCGAGAACATTTCTATTATACAATATAATCAAATTGGACGTTGTTTTATAAAAGCGTTTTTAAATTTAATTTATCTCACCGCAATATTCTTGTAATAATCATGGTTTTTCTTGTAACGTTAATTAAAATGTAGTCTTGAGCATAATTTATGTTAATAAAGAAATAATATTAAATATTAAACGAACAGAAATACATTTCCGTTTCTTTAAAAAATACACAACCGTTTGCTTCAAGTACATCCTCGTTTATCCAACTCAATAAGAAAGGTAAACGGACATCTCCGTTAATTAATTCCGTGATGGATTCCGTTAAATCTGACCTTCATTTAGAATTTGGCATTGCCATCCGTTCCACTGACAAAGGGCTCTTCTTAATTATTTCGTCTCGTGATTTATACTGTTCTATCGACTTACGGCGGAACGGATTTATCTCGCTCATTTTAACTTTTATTATAATAGGAGAATTTAATTTCAATTTTAAAATTGGAATTTATAATTTCTGTAATATTTATTATACATTTCTGTAATAATTGTTTTCCGCTTTAATAGGTATTGCGTAATATATATTTTTTTCTTTTTATTAGTTACAGAATAAGACGTGAAATGAGTTTTATTTAGCTGTATTTGTAAATTACCTTTAAATAAAATAAAAATAGACAATATATAGTATTAAGACAAAAAAAAATCTAAAAATATCTTACATAAGTAAACACCATAAATGTCTTACTCTCACACTAATTGAATTTAAATATTTAAAGTGTAAATAAATGCCAAACTACCGACTCTACGTCTTTCTTTACCCGGAGAGTATGTTAAATGACGACTCATTTTTATTTGGGGAAGCACTTCGGTGGATATATTGCCACTCAAGCCGCTGCTGTAGACTGTAGTGCCGCATTCAGTTGACAGGAACGCCTAAGTAACAATGTTTCGGCGAAATAGGTCGCATCGTACTTGAGTTAAGTGAGACACATTTCATAATATTTGTCTTGATTTATTTTTTTTAGCGTCAGATTTCTTTTGTTTTTTTTTATAATATTATTAATTTTACATACTTTTGTAATTGGATAAGAAAATAATGATGACAACTTTGTTTTGTTCATTGCAACATATAAAACGGACCTATGTTTTAAACGTACATATTTAATGATAATTTTCTAAATGAAAGAGCACCTGAGAAATAATATTTAGCGTTTTGCCTATTCCGAAAAAATAGATCTTTTCACTTTTAACATTAAGAATTGCGTAGATAAAAACCATAATATGTAACCCGTAGTATATTTGAGATAAAGAGTCTAATTCTAAGTAAAATATAATAATATATTGCTTCGATAACAAATAATTAAGGATTTTATTATCCAGTTTTAACTGTATCATTACCATATAACCCTTACGTTTAAGCTTGTATTAATAGGCCACTTTACGTCTTTACGTTAATTAACTGTGATAATGCTTGCTCGTGTCATTAAATTCACATGTTATAAATTTTATACTTTGTTACGTCTGTAAGATCGATATTGAATTTAAAATTGAAATTTTTATTCATTGGTTGTTTTTTATTGTTAGCAGATTTGTCTATTGAATATATTATAAAAACACCAAGATACAGTTATAGACAGAATGTTTCATTTTCTCAAAATGGACAAGAGGTCACAAGAGAAGGCACGGCGTTGAGTTTCTAGAATTACTTAGTTGGAAAATAGAGAACATAGTGTCTTAACCTGAGATTCTCTTTGCTTATCCTGGAATTTAAAAAAAAGTTATTTAATTATTATTTTTAACTTCTATATTTTAGTTATTTTACACCTACCATGTGCTTAAATTTGCTATTGCTATATTTGTAGTGCAGGAGCTATGTATAAATATGCTTATGTAAAGATTTTTCAGTGTTTTTATTTGGTGTATCTAATAATTTTTATTGTATTTACATATCTTGTAAACACAATAATATTCGGTAAATATATGAGTATTTTTTTAGTACACAAAAAATTAAGTGATGACTTTATAAGAAAATATATTTTTCAATTTAATAACAGAAAAGAAGCCGTCGAGGCGAAGCGGTATACTGAAAAAAACTAGGTATGCTGAAAAAAAATAAGTAAAAAATCTATGTAAATTTTTAATCAAATTGTTTAATTACATTTTCATTAACGTTGTTGATTAAATTCCTGGGCCGAATTAATGTAATTTATACGCTTGTATTGTTTTTCACTTATTCAGAAATGGCTTGAACAAGTTGATAAATGAAATACCTGTTGCGAGGAATTCCAATAACGTATTTAATTTGATATTTGAAGTCTACAGGGTAACGGTCGCAGTAAGTCATTTTAACTTTGATTTTCATAATATGGATTTTATCAAAAGATATATTTATCAAAAATATTAAAAACATATCTTTTCGTTTTAATGATTGATAATTGAGGTAATCATAAAATTATTTTCATTTTCCCCAATAAAACGCAACGTCTAGAATTGACTTACTTCTCTCTTTTTACCTAAAACCTAATATAAAAAAGAATTGGGCTCGTCCGGGATTTGAACCCGGGACCTCTCGCACCCTAAGCGAAAATCATACCCCTAGACCAACGAGCCAACTGCAAGAATGTTTCAAAGTATACGTACTTTTATACTCGCCTTTTACTTGGAAACTTTTACTTTCATTCAATATTTTATGACCATATTAAATATTCAACTTAAATATGTTTCCTAAAAATATGTTCCATAATTTGATAATTGGGCATAAATTTTTAACTAATATTATGTTATTAATAATAACAACCGCTGCGAAATTTGTAATTTCAATTTTCAGCACTTGTTATTTAAAAAAAATATAATAATATGATTATGTATAGTAGTAACTAAATTAGTTAATAAAGTAAGCCAATGGAACGGAATGGAAGAATGGCATTCCATGACAACTAATTTTCTTTGCCAAATCTATTATATTATATCTGGTGGAAAATAGAGAGTGACACTTAAAAAAAATACAAAAAACTGGGCTCGTCCGGGATTTGAACCCGGGACCTCTCGCACCCAAAGCGAGAATCATACCCCTAGACCAACGAGCCGCTTATGTTTAGTATCGAAATTACAGTTTACATCACTATAACGTGATATTTACCGTTCACTGCTCTCATGACAGTGTAGTGACGTCATCCACAACCGGTATTTATATATTATTTATCGCGGCGATATTACGTTCTTGATAACGTGGCTTGTTTCGTTGCAATTTAAGATGCCAGCTCGTATAAAATGTATTTTTTGTTAAAAATTATAATTATTTATCAAATAAATTACGTGCGTACGATATAAATTTCATCACTCAGTGACGGGTATACACAGTTCAAAATTGTAGACTAATCTTTTGCTAGTTCGTTTAATAATAATATTTTATTTGAAATAAATGCATTACTCATCTAAATTAAATTCTCGTTGACCTACAATCCTAAAATTCGATAGACAGGTCCGATTTACATTCCGTTTTTTAACTCATAATCCACAACAGAGTACAATGTCTAAAATATGCACATAGAGTATAAATTCAAACAATTCCATTATGTACATATTGTACATTGTATACAACTGATATACACTGCACCTATAGCTGTATATTTTAGACATAGTATTTCCATATATGAATTTAACAAAAGGTTAGCAATAGAAACGTAACAAAACACGACGATAACAAAGGATCGAGAGCAATATAAACTAGACTAGAAAGTTACGTAGAAAAATAAAAATTATGACTATGAAATAAAATTTTCAACATAAAATGGTTGAGTGGTTCTGTTGGAGAACTCTTGAGTGCCGCAAATGAAATAAACCATCTCCACATCGAGCATCAATACTACGTACGGGTATATAGGATGGAATGATTTTTTATTTCCATCCCACTAGATTTTAATGAACACTTACAGATCGCAATTTTAAAGATGAATGCTCTTCTATATGGAAGCTACGATTTAATTACTCATCGAATGCGTACCTACTAACATACAAAGGTAAAAATATATATATACCACCACAGTTCTATGGAATACTTTAGTTATTATATAATATTATTTTAAGAAATGTAATCCTTTATATTATATCATTCATTATAATTTTGATAGTTTTCGTGTATACGTTTAGTTGCCTGTGACCCTGACAACAAAGAAAAGGATGCCTTTGACCCTAGTCTTCTTAAGCGGTCAGCCCCACTCAAGTTTTTAAAGCGATTTATATAGATCTATCTACCGTATTTATTAGGGAAAATTTTGAAAAAAGAATTAATATTTAAATCCATATGATCTTAATTTGGGCCACTTTCACAGCATGATGCTATGAAACAACATTTTTCGTTGTATTAGTAATAAAGATTGTATAATGAATGTAGTATATGATATAGCAGTATTCACTCGTTAATGGGCATTGTTAAAATCAGTGAGGCTTTCTGCCTCAATTAATTATAGACAGTAAACTAATATTTATCTAGAATTGGGTTTAATCTGTTAAAGCTACATCAAACAACATATGCAATGATAAAACTATTAATTGCAATTATTAATTTACAATGAAAGCTTTTCTCCTTGCATTGTATTTAAATTTAATTTATGCAATTAAATAAACGCTGTTCAAAAAACAAGAGAGGAGGAGTGAATGAAGGTGTGAATAAATTATTATTTATTATTATTTTTTCTATTTGCCACCAAGGCGTTGAATTCGAACTCGCCACTCAACACGCAATACCTCAAAAAATTAGGCGGAAAGTGGGGAACATATGGCAACATTTTTTTGTAAAACAAGATATTCAGTATGTTTTATTTTATAATTATATTTAATTTTAAAAATAGATATTTTGTATCTATTGTCAAGGCATGAATTTATCATTGTAATAGCGTACGGTGAAGGCCGCAACATGTCAATTTGTCAGCGTCAATCTTCAACGCAATAAAGAGACCTCTGATTGATGACCATATATAATGATTCGCAAATTTCGTGAATGAAGAACACATGCCTTGTAGTAATATCCTTATATTTTTTATATTTTTGTATTAATACCCTTCTAAGTATGTGAAGTAATTAATTAATAAAGAAATGTTCAAAAATAGTAAAATATTTATTTGTGACTTTTTTTTTTATTTATGGCCATTAGTTTTGATGGCAATTTTATACATTTAAAGACTGTCATATATTATCTGTATTTCTTTTTATTACAGTTTATACTTTTTCCCTCGTGTCGTTATACGCAGCACTCATCTATTCTTAAAAAACTCGTTTGTAAGTATTTTTATGTATTAGAGAATTTTAATATAAATGTTGACATTTATGTTAGGAAAATATATGTTTATTAAAGGAGATGCAAATGAACTAACAAACAATAGTTCTATTGAGATTTTATTAGTCTTAAGTACTATTTTGGCTTCATATTAACCGTAACAATGGCCTATATCCCAATTTTCAAACAATCAGTAACAGAGAATTATGTGACAATTAGTTGATTGTTATACATTTTGTTTGTTGTTATACATTCTGGATTGTTTTAATACCTATCCAAATGTATATCTCTGCTTTTGCAAAACAAAAATGTTGTAGAGTTGCACGGCTGAAAGGTATGCCTGGAACTCGCGACTGGTTTGTTTTTAGTTTCTATCCTTCTTTATTTTATCAAACAGAAAACATTAAAATTATTATAAGAATTTATATATTTATATTATAAGAAAAACAGTAAAATTTAATGTTTTGACCTCACTAAACTGTAAGAACCTGCTAGCTAGAGCGTGAATTCCGTGAAAAACTCTAGTGAAACAGAATATATTGATAATGGCTTTTGTAAACGTGTAATACCTACTAGTTCGCGAGCTTAAACTGCTCTTTTAACAGCTTACGTAATTGTTACTGTTTCTAAAAGCATTTAATTTCTTTCGTTAAAAGAATTTAACTAAAAGTAAAAAAAAAAAATGGATAGGATGCAAATGAAGAAATGAAGAATTAATAACAAAAAGTAAAGTAACTATTAATTATTAAAACAATTTTTATTTAAATTACAAAGAAACTATTCCAAAAGTTATGATTTTTATGTATTGTGTAGGTCCCCTTAAAAATAAAATATGTTTACTGGACTGCAACTGAAAGAACAACGACTGTTATTTTTTCCCTTTCTAATGAACTATCGGATTGGTTGTTTTTCTTTAAATTTTTTGTAGTTGGTATTTTTTTAAACAATTACTACGGGTTCCGGTTTTTTTTCTTTTGATATACAAAACCCAAAAAACAAATACATCATAATGTAAGAAATGTCTATTTTGAGATTATCCTTATGCTTCTGTAAAATTTCTTTTACAGCGACTGTTAGATAGTCTTTTGCCTCACTAGGTTTATTCTGCAATTGTAGGTAAAACTGCATGACATCTTTTGCACGCTAAAAAAAGCATACGCATGTACTGCTGCATCAACATTAAAAAGCTTTTGATTATTTCGACGATTCATTTCCATAAAACAGAAATGAGGCCGCCATACAAAATTCACTCAAAAGTTTTAAAATGACGTGGTTCTGTTAAGAGCCGCTCTTTTATGGCACCCTTCACCTACTCTTCCTCCATTAAAGTGCAAAGTTGACATGAATAAATTCTACAAAGAAGTCCACCATTTGAAAAATCTAAACGCACATTTATAACGTAATTGGGTTAAACAAATTCCCTTAGAAGGTTTTCGTAATATTTCATGAAAATACCCACGACCGCGCTAAGTAACAAATGCGGCCATATAATTTTATTAGTGAAGCGGCCATAATAGCAGCGGCGGACATCGTTTACACATATGTTAATTTGCTTTTAGAATTTATGATCATGAAATATGGATTACCAGAAATTGTATGTTTGTACGCGGGTTAAGAGGTATCGTCCTTTAGGGATTTTAAAATCAGTATTCTAATAAAATATTCGCTTTGACCTGCAAAGTTCAAAGGTATATTATATCTAATTTTAATATTTGTTTCTATTCTACTGTAGGGACGGTAGAGCGTGTGTTGTTTTTGTTATAATTATAGTGTCAAAGTTTTTTTATAGATATTGTATAATGCCACCCAATATCTTTACATGTTTAAAGAGATGGAGAGTACAATGAATTTTTCCTTATCTTAAATAGAAATTTCTTAATTAAAACAATTCATGTTTACGCATAAAATTGGGTGTGCTTTTAATCCTGCTAGCCCAATTAATAATAATTATGAACGTGACGACATAATTATATTACTAAATACTAGATGTATTAATAATGTTCAAATATTTAAAAATTTAGCACGCAAATATTTTATATCTTGAACACGTACGTATTTAATATTTACCTATCTATACTTTTTCTACTGATATATGGCCATAGATGTGGTTACTTTTATAAGTGTATGGTATATTATTTTACTCTAACCAAGTATTTCGAAGTTTTCTTTACGTCTATACGTATAATAATAAAAATATAACAGATCGTTGCTCTGCGCCTCATATTTAGTGTTTATTTATTTCAATCGGTGCATAAATTTAAAAAATATCACTTTCAAGAGGACGCAGCGGGAAACTGGTCGCTAGTAAAAATAATTTCTAAATTAATATACTTATTATAGTTTATACTCCATAGTTACACAATGAAAGTGTGTTAACAAATAAAAAAACAGCAAATAATATTTTTATAACGTTCTTGTTCTACTTCCAGATCCAATTAATGTAATGGTGGCATTGTCGTAGCAAACAAGTTTATAGCTCGAGTCGCAGTTAATGAGCGTGTTGGATATAGGATCATTAGCAAACCCAGGTGCTGAGGGCCCTCTGTTTATAATTCAAACGCGCTGACCTGTTTACGAAACAAACATTCAGCTGAAAGAGTCGGTTTTTTTTTCAAGCGAATTTGAATGCTTGTGAATCCTCATTTTTCATTTAGAATTGTGAAAAAATAATTTTAAATTGATGCTTCGCTTTGAGTACGTCGGTTTTGCCAGATATTGCTAATTGAGTCGGTGCTTGAGACAGAATATTTATGTATAAGTATTTATTGAGTAGAAGAAATTATGTTAAATAAAGATCAAATCAGCTTCAAGTAGGCAAAGGGAATCTAGTGTTAAGGCACTCCGTTCCCGATTTTCTGCTCAATTTTTCGAGGCACTGTCTGTTGAGTGGCGGAACTCAACACAGGGCTACATGTCTTGGTGCCAGGGAATTGTAAATTCTGTAAATATTAAATAAATTCTGTATATATTTCTAAAGAGTAAATAAAATTAAAAGCAAAAGTAAAAGTTTAGTACGGCTTATGAATGTTCCCAACTTATTATAAATTGAAACGATCTTGCTATATTGTAAAAGGATAAGTATTCTCTAGATATTTATTCATTTTATACTGAGGGAGTGTGGAACTGTTGCTGCATACTGATTAGGGTTGAGCGGTTGTTGTACTTTGACAGTAGACAATAATTTGTATGTAACTCCAAAGTTGTAAATATTATACTTATATTAGATATATTTTTATCAAGTTTGTAAGTAATGTTATATTAATTGTATTTAAAATAAAGCAATTTCTAGCAGAAATCTTTTACTTAACATAAAACAGTATAATACCTATTACGTATAAGTAAGTACAAAAAGGCTACCCAATTACCTGAACTGTCTTAGTTATTAGATCACTAGAGTTTTCTTTAAGTCGCACATAAAAATAAAATTCAGTTATAATTAATCAGTCTAATTATATTCTACTAATGCTAAAATAATCAAAGATATAAATAATTTTATATGAAGATAGTCAGCTAAATAATTAAAAAAGTTAATATTTCACAAAAAAAATATAATCAATCATACAAAACCTATAAAAAAACGTAGAGATAATTCTTATACGTTTTCTAAACAAATATAATTCTTTCCTAAATGTCTAATAACACTTTAAAAACATCAAAAATACAATAATTTATAATATCCATAATAAAAATAAAAAAACATAATATGTTTTACATAGCTTTATATCTATATATAGGTCCTACAAGATCACGAAGGCATGAGCAAAGGAGGGTAGGCGCTAACGCGGCGTGACGGAGAGCAGCTAAGTGCTGTGCTAAATTGCTCGCAGCCACGCCGCGGGTGACGTACTCGTATATCTATTACCCATGGGCATCTATAGCTATTTGTTGTTTGCTAATTTAAAATTTAAAGAAATTATTTTTTTTTTACGACTTTTCTTTTTAAAAACCAGCTTCACACTGTACCGTACTGCGAGGTGAGTAGAGAGAACGTAATGTTAAGACACTATTTAATATTTCCATTTTCTGAGCTCTGCTGTCGAGGCCTTGACCACCACTCAACGCGTGCGGGGTATAGCGTGACGTTAAAAAATAATTAAATAGAACCTATTCTATTCCTTACATTTGAACATGATTGGGTACTAATGTCTGTATTTAAAAGTTTTTTTTATTAATTAGATTACTTTTATCATAACTTTTGAATTTATGTTTTTTAGATTATATTATTATTCTTTATTCCATATAACCATATAACTTACCTGCATGTATGTATCAACTTTAATTAATTGCGGTAAGCACCGTTTTTCGTTCCATATAAAATTTTTAATATAAATATTTTAATATTTAAATGTATACAAACTAGGTCAGGTGGACTAACTAGGTGAGGTGGGGCCATGAATAATTTATGAAATATGCCTGTAATTGATGATGATAGCTAAGCTACAGCACATAAATTAGCTCCCAAATAATGATAGTTGCATCTAAACGGCTAGTTCTATGAAGCTTGATTAATTATGAGCGTAATGGTTTTATAGACATGATTTGAAAAGTCAAATAATAATAAGTCAAATAATAATAAGTTATCTTTTGGCATTTATATATTTTATATTTCAGATAAAGAAGAATTTAGTGACAATTTGCTCCGTTCTTCTTTTACCACCCTTTCTCTTTATTCAGAGACACTACTTTGTACTTGTTTGATTCAAACAAAGAAAATATATGCTAAACTAGCATCATAATATGCTGGTTGTTCAGTGGCACAAGCGTGTGACTGTTAACACGACGGTTGTGGGTTCGATTCCCACTCGAGGGAATGGAATTGTTTAATATTTTAATTTATTCGCTCTGGTAACCAGACAAAGCGCGACGTTAACTTGCGCCACTCAACACAACTAGGCAATGCCTAGGAAATATGTCGGAAAATGAGGAACGGAGTGTCTTAGCACTAGGATCTCCTGCTGCCTATCCTGCTATACGAAGCTGAAGAAGATAGAAGAAGATAAACTTGAACCAAGACTTTCTTTACCCACTTAATATACGATGGCTTCAAGTACTTAGTTTTAGTTTGTTCAAAAGTTATTAAATTGCTTTCCTTTAAAATCCCATTACAAATATAACTAGGCAAGCGTATGGTAATTACTTGGAACACTTACGGCCCCGTGAGATTGCTTGCTTAATTAATTAGTTAACGCGATCAACGTGGGAGTGCGAGCTGTGCACTAATAATTACAAGCCTTAAGTGTTTCAAGGAAAAACTTGCATTAAAGTTACGTCTATACTACATAGTAATGATAAATGTCTTATTTAAAGAAACCTACAGTTATTTATTATCTTTTTTTTCAGCGTTACGCAATATCCCGTATATAGCAGGGTAGGCAGATGGAAGCTAGTGTTAAGATACTCCGTTCTTCATTTTGTTAGGTTGAGTAGCGGAAGTCATCGCCGCGGTGTGCTTTATTACCGAAGAAGAAGAAGAAGAGCGAAGAAATGAAAATATTTATTAATAAGAATTCATTACCCAGGCCAGGCCATTATAAAGGCCAGTAACGCTTTAGCTTCTATGGTTTGCAAGAGGTCGTGGGCGGCGGTAATCACTTACCATCAGGTGGCCCGTACGCTCGTTTGCCTTGTGCTTTCCAGAAAAAAAACTTTATTTTTTGATCATCTTCCACATCCACATAATAAAAAAGCAGAAAGAGTAAATACAGATGACAAATAAATAATAAATTTAAATAAGTAAATATGTACTGTACTTTGTATATACAAAGTACGTTATTGGAAAATATTACAGCAATACGTGACAGGAGCTATTAATATTTAAAAGCTCATGTCACGAGTTACTCATACATATTTCGTGTAAAGTTTTGTTTTCTCTAGAAGGAAATACGTTTAAATGAAATTGTTTCTTGTTTGTAAATGATTGATGACAGTTCATCAATAATGTGTACGGCAACATTTTCTTTTTCAATAGCCGTCCGTACCCATTTAAAAAATGTTGTAACCACATGAATATTGTTTTAAATTTATTTTTGGCCTATCTGTTTTAATTTTAAATTTTGTTATTTTTAAAGTAATAATAAAAACGTTCATATTTAATTAAAAAAAATACGTTTTTATCTTTAAATCAAGTGCTTGCAATCAAAGTCTACAAATAAATATGTTATAAAGAACAGATACACTATCTGAATTAAATACAATAATAATTAAATAAAAAAAATAATCATTATTTGATTAAACTTAAAGCGTTCTCAACGAATGAGCAAAACAGCTTTTAATAAATACAATCTCTCGTCTTCTTTCTTTTATTTTGCCTGAGGAGGTAGCCAGAGAGAAAGAAGCACCACGCCGGAGTGACCTTACTTTTACCTTTGTCTTACTCGCGTTTAGGCTTAAGTCAATATTTTCACACCCACCTTTCAGAGTGGTGCGGCTCGCATTCTGATAATGCAATTATCGCTGCATCATCTGCGTACAATAGATAATTTTCCTTCGATCAGCTATTTTCCCTTCCATGCCACTTTGTTTCAATGCTCGTGTTGAAAGAATCTTATATAGAATATTCAGAATCTGAATATTTTATTCAAAATTTTCTTATGAACTTGCTCGAATAATCGTGTTCATTCTCGGGTGGTATGGGGTAGGTGTTACTTCAAACTTTCAAACTTTACTAAAATGGAGAGTTCAGAAGTTTTAAGATTGATGAAGCTACAACTTTGTCGTTGTATTTTTTTCACAAATTTTTGCGACAGTCTTGTTTATGATACTACGGCAAAGTTAACGGCGGCATTGTTAAACGATAAAGTTTACTCCATCTATATTAATGACTGATCACAGATTTTTTATGTTAGATTTAGTGATAACTTCTATAATGTCTACATTTTCAAAGTCTTCCTAAGAAGATATATGGGTCATAATCAGAAAAAGTGTACATTTTGTCTTTTCTTGTCCCGCTACTTTGAATGCGTTTTAAAAATACAATTTTAAAGATAATTTAAATATTTTGCCATTTAAGATAAATTTACTTATTAACTTAAAGATTTTTGTAATATTTTAAATGTATTATGGCTAATAATAGTATTTTTTGTTAGTTGCAAAAAACTTTTCAAAATGCTTCCATACAATTTTTCGTGTCCCATTCACCACTTTACTTTTTAAAAAATTGATTTGTTACGAATATTTATGGTTTTATTTGATTTCAGGTATGTTTATATTACTTTACTTTATGCATAATATTAAATAGAATTACTTTTATTGATACATTATTTAATAAATAATATATATGAATTAAGTAAATTTGTCCCAAAATATTGTTTTTTTGTTACTCAGGGCTAGTAACGTACAATTAAAATATGAACGCAATAATTTTGAATGGTATTTAATATTAGTTTTTATTGTGGCATCATTATTGTAAAAGTCAATGCTATCGTAGCTACAACCAGTAATGTTTTCGCAGCAGTAGAGGGGTTCAAATGTTTTAGAGGGAATGCGTGAAATTATATCTCAGGGTTATAAACGGCTTTTATTTTGGTAAGTATTCTTTAATTTCGTTTTCTTGTTTATGTTATTTGCTTCTTTTTACAAAATCTCAAAAAAGAACTTCAGTGCTTGTACATGCAACACGTGGCTTATGAGCAAATAATTAAAAAGGTTAGAAATTCTCAGACTTCATTCTCAATTTTGTTACATTTCGTTACCTAACGAAACTGAGAAAATATGAAGCCTAGTTCACAATTACGTTACCATCGGAAGATATGTATATAAAAAAAAATTGCTGGCATATGATAAAAATAATTGGTGACTTTTGATGACGTAAAGTAACTAAAAATAATGATTTTTTAGTTTTTTGCCTGCTTGCTTGTTTGTCTAATGTGTTTGTGCACGCTTATCTCAGAAACGGCTTAACCGATTTACTTAAAAACATTTTTTTATTCTTCCTAAAATTAGTTGTGATTTTGTAATTACTATTTTTTTTCTGGAGATAGTGAATTAATAAATATGTAGGTCAAGCGGGTGAGGCTTTTATTTAAAAACAAAAACGTTCTGTACTAGCGTTGTTAAAGATCTAAACAATAAACATAAAATATTATTAAATACCTATTGATAAATATTTTTTTATTTTCAGTAAGCGTCATGGCTCCTATGTCAAATGCTGAAACACAAAAAATATATAGAGAACGTCTTAAACAGACCAATCCTATTAAATATGAAGATATGCGGAATAAACACTTACAAAGAATTAAACTTAATTCCAGTGATAACAACTCAAATTTTGATATATTTTAAAGTGGATTTAATTTTATCATTAACTTTGTGATCTTTAGAAATATAAGTTTATTACGTTACGAACTAGCATTATTATATTGTTAATATTGTCACTTTGTTGTTTTCTTACATTTATAATCTGTTAAATCAACGATTGAACCTTTAAAATTTTAATTTGTTTCTCATTAAATAAAAACAACAATGGTTTTATTGATATAATATTCTTATTTTGTTGTGTATAATGCCTTATGACATCAGTTTCGTAACAAAGATTATCAGTGTTGTTACTTATCAGTTACGTTACGAATTCGAAAATGTCCACTTTTCTGATTATGACCCATATAATTAATATATAATCCACAGTTATTGGATATTATATAAATATTGCGTATTCTCAATTAATCTTTCCATTGTTTCTAAATAAGTATTAATCAATCTGTATTATTTTTCTTACATTACTTTTTTTGCTACAATTAAATATTACGAATTTTATAAGATTATTTATACTAATAATTAATGGTATTTTTTTTAATAAATTTATTGTGTGGGCATATACTGAAACCAATTATAAAACCGCCAGTTTATATAAAAAAATGCTAACGACCACAGTTAATTATATTTTTGATATTGTGTGCTTCGAGCATTCTGTTAGTTGAAAATAAAATATATAAATGTATATTCGCTGAGCTTTAGGCAATATTCTGATGTTATTAAAAAAACTGTAAAAGTTTTCTATTTTTCTGTTAATTGTTGCTATATATTTTTTAATATGGCGGTGTGCCATCCATATTTGTACGCAAGGTAGAAATAATATTTAAGTAAATCCCTTCTATTTTTACTATTGTTTTACTCAATACTTAACTGCAAAGCAGGGCAGAGACAATCTAGTGTCAAGAATATTTCTCACTTTCCGCCTGATTTCGGTACCGCGCCTTATCTATGACAGAGAAACGAAATAAAAATTCCGATCCAGTCCCACTGCGTGAATCCGTCATTCTTTTAAAATATTACCTTATATTATTTCCCCATATATATAATACTAGCGGACGCGCGCAGCTTCGCTTGCGTATTTAGGGCTGAATTCTAATAACCCATGAAACATGTGTTCAATGAAATATTTTTAAGAGTCTAAATTTCAAATTTTATAAAAATCGGTTGCGATTTAAAGATTTTTCCATACAAACTTTCAACCCCTTATTTGCACCCTTAGGGGGCGAATTCTAATAACCCATAAAACATGTGTTCAATGAAATATTTTTAAGTCTAAATTTCAAATTTTATAAAAATCGGTGGCGATTTAAAGATTTTTCTATACAAACTTTCAACCCCTTATTTGCATCCTTAGGGGAAGAATTCTAAAAAACCATGAAACATGTGTTCAATTAAATATTTTTAAGAGTCTGAATTTCAAATTTTATAAAACGTGGTGCCGATTTAAAAAAAATTCTATACAAACTTTCAACCCCTTATTTGCACCCTTAGGGGGAGAATTCTAGAAAACGATGAAACACGTGTTCAATTAAATACTTTTAAAAATCTAAATTTAAAATTTTAGAAAAATCAGTGCCGATTTAATTTTTTTTCCATACAAACTTTGAACCCCTATTTCACCCCTTTAGGGTAAAAATTTTTCAAAATCCCTTCTTAGTGGATGTTTAGATTACGAAAGTAAACATCTGTCCAAAATTCACGTTTCTACCATCAGCGGTTACGGCTGTGCGTGCGTCTTACCTCAGTCAGTGAGGACAAGTCCTTTTATATATATATAGATTAATAATAGAGGTACTTTTATCTCATACTAGACTCTGCTTTCTCTCCATTAGGTACATAAACATTATTTAGTAATTTCAAAATCCCAACGTGGTATTTTGTCTTAAATAGCCAAGAAAATAAAAACAATTTAAATATGCATAAGCATTTTCTAAGGTCGAATCTATTTTTATCGTAGTTTAGTCCGCTACCCAGTTGTTTTCTTGAGAAAATTTTTCGTAAAATATGGCTTCCATTTTCATAATATTATTTTCGGTCTTAAATATTCTTTGTTACAGAGTATGTGCTCTTAAAATGTCTAAAAAACTGTGGATCCTGATAAAGCAATCTTGTTGTGATACGTGGGCGTTCACGCTCTAGTTACGTTCAGAGATGTCAAGAAGCGGAAGGATACACATCCACGTCAAACATAAATGTTGAGTATATAAAAAAAAAAGATTTTCTTCGACCTGGAAAAATAAAGACATTTTAAGTACATTTTCATATATTCTGGTTTATTATTATTTTTCTTTATATTTTTTTTCTCTGAAATAGTAATTATGAGAGAAACGCTTGCAGTAAAAAGAACGCTGTAAAAGATTTTACAAAATGATGGCTAAGTTCAATTTTGACATTAAAAACATTTACCTAGAATAAATTTGCAGGAATATTTTATTGTTGGATTCTGTTGCGCGAGTTTAATTTATATTGCCCTAATTTTTCTCATTTACCATAATTATTATTAATCAATTAAAACAAAAAGAAAAATAACACAACCAAACGCCTATGCGCAGCTTGCACGTGTACTATTTATTAATTTTAAAATTATATTTCCATTCCAAACTACTTTACCTTACAGAGAAAAACTGCATAAACTGATACCAGCGAGTGTTGTAACGAAACACCCAGGCCTCGTTGCTAAGTGCCCGTGGTATCGTGTTTAGCCAATTCCATTTTATTTTTGCTGCGTATTCTGAATATAGTGAATGCCCAGTACTATGTTGCTTTTACAACTTTTTCATGAAGTTACAAAAATATCTACTATTGGAGATAACAAGCAAATGCACTTTGAATAATGAAATGAGGGAAACTGAAAAATTAGGTTTTATCGGATTTCACTAAATAAATATTAAACATTATTGATATGTCGTTAGGTGCAATATATAAAACTATATTACTACTGACAAAAATATTATAAAATGAGGCAATGGAGAATATAGAGTAAAGATATTGATTACTTTTGAAATTATCCATTAAACGTACCAAATACTCATAGAATACTATGCCAAGTTGGACTATCGCCGCACAAAAGCCAACTCAAAGTAAGCTAGAGCCAAAACCAAAGCTCAACTTTGTCAGTCAAGTTTGTAATGGCACATTCCCTATCAGTTCAGCTAACCGATAATCGCTAGTGACGTTCAACGTAACCGATAATCCATGAACGCCAGAAGCAAACATTTATATAAATCAATAAATAAATATTTTTATAACTTCCTGCTGTATCCTGCATGTTGCAGAGTAGTCAAGAGAAATTTAGAGTTAAGACACTCCATATCCCGCATATTTAGAAACTGTTTAATGATACCCAAAGTATTCTTTCATTATTACAGAAAAAAAAATCATGTATTCTATTAAAGTTGTAAAAATAATTTTTGTTAGTGCATTTTAATAGGCAGAATTCAATGCGGCTGAGAAGTAGACAAAAAAAAGCGATTGTTTTTAATATACCTACTCCTTTTGTAAATTGAAAACCTCAATGGATATCTTTTTAGACGATTTAGGTGGTCTAGATTGTATCGCTTCAATATGCACACTACAAAATGCTATAACTAAATTAAACCTAACAATCAATGTAAATAAGTCTAATAAATTTTTTACTCAGTGGAAAAACTTTACATAATATATGTAATTAAAATTACCTACAATCTCCATTATACTGTCACTAAAGCTGCCTATTTTACCCGGTTGTTTATTCATTTCGTTCGCTGGCGGTTAGACGAATTTGTTTGGACATCGGTAGAGCCGCATACTGATTAGGGTAGATGAGGGTAGCAGTAAGTGGCTGGTGTAGTTTGACAATGAATCGTTAGACACTTAGGAGGTGAAATCTCAGAGTAATATGCTTAAATTAACATGGCTTATTATAATATTTTTTTTATCATCCTGCTAGTGTAATTAGAATTTGAAAATAAAATTTAAAAACATATTTTCTTAATAAAAACATAATGTCGATTTACAATAGGTATCTGTGTTTTCTCATAACTGATAAAATACAGAATATAAATACTCTACTAAATACTATATTTTTAATTAAGCTCATTTCTTATTAAAACTTTGAATATATTTACATTTAAATAAGAAAGTTACACAAAATTTAGGCACTGGAAGTTCTTACTCCAGTTGATTGCGGGACATAAGTCGTTGTTTGTGTCAATATTTGTGACCGAGGGTAAACAAGGAGCGGCTGCAAACACTCCACCTCAGTAAGACGAATTATAGCTTAAGTAAATTACGCTTCGTAACGTTGGTTATGCCAGTATCTTGGCAAATACGTATGTATGTATGTAGTTCAAGTATTGTTTATACTTTAACACTGTCGTGTTAAAATATATAGTTTATAGTGATATTGAAGATGGCTTTATATTAAACTTTACATATTTTATGTTATTTTATATAAATACATCCACACTCCACATGGTTGGATTAAAACAAGGTATGCAAGTAATATTTCGAATATATACATGTTATTCTTCACACTGAATTTTTTTGTTTGAACAAAGAAATCTCACATTTTTTCTGTTTTTACCCTGTTTAAAACATTTATTTTAAAAATATACTAACTTACTACTATCTCATATATTTAGCACAATATTTTATGCATAAGTTATAAAAGCCGCATATATGAGATTTAAAGCATATGTGGGTACATCCTCCAGTCGTAGCGTCGCGCCGTTGCGAGCAATTTAGCACTGCACTCGGCTGCACTTTATCACGCTACGTTAGCACCTGTCCCTTCTCGCCTTCAACCAAGGGTATATATTTATACCATTTAATTATACCTTCCAAATGTTTCATATATTATGAAGAAAATTTACAATAAAAATAGGGGGAAACTTGTTTTGTTCAATTGTTAAAATTACGAAATTTCCGACGTATATAAAAATATTTCATATTTTTATTATAATCAATTTTACAGTTTTAAATATAGACAAAATGGCATTATCATTGATATCCCACAACATCATTGTCAGCAATCTTATAGCTCAATCGTAATATTAGAGAAGTTTTCTTTAAAATAACAATTATTACATTCAAGTACAAGCTAATTCCGCAATTCTCACATACGTTAAACATAGTAGGAAGTATTAAACATTTTCATATAGTTAATATTTATTATATTACATATGTACGTGTATTGTATATGTAGCAGCAATCCTAACACCAACAGCCAATGAACGTTAATTGGATCACTTAAATGCCGATCTCTCCTCTTAGTATTACACTGGATTCTACAAGGAATTCCGATGTTACGATATCTAATACTTAGAATGTTCTATACATTCATTTATAAAATAAGAAATAATATTAATATAGAAATCATTGATTAATTGCTGTCACAATATAAAAATAATAAGCAAAGCCTTCCGCTTAATCTCTCTATATTTAGCTTTGTAATAAAGCCTTTATGTAAGTTTTTAAGAAAATGGCGGAGAAAAATATAATATACAGTGTCAAATGTCCACAGGAAATATATTATGGAAATATACAAGATGTTTATATATCTTTATTTTCTAATGGTCAAAAAAGTAGTAGTACTTTTTTGAGTTTTACAAAATAATGATATATTAATTAATAGTGATTATTTTTAATATTAAACATGCAAACAATCTACATATTGTCAATTTACTCACCATTAAAATTATAAGTGAAGTACATACCACCCTTGATTCTCAAAATGCCATAACGCACACCAAGAAAGTAGACTATAGGGAACATGCCGCTAGTTGTTTTTCATATTAATTAGAAGCCAACAATTCTCCAATCCTTATAAAACACATACCTACCTACGATTATATAATAACTGCTTGCTAAGATCATTTCATTCAGCACGTATACGTCATCGATCATAGACGGGAACCTTAATTGGTCCTTACGTGCCGACCTCTCGGTCACGAACGAGATCGACATGTTAGTTGAGTATACGGTCTGTGGAACGCCGTCATTGTTATAGCTCCTTGTGTTTACAAGTAATCCTATATTCACGAATACAAGCATAAATCATAGTTATTGCTTCACTTTGTGAAAGCTTCTGTATACTATTATATATAAATTTAAAAATAAATCAGCTTCACGCTGTACAGCACAGCAGGGTAGGCGAAGGGAACTTAGTGTTGAGACACTTCGTTCCCCATTTTCTGAGGACTTCTGGAGACATTACGTTTTGAGTGGCGGAACTCCACGTCACGTTTTGTCACCAGAGCGAACCTCAACGTCTCGAGATCTTCACAGACGAACATACAAACAACAAAGCGATCCAATAAGGGCTCAGTTTTTTCCTTTTAAAGTACCGAACCCTAAAAATCTTTATTATGAATATGAATGAAGGGAAAATAATTAATTTATGCACCAGCAAATTACAGCTATTACGACCGTACCAACGATATTACATCCTATTAAAATTATCATATTGTTATTGGTGTATTTTGGCACCCAATTTAACATAATAAGTTTATAAGCACTGGTGCTTAGTTTTCGATGATAACCATATAATGGGTCGAAATGGGATTAATGCCTTAGTGGAATGGCCCCTAGTATTTTCTAGCGCAGGGGTCCTCAACCTTTTCTTGCTCAAGGACCACTTTTATCAATATTGCTAGCAGGGACCACTCTGTAGGTATAAATAATCAATATAAACTGCGATAATGAATCGCGTCCAACGTCTCACCGTCTCATCACACTAAAATTTAAATTGTTCGCGGACCACTTCTAGGCTTCTGCGGACCACTGGTTGGGAACCACTGTTCTAGCGTAACGCAAAGATTTGTGTTTGACACTGTCGGAATGTCTCGTGGCGCAGGTGACTACAGCATCTACATAATGCGTGTTGTCGTGTGTTTTAAGTGTTTTAGAGTTTACGGAACGACGACCAATTTATTCCAAGCCATCGCCACCTCGAAATATTCCAAGGTGGATTTTGTTAGTGGAACAATTCTGATGTAATTTTTTTTTATTATTTGCTATAAAATTGTTAAAAAATCTTCACAAAAAAAACAAAGTTTTAATCATATTTCAGCCACATTATCATGAAGAAATTATAATTGATTTGTCTATACAGATTCACTAAATAAAAAAGACATATAACAAATAGTTAAAAACTGATTCTGATTTATTCATTTTGTTTTAGAATTATTTTACATAAGCAAATAGTCTTAGCAAGCTTAAGCACAATAATTTTATATATTGACGTTTTCAGCATACCTACAATTAATCTACAATTCGCACAAAGTAAATAATGTCTTAATTTTTTATTCGAATGTCTTTTAAAAGCAAGTAGATGCTGCAGTTGTAAAGTTAATTAGACAATATTCAGTATAAGTTACGTTTATGTTCCCTCACAGCTGCGCAAGGCAACCTTTATTTTGTTTAAAGAACGGTTTATCCCCTGCTACATTACGTTTATGGGTTTTCTGTGTGCCTTTTTTTTGTAATGAAAGCTTACCTTTTCAAGGTATGGTCATTAAAGACTCGAATGTGATTTTTTACGCAGCATTTTTCGTCTGTATCATTTTATAAAGTTTTGTAAAATCATCATTTTGTTAACTAACTTGACCTATTAAAAGCTTATTATTTTTTAGGTAGAATTAATTATATTTACCTGGATTATATTACCGACCTACTCCCAGAGATGCTAGCAAGTCTTTAATTAACATTTAATAAAAATAAGTATAGTCTAACTGAAATCAGTACAGTTGTACACATATAGTAATTGTAGTGCAGTGTGCAGTTATTTTATAATGCTTTTTAAAAATTATACCGAACAAGAATGGTTGAAAGTTATTCAACTAGTTTTACGAAGTTTTGAAACTTTTTAAGATAACCTCTTTTCCTTGAAGAAAAGAGGTTATCTTAAAAAGTTACCAGATGGAAAATTGAGTTGGCGTTGCGGATTCTACATAAAGTTCGTCAGATGTAAAAGTATTTTGAAGTATTTATTGCTGTCTTTTAGTACTAAAGTTGTAAACATTTTACAACTTGCTAAATCACTATAAAAAGACCTCATTGTATTATATTAAAATAAACACGTGATATATTTCATGTTTTTAAGTTATATTAATATAGTAAAGTAAACATTGTACATTTTACTAAAAATGTAGTCAATTACATATCAAATGAAAACAACACTACAAGCAGCGCTTGAACAATTTTTTTTTTACTGAAAGCATTTTCATAAGTTCAGCAATTAGACTATTAAAAAAGCCATAAAAATATTGGAAGAATTAAATTAATACTGCTTATTATAGTCATTAGAAATTGTGATCAATTCAGTTAAGATCGTTTATTTAGTGATTTTATGGAAAGCAGAGTGGCGCAGTGGAAGCGTGCTGGGCCCATAACCCAGAGGTCCGTGGATCGAAACCACGCTCTGCTAGCATAATGTCCATTAGTTTTCTTTTTTGAATTATTTTATAATAAAAACTTTAAATCTTATATCATGTAGCGAAGTTTAATTATAAATAAAAATATAAATGTTTTGTACGTTATATGAAAGATGCGTAAAGATAAAAAAGTTTTCAGTTCTTAATTATGTAAATCGAATAAAGTGGTTATTCAAACGCAAATCACTTCTCTTCATGTTTTCTCTTTGAAAAAAAGGAATATAATATTTTGAAATAATTTGTTTTGAAGAATAGTATAAAAAACATTGTATAAAAACATGTTAAAAATATATATTTAAATATATAATATAATATTTTATATATAAAACATAAAATAAATTATAAATGTATAATCTAAAGCAAGAATAAATAATGTTAATAGTAGATTAAAATTTTAATTACTCAGCAAACAATTTTAATATAAAGGGGAATTTTCCTCCACAAGAGAGACCACGCGATGGTCAAGTGTCACAGTTCCAAGTAGAGCATGAAACCTGCTCCAATTACGTCGAGCCACAGTGGCAGTTCACAAATTCTTTGGAGACCACGAAATTAATTATGTAAGTCAGCTAAAATAACCTACGACAATTTGGTGTTAAAATTTTAATTACTATTCATATCTGTGTATTTTGTTTTATTAAGCTTATCTCGCACACAGCAAGCTACTTAAGTTAAAAAACTTAAATAGGCATAGTATAAATTTTTAAAGACATAAAACATCGACTTTTTATATAATAAAAAAATATATGAAGGTAAGTTATTTTACATTATTAGTATTTAAAATAAATTACGTCCATATATTATATTATAGAGTTCTTCTTCATAACCCTTAAACTTGTTCACAGAAATAAATGGCTACTTTAACGTTAGTTTCCTCTCGGAAGTTTAAGATTTGTATGCGAAATTTCATTCAATTTATGAATGTTAAGTTTAGTTTTGTTCATTTACGCGTTAAAACTGACACTTGAATCGTTAATTTTGAATCTTATGTAGAAAAAAAAAATAGTTTAAACCAGCATAAGGACTTTATAACATAAGTTCGAGTTGTACTCGATGTTAATATTTAAAATACACCCCTCTCTTATTGATGAGTAAAAATTGGACAGAGTGTTATGTAAATATTTGTTTCTACCTATTTTTTAAAAGTGCAGGGGATGTATTAAACAAATATTATGTTATGCCTGTCGGAAGTAAAGGGTGTCTCTAGAGATATTTTCTGGGGTGGGCCTGGAGCTTAGCTTTGACCAAGATATATTCGTGTACACATTTGTATTTAACTTTTCAGAACAAATTTCTTTAGTAAAATTTTTGAGCTGGGCACAAGACTATTCTGGGGTGGGCACGACACACACGCCCCTCCAATTCCTACGCCCATAAGTAAGGCTATAAAATATTAATGTATTTTTAGGAACGAAAAGGACGGTCCCAACTTTTTACCATGTCCTTCATAGCACATATACATACGCATATATGTACATACGCATTACTACTGTCTACTACGCCACCTGTGTAACATTAAATATTAAGCGGAAGTATACCACGCATAGTGACATAAAACAACGATAAGAATCCATATATAAAATGTAGTTTATATTTTTATAGCAATAAGCACATATAGGACTATGTAAATGCGGTGCTCGCAACGTTAATGTTAAGTAAATCACCTTAATTTTAATAATTCCATAACATCTAAAAATGAACATTTATTGTTTATTTTTTCTTTTTCTTATTGTTTTTTTCTTTTCTTTAAGAAATTCTTGACCTATAGTGCCAATGTTTACTTAACATTTACCAAAGTTACAATTTCTATTTAAGACTAATTCACCCGCGTTACTACTTTTTTTTAAGGAAAAAAAACAAGGCAAACAACCGTAACTATGCCATTTTTTAGAATCGTTGTTAAATTATAAAAAACTGTGTATTATAACTGCGATATAACTGCCGTCTCTCGCGTTATATTTTCTAAGCTTTTATTGATTTCATTTTGCCTGATCAATATTTTATTTAGGAAGTACTCAAACTCTCAATAGATGGCGCTTCTGTGTTGTCAAGTTATGCTAAAGATTTTTTTGGAGATGAAAAACATACTGTCTGACATTCAATTAAAAAAAGACATAGGATTAATTTTGTTATTTACTTTTTTATTCACCTGCAGTGAGTAAGTGAATAAAAATAAATAGTCACAAAGATATTGTGCTTAAAATGACAACATTGTTGGAACAGTAAAGCAATTCAGATTAATAATAATTAAACAATTGTGTAGTTCATACAATGAGGCACTCTTACGTTTTTTGTTATCTGCATATTACTTATATGAAAAAAAGTGACTCGAGATAAAAGTATCAGTTTTTATGTTTTTCCTAGTTCATTTACCATTTGATTTCTAAAAATCCAATTAAATGTTTTATTATAATTAAATACTAAGCGACAGTTAAACATTAAAGGAGAAAAAAATTTAACAACAACGTGTTTATTAATAATTGTTAATAACAACAATAAGATTCACATTTTAATTAGAAACATTAAGAATATTTTAAAAATTAACAATACATTAAGATTTAAAATCAATTGTTAATTATACAATTACAATTTCAACGAATTATTACGAATAAAGATTATGTCGTCATTAAACATTAAATTTTAAATTGGACAATAGTAAGGCAAAACCGCATAAGTTTCGTGAATTGGAATATAGATGGCGTTGATAGAAGTTAGATCGCGCTATCGTTACGTTCGTATCGAATGCAGATCTACCGGCGTTTTTTGAAATTCGTCCACTCTGCCTACCCTACAGTGGGGATTAAAATATACTATTTTTGAAATTACAGCTGTCTATTAGATTTGCTGTAAATAATTTTATTATATCACAAGTATCAACGTGACATGTCATAGTGTCGATTATTCGATTTGATGTCGTACACAGAAACGGTACATGATCATTTATGAGAGTGAATCGTTCAATCGTTATGCTTCACACTGTATCCCGCACACAGCAGGGTAGGCAGAGGGAACCTAGTGTTAAGGCACTCCGTTCCCCACTTTCTGCCGAATTTTGAAGGCTTTGCGTGTTGAGTGGCAGAACTCAACGCCGCGCTTTGCCTCGACACCAGAGCGAAGAAATGGAAATATAAATGTAAATAAATATTTCACTTCCTCGAGTGGGGATCGAACCCTCAGCCGTCGCGTTACAGTCACACCCTTGTGCCACTGCGCCACGACGGCCTCAATGGTGCAGTATTCAGCAGCTTTCCAGGGAAGTTACAAATATATGGCTTCTAAATGTTGGAATGATGTTCCTCCGACAAGAACTGACAAAAAAAATTACAAATCAAAAATGTGGAAACTAAACATTTTTAAGATTATATTTTATTTGGATGAGATTGCTTAATATTGGCTTAATTTATATTATTTATTTTACTGGTATTCAAGTATAAGGAAAATAGAATATTTCCCCAAAAAGAAAATGCAATTGAACTTCGACTTTAGAATAAAGTTGAGAGACTGCCGTTGAAGAGTTCCGCAAATATTAGCTATTCCAAATGTTTCAAAAGTTGCCGCTACTCGTAGAAAGCCACACTTGCCAATTCGTAAAATTCACTTTGATTTTATAAAATTATACAAATGTTTACTTACTACTAACTACACTAACTGAACTTTTTATCTCTATAGCGGCGGAGCTATTACTGACTGAATTGAACATGATGTTTGCGAGTTCAATTCGTATTCGGAGAAATATTTAAATAAAAAATATGATACTTTTTTACAGTTATAGTAAATCTCTTATGATTTTCGATAGTTTATATATATAACTAGCGGCCCGCTCGCGGTTACACCCGCGTGAGCTATGTTATTATTAATTTCTGTCTCCATGACTACGTCCTAGTGACGTCTATGCAAAATTTGAGACTCCTAGCATTTGTAGTAACGAAGTTTCATACAAACTTTCGACCCCAAAAACAACCCCTTAGAAATCGAATATTGCAAATTCCCGTCTTAGCGAGCACCTACGTCCTATAAGTAGCTCCTATGCAAAATTTGAGATTCCTAGCACTTGTAGTTTCTGAGATTTCGTGATGAGTGAGTGACCTTTCGATTATATATATATAGATAACGATTGCAAATGAACTACTACTGAGTCTACCAGGCAGACTATTATTTTCTTCTTTTTGCTTGTATTGACTTCAGTATTACATAGAAAGGCCAATAAAAATTGTATTGTGATTTATGGCATTATATCAACATGTCGTCTGCTTAATAAGCAATTACGCAGACGACATGTTGTCGACAACAATTATTAACTGAATCGTCGGGGTAACAAAATGGGAAAAAAAACACTGAACAACTTTTTCTTATTCTTTTATTTATAAATTCTTATTCTACACTATAGGTACGTTAAATAAAGTATTTACTCAGCACAGTATCGTCAAATAAATATTTGTCACTTGTTGATATTTAATATATTTTTTACCAAAAAATGTGTATGAAAAAAGGTGTACATTTATATCGATACTGTCAGATTTTTTATATTAATTTAATTATATAAAACATACTGTAAAAGTTATTCTAAAGTGATATGATTTATGAGTTATATTTAAATTCTAACAACAATAAATAGAGCTAAGGATCTAGTGTTATTATTTATTCTATAGATGTAGATTGTGACTGTGAAAACGATTTTTTTTTGTCATCTGTCACATACAGATCAAGTTATTATTTAATAATTTAAAGTTAACTTAACAGGGAAGTCCGAGAGAATGGAGCGCAAACGCTGTTTTTAAACAAAACTACATAAAACAATTACAGAAAAAAAATATATAATTAAAATATAGTATTAAACTTTATATAATATATAAAAATTATATAATTATATAAAGGTAAACATGAAGACATGGTTAGAAAAATAAAAGAATATACTGCTAAATTGTAAGCAAGTAATTGCATTAAATATACACAATTTTAAAATATTTCAAATCACGTCTATTTCATAAATAATTCATTTAACTCCACTGTTATACCTATAGCTATGCTATAAATATTTCAAATATAAGAATTGACTATATGACGTTCCTACGAATGTGTATATTAAAAGGATGACCTATAGGTAATGTATGAAATTTGTGACATCATGTTGTGCAGATTTAAAATATTATTTCTTATGGCTTACATACTAAATGCTATAAAGTATTATTAATATGAAAATCAGCTAAGTGCACTGTGCCGTCACAATACCTGTGACTGTGAAATACTCGTTCATACTCGCTAGGTAGATGTTTCGTTAGTTTCAGTCATATTATGTTTTTAGTAATTAGTGTTTCTCACATGGCAGTCAAAATACATGAATTTAGTGCGATATTTCTAACCTAAAATACGAAATGGATTAAATTTATTAACTCGGTTCTGTGACTGTGGTCGCCTGCCTCGGAAGGGTCTGTGCAGCGGTTCGTTGGCCGCAGACAGTAAAGGGGAATTAAGATCATCAATTTCAGGTGTCTCGTTGGTATTATTGTTTTCTAAATGATAGAGAAAATCAGTTTCGTTAAATGCTTCCGTCTTTTCTTTTATGGTTGCGTTAGATATTGTGACGTCATCAATGCCATTCTTCCTATTATAGCCTGACGTGGAAGAATTGGAAGCAACGTTTAGATCAGTGATAATTGTGATGAGTGATTCTTCAGTAGATTGAACGTCATCGGATTTATTTGTAGTTTCAATTGTTTTTATCGAGGACGTCATTAATTCTTCCCCTAAAAATGAAGTTGTATTGTCATGAACTGTTTGTGCAATACTGGGTGTGGTGTTAATATTGGAATTAGCATCTTTTGGCGTTAAAATAGAATCTTTCTTATTTTCACCTCTAAAACTTGGTATCTTTGTAGTAACTTCATATACTGTTATATCAATATTTGAATGGTTTATACCTTTCTCATTTATGATTTCAATTTTTATAACTTCATCATTCATTATGATATGATGATTTGTAATCACTGTAGTATCATTATCTTTTGAATTTGTTTCATTTTGGACGTCATATCTAATACTAGAAGATGTCATTTTGGTTTCATTCTTTTCAATTGCTTCTGTATCCTTTATTATAACAGTAAGCTCTAGGGATGAGTCTTTATCAGAATTCTGATTAGGGTATACTGGTTTTTCCGAAATTGTTTTCAATGTAGGTATTGCGTCATATATAGTCGTCGGTGATGTTGGCGTCGTTGTCGTTATATTATTTGGTTTACCTGACGAATAAGTTTTTATTGTCATTGTTTTTAATACTTTTGGCTTTACCTCACCATATTTGTTACTATATTTTTTCGGTGCTGCGAATTTCACATCGTTCAATTTAGTTGTGTATAGTATAGTGTGAATCGGATTATCGGTCGTAACAATATTCTTAATTGTTTCTGATGAGGAATATTCTTTTGGATCATTTTTTATCTCTGAGGAGTCACTTTGCATACTATCGTGTCGTCTATATTGATGTTCAGTTAATTGTTGCGCTAATTTTTCTTCAATCGATAAAGCAGTCATGTCATCAGTGAGCTTCGCTTTAGCCATTACGAGAGGAGGTACAAAGTGATCCGACGGTTGATTGAATATAGTTTCGAAGTTACCAAGACGTGCCAGTTCATCGTGTAACTTTTTATGCTGCATATTTTTCTCGTCTTCTAGTTTTTCTGCATGTTCATTAATATAAAATTCATCATTAGTTATTACGTTATTTACTTCGTTACTTTGAAGATTATTGCTGTTCACTACATCAAAATTAATATTTTTCGATAATGGTACTTTGTATAACTCATTAGCCATTATGAGTTGTTTGTGCGTATTTTTCTCTGTGCTTCCACTAGATAAATCAGCAGAAGATACCTTGGTAGTACTATATTGATTAGCATCTTCTACACCTGACGTGCCACTCTCTTCAGTACTGATGTCACTATTAATTTCCTGATCTGAAATCGATGTATCTGTAACGATGGGCCAAAATGCAGTTGAAGATGTAACGAAAGTAGTTGTCGTTTGATCTTCATCAGCGCAAGACAGGTCTCTTAGGAGGTCTTCTCGTTTCTGAAAAAAAATCTCCATATGAACACTGCAGTACAAAAGTATATTTTTATTCATTGATATATCTGGCATATTACCATGTTTCCAGTGCATTGAACACGTTTTACTCCAGCCAGACCGCAATCCGCAGTGAGCTGTACAGCCGCGCTCTCAGGTAAATACAACACGGTTAAGGCAGGCAATGCACGAAGCATACAACCCTCATTGCCGAGTGCCCATTGCGGTACTGTGGAAAAGCGCAAATACATAATGTTTCCATTAGTCTTAGTGAAGATATCCGTATACAAGTTTTAGTTTATGCTAATTGCTAAGCTATGAGATTCTTTATTTAGTTTTATGTTTATTGCTTACCTATGAACAGGTTTAGATACGTAAATTTATTATGAGGCTCCAGGCTATACGGTAAACTACTTTAATGTTTTATTTCTTAGATACAAACAAATTTCTTAAAAATTACCTGTAACAGTAAAAAAGGAACACAATTTACCGGGTAATTCACAAATGAACGACGCAACAGAAGGGCCGCCACAAGCTCGAGCTTCCCAGCGGTAGTCTGCGGTGGGGTCAGCGGCAGCGCACAAAGGAGCAGACCGTGTGTCTGGTGCAGAGCTCCAGTAACCATCGCCACTTAGACCACGGTAGTCACTAATAAGAAGATAAACTAAATAAATAAAAAACGTTTCATTTTACAGCGTTACTTACTGAATGACAGACAGACAACGCTAAAAACGAAAAACGACTACGGGCACGGGAAATAAGGGAAGTTTAAGTTTTATAATCCATGCAAACGAAATTGCAAGCTACAAGACATTCTATAAGTAATAGCATTTACAATTTTATTATCTTAATATTATGTCAATTGTTAAATGTGATATTTGTATATGTATGTATATGCTCACGTCCAAGTGAAATCGCCGTCAGGATTGCTACGAATTAGGCCAACCCATACTGCGCTTGAGATGTCCAACTCCTTGAGATAAGCGCGCACTGCATCGTATTGAGCCGTCGTGTCAACTAGAATAAAATAATGTTTGTTTAACAAGGAATAAACAATTCTTAAACTGAAATTTTATTACTGATAAATGCCGCCATGGCACAAGGGCACAAGTGGGTACGATTCTCACTCGAAGGAATGAAATAGTTAATTTCTTTCGCTTCGCTCTGATAACGAGGCAAAACGCGTTATTTAGTTCCGCCACTCCGTTGAGTATGCCTAAAGAATTAGGCCAAAGTGGAGAATGAAATGTCTTAACACAAAGTACATATTACTTCTATCCACCCAAAAATAAAATAAAAGATATATACAATATATAATACAAATAAATCTAATCCGCCTAAGAACTAAACACAAATTGTCTTCTAAGTACCTAAGTAATACAAATGGAATTAGTTAAGTACCCATTTCCCTAGTGTTAGCTAATAACTTACTTAAGAAGCTTATATGAGTATAACGGAGGACGGATGTTGATTGACATCGCAATTAGAGGCCTAAATTAATAATAATAGGAAAATGGCACTCAATATTAGTTAGAAGGAAATTGATTTGTTCAGGACTTATATAAGTTATATTATATTAGAATTAAGTACAGTCTCTTAATTTAAATTAATCTATTCGTTAAGAGGTTCTTGATTGTATCGTACCCAAATTTAACAATAGGTTCAATTCGAAATTATCAGTTATTATTCAAAATATGAGTTTTCTTTCAGAAAGTTGAATGTAATATTATAAATAATATAAGCAGTTTATTGTACATATTAAATTTATTTACCCAGACATTAAAATTAGTATAAGCTAAGCTTCTGTTAATACCTTTCACATACCGAATTCTTATTAAAAATTATAAAGATCTAAGGTACCTACATAATAAAATAAAATTCTATATTATAATATTAAATAAAATTCATACTTTAATGGATAATTCCGTTTACGTTACAAATATTTTAAATTTAAACTATCTAACACGTAGGTACATATATGTGTATATAAATACTCATTCTGAGCTGTCATGTATCACAATGTAACAATGTGGCGAATCTATTGGCACGTTGCCAAACATCGGCGACGATCTGTTGGGCTGCGATCCTGGAAAACTTTGGATCCTCACCAACTCATTATTTTGTTATGCTATTTAACTATACACAAATTTTAGTTATAATTTTATAGTGACATATAAATTTAGTGTTCACAGAATTTATTCTGTAGCACTATCTTTAGAGGCCAGTCGTAGCGCAACACAAGTCAACACGCAATACCCGCAGAATTTGGCGAAAAACGGAGAACGGAGTGTCTTGACACTAGATACCGTCTGCCTACCCTGCTCTGTGCGGAATATAGTGAGTAGATGAACAAAAAAGTTTTATGTTTTATTCTTGTCTGTAGTCTATACTAAAATCCTCATGTGATACTTTTGATTTGTGTGTGTAATGGGATAATAGAATGAAAATTGAATTTACTGTAACAAGGCTCTTGAAGGATTATTGGTAGCTCCCGTAGAATTTCACAATATAAATCGTAACTTAACGTCGAAGTACCTTTATATAGAAACCTCGTTTCTATCAATTTCTTTGAGAGCAATATAAAGCGCTTAGTGATATAAGGTTTCAAGTAACAAATTACTCGAGTTGATGTCTTATCGTTAAATCCTCAATTAATTTGCTGTTTCATTGTGTAATAATGTTGCTATATATTTATTTAAATTGTTCTAAATGTCTAATTGATATAAATGATATTCGAAGAATTTATTTGTAAGTTCGCACACCGCTGTCACCATCTGGTTTCGTCCTTAATTAATGTAAGCGAAGGAAACTAAAGTAAAGTTTAGTCACAGACTTAAACAAGCCTAAATCCGTCTGGGTATAAAATATCGAAATTTAATAACACAATTTATAGTCTTTGTATGAATAAAGATATATCAATCTTTTAATAACGTAATGCCATCAAAATTAACGAAAACAAAATACAATAAATATATTTACAAGAATCAAATAGTAAATGTCTCCAGAATTCGGCAGAAAGTGGGGGAAGGAGTGCCGTAGCACTAGATTCCCTCTGTTTACCCTGCTTGTGCGGGATAAAGCGTGAAGCTGATTTTTTTAATAGTAAATATATTACACATTAGGTATATTGTTATAGAAGGTCTCGATATAATCTACTTACCTACTAACACCTAAATCCAAAGAACATAATGTCAAGATATGAATCCTTAAGTCCCAACAAAAGGAGATGAGCAAAGTTATAATAACATATCCTACAAGCATTATCTGAACCACGTTTTTATGTGAAAGCAATTTATCATTCTCATCTAACAATAGCCTCCTGCCTTCGTTCTCATGCCATTTTTGACGGGTGTTTTTATGCTGAAGAAAAAAAAAAGTTCTAGTATAACATTATTTTAAGCTTCACACTATGTTCTATATACTCGTATAGAAGAATAAGCAGAGAGAATAGAATTATAACAGTTTATTCTCGCTTTCCGCTCGAATTCGAATCAATTTGCCTTGCAGAATGGGGGAATGAAGATCGATTCGTATACGAATTTTGACATAGCTTGATGAGAACGTATGACCACTAGTGAGAGTGCTCGAACGGATTCTAAGAGGCGCGGCTTCAAATACCGCCGCATTATTTTTTTTATATGTTTTCTAAATATATTTTTTTATTTCCGAAGTGTGGAAAATCATTTTGAAAATCATAAAAAATTAAGATCAATTTTATTCCCCAGAGTGGATACCGAACCTACATCTGTTTTGATTGTCCGTTTCTTGTCAGAGACTGTTTCACTGTGCCACGATGACCTCAATTGTCCACAATAGCATCAGTATAATATAAAGTAAAATGAAAAATATAATAAATTTAAGAATAATATCTTTTTATTATCATAACCAAAAATCTATTTACGAAAAACATCAAACATTTTATGAGATGAACAGCTTATCGTTTACCGTGTAGACGCTCGAAGTAGGTCAAATTCGGAAAAACTTGGAATTATTTATGTTCTTAAAATATGAAAACATCGTGATTTGCTGGAAATTGTATGAATTATAATATCTGGCAGTGAGCCGATTCAGCAACGTTCCCAGAGACTGTTAACTGATTAATTATTCATTAAGAAACGCCGTCATGGTGCAATTGGTGTCTTATTTTACCATGAATAATGCTGTGAGTTCGAAGAAAGTGGAAAAAATAGTAATTGAATGGAGTCGCTAAATTCGTAAATAATAAATATATTTTAAAGTATTTAAATTTACCTATTTTAAGATATAATCTTAGTTCCAAATAAAATATCTACTACACAATAGGTATTTACAGCAATAATACCCCCAATGAGCAGAAGAGAACAATATTTACTCTATAAACTTCTTTAATTTTAAAACTTTCCAGGCTCATTTCAGAAATGTAAACTTTAGTCTACACAAACATTGAGAAAGTAATCATGCTAATAATTTAATATTAAATATGAGTTTTGCCAAGTTAAACAACGATATGCTTTTAAATAAGTTTAAAATTATAATATTAGTTCTATAAGTAAAATATAAATTTAAATATATTATGTTTATAGTGAAATAATAAACATTTTTTCAAAGTAATATTAAAGTTTCAACACTCCCTTATAAGGTAACGATTTTTTATGAATGGAACTCTACTGAAACGGATAAACTCTATAATAAACGGATAATCTCTAACTCTATACTGAAACGGATAAAATAAATTGGTACGCATAAAATATACCTATATTTGTATAAAATCCAAAATACAAACAAATATATAGCTACGAAGAAGTTAGTAGTTAATAACTATACACGTAATATCCGATTACTAGGAATATAAAAAGTTTGTTTTGCTTATACCGTGTTTTTTCTTCACATGCACGAAACTTTGGTAAGCAGAAGAAAACTTAGATGTGAGAAAGTTAAAGAAACGGGGAAAACAGCAAAAAGTTTACTTCGCAAACACGGCGAAATTAACCATTTATGTATAAAAACTACTTCATATAACAATTTGTTACCATATCTAATTGCTTGAACCTTTACCATAATTTAAAAATGATTTGATGATACTCTAACTGACATAATAACATATTTCAACTTTACACTGTATCTCGCATATAGAAGGGTAGGAAGAGAAAACCTAGCGTTAAGATTTATGGCACTCATTTCACCATTTTCAGTCGAATCTTTGTTAATCGAATCGAATCTTTGTTAATCGAATCGAATCTTTGTTAATTAATAAATGAAAATGTGAATAAATAATATATTACCATTCCCCCGAGTGAGAATCGAGCCCAAACCCATCGTGTTCACAGTCACACGCTTGTGCCACTGCTCCACGATGACCTCAACATAAGTTTTGGAACAACAACTACTGTTGCAATATAATCGATTTTCTACGTCAAGCTAAGAGCTACAATACCTAAAGCTAAATTGTCAATTCCACCAACTCAGCAACAAGAGAGGGTTGATTGACAGGCAATTCAGGTGGCAAATAATAGTACGGAACTACCTTCAACGATCGCTCAGGGAGATTTGCATTACCGCCACGAGGTGTCACCTCCTTGTCAAGCTTATTCAAATTGAGAGTATTAAATGGAACACGAGCCCTGAAGACGAACGTCGTATAATATGAAAATGTTGGGAAAATTCTACTATGAGACGACTGAGATCTTAATTAAAAGTAAACTATACGAGATTATACGATAAAAAGCTTTGAGCTTTTCTTTTATACTTTAATATTTAATATTATTAAAAGTTAGTACACATTTTGTAGACAATGCTATGTCAACAATGTTTTGTTTATATAAAGGAATAAAAGTAATAGACTTCATAAACAATCACTATATTTTTTTGACCCATATATGGGCTACAGCATCCTGTAGCTAAAAAGAAGTCACTCTGTCCCCCACTGTCCGCATTATCGAGGCATTGCGTGAAGAGTAGCGGAACACAACGCCGCCCTTTGTTACCAGAGCATTAAACATAACGATGATAAGTATTTAATAATTCATTCACCCAAGTGAGAATCGAATCCACGAACTTACTTTTTCAGTCACATCCTGTGCCGTGACAGTTTAATAAAAAGAAAGTAAACATTTAGTCAATAACAATTATTTTTATATAATCTTTTAGGATGGTATAAGAAGCAAAAGATCCATAAAAACCTCTGACAAATCTTTCCAATCTCATAACAAAAGACACAAGAGACGCGATACTGAAATGATATTACGGAAATAACCACAGATCCACATTTTATATAGAATGAACTATACTTTGTCTTTTTCGTTATCATTCTGTCTTATATTTTAGTAAGAACCGTCTATAAAACGTAAAGTAAAAAATAAAAATATGACCAAAGTTTCTTCATATATGTATTGAATTTGTATAATAAAAATTGTTTAGACAAATTCATTCTTTGAGGTAGCTAATTCTGAAAGAGGTAGTTGTGGCGCAGGGGCACATAATGTGACTGTAAATGCGACTGGTTGTGGGTTTGATCCCCACTTAAATGAAATATTTATTTATATATAATTATGGAAATATAAATTTATATTTCCATATCTTAGCTCTGTTCTCCAGACTTCGCCTTCGATTTGTGTTTGCTTCAAAGCTATTTGATTTGATTTAATTATTTTTTTTATGATGATGATGATGATGATTCCTTCCTCCATTCCAATGATTCCTTAAAAGTTAACGACAGTAAGACTTTATTAAGCTTAATTCACTTCACTAAGTTAAAAATTCAGAGCATCCACATAACATTTTATAGTTTTATAACGGAAAATGTTTACAGTTTAAGAGTATTGCTGCAAATAAATAAGAGGGAAAAGCGCGTTTTTATTTCGTAGCGGGACGAATACTAGTTGGCTGAGTGCCAAACATCGCGACCCGCGGGACTCGCAACCGGCAAAACTACGTACCGAGGACGCCAAGTCAATATTTGTGATGCTATTTAGCTGTCCACATCGCTTGCTCATAATATTTATAGAAGTACTCTCTCTCTCTCTCTCTCTCTCTTGCATTTCTTAACCTCTAATTGTCAGTGATATTCTTAAACTAATCTTTTATTATTTTTATGAAGTTAATCTCCTGCGTTTTGCTCCGTACTTTTCACCTGTTTAGATTCATTAGGTATTAAATAGAGAATGTCAGAACCCAATGCCTAATTTAGTGTTACCAGATCAGAAAAACCTGAACAGATAAGCGGTCTTAGATATAACGGCCATACATTACTTGTCTGTCAAGTATATTCCAACTATAATAGAATCAATAATCCCGAGGAATTTTAGAAAATATATACGTAAAATAATGATAAAGGTTGCTTACTCTGAAAAAGGTATAACTTTTCTATTCCAGACATCAACCACACGTTTGGGTCGTAAAGTCCACATCCTCATTTGATTATCCAACCGCGAACGTAAGTGATATCATAGGAATATTCTCCAACATATTTTATCTAAAAGTTCATAGTATTGCTACCGTTCTAAGCTAGCATCATATACAATTGGAATTAATAATTCCACAATTATTTATCAGTCTTTGTAGGTTAATTACAAAGGGACTTATCTGGAACAAGTTTATCTCATGGGATAGAATTAGAATCTTCTAGATCTACTAGTATTAGCATAATTCTACCCAATTATCTAACAGCCAATTTACTAAATAATCGATACCAATTGAGTGAAAAAATAGGCTATAAGAATATTTTGCTATAAATAAAAAATTAAAACTATTTTAAATGGACGCTTATTTTACATAAATTCGTGGCTCAGGGACACAGGTATGCCACTATATGTTAACGCGACAAGTTGTGGGTTTGATTCCCACACGAGAAAATGAAATATTTCATACTTTCATTTACTAGTTATGGTAACGAGGCAAAGCGCGGCATTGAGTTCCACCACTCAATACGCAATGCCTCCAGAGTTTGGCGGATAGTGGGGAACAGAAGGAACACTAGGTTCCCAGGTTCCCCCTGCCCACCCTGCTATGTACGGGATACAACGAACTAATGAAGATTATTTTACATTTATGTCAAAACGAATTTAAAGGTTATTTCAACAATATAAGTTTTGTTCTTCTTTATTAACATAATATTTGTAAAGCTATTAGCTTCTACTGGCACGTTTAGAAGCCATAAACAAAGAATTGAATCGCCCAAGTTAACTTTAAGAAAAGTTTCTTCACATGAGAAGAATATAATACAAACTTTTGCGTTGCTCTTGTTTAAATATGACAGCGGGTACTGATAGCATATTTGATATATTTCCACATAGAACGATTTCGTTCTTGGATCTTAGAAAATCTGAACCAAATAACATACGTTACAAGTTTTCATGTTAGTTTCAATATAAAATTACCATATTTCGTCCTTTTCAATAGAAATAAAAAATATTTTAGTTAGTTAAAAAAAACAACTGTGTTGCTGAAGAAATGATGAATTATAAAACGTGAGTTCATTAAAATAACTCGTCTTTATAAAAGAAGAGTACCAGCATAGCAATTTAAAATATTATTCGTATATTATCTAAAAGAACCCGCATGAATAGGCTTTGTGTAAGCCCGAAGTTAGGTGAGGGTCGGTGCTATGCGAAGCATTTATTGAGAGGAGTGACGCTTACATAGGCGCATCTCGTTTGAATAAATCCAAAGAGAAACGATTTTAAATCTCATACGAAAATCTTTTATCTAACTAATATGCTATATTCAAATTCAAAATTCTAATTCAAAATATTCTTTATTCAAATAAACTTTATAAGCACTTTTGAATCGTCGAATGTACATGTCAACAAAAAGCTACCACCGGTTCGGAAGGCAGTTCTGCTGAGAAGAGCCGGCAAGAAACTCAACAGTTGCTCTTTTTAAAGTCAATGGTATATTTTACTATTACATTAGTTGGCAGCTGTCCTGCCTGACATTCAATAGACATTAATTCCATACATGCTTATCCTCTAAATATTCTTGAACAGTGTAATAAGCTTTACTTGTTAGAATTTTTTTTACAGATATTTTAAATGTTGGAAGTGGCAAATTAAGAATACACTGCGGAATTTTATTATATACACGTATACTTAGACCCATAAACGATTTATTAACTTTTTGGAGGCGAAAACTTGGTGTAACAAGCTTATCTTTATTTCTCGTTTCTATCGTATGACTGTCGCTATTTTTACTATGACAATGTATATTTTGTCGGACAAAGAGAATATTATAGTATAGAAATTGGGAAGCAACTGTAATAATACCTGCATCTTTGAAAACATCTCGCAGAGAATCTCGAGCTCTTAGATTATAAATATATCTTACGGCTCTTTTTTGGAGAATAAATATTGAATTGATATCTGAAGCACTGCCCCATAACAACATTCCATAAGATAAAATACTATGGAAATAGCTAAAGTAGACTAGTCGGGCAGTTTCAACGTCCGTCATTTGTCTTACTTTCTTAATTGCGAACGCGGCAGAGCTGAGATTATCTGCAAGTGCTTCCAGATGAGCGTTCCACTGGAGTTTGGAATCTATAGTAACACCTAAGAAAATAGCTGATTCCTACACATTAAGAGGTTCTCCTTTAATTATTACATTAAAATTATGTTTATTAACATTTGGTAAGGCAAACTCGATGCATTTCGTTTTTTTAGCATTTAACATTAGATTATTAACATCAAACCAACGAAGAATATGCGATAATGCACTATTCACTTCGTCATAGTTTATTATATTTCTGTCGACCTTAAATATTAAAGAGGTATCATCCGCGAAAAGTACAATATCACATAGGTTCTTCACATAAAAAGGCAGATCGTTTATATAAAGAAGAAATAAAAGAGGGCCAAGTATAGATCCTTGTGGAACGCCCATCTTTAGAGGAGATCCAGATGATTTTACATTATTTATACTAACCGTCTGGATTCTTTGGTTTAGATATGAGGCAATAAGGTCAAGGGCAGTATCCTGTATACCATAATGTTTTAGTTTTAACAACAGAGTTACATGGTCTACGCAATCAAAGGCTTTGGATAAGTCACAAAACACTCCAATTGCATTTTGTGACCTCTCCCATGCCTCATAAATGTGCTTTAGGAGTGCGGCACCCGCATCCGTAGTGGACTTGCCTTTGGTGAAACCATATTGCTCACTATGGAAACAATTGTTAATATTTAAGAAAATTGTGAGCTGGTTGAACATTATTTTTTCAAATATTTTACTTAAGGATGACAAAACAGAAATCGGTCTGTAATTTCCAGGCTCAGATCTATCTCCACTTTTGTAAAGCGGCACTATTTTGCTATATTTCATTAAATCAGGAAAAGTACCGGATTCTACACAATTGTTAAAAATTAAAGCAAGGTAAGGAGCAATATTAGGTATAATTGAATTAAAAACTTTAACAGACATGCCCCATAAGTCACCAGTTTTCTTTAAATTAAGGCTTTTAAAAGTTTTGACAATTTCATCTGGTGACACATTCTTAAACACAAAATTTTGTCTACAACTATTTACATGGGTTTTTAGTATTAATTCTGCTTCCGAAGGAGATGATGGCAGTGAACGTGTTACTTCAGTAGATATATCAGAAAAAAAATTTTGAAAAGTATTTGCCACTTCTAAATCTGAATTTAAAATTATATTATTAACTTTTAATTTAATAGGTTTACTGACAGCTCTAAATCTCCCAGTTACAGTAGTGATAGCATCCCATGTAGCTTTAATTTTATTATTAGAGTTCAAAATTTTTGCTCTTATATGCATAGACTTAGCCTGGACACATACCTTTTTAAATATTTTTGAATAATTTCTAACTTCTAACAAGAACGCCGGATCTTGTTTCCATTGCCTCATATTATATAATTCATATAGTTTATTTCTGCTTCGGTATATACCAACAGTTGCCCAGTCGCTAAAAGTTAACTTCGAGTTTTTATATATCTGTTTAACTTTAAAAATGTTATCAAACTCTGTAGTGAGTAAAATAAAAACTTTACAATATAGCTGATTCGGATTTAATCCGGTTATTTCTAAGTTTGCAATTTTTTCACTCACTTTATTATTAAAAAGATTAATTTTATTTTCAGTAATTGGTCTAATTGATATTTGTTTACGTTCTGCGACTGTTTTATCTATTACCGAAAACATTTGACCACAATGATCCGAGCTAAGATTAGTAATAATTTGTTTTTCTACAGTCTCACAATGACAAAAAACATTATCTATACAAGTAGCGGACGTATTCGTTATACGAGTTGGTTCAGAGAAAATATTAAACAAATTAAAAGATTTAAATAAGTTTAAAAGACGAAGGCTTAATGATGTCACCTGTAGTATATCTATATTAAAGTCTCCGCAAACAATTAAAGATTTACTATTCGAACTCAAATTATTCAAAACATCCTCCATTTTTTCTTCAAATACTTCAAAACTACCTGAGGGGGGTCGATACACGCATACTATAATATGTCTATTGAATTCAACGCAGGACAATTCAATGGAGCGTTCGTCGGAGAGAGCTACTATATCTGGTCGCGATTTACAACGTATATCATTTCTCACTAATATAAGCGAACCGCCGCGGATGGCCTTCTCTCTAACGAACGAACTTGACAATGTATAGTTTTCTATATTTACTGTATTGTTACATCTCGAGATCCAGTGCTCAGTTATACACATTATATGTATATTAAATTTTTTTAGAAATAATTCTAGTTCCAGTTCTTTGCCTCCTAGGCCTTGCATATTCTGATGTACAATGTTAAATTTAAATGACCTAGGCGTTGTCTTATTGTCTAGTTTAAATTGGAACTTACATCATTATACTTTATAGAAGTATTATTAGTACATTTAATTTCCTTCGTTATACCATGTACAACGGGGTTTTGTATATTATATGCTACTAAAGTAGCAATTTGTTTCTTAAAATATAGAGGTAGATACAATGTATCTTCTGTCAACTTACAGCTATTAAAAATAAATTTATTTAAATCTAAATAAAATAATGCGTCGCTATGACGTTCTGTCGTATTATAAAATGTCAAGTTCAGGTTGTATATGTCTTTATTTTGTTTTTCTGTGAGGGAAGAAGAATATGGAAAAGAGCATATAATAAATTTACATTTAGTTTTACTATGTAAGTCAAGCAAGTTTTCTATACTCTTTATAATATCTTGTTTCCTCACTGACAAACTATGACCATGTAATAGTACAACAGTACTATGCTCATTTAAATTCATGGACATAATTTTCTTAATGTTAAACTGGTAACTGGCTCCAGGCGAACATGCATTAAATACTGAATTTGAGAAATGGTGACTAAGTAGGGACCCAAAGCCTTGACCTAATTTATCAGATATAACAAAAATATTTCTTGATGAGGAGCGGGAGGAATTGACAATATATAAATTATTTTTCTTATTTTTATTGAGTAAATTATGCATGGCCGAGTCACCCACAGCCTCTTGCGAGGGAATTGATTCAGTGGAACCTACAACTGAACCACCACAACTATGTTTATTTGTTAGTGATTCAAATCTTTCCATGTTGTAATTGCAAAGGTCAACCAAATCGCCTGCAGCTAAAATATGTTCTTTAATTTGATTTTGTGAGGATTCATATTTCTCACTTAGTGCTCTGAGGGAGCTATTTAGGTTGTTTATTTCATCTTGCAGCTGGAATGTGTCTCGGTCATACATAAACCTGCTTTGATTCAATCTATTATTATAAGATTTAAGTTTATTTATTAATTTTAATTTACTATTATTTAATATGTTTATTTGCCTAGCCGGAAATTTTAATTTAAGAAGTTTACTAGTTTTTTTAATAAATTTATTTAATTTAATATATTTCTTGAATTTATTTTTTGATGAAAACTTAATATTTTGCTCAACATGTGAATCATCCTTTGTTAAATCAATCAAAACTGGTTTTAAGCAGGAACTCAATTGTGGGTTATATTCCACCAGCTCATCATATAAACATGAGGTATTTTCAAAATCTTTTTTTGGCTCATGAGTATTAAATTTCAGAATTGAGTCATTGGCCTCCCCTAATTGAATTTCCAACTCTGTGATTCTGTCCAGAGCCCTCTCATGTTCACTGCTGCACTGGTCAAATGTACCCAAGATACTATGTAGTTGATCCCGCTGTGCCACTACTTCTAAATTTTTTGCATGCAATTCAGCGAGTTCATTTTTCAAGTCTTTATTTCTTTTTATAATAATGGCAATTTCCTCCTCACTATCCTCACGTTCCTGAAGAAGCTGCTTACAGAGGTCTTGGGAAGATTTAAGTTCTTGTAAGGCTTGCTTCAGTTTGCCTTCTAGGTCCTTTGCAGAGGCTTTGCGGGTCATGATTTGCTTATCCATTATTAATATGCTGAAAAATGGAAAGCAATAGGCTATGAGGAAATAAAGAAGAGGAAATTTATTATTATATATATAAGAAGTAAAAAGAAAATAAATAAATTGATATAAATAAAATATTTTTTAAAAAAAAAAATAGAAAAAATAAAAATAGTAAATATTAACAATGGGAGCAATTATTAGCCAACTTTAGAAATTATTATATTACTGGTAGGTAGGCAAATAATAAATTAATATAGTAAAATTTTGATGCCAATTTACATGTTAATTATAATTTAATATTATTTAAAATTGATATAAACTTATAGTAATGTTTATATATAATTGAGTACTGTATAGTTTTTGTATTGGTGTATTTGTCTGAGGCAAATATGTATGTCTGCAGCTAAGCTTCCAACTTGTCAAGCAAAGTGAAACAATAACGGTGCCAAAATGTGAGAAGGGACGTAGCTCACTATAAAAATGAGTTTTGTGTAGTAAGATATGTATGGGAATATAAAAAATTAAGAAACTAATACTCCCCGGGTTTTAGAAATTTTAAAAGTCATTCCGTTAGCACACTGACAGACGATAGCTCACGGCGGTTACACAGTTTAACGTTTGTATTCTTCTTCGTTCGTTTGTGCTTCTTCTTATTTTATACACAAATGACACTTAATTAGTTTATTTCACAAAATATACAGTAAATTATATATTTTAATACTATTAAATACACATTTTATAATTATAATTCATAATTTTGTCATTGAAATATAGAATGACGCATTACATATATATACATTTTAACTACATACATATAATATATATAAAATAAAACTTTTGTAAATAAATTTTTAGTATTATTTCTATAAAGGATAACCTACGAGTATATAATAGAATTCTATAAAGGATAATCTAGAAATTAGCAATTAATTATTCCACAAGTGTGGCCACTAATGCCAGCATCAATCTGATTAATTAATTCGTATTCTAAGGGTGACGTGCTCACTGATATTATTAACGTGTCAATGTTAATAATAGACGTGAAATAAACGTATATTGAACGTTAGATTAATAGACGTTCTAATTTGTGTTTCCATTTGTTTCAGTTACATGAAAGTTATAAAATTGATATTAACTTGAAAAATTCATCATAATTTAATTGAAGGATTCCGAAATCGTTTGTACAAAAATCTTTACATTGTTTAGTAAATGTATCTGTCCTTATTATACTTATTATTTAGAAATGTTATTATTATTTATATATCTTTATTTATTTTCTTTTCGTATTAAATAACTTCATGTTGTGTTCCGAGACATGTTTCAGTTATATTTCTAATACGATAACAAAAAAGATAAGGATGGCTCTATATTTGTATTCAGTTTTATTTGTCTATGCTTAATAGACGCGTAATGTTATTAAAACTTTATACATTTAGAATAAATTTAGTAATTCGTGACATTTTTTTCATTTCAGTAGTAGGTTTTGCTACGATTTTACTTAAGGTCATATATCTACAAACAAATAACCGAAATTTATTGACAAAATAAGATAAAGAAGTAAGCCATAACATCGTAAAGAGAAACAGTATGAAGAAATGAATCGTTCATCAGGAGAAAGTGTTATGTAAATTGCTAAGATTAACTTTATCGCGTTACATTTCTCGCAGCCTTCAGCCTCTAAGCTGCCCGAAGGTAATGTCGCAAGGAAGATTTCATGATTTCCACATAAATTGAAATGAGATTCGGCCCTAAATTAGAAACTACAGTGAACCAGAAACGTTGCCTATATAATTTATCTTTCGCTGTTCTATTTCTAAGACTTCTACGTCTCTACGAACTTCTATGAATTTACAATATTTTTATTCGTATTATAAAATGCTAGAACTATAACTTTAATATAATCTTATTCGCACTCTTCACAATATAAACTATAGCCTCTCATCTATAGTTATCTATTTCATCTTGTAAACTATGTAGGGAAGACTTAGTAAGCAATCAGCGATATTGCATTTGACATGAGTGAGTGACTGACGTGCACTTCTAATCCTGTAGCACTTAATTCATTTTGTGAAACATCAAAGGTTGATCTGGTTTGATAAACCTGGCCATCGACTTTTACACACACATATAATTATGCTTAAGTAATGTTCTACGGTCGGTCACACAAAATTTAACTATATTAATAAAAACATCGCAATAAGCAATTTTATTACTTTTTATAGATAAACAAACAGCTTCATCGAGACCTAGCTGGATGTTTTTAATGTCATTAGTTGTTATTTTGAAATAAAAGTAAAGTTAAAGTTTCTCAAATTTAATAACAGTAAATTACACGTATAAGATAGTCCCAAATCTAAAAAATTCAAACCAAACGAGACAGACATCTTCTGTCTTACACTTATTCCAGAAAATCAATTCAAACAAAAAAAAAATTAAACATAAACAAAACATACTCGTATCTTGTTACTTATCTTTAAAATAAAACGATTATACGTCAAAACTGTCACATTAAAAATTACTTATTTATATATGTAAAAGTTACATTTAGTAAAAAATAAAGTAAAAACTAGAGATATTCTCGAGATATCTCTTGGCTTTATAAAAAAATGAAGTGGCATAACCAATTAGGGCTGTCAGTTAACGAAAGACAGCTTAACGAGCTCTTGCACGAACGACATGCGACGTCATATGTTACATCATATTTATGAAACTTTACTTATATTATACAACTTAATGTTGACGAGAAAAAGAATTCTCAAATGTAATTTTAAAATGTATTAGACAAACACTAATGAAGATTATGTTATTATAGAGCGGGCTCTATGTAGATAATTTGTGGATATTGATAGTTAATTGTAATTCTTGTTATTATTACCGATTATTAGATCAATATTGTTAGGTCTGCCGTAGCGTATAAGTACTCGAGGAAATGAAATATTTGATAATTTTATTGTTTCGCTCTGGTAACGAGGCAAAGTGCGGCGTTGAGTACCGCCATTCAATACGCAATACCTCCAGAATTGGGAAAAAATTGGGGAACGGAAGTGTCTTAATGAGAACAGAGAGAGAGAGAGAATCTTAACACTAGGTTCCTTCTGCATATCCTGCTATGTACGAGATACAGCGTGAAGCAAACAAAATTCGAGGATGATTTAAACGGGACGTAAATAGTAAATTTTATATTCTTTTCTTTTTAAATTCAGTCAAATAAGCAAAATATCGTTGTTCAAAGTAAAAAATAAAGGAATTAAAGGACTTTTTAAAATTATTTTTATACAGGCTGAGTTTGATTTATTAAACGTCCATTAAATTTCACGCCCCACTTTGTGGGATTATACACCCATTAGATGAGCAGTTTTATTACGGTCCTAAATCATGCAATACGGTCGCTCTGATGGATTCCTAACTTAAACCCCATAAATACTTCGATATGAATTTGGATTCAGTGCATGTGGATCAATGGCGCTATGAGATTTTATGATCCTATTTTCATCGGCTTCGTTGCTGAGCTGAACACACCAGATAAAAATGAAAGCCACGGAACTGGGAACGCTATACGTAGTACAAACATGGTTATATAAATTACTTATGAAAATGTTGTATTTTTTATTTCAGTCCTATTTCTGATCGTAACCCCCGACCAAAATAAAAGAGTGTTGAGGTGACTGTATATATATATTTGTATTTGTATGTCTGTCTATGTCACCGTAGCTCCCAAACGGATGAACCGATTTTGTTTTAGCTTTTTTCTACTTCATAGGTGATATAATCACCTATGAAGTATATGATATAATCATTCAAGAAAATATGATCAGCTGTTTTACCAGCTCTTTTCTAGTTGTTTGTTCATTTTTAGAGCTGTATCGAGGGGTTTTACATTATCAATTATTATTATAAGTAAAAAGGTAAAATTTTTATAGTTTATACACTTAATTAGTTGAGAAAGCGGAATGTTTGTATCAGTTTTAAATAAAAGTATATTTTATATATAAACCGTAAACTCCCTTTTACTTTAAAGATAGTTAATAAATCACTCCACGTATTTGTGTTTCAGTAGTTTTAAAAGTCTGACATGTTACATTTAAATTGGATTCGTTTTGGTCGCTATACGTAACCGTATGCTATATGCATGGTCTATTTATTTCGAATCCAATTTGTAAAAAACATGACATTCTTTCAGTACTTTGAAACCTTTGAACTTCACATACATATATTAATAGATTATTAGTTTTATTGCATTTTCGTAAGTTTCTGGGACTCTGAACTCAACGCTGCGCTTTGCTTCGACCCCAGAGCGAAGTGAATTTTTTTCATACTTTCATAAATATAAAATATATCCTCAAGTGGGAATCGAACCCACAACCATGCACCACAACTGGCCTCAAAGTATAATTAATTTTACTTATTGAAAGCCCACATTTTTTACATAAGCCTAATTTATCAATATAAAAGAAAAATCACTAATATCCTAAAAGCGAGCATTTATGTGCGGATCTCATTTAATATATTCTCTTTGCAAAGTTATGCTAAACAAAAAAAAAATATGGAAATATTTTTCAGGAGATAATTTTGCTGTAACATTGTCCGCGTACCAGGCGTCGTGATTTCGGGTCAATGCTCACTAAAACTCCCCCCTAATTACTCTTTAAGGCGACATTTAACGATAAAAGGTAGGGCCCGATTCGTGCCTTCGAATTAATGGACTCGAATAAGTCTTACGGTGACGTCTTGACGTCGCAACTGATGGATTATAACACTATAATTATAATTGCAAAGGGTTGTGAGCCTAGATTTGTCTTTCAGTGAAAAATGTCTCTGCATAGCCCTTGTCTCAGGAACGCCTGGAGATATCGAGCTGAAATTCGAAACATATACAGTCCCTTGATCGATGAACGTATTTATACATTTACTTAAAAAGAAATATGATCGTTTACACGATAAAGAGAATCAACATTTAGTTTGGTTGACCTAGAATTATGAAGTTTGGCAGCTAGCATCTACAATTTGGGGAAAAAATCTGAAAACTATATATTTGTAATTAAATTTTAAAAAATCATAGCGTTAAGGGGGCAAAATTTGGTATTAGAGCCACTAGTTCAAGTAAGGGCATCAGACGAAAGGGCTCTGGCTAAGCTAGGCTTGAATTTCAGAAAAAGCTCGTGATCTCCAATTTTTGTACAGAACCCTCGGTTCCCTCTTGTTTATTTTTTAATATTAATTTTGATAAATGAAAATCAATCGGAATTACTTTTTAGACTACGTTCACATATATGAACTTATGTAAGTTCATAATTAAACTAATGTTAGTTAAATATAATTTTAAGTTCAAAAATAAGTTCTTTAAGATCTTCCTTAAAAATGATAAACCTACCAACGACATTAAGTTAACTTAAGTAGACGAAAATCATTATAAAATGAAATTTGTTTTCAAAGTGTATTAAGCCCGTCCACTTATTTATAGCCACTGATGTATTAAAACTTAAGTGCCTCGAACAAAAATAACCAAGGCGATCGATACGGCACACCTAGTTGAACTATCGCCCGCACATGTAGGTATACGAGAATGACTAATAACCGCACCTTGTCTTATTCCGTAATGAACTGGAAATCATTACACTAATGAGAACTGAGATCTTTGGAATAGGTTCCGTACACAACAGGGTAGGCAGAGGGAACCTAGCATTAAGACACTCCGTTCTGCACTTCCCGTAGAATTTTTCGAAACATTGTGTGTTGAGTGGCTTAACTCAACGTCGGGCTTTTCTTTGGTTAGTGTTGCTTTGCGTCATAATATCCGATAAGAAATGATCTTTTTCAAAAAATTATATAACATTAAAACGAGATTTAAAACGAAAATTTATTCAAAGTAATATAAATAAATATTTTGTCATTGGAACTAAATTTTATAATTCAACCAAAGTAAGTTTATAAATTTTACATGGAAATAATTTCACTTACTAAGCATTTACTCAAAGTGATCAGCTAGTATTGGGAAACCGTACGGCCAACAGTTGATTCCATTAAAATTTCTGAAATATAAACCAACAGTAAAAGCCCGTACAAATTGAAAAAGCTTTCAACCTTTTGCCTGAACTTTATATTAACGTTTAGTCAATAAAATGATTTTTAGAAAAAAAATAATATATATTCGTTAAATAAAAAACCAATATACGAATATCTAGGTTACATTCATATTTCAGATCAGAATAATAATTGAAAGTTAAAAAACTACTAAAAAACTACCTAGTTACTAAAAATGAAAAATTGAAGCCATTGAAATATTTGTTTATATTTATATTTTCATTTCTTCGCTCTGGTGTTGAGGCAAAAAGTATCTTAATGCTAAGTTCTCTCTGACCACACTGCTGTGTGAGTGAAGCTGATTTAATTTAATTAAAAATATATATATATATATATTGAACATCTGTATGCATATTATTTTTATGGTTTACAACATTATGTTACTTTATTATTAATATAAACTTATATCTTAAAATATATTAGAATAAAAATTTGGATACCAATATAATAAGGCGAACTAATGTTATAAATATGAAGGTTTGTGAGTGGCATGAACATTGATTAAATAAAATTTTACATTAATATAGTTAATACGTCAGAATAACATAGGCTATTTTTATTTTTTGCGTTTATAAATATTTTGTATAATTTGGCATAATATAACAATAATTAATAAATATAAACGGGTGAAGCCGTGTTTGGTTTGCTAGTATTATAAACTTTGAAGGAGGCTTTAAGCCATTAATCTTACAAAAAGCGGGTGGGTGCATGTTAGCGGAAGGTCGGCGGTTAATAAACGATGTCGTCTATCCCTTTATTTAACTTTTTGCTCAAAATACGCCAAGTCGTTTGTAATTCCAGTTTAAATTAATCAATTATATAATTTATTAAAAGTATTATTTATTCATAAGCTTAAATAAAAGCTGGTCTGTTATGTAGTCTTTATTTTAAGGAAGAGATAGTGTTAATTCTAAACTAAGCATATGTTCGACGTGTTATAAAATCGTTGAACATAAGCCTTTTTTTATCACATAAATCCAAAGAAACACTTAAAATATTATAGAATCATGGCTATCGCTATAATTCACTTCCTATAGTTCAGTCCACTTCTTTAATAACTACTCCCGTAATGGCAGGTTACATTTGTTATTATAGAAACACACTACAATCACAATTATATTAAAAACCGACAACTAGATCGACCTAATTTTTGCATATTTTAGTTGAGATATTTTTTAAGACAAAATAAACTATCAAACAGATGTTATTTAAACGTAAACACCACAAAAGTAATACGTAAATAAATAATAACGTAATTGTGCCTCGCATGAAATATCACGCTGCTTACTACGTTAAAATTTAATTAACGTAGCAGGACACAACTCCCTTAAAACAACAAAGACGGTAAATGGTCCCAAATGATTTCGTTTAAGCTCCACGGGACGATTGTACGAATGTCACTTGTCATTTTTTATGAGTGCGCCGTATAAGCAAATATATTTATTCGAGTCACGCACTTTTGTACGCTCACAGAGCCTATGGAAATGAGAAAATATTTCTACTAATTTGTAGCAATTTATTAAGTACAATTGCTTTATTAGATAGGCTTTACATATTTATTATTTTATTTAAATAATATAGTATCTAATTTTCTTAATCTTGTATCATTAGCTCTAGCACCGGAATAATTACATATATTTATTACACTGATTTTAATTTTAAGCAATAAAATATATAAATAAGGTTTATTTTACCTATTAAGTTACAGACGCTAGCTTCTCTCTTTCTCTCTCTCCTATGCAATATTAGTCCCATCTGTTGGTGGGGTCTGCTTTCTTTCTTACAGAAACTGGATTCGTTATTTTTAAAAAAATATATATAACACAACTTATGTTCAGCTTACACCTAGACTTAACTCTCCGCTACAAATGTCTAACTAAATACCTCACTATAAAAAATCTCTTTGAAATTTACTACTGGCTCTGAAATTTGCAAGTCCGGTGAAATTCTTTCATAATGCGAGGATTTACCACTTGACTCGTAACATGCCCCGGGTCGTGCGAGCATGTCGCTTAGCGACAGTAACAAGCATTTTATGTCTCACAATCAGCACTATTGTTCATACTAGCCTTTTATGCACAAAGACATTTTGAAATACCTGTCTGTCCTTTAAAAGCGTCAGTTGACTCGGGCGTCGTTGAATACTGTTTAACGTTCCTTTCATAACTAAAAGTATTTTAGTCCATTGTAGATGGGGCTATTGTCTGGGGATAATGTTATTTTATAACTACATTTTCTTTTAAACTTATGTACTACTGTTTGAAAAGAAAAATTAAAGTTTGCAGAGCGTTTGTTATGTTTTTTTTTTGGATAAAATAAATTGAAAGAATAATTAGCGGCAAGTAAGAAATCATAAAAAAAGAAATCTTATTTACAAAACGTCACTGAAGACAATGACAGGTTTCTGCAGCAGAACTATAAAACGTCATCAAAAAAAGTAATCAAAAAGAAATAAAAACCTATATTACAGGGTACCAGGGTACCCGTATATTACAGGGTATTACGGTAGGTAGACGGAACGAGGGAACCTAGTTAAGGACAATTCTGTTCGCTACTTTCCGCCGAATTCTGGAGGCACTGAACGCGACGCTTTGCCTCGAAATGAGAATATTTAATATTTCATTTCCTCGAATAGGACTCGAACTCACTTCCTCCTTCAGAACTTTCCTCCGTGCCACGACTGTATCGAACTATTTCGTTAGTAAATATTTTGAATAGAATATTCATACCTTTCGTTAAAAAAGGGCGTTTACTCCTGAATTAAAATATAAAGGTTATACAAACAAGAGTATAACATCTAAAACTATTGTAAACACGAATAAGATATACTCTCTTTGAATAGAAGCAAAGTAAATAAAGTAATTAAGATGATAGAATTAAACAAAGTTTTTCTTTTAAAAAAAATCTCTTAATCACCGCAAAATCTTTTGTGAGGAAAAAATTTAATGTATTCTTTTCAACTCACTAAGCGCTCCGGTTTTATAAAAAGGGGAGAACGGGGCCGGTTGAAAAACAAAGAATCAGATAAATTGAATTTAATTAAACGGAAGTACTAAGATGTCGCTTCAGCAACTAATAGTTGCGCTCCCTCGGGGGAAACGTAACAATAAGGAAGCACCGCTGTAACTTGAACTAAGTACTATACAAATACTTGAACAAACAAACTTATTATTATTGTCAAGTATTTCTATTAGTGTCACTAGTCCCTTTATTTTAATCTATTAGAAAATAATAAATAGAAGTACAATTTTTTATTACTAAAATGGGTATATTTACTAAAGCCACAACGGAAATAATATCGCTAACATACTAAAGTTCCTGATTTTCTAAATAATTACATTTACATATCAAAATCAACTATAATTTATAATAATCACATAATATACTCAGTACGTTTGCTTCAATTACACCACAGAATTCGAAATTCCCAAATTACTACCTCAATGCACAATCACTAGGCATTCAAATCCATTAATTAAACCTGCCAAAACCCACCGCTGTAATGATACCGTTATCTCTAGATAATATCTTGTTGTTCAATAACATTAAAAGCTTTCAGCTATTACCAGTATTTAATATTACCAGTATTTCGAATATTATTATTTAAATATTATTTGCATCATGGAATCGTTCTGGTCTTTAGTACGCCGTATATTAAAATCTAAGTTTTTTTTCGTATAAAATAAAAAAAACCTTCACATACGAATAGTTTTTGAATCAACTTTTAATATATAAGTTTGGTTACATGAATATACTTTATATGAAAATCTTTAACTCATTGGAAAATGTATAAAATGTGTCACGTACTGTATCCCGCACATAGCGGGGTACAGGGAACCCTGTTTACCTTACCTACCTTACCTTACCTTTACCTTGTTTCAAACACTCTTTTCCGTTCCCCATTTTTCTCCAAATTCAGGAGACATGCCACGTTGAATGGCCTCGATCTTTATTATCGTTTTATTTTTATTCGTTTACAATTTTTTATTCAAACATGGCTGTCTAAGAATTATCCAAGAATTATTACGACTTTATAACTTTTGGGATCTCGAAACAAAGTTTATTCAACAAATTTATATTCAATAGTAGAATTACAATTTTTTTTTAAGAATCTCGTCAAGACGCTAAAATATTCGCTTCTCGTTTTAGCCCGTATAGAGTGGACAGAGAGAAAGTACATTCAAGATACTCTGTTTCCACCTCCACTCTCCGCCTGATTTTGAGATATTTCGTGTTGAGTCGCAGAACTAAACGCCGCGCTTGATTTTGCATGAGCAGGGGAATAATTCATTTTCCTAAATGGCAATTCAACGCAACCATCGCTTTACAGACAAACGCGTCACAATAGCGGAATACTTATTTTTATCAAAGTTAATAATTAAATTATATTGGTAAATTATTAACTCTAATAAATATAATTGTATTGCAATTTATTGTAATTTAACGGAGGCTACCGTGGCGCAAGAGCCGAACGACGTTTGTTGGTTCAGTTCCCGTTCAGGGAAGGGAATTATTCAATATTTTGATTTTCTCGCTCTGGTAACAAGCGCGACGTTGAGATCTGCTATTCAACACACAATTCCTCGAGATTGTGACGGAAAGTGGAGTCTCTTAACATTAGGTTACCTCTGCCTACCTCCTTTATTTACTATGGGGAATACAATATAAATCTATTTATATTTTCGAGCCTTAGTGTGTTACCAGAGCGAAGAAATAAAAATAATAAGCTTCATAGATTAGGAATCGAATTCACAACTGTAGCGTTTAAAATCATACGCTGTGCCAGGACGACATCAATGCAATACCAAAATCGAGTTTTATAACATTTCTATTTGTACATAGTATATATTATAATCGAAAGTAATATATATCAGAAGGTTTACTCCATCTCTTTAGGCGGGTCAAATTAAGGAACGATATCCCAAAAATACGTCACAATAGTAATGTTCATTACATACAGCCTTTGGTAAAAAATATTTTTTCGAGTTTGCTGACATTAATAAATTGTAGATGATATTAGTTTTTGTGTTTATTATAACTACATATTTTTTTATTTCCATCGATGGCGGTGAATAGTATAGCACGTGGGATTAAATTCTTGTAACGAAGTTAAGTTCCTGTCAGTCATGTATTATCTATATATTTAAAATCGAAATGTCAGTCACTCATCACGAAATCTCAGAAACTACATGTGCTAGGAATCTGAAATTTTGCATAGGAGTTACTTATAGGACGTAGGTGCTCTCTAAGACGGGAATTTGCAATACTCGACTTTTAAGGGGTTGTTTTTGGGGTCGAAAGTTTGTATGAAACTTCGTTATTACAAATGCTATGAGTCTCAAATTTTGCATAAACGTCACTAGGACGTAGTCATGAAGACAGAAATTAATAATAACATAGTTCACGCGGGTGAAACCGCGAGCGGGCCGCTAGTTAAAATCTACTATAAGTACCTATAAGGGCTTGTTTATAATCTTTTTTTTAATTATACAGTCTGATTTTTTGTTTTTATAATTATGTTTCTTGACATTTTTGCAAAACCATCTTTGTACACTACTCTTTTAAATGAAATGTTTTTTACTACGTAAACCATGTCGTACGAGTTTGAATAAAAAATAATGTAGGGTATTCCACGAGTGGATTGCAATTTGAACGTTTTCTGTGAACTCAGTGATAACTTTACTTAGGTTAAAATATGAAATTTATTTTAAATTTTTATTGATTTCAAATGTTAAAAATAGCAGTGAAATTTGTTTTGTCATGAAGAATTTTTAATGTCGACTCTTAAAATTGACGATCCTCCTCTTCTAGTTGAATTTGAATCTTCAATCATCACGTTTACTCAAAGATGTCTAAATTATTTTCTGAGTAAAGACTTAATGTCTTTAGCTATAATCAATTATACTGTACTTATAAATTACCCTTCTTCTAAAAGTTTGCTTTGAACATAATTTCGCGAAGTTGCGGAATTTGAGATCGTCGAATAAATCTCCCGGCGGCATTTCAAGACTAATTTAAGTTTCCATTTACAGGGTACGTTTTATGTTTCAAAGGATTTGCTCGACAATATCTTTGAAGAAGCCCACAACAAGGCGCCAAGGCCGCTGTAGAGTGCCCATTGTTTTGTTTTACTACGACGGAGTAAGGAGAAAACGGAATTAATTTTACGCTAGCTGGCTATTGTTTGAAATCAGATATCTCACTTGTTAATACTTCAAAACAAAGCCAAGATTGATATTTGCAAATTAAACGAATAGGGATGCTGAAATGAATTTAAATCTTTGTATTACACTTTATTAATAGATCTTGAGAGTTCCATGACGTAACTTAACTACGAATTTATCGGTTCGGTTCTTTATTTATGGCGCTTCGAGCGTGCCAGTTGAGCACTAATCACTTCGCCAATGTCACGTTGTATGGAGAACATACAAAGGAGATTGTACGTACGAATTTATACTACCAAGTTGGAAATAAGTCATACACTACTGTTTTAATATCTGTGTTATCATTGATATTAATTAACTTAACGTCAAAACAACTATTTTTAAATATTGACGTATCTATGTTGTTATTTTAACTCAAGCTGAAAATGAAAACGGTGCAGAATAGATCTTGAAGTTGAAGCGTAAAATTATATTATTATAATAGATTTCTATTGTGAGACATTTTTGTTTAGGTAATTAAGTCATACATATATATTTAGTTTGAAATATTGAACAGGTATTTTTGGTATAATATAACGAAAATGTATTTGTACGTGAACTATATATTTTTAACTCTAACACAATTCACGCAATTCAATTTTTAAAGGTTGCAAAATGAATTCTAACATGAAATAACTGTGTATCTATCAACATTTAACAATTTTGGTATATGTATATTTTATAAATAAAATGTATTTTCTGTATTGATAATATTTTACCCCAAAAAAAAGAAGTTTTCCACAAAGAATATTTTTATGAAAATTCACATAAAAATTGGGAGCACGTTAGATTAGAGATCTGTGAATCGCGTACTCTGTACTCAGTTGTAATTACTGAGGACCCCGACTCATTTACGGTTAGGCTAATTGCTTTCGCTTAGCTAAGATTATATGTTCCCTGTGCTGGCACAAAATACACTGCAAAATATACATAACGAGTATTCTATACAGATTTATTAACATTCATATAAAATACTTTTAAATTTCCAGGTCTATTATATTTAACTTAGTTTATCGAATTTTATATTTTTTATATGAAATTAGTTATTACTTTTTGTTTGTGTTTGGTTGGACTGTCTGTTTAAGTTACAGTTACTAACTTGTTCATTTATTCTATAAATTGATCTCTATGTTAATAGATATTCTTCAAAAATCATCATCTTAGCATTAAGGACTTATATAATTACGTTATATTCTCGTGACTACGAGCTTTGAGCTTTAAGCTTATATAACTTAGCCGTAGCACTATTTAGTATCTGTCATTTCAGATTATAGATTCCAAAAAAACTATAATAAAATTATAAAAAGTCAATGTTGGCAAAAATTATTGAAATCAACACACTTAACAAAGTTTATCTATAAATAGTAGATTGTAAAAATTATGGAAGTACACGTGGTCTACATTATTATATTTAAAATCATCTAGTTTAAGTAAAAATCAATTAATAAATCATTAAGAAACATATATTTTTTACCTAATTACTTGGCCGGCACTGGCAGATACTGGCAGAAGAGAAAAAATAAATAATATCGAAAAACCCAAGAAGCAACAATAATTGTAATATTTATTTAGAAAATATATAAAAAATTAACGTAGCGGGATTTGAACCCGGGCATTTTGGGAATCGTCCAAGCGCTCTAACGACGAACCAGTACGTTTTCATCAAACCACGCCTAAATATCTAAGTTTGGAATAACACATAAAATATTTAACAATTATAGTATACAAGCGGCCCGCTCGCGATTTCACCCGCGTCAACTATGTTATTATTAATTTCTGTCTCCATGACTACGTCCTAGTGACGTCTATGCAAAATTTGAGACTCCTATCATTTGTAGTAACAAAGTTTCATACAAACTTTCGACTCCAAAAACAACCCCTTAGAAGTCGAATATTGCAAATTCCCGTCTTAGCGAGCACCTATGTCCTATAAGTAACTCCTATGCAAAATTTGAGATTCCTAGCACATGTAGTTTCTGAGATTTCGTGATGAGTGAGTGACGTTTCGATTTTATATATATAGATAGATATTTCATATTTGTTTATGAAAATAATTTGGACATGGGTACATTATATTTATATTATCTTATCGCAAAGCACATTTATTTGTGACGACGCTATCAGGCTGGGTCGGAGACATCAGCGGTAATGGAGGTCTCGGCCTTCGATAACACCTAACAAGGGTGTATTGCTGTTATTTGTGGTATACTAAATAATGTTAAAATTCAACAATACTACTGCGATGTATTATAAGAAATTGTCGATATTGTTAATAAACTTTAATATCTATAACCTTCTAACGTTATATTAATCAAATAATAGAGATAGAGAAATGATAGAGTTGGGGAACGGAGTCTTGGCACTAGATTCTAGACCAGTATTCCTACTCTTTCGTTTTTTTTAGCTAAGTGTATTCTATATTTTGTCTATACTACATTCTGTATTTTGCACTCGAAATATTGAATGTCGAATGACACTTCAAATTACTTTAAGAATATTTTTGAATAATTATGAATTGCTATAATATTTTTAATTATTATTATTATACGTATTATACGATTAGCTATTCTATAGCAGCTATTCTCAAAGCTACCAATTTTTCACAACAATTCCCAAACTGCTTTTCCAAATGTTCTCGTTACAGCCAACAATACCGTTATACCGAAAATAATGATAGGTTATTACCCTAATGACCCGATTATCTCATTGTTTCCGTTTCCCTTATCTTTTCTAAGATATTTTTTTTTAATTGCAAACATTATTTTTATGGTATTCATTTTTCTTTGTTGTAAATTCAAACATTTAAATGTTAAAAAAGAAATTAAAATGTTGATATAAGGACTTTTAAAAAAAAATTGCGTTACCATTGTTTCTATTTTCTACTATTATTATTGTAAATAGAAAGATACGTATCTTGCTGTGCTTATTACCCTACTACTTGACAAAAGATACAGCAATGTGAGACATGAAGGGCAGACGTCGTTGACACCTTGAGAGCAGGAAGCTCTTTGCCTTAGTATATTTGCCGATAGGTATTTTTTTAACTTCACGGTAGCATCTGCCCAGTAGACAGAGGGAACCTGGGAGCTTAATCATCCATTCTCCACTTTCCGTTGAATTTTGGAAACAGAGTGTTGAGTGGCGAATCTCTACGCTGCAATTTTTCTTGTCTTCGAGTGGGAATCGAACTCTTTATAGTCGAACGTTGCTCCTGCACTACGACTACCTAGCCAATAGTTAGATAATTTACATTTAATACTCAATAGCTTACTTACCAGTAACAAGATTTGCATGATGGAACTGGCAGACCGCATCAGCCTCGTACCAGGAGATGCGATCTCTGAAGTAGCGATAGAATACCGGGAAGCCTTCCTCTGGTAGTACCCATGTGTTACTGATGTTCACCTTATAACATAATAATATACATTAATTTTAATTATAAAGAAAAAATATGAGAACCAACAAATTTACAGAATTTTAATCTACATCAACACAGTTTTATGTGAAACATATGAATTTATTAACTAAAAAATGCTCCCTCTTTATTTCTAGAACTTAATTAACCTATAAAAAGATCTCCAAAGATATTCTAGTTATTATTATAAGATACCAACTGCAACTTGTTCTTTCAAAAAAGTAATTAGTACCTACTTAAATAATAACTACTTGAAGTACGCTTTTCTGATTATTTAAAAGAAAAAAATCGCAATTAACATATAACTCACAAAGCAGTAGAGAAAAACGAAAAAAATATAAAGGTAAATGCAATACTAACTCCATTAGAATGAACGTGAGAATGCACTAGCGCTACTAATTAACTGCACTCGGTACCTAAGTTTAATAAAAGTTCGAATTGGCCTGCAGAATCCGTGAGCTCTTCTATCAAAACGGCGCCGTTCGTAATTTCCTGTTCGCTATCATCTGTTTCATCTACTCCTTTCTGATTGGTATTAATAGTGGACGATTCCATTAAAATGTATAGACCTTTATCAATGTCGATAGAAGTTAAATGATAAAAGATTTGACGTTTTTAGAGCTTTCTATATTAAATCTCCTTATACGAGTATATGCATTTCGAGATGGAGGTAAGTGTTAAAATTATTAAAAAAATGATATTAATTTAATTTATAAATAGACAAAATATGTTAAAGTTATAAAAGACTAAATATATTTAAGAAAAAACTTAACGTATAATACTCTTGTTTCACTAGACGTTATATAAGGTATATACACACTTTTCAGTTTTTTAAATTAGTAAATTTACATTTGTAAGAGAACATATTTCCATAGACAAAGGGCTTGTTACTGTCTAATCACAAGAAAACCTAATCTCCTGACGTTTATAATTTGATTATTTCTTTCAGCTTCACGCTGTATCCCGCACACGGCAGGGTAGGCAGAGAGAACCTAGTGTTAAAACACTCCGAGCCCCACTTTCCGCCGAATTTTGGAGGCATTTTGGTGTATAATTTGCTGCAATAAGAATAATCTTATTACTGAGATAAGTGGCCTGATTTGTATAGAAGCCAGGCAAGGCTTAGTCAGCCTATGAAGCCAATAACTCTCAATATATGCGTTAATCGATATTCAACTATTTCTTAACGAACAGTTTGCATAGTTGAGACGAGCCCCGCCGATAACATAATTAACTAGCTATTCTCCCGAGTCGCTATTTGACTTGGTGATTCAAATAATCTCCATTGTTTCAGTTTTCAAGTATTGATTTATTAAAGGTATATTAATATAGATTTTTCCAATTATAATTGCTGTTATTGTGGGTTGCGGATACAAGTATAACATTTATTTATTAATTTATTCTCTATTGTATATTAATAAAATATACGTACTCAAAAGGCGGGCTTAACGCTAAAAAGCATTCTCTACCAGCCAACCTTGTCGTATGGGGAATATATGTATCATGATATCAAAATCTCTACAAAAAAGGCTATATACGCCTTCCATATAAAATGATAGGACGCCTAACAGGCGAAATATTTAATTTATAAATGTAGCTATAACTTATTCCTAAAAGGGATGCTCTAATCTTCATATTCGGTTCGGAACATTTCAATTATTCGATTTCCTTTGTAATAAAAAATTTAATTGTCACCAATATAATGGTAACTTGACAAGTCTGAAATATAACGACTTATAACGTTGGATTATTACGTTTTATTGAATCAGAAAATATTCCATTGTATTGTCTAAAATATTTATTGAAGTAACTTCTATTTTCTCATAAATAATAAATGTTTTAAAATAGTAAATTCATTATTTATTGCCGTCACTAAATTATTTACCTACCTTTTACAATTTTAAAGTGTTATTCCACATTTAGGAAAGAAAATCGGATGACATGAGAACGTATGGCTTAGTTGGTCAGAGCGTTTGGAAAGTTTCCAAGAGGCGTGGGTTCAAATACTGCTTCGTTCAAATTTTTATGTTTTCTAAAAAATATTTACCTACTTAGACACGATAGGTATTGATTCAATATCTACTCGGAGATATATTTATATTTAAAAGTATTTTGAATTTTATGTCCTAATTACACAAATCGCTCCCAGATATGGCCACGTTTTTTTTTAGGGAGAATCTAGTGTCCACACACTAAGTTCTCCATTTTCCGCCTGAAATTGACAGTGGATCTCAACGCCGTAGTTAGTATGACCGACTAAATAGGTATCAAACCCATAAACACTAAGTTTGCGGTCGGGCGTCCCATTGCGTCAAGATGGTCTCTTAATTTGACTTGACTACCCTATACATATATTCTTAAAACAATGTGAAAAGTGAAGTACCTATCACAATTAATTATAGTAAACTTATTTAAAATATACAAAACATTTTGAATTTCGCCTTATATATATGTGTCGATAATCCGCGTATTAATCGCGGTAGGGTTAATGTGGCAAGCTGTGATTACTCCAATTATCTAATGGAACGTTTATATGTATACTTATGTTTATCAATTTGATCGTAAATACGAATAGCTTTATATTTGAATTTATTATATAAGCTTTGATAATATTGGCAGCGAAATTAAAAGATCAAGTGAATTTTAAGATAAAAGTAAAATTTGAAGATAAAAATCTATAATTATAACTTAATAAACATATAAAATCAAATAGTTTTCTTTGTTAAAAAGTTTTAGTCACAATTTTAGTTAATTAACTTCGAGAGGAAGCTTAATTAGGCACATGTGGAATATTCGGATGTCGGAATTAACCTCCGAGCGGAAATTCCCTGCGGAGCTTAGAATGCTTCGTTACAGATACAAGACAGGCGCATACTTGTAGCGTTAAATGAACGTTTTGAATTTATAATTTGACGTATATATTATACTGGAGTATAGTCACTATGACTTAGTTATACATTTATATAAAGCTTTTTTTCGGAATAGTTAATTTTTAAAAGACAAGAGCTCTAGTGACGAAGCTTATTTTGGTTCCCCACAGTTTCGTTACTATAATCTATATATATAAAAGGACTTGTCCTCACTGACTGAGGTAAGACGCACGCACAGCCGTAACCGCTGTACGTAGAAACGTGGAATTTGGACAGATGTTTACTTTCGTAATCTGGACATCCACTAAGAAGGGATTTTGAAAAATTTCAGCCCTAAAGAGGTGAAATAGGGGTTGAAAGTTTGTATGGAAAAAAAATTAAATCGGCATCGATTTTCATAAAATTTTAAATTTAGATTTTTAAAAGTATTTAATTAAACACGTGTTTCATCGTTTTCTAGAATTCTCCCCTAAGGGGTTGAAAGTTTGTATAGTTTTTTTTTAAATCGGCACCAAGTTTTATAAAATTTGAAATTCAGACTCTTAAAAGTATTTAATTGAACATGCGTTTCATGGTTTTCTAGAATTCACCCCCTAAAGGTGCAAATAAGGGGATGAAAGTTTGTATGGAAAAATCTTTTCTCTATACAAACTGGATTTAATCTGGATTATTTTAAATATAGAAATTTAGACTCATAAAAACATTTCATTGAACACATGTTTTATGGTTTATTAGAATTCACCCCCAAAATAAGCAAGCGAAGCTGCGCGCGTCCGCTAGTAATCCATATAATCCGTGTTGCGTGACGCATCTAATACCGTACTTTGTCTTAATCAAATCACAGTAACAGCTATTTTCCAATATATTTCTCATATACTAAAATCTATTCTTTATAGAAATAGTATGGATGATTAATTATCTTATTTCATTAAGTGAAGTATTTCTCTGTCTTCTCCCGGCTACTGTAATATAATAATATGCATATTTTATACAAATAAACCTTTCTCTTAAATCACACAGTTTAAGCTGGTAAAAATCGCATTTTTTGTATAGTTTTATGGATTTATGTGTACATTTATGGGAAAAATGTTGACTTATACTTTTGTATTAAAATTTAATATAGTTAAATAATCTAAAGTACGAAGAAGGTCCAATTGCGAATTATTATTTGGGGTTCACACAAATTAATTTGACATCAAGAGTTGAAGGGTAAATATGAAAGAATTATTAAAGTTCACTGACTGTCTGCGTGTCTGGGTAATAAATTGTTTATATCATTCATGTTTTTTGCTTATCTTGCTTCGGAAATATCCTAAATTACCACGAACGCTAAATATAAACCTCTAGATTAGATTCAAAGTATTATCACGTATATCAGGCAAATATTATCAATGAACTACATGAGTGGAAAATAACAATACACCTATATATATCGCAGCTTTGGCTTCTAAATTAAAATATTTCATTTAATCACTTATTCATTGTTATATTAAGAAACGAAAAAAAATATCTATATTATTATAATAATTTATTAAAAACAGAAACATTTGAGTAATAATGTGATCTATTTCAAGTGCTATTGAAGTTAAATGTTAGCATACATATTTTACGCTCAAACTTTACATTGAATTATATATATTAACTATTTTTATAAAACTATAAATAACTTTGAAATTGAAAGTCACAGAGAAACGGATATGTTAAATTCTAGTAAGTGATAAATTACATCTACGCGGATCCGACAGTAGACGCTAGAAAGTTATCTCTGAGCGCAAAACGAATAAAAGAATAAATCTTCAACCACTCAAGCATAGACATTTTTAAGGAAAATGAAATATTAAATAAAAATAACTTTCTGCATCCAATACAACGGTTTTTAAATAAAACCAAAACAAAAATGGTGTTTTATTAAGACGCGTCTTCATTACGTACTCGTCTACGAGTCTACGAAAGAAAAAGAAAGTAATTCTTACCGCGCGCCCTTGGACTGTGACGAACAGAGTCAAAAGTAGAAAACACCACATTACGTAGCCGTAGCGGTGGCGTAGCACTGACGTAGCTCGTAGCGACTGCAGAGGTCAGCCGCGCTCGCGTGACTGCCGCGCCGAGGCTCGCGTGCCGCGCCGCCCGCACATTACATAAACAAATAGACAATAACTCGGATAGGGATAGCCCACTTGGACTTACTGTATTTGTTAGGGTCAGGGTCAATTTAGGACACCCAGATCGGATCCCCGATACCATATATTGTGCCTTGGATATTGCAAATATACTAGTAATTTTTGTATAGAGATGAAATTTCTGATAAGCTATATAAATTGTTGACCATATTTACTACAATATGTAAGATATCTTCGTAGACAAAGATCTGGGTTGTTTAGCTTTTTGTATATAAATATTGGAGTAATGTATACAGGTTCATGCCTTTTTTTTATTTTTCGAGGCAAAGAAATAACTTATACGTTATTTTTTTCGGCTTCGATTAGTAATAGAAAAATGCTTACTATGTATAGATTTATACTATTATAATTATGCATTCTCTGTATAACAACTGCAGACACGACCCGCATCTTGAAAGTAGAGAACAAAATTGTTTATAGGGGCCTGGATATCTTAACTCTAGATTCCCTCTGCTTACCCTAATATGTGCAGGATAGGGTGTGAAGCTAAAATAAATTTGACATTCTTACTTGAAACTTAAGTAAAGTTTAAATCAAGAATCATACTAACGACCTTACAAGTAATGAGGGTTGCAAAGTACCATACTAAAGACGACGGTAACTACGTGAGTAGGTAACTTGTGGTAGAACCATAATATCATATAATTGTTATGTGGAGCATTCAACACGCCAAGTTCTCAAGACACGAGTTGTTAACATTTGTATGAACATATTGTAGTCACGTCGAAATTTGTACTAAACAAGATTTGATATTTGTTTTTATTTACAAAATTCGGGTTTTTTATATAAAGTTATAAATGTGGAAAAACTCGGGGGAACGCTGTATTATGGTTATATATTTATTAGAACTACCAACTACTACTAAGACTAAGGACAATGAGCCAGGGGGGGAAGTGGACCGTATCTTACTAGATTGGGCGATATGAAATAATGACTTAAATATTTGTTTATTATAGCTTAACGCTGTAGGCAGATGGAACCTGGTAAAACACTCCGTTTCCCATTTTCCGCCGAATTTTGAAGATATTTCGTGTTGATTGGTATAACTCAATGCCTCGCTTTTCTTGTTATCAGAGCAATTAAATTAAAATATTAAATTTTCATCCTCCCGAGTGGGAATCGAAATCAGTAACGACGGTGTCAAACTTGACCTAAATATTAATGTAAATACTGCAAAGAATTGATATTGATTGAATTGAATCGAGGCATATTTTATTAAATATAAATATAATTTACCCTACAATCATTCCTCCTAACCGCATCACGGTAGCATAAAAACATTAGCGTTTATTTTAGCAATCAATGACGAATATCAACAAAACACTAACAAAAGCGTGGCTGGAATAAAATTAAAAAGTAAACATATCTGTCCTCGTACGAGACTCATGAATGTGCCAAATCAAGCTTCGGACCAACAAATAATATTTGTATTTCAGCCCATCCCTGTTATTGGGCTTCTCCCTATAAACAATATTAGTCCAGTAAAATTGGGGCCAGAGAGCATAACTTACGGATTGAGGTTAACATTTTTAACGTAAAAATGTTTTACATATAATGTTTTCAATTTATTCTATGAAATTTCTTTACATGACGTAAATATTGACAATTAATAAAATTGAAGCTCATGTTTTTATGACCTTGTCGTAACATGCTAATATTAAACAATCGTAATAAAAGTGAACTTCTAAGTAGACCTCACATCAATTTCTAATAACTAGCTTTACGTAAAATATTTAGATAATTTTAATATAAATAATACCTTTATAATTTTTAGGAGAGACTTATAAAAGTTTACAAATTAAAGTTTGAGAGCAGTCGTTTTTGTGAAATAGACTACAATTATTTAATTTATAATAGTTTCTATCCGGTTTTTTTTTTCATATTCACGCTGTAACCTGCAAGTATTAAGACACTTCGCTTATTTACATATATACATAGAGTCTTCTATGTATTTTTTATAAATATATAACATAAACACAAATTAAGAAACATGGTATTGTACCATATAAGGGATGGATTAACATAGGACATGTGAAAAGGAAGTGAGAAGGAGAACCGTCTTCCAGGCCACATTCAAACAGAGACTGGTCCCTGAGCCTGATGTTAGCTAAGTATACAGATGTAACACCTCTCATGAACAAGTATCCACTATATACCTACTCACATCGGTATATCTTTTTATAAAATTAAAAGACATTATATAGTATATTCGCATATATACCACATTTCATTTATTCATTTAACTCAAGAGGTCGAATAAATAAATATGGAAAAACAACTATCATAATATGTGATAAATCAATCATCCACCATAGCAAACATGACAACAACATAAATAAAATACAAATAATTTTAAATTAGAAGCTGTTTACGTAATTGGATACCAACGATAGCTTTATTCATATGAAATTTTGTTATTGAAATAAATTCTCAATTCATATATGTAGTACATTTAATATTTTTCATACAAAGCCTTACAACATTCGTACATCCATCTCGTTAAATTAAAGTATAAAGAATATAAAATTGGCGCATTGCAGGGAGGTAAATTGATTGGTCGAGGCTGAATAACGAACGAATTACTTTACACTGAGTGATGAGAAATAATACATTTTACTATATTTGTTACCTGGAATGGTTTAGCATATATCATTTTTAGGGTTACGTAACTGAAAAGTAAAAGCAAATTCTAATAAGATCACTTGTTGTCCGTTTATCAATACTATCTTTTTAAAGAACGCGTGGAAGTATCAAGATGAAATTAATATCTAAATCTACAGTTAAGTTAAGTTAAGAAAATTCGTAAGAAGTCAAAGATTACATAGAAAAAAAACTATTAAAATTTTGTATCTTCTATCACGTAAATTTTATTATGTTAAGTTCTATAAGTTTTATTTTCCGCTAACCTACAATCATGAAATTTGTACGGAACCCTCAGTGGTTGAACCTAGCTCGTATTTGACTGGTTTTTTGAAATTTTTATATAACACAAATTCAGAAATATTCAAAAATATAGATAATATAAATATAAAGAATTGGACGGACCTAAATAATGCACAAAGATTTGAAAAACCACTTTTATTGATTTCATAAAATGTAGATAGATTTGTGTTAATAAAAACAATTTTCCATAAATATTTAAAAGATAAGCTAAAAAAAGCAGGTTATTCATTTGGTTTTTAAATCCTCAATATATACTATAGCGGTTGAAATATAGCGGTTAATATGTGATACCGCTATTATATTATGGATTAATTATTCATAATATATTTTTTAGCTAATTAATTCATCAATAACACTTAAATGAACGTATTTGAGTATTAGCTGTTATACTCGTATATACGAGAGCTCATATATCATGCTAATCCAGATACGTTAAATTAAGTATAAGTTACTCTTCGTATACAAATCCATATAATATTAACAATTTACTTAACACTAAATATTATCCTTTACTGTATTTTTACATTCCGTAAGTAAATCCGATTAAAATAATAGGTAAAAAGGGAGTTAAAAATTAAAGCCGTAAAATGTTATGCCGTAGCCAATAAAATTGTATCAAAATCAGCTCAGCCCCGTACATAAAAAAAATAATTATGTGTTTGTTCGTTTTAGATAACTTATAAATAACCGTATAATTGAATTTAAATTGGGAAAGTCTCTTTAATATCAATGCATTTATAAACAAGCTAAGTCACGACAATAAATAGCAGATGCCAATACGTTTTAAGTGAAATACCTACTCCGAGGGTGATTACATGTCGTTCATCCCATACCGAAAGTACCAAAGTAAATCTATTCCTCCGACTTCCCTCCCTAGACGTGATGTGAATGTTAACTTTAGGATATTGTACACATCGCGATACATCCCTCACGTTTATACGACTTGTAACGTTCGACAAACTTATTTGCATCCGAGGAACTGCTTCATTTTGTATTGTCAATCTTATTTCCATAACTTACGGGCTATGTAAAGGAAAATGCAAGAAAATTGGGAAAAATCCTGATAAATATTTTCCTTCTAACGTAAACACCAATAACTCCATATCGGGTGCGCGTTATGATCGAAAATTTAATACACAATAACGCGGTCGCTTTATGGCGCTGATAGCTGGTTCTTTGTTTATCGCACAGAGTTTATTGCTTAATCTACGGTTTTGGCGTTTCAAATGATTTTTTGATTATATTTCGTTATAAATATTTTGAATTGGTGAATAACTTTTTCAATCTTTTCACGCTGTGGGAGTAACGTTCGGTAGTTTGTTGTTTGTAATGTTTTCCTTTAATACTTGATTGTGAAGTGTAGTAGACCAGATTGTATATATCTATTATTTAATTATACTAAAAATAATAAATATAGGTATTAATTATTTATATTTTTTTGTATTTATAAAATTAATTGCCTAAATTGAAGCAACAATTACGTAGGTTAAACTATTCTTTAATAATTTCATACATAAACAAGAAATGATATCATATCGATTTTAATATTACCAATATATTAACATGTAAAATTCTTTAAACTACTATAAACATGAAATCCATGCTTTACACATTATTATAACATCTAAGTGTAACATGAATTATATTTGAATATGTTTAATATTCAAGGACCAATAGCAAATGAAATATAAATATTATATTACATAGATGTACCTAATATAAAAGCGTTTACCATAAATGCAGCTCGTTTTATTAACACTTGGAAGTCTACATGGGGGCGAATATTAACTGCATTGCAGACGTGCACTACGTACTAATGCACTCTGTAAACAAGATAAAAAAAACTAAAACAACATTTCACGAGCAACTTCTATAAAAATCATATGATAAAAGAGAGCATGGTTGAGTAAGTTTTTTTATGTAAAATTTTCGTTTTAGAATTTTTCCAACGAGTTTTAGTTTATTAAGTGGGTGGCCGTCCTTTTTAACTGTTTTTTGCAGGTTAAACTATCTAACTGGCCAGTATTATAGATATTTGCTCTTTTAAATTTTATATAAATCAAATCAGCTTCACGCTGTATCCCGCACACAGCAGCGGCAGAGGGAATCTAGTGTTAAGACACTTCGTTCCCCACTTTCTGCCGAATTCTGGAGGCATTGCGTGTTGAGTGGCAGAACTCAACGCCGCGCTTTACCTCGACACCGGAGCAACAAATTGTATATCATGCATGCTTTAATACATGACATTATATACTTCATGTTTAAAAACATAACTAATTGATATTTTACTATACTGTACATTAGATGGTATCGAAACTTCGTTTGCGTTTATCTTATCTCTTATAGTTCGACGTCAGTTTTCCTTTGACTTTTAGATATTATCAGAAATTTTAAAGGATCCAATAGATAGCTATTTTTCATAGTACCGATGTCCTGGCTGGTTTGTTAAGCCTTGGCATCAGGTTCCAGTTTTTAAAATCACTAATACCATATCAAGCTTAATACAAGAAAAAAATCTTTCAAATTCGTGTACTAATATCTAAATATATGCATGTACAAAAATCCAGTTTTTACTGATGATATTACATAAACTATAATAACCTGACTACAAACTTAAATATTTTCTTTTAGATTCTTATTATTACTGTTAAACGCTATAGTAAAAATGGAATCCTACGATATATTGTCTAAGCGTGGAAATCTAACCTTCATATATAAAAGTACCAGCGACCCAGTAACGGACATAAAGGATGTACCACACCACGTGCTAATTGTTTACGGCTCTAGCTATTGTTCTGGAAGTTTGATCGGCAGCAGGACTGTGGTGACTGCAGCTAGTTGCTTCGATAATAACAAAAATGAGCATGTCGTCGTTAAAGTTGGTTCTAGTTCTATGACTGGCAGCGGGTATGCTTTGATTATATAATTATATAGTATGGTCGATGAGTCGTGGTCGCTCTGAAGTAAGACGTCCTGAAGTTCTGAATTACGTGGGAAGAAAATAATATTAATTGATTTTTGCGTTAAACAATGTAATTAAATATGTACATGTTTTTAGGCAAATTATCAGCGTCATAGAATATAAAACTCATGAATATTACAAATATTTAAATAGTTTCGACAACGACATAGCTTTAGTGATGCTGCGAGTAAGCTCATTGTTTATGCAAACATTATATTTATTATGCCGATGGTCTCTTATGTAAAGTATCGAAAGCGAAATCGCTCTCGCAAATGTTTTTATCGTTCTTATAAAATAGTAAGAAGTGTAGTTTTAATTATTTTTATTTTTATTTAAAAAATGTTATTTAAATGTGTAGTTATGTTATCAAAAACTACCCCATGTTAGTAGTTCAAGACAGCAATAAAAGATACTGGCAATTTTTCACTTTCAATGCTTTAGCTAAGAACCGTCGATGTGCTAACGAAATTTATTACTTGAAAATTTTAAATGAAGTAATATTTTTGTTGTCAACATTTTGAGCATTAAATAGGTTAACTAAAAATCTATTCCAGGATCATGTTGTCTTTGGAAAAAACGTCTCTAAAACAATTCTTGTTGAGCCAGACGTTGGTTTTAGACTTAGTTCACCAGTAACAGTAACAGGATGGGGTGGGACGGTTAGTAAGTTTATAGTAAAACTAACAAAAAAATTTATAACTGGTTATTAATTTATTTATAACTATTTTATTGTATGTATAGATAAACTCGTACAACAGAATTGACATATTTAAAAAAATACCCGCAATCCGCCCGTGGCTTCGCGCGCCATGTCACGAAATGTAATACAGACTCAAACATGACTCCACTTTTTTCGCTTAAGCTTATTTTTATATTATAGCCACTAATATTCACTTTTTAATAGTTTTCTGAGATAAAAAGTATCCTACGTCCTTTCTAATATCACTAAGAGTATTTGTACAAAGTTTCACGATAATCGGTTGAGTAGTTTTAGTCTGAAAACGTAACGAACAAACTTACATGAATATTTATAATATTCATAGGTATAATTGTTGCTTGTTATAAGTTTTAAATGTTAACCGCTGTTTTTTTAGGTGCGTGCCGACATTATTGTATTTTAGTGTCATGCAGAGTCCACAAAGAACGCCATCTGTAGTTGATTGTAGTAACTTCGTATTAGCATTATTCTAACAAGAATTCTTTGAGTTATTCCGAATGTTTGAGGATTAAAAAGATGGCACTGTACAAAAATGTTAGAAAAATTGTATTTTCAACTCCATTTTCAACAACTCAACACGCAATGCCTCCAGAATTCGGCTGAAAGTGGGGAGCAGAGTGTCTTAACACTAGGCTCCCTCTGCTTACCCTACTATATACGAGATGCAGCGTGAAGCTGAAAAAAATAAAACCTACCCATTAGAATAATTAAATTTGATTTCATTAATAAAAAATAAACCATAATTAATATTAATTAATACCTACCACAGAATAAATTAAATGTTAATATTGCAGGATTTACCAGTTAAATATTTGAATTTGATCTTACAATCTCAAATGGTGCTAGTAGATAAAATTGAATGCCTAAAGCAATTTGGACGCTTGATGAGTCCATCAAATTTCTGTGCTAAATATCTTTTAGTAAGTTTTGTTTTTAAGATTACGAATTGAGTTTGGGCAATTGTAAAATTTTCATACATTTCTTTATATGGACATATATGTATAAAAATAAATATTTTCTAACTTTTGATATAACTCTCCATATTTTCTCAAATATATGTGTTGTTTTTTAGGAAGGGCACTTAAGCGATAACGGAGGAGGTGCTATATACAATAAATTATTATTAGTAGGAATTTTGTCATACGGGGCCACCACGGAACACGCTAACACCGCAATTATTACCAATGTTTCATATTTTTACAGGTAAATAAATAACATTCATAAAAATATTTGGCGTGTGTAAGCCTGCCATAGTGATCTATCCAAAATCTCATCTGAATCCAATTAGACCCAATAACGTAACGTCACTCCCGCTCGATCATGTCCCCAAATAATGTTATTTTAATTTTCCGCACCATCAGCCATAGAATCTATTATGTATATAGCTGTAATTGTCTAGATATTCAATATTTTGTCTATCTTCCATCTATATACTACCTAAAATATAAATGTGTCCTGAATATTACATATTATTATTTAACACTTTACGGGAGACCTCTGAGGCCGCGGTGGAGCACTGGCATAGCGTGTAAATGTGGAAGTCACGGTGGGTGTGGATTTTTGGAATTGGTACCAATGAAATTTTTAAAAATATTTTTTAATTCAGTGTATTTAGTCTTGGTGGCCAGCAACTCCAAAATAACGGATTTTAAATAAATATCTTTATTTTCGAAATTTATTTAATTCTTTTAAGAAATAAAAAAATCGCCTTAACAAAAGTTATCCAATATGATGGACAGTTCCCAATGGCAAATAAAAAAATAATTATTAAAATGATAATATGTTACAGGTGGATAATGCTGAACAGTAAAAGATTTTCAAAAAAATATTGTCGTATAAAGCAATCACCGGGAAAAGATCTTCATAATACGGAATATATTGAAACATAATAAACACGAGATTATTAATTTGACGTTAATATCTTGACTTCTCGTATTATAATTTTTTGAACTATCCCCCCCACTCGATCCCCACTCGTGGAAATGAATTCAATTTTTTAATTTTAAATGATTGCTTACTTAACTAAATTGTAAGTTTCTGTAGGTATCTATGTATGCAATTAATATACATACCTATATCTAATAGTCAAGTTTTTAATTTAAATCTTTGTATGATTATGCTCGTTTGAGGTTGGTAAACGTTCATTTACTATTTGTATGGACAGCATTGTCTCTATTCTGAGATTTTCTGTGTTAAGTGTCAAATAATATTGTGTTATTTTTTTTCTAAAGTAGAACAAGTATAAATCTTTTTTATATTGTAAATTAAAATACTTGATTTTAAGGTTTTTCGCACGTAAGTTTTTATGATCTTATAACGTTTATAATGGTGTAACAACATGTTTGATTTTACCTTTTCCCAGGCAAGTCGGATGAAATGCCCTTTTATTACCAAAACTTAGCGCTTCGTCTAGACACCGGCAGACGCCTAAGGAAATGGAGGGTTGATAGTTTCCCCATTCAACTACCTGCTCTAGCGGATTAGATATAAATATATATTTCTACATTTTTTAATATATATTCTTTAAATGCAAATTGTACATTGAAAAATACTCTTTGCAATCTTTGAACCGATTTAAGTGCAATTTTCACCATTGTATTTTGTTAAGGTTTTTTGAAATAATCTATATTTTACTTTACTTTAGCTAAATAAAAAAGTCATCAACATACAATATTTCGACTAAATTTCTGTCAAACAACATCTGTACAATTATAAATAGTTTTTTTTTTAAATTATAATGTTATTAGAACAGGCTAGCAGCAAGCGGATCATTAGGTATTTATAAAACACAACAACTAAGAAGGTATTTTCAATTTATTGTGAAAATTACAGAAATTTTCGTACAATTGTTTATGAGTCTCATTTATCCACGATCTAAAATAGTTAACACTCATATATATGCCTGGTTTTTCCGCACATCCCCTCCCATGTGATACAATTCCAACTATAAGTCTAAAAAGTGTAGAATAATTATTAATATAGCTATTTTACAAGGCCATAAGACAATTAAATAGTGATGAATGATAAAGATATATGAACAAACACAGTGTATTGGTTCATAATTTACACAAAAAAAATATTCCCTTTGACTTAGTACAGATATTTATCAATGAAATTGTATTTCTTCCTCTTATATTTTGAAACTAAATATAAAGCTGGTTTTTATTATGAAACTTGTTAAAACATTGTTATACCACTAGCATTACTCTCACCTATTCCAAACGACTCCTCCTCCTGAATCACCTCGACAACTGTCTCTTATTCCTTCACCATACAAACAAAACATTTCCGGTTGCAATATCACTTCATTTTGGATCATACATGTTGTTTTATTAATATAATTGAGATGAGTTTGCTTAAAATCTTTATTGTTCATGCCCTCACCATACTGTATAAGATATAATTATAAATAGATAATAATAATAATAATAATAATAAATCTTTATTTTTGAAATATCACATACAAATTATTACACTGAGAACTCCCGGTAAGTGGTCAGAAGACACTTGTGTTGGGAGTATCTCGCAACTCCCATATCGGACACCAACTAGTTAGTTGGTGTCCGATATGGGTATAGATGGGTATAGACACTAGTATAGATATTTATTAATTTAATATTTAATTAATTTATATATGTGAGACAAAAAATACCTTTGTCTCTCCCCATCCGGTAACGACAACGACAGTGGACTCTTTCATCCACATATCTGTGTTAGACAATTTAGCTTTCTGAATAAAGGGGCCAAATTGAAATTCATCGTGTATCATAACAATTGCAATGTCATTAGCAAACATTGCTGGCTTATTATAAAGTTCATGTTTCTTAAAATCCCACACCTCGTGCATTGCCGATCGGTTATCAAAAAGATAACGAGGATCTGAAATTAAAATTTTCTCAAGTTTAATGAAACTCTGGAGTGTCGATATTATGTTGTTAGTTCATATGGAAAAAGTTTAGTATTAACTACTTGCGAATATGAAGATCTCGGCTAAGTTCTCGTTCTCATCAAAGCAATGTGCTGCTGTTAACACTGTTTTACTTGTCAATATCGTGCCCCCACATAGACCACCAAAATTAAATATCTGAACAGCATGCGGAAATTTTTTCTTTGAAGCAGTTTTACCTCCAACTATACGTTTTTCTAAATATTTCAAAACACTTGTCCAATTCTTAGAAACTTCTCCTAAATCTTTTAAATGACTTATAACATGATTTACGAGTAAAAAGAAATAAAGAAAAGTAGTTTTCATTGCGATCCATTGCATTTTATTGCAGACGTTAATAGAAAGGTATGTACTTAATAACATTCTGGTAATAAAAACAACATAGAAAGTATTGTATTAATTATTTATGAAAAATTTATTTAGTATTATTACGAGTATTTCTAGAGATAAGCGATTTTTGTAATATACAGAAATTAGTATCGTAATTAAAAATGATAGTAGAGATATTTATTCCTTTACATATAAACAGATAACATCAACATTTTAACCCCTATCAAAAGTAAATTTAATTTCCAAATTGTTATTACGAATTATTATTTCCGCACGTTTTAAAGGTATCTCCTTTCCACCTGAGGACATTTGTATTTAGAATGGAGATAGAGTATTTGCGGTAGTGAAACCAACATGAAGGCTTCTTGCCGCCCGCCTTCGCGCGCAGTCAGTCGCCCACCGCCGGCCGCCGACAGCGCCGCGCGCGGCCTCCCCCCACACTATACATAACCTAAAACGGCCTAACCAAAATACGACAATATATAATATTTTTTAAATACAATATAACATATCATTTGAAAGTTATAAAGAAATATTTGATAATCAAATATACCCATTTTTTAAGTTACAAATTCTTATTTCAAATTAGGACAGCGACCTAAACAAAGGTGTATATCGATTCTGTGCTTTCATCTGGACAGTATATTATAATTTTAAATATTTTATGAATCCATACAAAACTGACAAGGTAAGTTATTTTCCTTAGTATATTAGTTAACAAGTATTTTTTTATATATTTTTATTGTATAAGTAATCCTAGTACTAGAAACACCTGTTACCTCAAGTTGTTCTGGTTAACGAGAACGTGATTTTATGGCTCATAATAAAGTGAAAGTAATCAAACGTTGATAAATACAAATCTCATAACTTTAGATAAAAATATTAAAATAACAATTTTAAAAACTCAATGCACGTAAAAATGTAATATTATTGTACAAAATTAAAATATTATAATATTTTCATTGTATAAGCATTCATTTTAAGCACCTTTACTCTTTCTTAGAGGCACGCACAATATGTTTTTTCTTCATTACTTATGTAATTATGTTATTAACTTAAAGGTCGAGTACTAAAAGTATTGCTCAAAGTACTTGCAAGAGCCGTTACCTTGGCATTGTCTTAAATAAAATAATAATAATATAATAATATAATTTATTCATAAACAAAATTACAAAAAAAACAATTTATAACGATAATAACCGCATTAGTTGTAAACTGTGTGGCAGTTATTAACGCCCGCCTCACAAGCATCCATTCATAAATTAGTATGATCAATTACAAAAAAAAAAAGAAAAAACTTTAAAATATAACAAATGATAAAAACTAATAATTAAAAAAGCATGCAATAATAGTATTAAAAATTAATTAATTAAAAGAAAAAATAAAAAGGTATACAATAAACAAAACATTATTAGAGTGCATGTGCATGATGTTTATATGTGGTGTGTGAGTTTGCGTGTGTTGATGTGTGTATGCGTGTGTGGACGTGTGTGCGTGTGTGGATGTGTGTGTGCGTACGTATGATGGCTTCATCGGTATCAAGCTATACGATCAATAGGTTCTCTGTCTGATCATAATCTAAGTTTAATAGCCAGTCAGTCAATTTAGTTTTACATTGATACAAGGTTAGGGGATATATTTTTAATTCATTATTTATTTTATTATATAGTATGGGGCTTAAGTAATAAAATAGGCGATTTGCCGAGACAGTGCGTCGTGACTCTATTGAGCAAACCTTATCAACTCTTCGTTTCCCGCAATTGTTCTGCGGTTCGAAAGGGGTGAGCCTATGCTTCCGTAAAATAGAGCGCAGAACGAATAATTGACGGACACTTAAAACTTTACAAATGTCATATAGTTCGGCAGTTGGAAAACGGGTAGGTTTAGATGTCATAACCTTAAGTATACATCTCTGTGCTTTTTCTAGTGGGAGTAAGATTGATTTAGGAGCACCACCCCATGCCGGTATGCAGTAAGTAAGAATCGATTGGACAAGTGCGAAATAAACCATCTTAGCAATTTCTATACTAGCTCCAGATCTTAATTGTTTGAAAATGTATATTATTTTTCGTATACGGGCACTTAAAGCTAGTATATGATTCCTCCAGGTGAGATTCTCATCTATAATAACACCAAGGTATTTTATAGTGGAAGATCTATTAATATTACTACAATGGCAAATTGGACTTAATTCGGGGTGGCATCTATGAGCAATTATAGAAAAAGAAATGGGTGGCAACGAGCGTTTCGGGCCTAGAGTTATAAATTGGGTTTTATCCACATTTAATGTTAGCCTGTGACAGGACAACCAGCTTATTACGATGGCTAAAGCTTTCTCACCATGCTCGCGTGTCTCGGCCCAACTGTTACCGTACACAAGCAAAGCGGTATCATCTGCATAAGAAATAATTTTGGTATTTGGAACAGAAAGGTTGCAAAGTTGATTAGCGTAGATTAAAAATAGAGTTGGTCCCAATACGCTACCCTGAGGTACTCCAAAAGAGACGTTTGCTTCATTGCTAATATTATTATTAATGTTTACTGCTTGTGTTCTGTCAGATAAATAACTTTTAAAGAGATCCAAGACAATTCCCCTAATACCAATATTTTCCAATTTGCTGTAAAGGATCGGTAGTGAGACCGTGTCAAAGGCCTTAGAAATGTCCAGAAATATGGCAAGAGTCTTTTTTCTATTATTGATATTTTGGGCAACCTCATCAACTAAATTCGAGAGCGCATCCTCGGTTGAGCTACCACTTCTAAAACCATATTGGTTAGGAGAAAGCAAGTTGTATCTACCTAAGTAGGAGACAAGTCTATTATTAATAAGCTTTTCCAAGATCTTAGATAGGGCACTTAGAACAGATATGGGTCTGTAGTTACTGAAGCTGGCCTTACATCCGTTTTTATAAATTGGGTGAACGACAGCCTTTTTAAAGATTTTGGGAAATACCCCCTGGGATAAGCAGAGGTTACAAATCCAAGAAATAGGTGGGGTAAGTACATTTACCGAAGCTTTAAGGACAGAGGACGATATACCGTCCCACCCTACCGCGCAATGGCTTTTAAGATTAAGAATTATGGATCTAATTTCTGAATTATCAGTTTCATTAATAACCATTGAATTAGGTATTACCTGGGCGGCAGTGTACGGTAGGTACATCTGAGGAGCACTATTGAAATGATCGGCAGAAGCAAGTTTTTTCCCTATATTAGCAAAGTAATCGTTTACATTATTGACTGCTGAGATTGGATCGTTACCTAATTGCAAGAGATTGCTTAAATAAAAATATTAATTAAACATAAAAATATATTTATTGTTGAACTTAACGTAGCTTTACTACACTTACTAGAATTGACTATGTGTAGAATTTGATACGATAATGAAAAACGGTACTTTAACATAACGACATACACAATATGGAATATTATAGCATACTTATCATATCTTATCATATTAAGATATTATATTTTTCTTTGTTTATAATTTAAAAATAATTATAAATGAACAACACCGCAAATGAGTCTCTAGTACTAAACAAATAAAATATTTATTGCCTTGACAAATAAATTTATAACTCAGCTAACGATGCTTAAAGCTCAAATATAAAACATCTATGTTTTTATTTTCACATTTAAGAGAGACCTTTGAGATATTGATGCAATTAAGATTTTGAACGAATGCAATAATATATCCCTTTTGATAATTTACATTTATTAACATATCCAAACAATATATAAAACAAAGAAACAAAAGTGTAAAATACAAATAATTATTACCGTCAATATTTTTGCTATTTAATGTAGATTAAAGAGATTTTAATGAGGTCTATTTTTAGTGTAATATTTTGATATGTGACTATTTACACATCACACACAGACCCAAGCTATGATCAGAAACTTATTTTATGAACAAAATTGTTTTAAACACTGTCCATCAATATTTTTCACTGCAAATTGAACGTGTTAAATGTATAAATAAATTGACAACAAGACGAGCGAGTTCAGCTAATCGAGCGTTGTAATCGCGTTACAGTTGCGCGGGAAACGTAGGGTTGCCTGATACATATTAAAATATATGAAATATATTTCGATATTAATTTCATTTCATATTTAAAAAAAAACAGACTACAGCAGACGTTTTTATTTATTTTACTTTGCTTGTAATATTTATACTTTACTACAATAAAATATAAATAAATATCAAGTATAGTAAGCAATATACATATTTAAGATTCGGTTTTATAATACAAGGAAACGCTACCGGAAACTTGAGAACAGCTTGGCAAATCGTGATAAGTTTGGTGGAAAGTAGGTCAGTCACTTCTTCTCGTCATATCGATATATTATGTATTCTGGGTATTTTATTACATTGACATATAATTGAGCTGCTCTTTCTTTCGGTGCAAAGAAGCTTCATAGTCGGAAGACTCTAGTCGTGGCGTGTGTGACTGTAAACGCGACTGGTTGTGGGTTCGATTCCTACTCCAGGAAATACAATATTTATTTAAATTTATACTTTCATATCTTCTCTCTGATGTTGAGATAAACTGTAGCGTAGAGTTCCGCCACTCAACATCTTAACACTATAGACAGACTTCCAAAATTCTTTCTGCAATAAAAGTCGTTAGTGTTAAGTACATACATAAAAAGAAGTATATATAAAATATATTCAAAATAAATATCATAACTAGGCAACCTAAGGAAATATGAAGCACGCTCTGTTATATTTATAGATTTTATTTATTGAAAATTATTTTATAATTATTAAATGAAGAATATTTAAATAAATGAATATAATAAAAAAATACTAAAGACCTCAACCCTATAGAACAGATAGAGTCGTTGGCGCCTAAATTGAGCCTGAGCACTTTTGTCGGGATGAATATCACGTTTTCTTTTCTTTTTACAACTTTATTTCGTTCAGAATAAAAAATAAACATTTTTTTACATTCTGTATACGAGTACAATTTACCTAAGCGTATTAAACTTAAGCTTCAGCTTTTATGGTTAATATTCAATATTAAGGTAATTCTTAAGTATTAGGTATTGCTTGTCACTTTGCTGAAGTTTGAAAATTATAAATTATACATTAAGACATAGCAGGGTTGGCAAAGGAAACCTGGGAACCTAGGATATTTCCGTTTCCCATTTTCGCCGAATTCTGGAGGCATTGCGTGTTGAATGGCGGAACCAAACGCCGGGTTTTGTCTTTTTGTGATTTTTATTATGTTTGTCCTGTATAATAATTAATTAGTAAAAATTTTTAAAAATAATTCAAATTTATAATGCTCTGTAGGTATATGAAATGCCGAATAATATTTAATACAATGTATACTTGCATAAATATACTTGTAGCAGCATGTTGTAGGTAATTAGATAACATTTAACACACTTGTAAATCATATTGTAAATAATATTTAATTCTACAAAAGGAGATATATGGACCGTTTATTTTGAGAGTGGTGTAAGTCCATTTTCTTTTGTTTCGAGAAAATTAAAGGTTAGTATGTCGATGATTATGCAATTTCATTTACCGACCGATTTTAAGTTGTTCAAAACATGGGTTTATTTTGAGAAATTAAACACGGACTAGTTATATATAAAAAAAATACATTAAATTAAGCATGAATTACGTGATAGCTCATTTTTCTCAAAAATGGACTTACACCACTTTCAAAATAAACGGTCCATATATTTAAGCTCAATGAATATTGTCCTCGTTGGTTCGCCACATATACACTGCAAACACGAATTATCCTATAAAATGAACCTTGTCCGCATTTCCTCGCCGGTCGACCTCCTAACGATTATAACTTATAAGCGATAAAAACGAACATTTGAAAGGACGCAATTACCTACTTCGAAATTAGCTTTACAGATTAAAAACTTCCAATAATTAAGGAACTTTTATAAAGTACCTTTTTAAATCTCGTTTCGGTTCTCATTTTAAATCATAATCGTTAAATGAATATATTATAAAAGTTTTTTTTTTGTTTTACAATAAATGAAATCCGAAGACACATAAATATTGTCTTTTAACAGAAATTCGTAAAAAGCATTAATTGATGACAGTTGATCATGGAATGGGACATTCTCTGACAATAAATGCTATGATTGTGAGTTCGATTCTCACTCGAGGGAATGAATTAATTTCATTTGGTAGCTTTTATAAGTGGACCATTGAATGCAGCCACTCTACTATAATAAGTATATAAAATCTTTCTATATATCTATCCATCGCATTTGTTATAAACTTTTAATGGGCTGAACCTTATATATCGAAACAGAATCTTACATTTATTATATAAATTTTAATATTTAAAAGAAACTATTAATTAAATTTGATAACCATGCAACCCATTAACTAGTTTAAGTAATAGATATGAATGTATACAATGATGTCGGTCAACAGCATTCGTATTTACTCGTATATTTTGTAGTGCACAGCTCAAGTACAACTCGGTCACGTCGAGATATGTAGATGCGTGATAAACTTCATACTATGTAGATGATAAACAAAATGTTGAAAGTAACGTATGCCACACTTATTTACATTTACAACTTACACAATATATAAAATATTACTATAATTTAAAGGTAAAATGTCTTTATTTGTATTGGAAAATTTTAAAATTACGTTTATTTTACTGCATTATGCATTACCAGCAGTTGGTGAGGAGACTTGTATCGTAGAGTCGAGAGTTGTTTAATATTAAACTATATGTGTTTTTTAATTAAATATACATTGCATAGGTATTATATTTTACCACTAAATATAAATGATTGAAATACAATTTACCATATATATTTTATTCAGGTCGAAAGTATAAAAAAGGAAACGAATGACATACATGTTCTTATTTATAAATGTGCAAGAGTCAAGACTATAAATTCAAAAGATTATTTCCCAAAACACAAAGCATTACGAATTTGATTCAACTTACACTTTAAACACGTCACACATAAACAATATGGAAATTTTATTATTGTATGTCACCTTATAACCTTAACTATCTGGGTTTCGAATACTATAATATTTATAGGGGAAAAAACCATGTTGTGACAACATAATTTGGCTCGTAGAGAAATAGAAATTTATATTCCAAAGCTTCTGAAATAGATAGTTATATACCAAAGTGGCCAGTCGTGCTGCAGAGGCACAAAGTATGGCTAAAATCCCACTGATTATGTGTTCGATTCCCACTCGAGAAGATGAAATATTTATTTAAAATTATATATTCATCTTCGCTCTGGTTTCGAGGCAAAGTGCGGCGTTGATTTCCGCCATTCAACACGCAACGCCTCCAGAATTCGGTGGAAAGTGGGAAACGAAGTGTCTTAACACTAAATTCCCTCTGCACCATGTACGATAAAATATCATTTGTAAAATATTTTGTGCTATATAAAATAAAGAACATGTAAATGAATTACAACTTTTGCGTTTTTAAATAAAAATTAATAAATAATAAACAAAATAAAAGAAATAATTGCAAATAAGTCAATCGTTTAATCCACATATAAACCATTTCAAAGCTAAAAGTTTACTTATGTATTTTTTTTGCTATACAATAAATAATAAAATTATACCAAGGCGTATCTGTACAAGTGTACACATGCTTCTTATTTCAGTTGACATCGGGCAAACATTAATTCGACACTTTAGTTAATATTTAATAAGTAAAACACAATTTTCACTTGGCAGTTATTCAGATATTATGAGCTAAGCATATCAAATTTAATATAAACAAAACGTTTGCGGCTTTATGAATATCTTAATATATACAAAATGACCAGAGTATGAGGCTGTCGTGGTTCGGTGGCACCAAGGTATGGTTGTTAACGCGACGGTAGTAGGTTCGATTCCCAATGGGGGGGAATAAAATATTGAATATTTTAATTTCCTCGTTCTGGTAACGAGGCCACCACTTCGTGGACTTAGCAATGTAATATGAATAATTGTGACCTTTCGCGGCCTTAAAGTTAACAAAGTAAATCATACTAACTAATTATAAATTCATACTTACTTTTAGAATTTACTGAATTGAAAACAGCTAATTTAAATTAGATTTTGCTTTAATTTAATTTCACTAGGCGGAAATTCTTATTCAGTGAAAATCTATTTAGACGAAATGGGCAAAAATACAAAATTTACCAGGCTGGCGGCCTGGGCCCAAGGTGCTGAGTGGTGAAGTTCAACGCCGCGCTTACTAGGGCCAAGAAATGATTCCTCCCATGAATGGGAATCCATCATACACCCGGCAGATTCACAGTCGCTCCGCTACGATGGGCTATTAAAAAAAATTTAAAATATTTTTTTTAATAGCCCATCCCATTTTTTAATAGCTCATTTATTAGTATTTTAAAAACATATTTATATAATTGTGAAAATATTTATAATATTTAATAGTCTGTCTTTGTACGTGCAAATGACATATAACAGTAAAACTGCTGACTTTATAATTTTCAGTGCTGCTATGCCTTAAATTAATTTTAATGAATACGTTGTTTACTTTTACGATTTGCTTATAATAGTGTATTTATGTTGTTTTGTTTTGTTTTGTTTTGTTTGTAATAGTGAATCAATAATTAATTAGAGCATTAAACATTAAATAGGCGGTCCACCCTATGTATTGTTAATATGTTATATTATTTGTGTTATCATATAATTTTCCAATAATTTTAAGTATTTAATGGCCGTGTATTTGTTTCGTAGAGGATGAAATAACATCACTGTTTGCTCTCACAACATTTCATTTAAAAAAAAAGAGAAAGTCAAAATATGAATGTTTAGCTGTTTTCAGAAATAAGTAATTAGGATTTTTTAATTGTTATGGATATAAGATTAAAAGATGAAGGTATTATGTAATTATACTGATTATACTTTTAATTTGTGTTAACAAGTATCAATTACTAATTAATAATTAGAACTAATTACTGCAAAGTAACAAGACCTACATTTAAGCCTCTGTATTACGCCTATTCTCTTTTTAGGGTTCCGTACCTTTTAAGGAAAAAAGGAAAACTAATAGTATACTTCCGGTTGACCTAGAATTATGAAATTTGGCAACAAGCATCTACAGGTAGTACTTGTTCAGAAAAAAATCAATGAAAACTATACATTTGTGGTTAAATCCTAAAAAATAATAACCTAAAAAGATGAGCAAAATTTGATATTAAAATCGCTAGTTCCAGTGAAGTATCAGATGAAAGGGATCTGGCTAAGCTAAGTTAGAATTTCAGAAAAGCTTTTTATATGGAACCCTTTATGGGCGAGCCCGACTCGTGCTTGTCCCATGTTTTTTTTTATTTTAACTAAAAAATTAATATAAGTGAACAAATTTAAGCAGATATAAAGTTCAATATTTGCACACGCAATTCAACACTCAATCTATCAGTATTTCCGTTTAAACATTCTTTTAACCGATTTCTGTAAGAAAAGGAGGTTATCAATTCGACTGTATTTTATATTTGTATATTTGTATAGCGAGAACAATGGCATTAAACGCAGTTATTGGAAATCTGGAAACATTTCGCGAGATATCTTTAAATGCGATACTTACCTCGGTTATCTGCTATTTTTGTTGTCACTTGTCAGTGAGAGGGCGGCAGCGTGCGAGAGTGAACGCCCGAACGGTTATAATAGTGTACTCAATTATTAGTTTGCATTGTCGTGATTTTGAACTGCGAAACAAGTATTTGAAATTCATCACAAGGAATTTATTTTTAATAGGTACGTTTTTTATGTAAACTCTAATCAATTTAATTGGTGAAAAAATATCGCGCCATCAAAATTATTTTTGGCGCCTGAATTACTTTACAGTACAATTCGCGGTTTTTACGATCAAATTCAAAATTTATGCAAAATCATAAGATAATTTCTTTGTTTATTTGCTGGTTTATTAAGTTACTAATACCCAAGACAGTACTTCTATATTTCTTGCAGTAAATTCGAATGGGGTTTTGATTAACACGAGTTGGTACTCTTTTAAAATATATTTAGCATCAGTATTTTTTTATTCAATAGCTCATATTCTCATAATTTCCTAAATCTGTAATTTCCTGTAATCAAGAGACGATACATAATGGCTATTGTTTAAACATGTTCAGTGATTGCAATTACACTTTGATTCGCAATGTTGACAGTCGACACGCGCTGAGTCACTGCCCCGATGTTGGCCGCTGAGCTCTGAGTAGAACTAAACGATTCAGTACTTGGATGCTGATGCCGGACCGCGTCTCGTCGCAACAATCATTTTAGAAGCACGTGGAGACTCTTTTAACTAGCTATCACGAGCTCCCGCCGGTCTAAAACTAATAAATTGTGATAATCGGGCCCATTCGTTTCTTCCTACGGTCTACTTTAAGAAGTTGGCAAATAAAATTAAATTCAGAAATGAGTAAAGACTTGGTTTTTATTTGCAACACAAAATAATAGGAATTTTATAATTATAAACCGTCGTAAATATACCATCGTATTAAATATGTATGATCAACATAAATAAGGAAAAAAACAAAAATTACAGTCAATTATTCGATTAATCTTTATTTACATATACGTGTATACTTCGCCTGGCCATAAATACAGTTACAATTAAAAATAAACAAAATATTAGTTTAAATTTAGAATCTGTCATTTCTATACGATTGTTCATTGTGAATTCTTATTTTCGCGCCAATTTATTGTAAAATATTTTATAACATTAAGTTCGAGTTAAATGAATAGCTATGATTGCATTATATAACGTAGTTATGGCGCCAAATGCAATTTTAAACCTTATTCAAATTATTATATTTTTCAGTTCGTTAAAACAAATCTAGTGCAACTTCACTACTCAAAACGGAATGTCTTTAAAATCAGCAACAGGCAAAACGTCGTGTTAAAGATTCAATGAGAAAAAAGTTATTGATAAAACATTGATTTTATTTAGCAAAGTAAAATATAAAATGGAAGAACAAATTATAAATGATAATTTGTAGACGGTACCCATAGGATTATCCGAGCTCTCATTAACCGTCTATTCAAATAAGATATTGAAGAGGTTCATTGAAAATACAAAATTGCTTAGTTAATAATACATTAACTGATAAATAAGTAAAGTAGGTAGGTATTTAACATCTTAATCTAAATACATGTAAAATAAAAATACAAGTAGCTTTGTAAAATGAGTACAATTACAATGTTGATATATTCCCCATATCGTTCCATAACTTTCGAGTTAAAGGACTTATAAGAACTGTTTGTTTTTTATACTCAAGTATAAAAAACAAACATTAATTAGTTACTGCATCATACGAAAATGATATGCATATTTTAATCTATATACATATATATAAAAGGGCTTGTCCTCACTGACTGAGGTAAGACGCACGCACAGCCGTAACCGCTGATGTTAGAAACGTGGAATTTGGACAGATGTTTACTTTCGTAATCTGGACATCCACTAAGAAGGGATTTTAAATCAGCACCAATTTTTATAAAATTTGAAATTTAGATTTTCAAAAGTATTTAATTGAACAAGTATTTCAACGTTTTCTGGAATTCTCCCCCTAAGGGTGCCAATAAGGGGTTGAAAGTTTGTATGGAAAAAAAAACTTTAAATCGCCACCGATTTTGTTAAAATTTGAAATTTAGACTCTTAAAAATATTTCATTGAACACATGTTTCGTGGTTTATGTTAATTCATCCCCTAGGGGTGCAAATAAGGGGTTGAAACTTTGTATGGAAAAATCTTTAAATAACCACAGATTTTTATAAAATTTGAAATTTAGACTCTTAAGACTATTTCAATGATCACATGTTTCATGGCTTATTAGAATTCATCCTTAAAAGTGTAAATAAGCATGCGAAGCTGCGCGCGCCCGCCAGTATTCTATATTCAAATAAACTATTGTAATGGAAGTCTTAAAATTTTTTGGTGAACTAGAAACGAAACACGATAAACCTTTAAACAAACTAATTATAGGTACTTCAAATAGTTAACTATTTATTAATAAAATTCACGTGTCTTCCCGCATAAACAGAGGGAATCTAGTGTTAAGACAGTCCGTTCCTTACTTTCAGTCCCATTCTCAAGAGGTTGTGTGTTGAATAGCGGCAATTGTCTTGGAATATTTTTCATATATAAATGACCCCAACAAAGGCTTTTATAATTTATCTTCCTTGTACAAACAGTGACCTAGCGTTAAAAATTTATATCATGTATAGGTGACCTAAAGAGGTTGGCATGAAAAGGATGAGTCCGAAGAGCTGAAGATCAAGTGTGGTTGAACAAAACACAATGAACAATCGTATAAAAATAACAGATTCCAAATTCAAAAGTAACATTTTGTTTATTTTTAATTACAACATTATTTATGGCCAATCCTTCAACGGGGACGCACAGAGTACTCGTATGATAACGTGATGTAATTTTCTAGAGCGCAGATTCATTAGTGATCATGAACATCGACCTCTTATCGAATAATAATAAACATTGATAATAACGGTCACTTTATGTCTTACGTAAATTCGCTATTTTATTATTGGCGCATGCAAAAAATGTTATCTTGTTATTTCATGGTGATAATGTAATTTGTAACCCTAAATAAAGAACTAATTATGAAGTAATTTGTTTTAGTAACGAGTAACACAGAAATATTGTTATTCTAAATAAATAATTGTGATAAGGTATATGGTAGCTGATAAAACTCTATTGAATACGGCTGTTAAAAGATGAATTGTTAATTCTTTAAGTTTAACATACGAGTTTACCTATATGATATATGTATGTATATATATCTTCGAAAATTTTATTATGGCTTTTAGTGTGGGAGACGGTTACATTTTTCAATCATTAATCCAAACGTTTTGGAGCATTTCAGTGCTCCGGGAATAATAAACATTGAGTTATATTTAAATATAATATCATATGACCGATAAATTGATAAAATAAGAACGATAGTTAAAATATTAAGTTAAAAATCCAATCTAGCTTTATTATTACATATCGAGTATAGAATTGCATAAGTAATTCCCAAGGAACGCTTGATACAAATATCTTATTGTTACATAAGAGGAGGTCAACTAAACAGGTTGTTAGTAGATTACCTAGTAAAATAAACTACAAACACAGTAACTGTTGTTGTTTGTTATGATGATTATGATAATTTTATATCGATATAAAATTAAGGGAATTTTCAGCATTAGTATCAATATAATGAGCTTGTTTAAGCATTTGTTTTGAAAACTTAAGAAAGAATAAATATTCTATTAATTTATTTATACTAAATTTATTTTATATACAAATAATATTTTTAGGCCTAAAAAAAAAATAAATAATTTAAAGAAATAGATAAATATCTTTTCAACATAAATATATGCTGAAAATTCCCTATACTCATAATACTTTAAATTGGTTTTGCCCACACAATTATTGACTAAAAAAAACATTAATTATATGGGAAAGTACAGTATTACAGTAATAATTGAATTATTATGAAATAATAAATTAAAAAAAAAAGTGTTTTAAATATATCATTGTTTTTTCCTTTGTTCCAGATACCAAGCCAAAAATGTTCTTCCAAAACTATCTACAGCTCAGAAATCTGGAGGTTACATTGAACCGCAGATAGACATAACTGTCAAGATCTATAACAATAGATCATGCTTTAATCATTAAACTTATGAGCCTACCTTTTGCAACGTTGCTTCCTCTTTCCAATAAAAACATTAAGTGCCTCTATTTAAATACCAAATATAGAAAACAAAAGTGAATTGAAATCTATCATATCAAAATACAAATATAGCACACTGCCTTAAAGTACCTAAAAATAAGTGCCAAGTAATAATAGTTTTGCATCAATATGTCGCATGGTGCTGTGAAGAGCGCGAAGAATGGGACCTCGCAGGCAGTCGAGACGTCGAGAGAGGGCTCCGAGAGCCTGCCACCCCCGCCAGACGGCGGATGGGGTTGGATGGTGGTTTTCGCATCCTTTATGATTCACATAGTCAGTGAGTACTTTAGCTATTCTTTGCTTAAGCATTGTTCGCATCTACGCGGTTGTGCGCCTTACTTAGAGTCTAAGTAATTTTGATGGTACTTATAAACAAGTGCTTTAATATAATTTAAATTAATCCGTTTTTATTATTATAATTTAAATTAGTCCGTCCGTTTTTATTTTTTAAAATAATTTCCGTTTTTTTATTCCATCTAAGCCACTTTTCCTTTATCATTGATATTAAATATATTCTAAAAAGGCTTTGTTATTCACTTCCACGTGCAACACCACTTATTATGAACTAGACGCTGTTGTATGTATTAATAAGGATAAAGAGACTATTATATCGGAATATTTTTACTCTTGAAGTTATCAACAAATTGCGCTAATACTGGCAAGTATGTATGTGTTAAATTAAAATATATTCCACAAATTTGCATATAATTTTAAAGAATTTCTCCTCCCCTAATATAACAATAACAATTAGTCATGTTTAATTTACGTTATTTTTATCACGTTTTGTATAAATTTTACATAAAATTAGTCTTTACCCCCTATTCAAATCTTGTCTATAAAAATATTTATAATATATAACTAATATCACAAATATGCATATATCACAAATATTTGCATTAATAACAGTGTCACAAATATATGCATTGCATTTGCATTAAATGTATAAATTAGCAAAGTAAACAAAGTAAGTAGATAAACAAAATGATTTAACATATGTGACTCAAAAGTCATGAAAATGTTGACAGGCAGAGTAAATATAGGCATATTATGAATACAATGATAACACTTACCACCCATATCTTTGTGACAGATTCATTTCATATATCATCAAGTTACTGTTTATCACGTTTACATATTTTATATAGTACATATCCTTTTAAGATATATATGACAATTTAAATGATAGGACACTAGTGCTCAGTCACTTCCTTTTCTCCCATAGTCTAAAGAGTGATGGGACCACGATACGATAAAGCATCGAGAATAGAGATCGAGGCAGATTAGAACAGGAGCCAGATAAGAGCCGTCAGACTTACAATCATTATTAAGATAAGGTCTAGCAGAGTAAATTTCGCTATGAAAGAATATAAAAAAGTCGTGTCTAATCTACTACTAAACATTCAATATTTAATAATAAAATATGTTATTTTCAACTTGGATACAATTATGCATTACGTTATAAATACATAGTTTACATTTAACATGCAGACATAAAACAAAAGACATGCTTCTTTCATAAGTGAATAGTGAACCAGATTAAAATAAACAGTTTTTTTTCTCTAGCCTACATCATCCCATTGTTGGGCAAAGGCCTCTCTCCACTTCTTCCATTCCGATCTATTTAGCGCTATTGAGCACCAGTCAGGCCTATAATGGTCCAGCTCGTCCCGCCAACTCCGCTTTGGTCTGCCAATATTGAAAACAAAAGCTCTATTGCAATTAATTCTGTATACCTACAGTATGTAGTAAATTCTAAGAATCGCCTCTTATATAATTTATTAGTAATAACAGAACTATTAACTAAGATTCCGTAATAAATAAACATGAAGAAATAAATACAAACTTGTAATGTATCAACATATATGTTTTCTATATAGTATGAGGATAGCAGTAAGCAATGACTGGCAATCTACTCATATATTGCTGGCTTCCGACGAGGTCAGCACCTTTGTATTAATCGGTGATATAAACGTCAAACAAAGAGACGCCCCCGAAACTTTAAATGCTCATGACCATCAAGGTCTTTGTTGTCTTAATAATGTGTTTAGTTCTTTACTCTTTACATTCCACGCTAATTACCTTACACATTCCTCGGATACAGAAGCAATATAGTTATTTAAAATGTTATTGTTTAATTGAACTGCTTACATGCTACTTGTAGAAATGTACATGGACGAAATATTTATACGCATTCTTAAAATATTTAATAATTGTACTTGACAATGGAGTTTAATTTGTATAAAAATATTGTTATTCTTGGTACATACCACAATGAAATAAAAGTAAAGTTACTTTATACTTTACTTCTTTGCCTTTGTCTCGAAAATAACATACTTTCACCTTATATATATTTTTTTTAAAATAGGTTTGTTCTAAATACGATATGTAAATACATTCAGACAATGTCATAAACAATAGTCCGCTAAACGGTAACGGAGATTAGTATCATTTTCAAAAAATTCTTCTTTCACCATAACAAACTATAGCAAATATTTCACCATAAATATAGTTCACCGATGGGGAAATTATATACTTAATATCTTCATAGCATTCAATAATGTTACCTCATTATTTTTACTGTCAACGTTCAACGCGTTCCTTGCTAACAGCGACATACGAGTATATAAAGTGCCACCTAGAAAAGGTCTGCCTAATGAGATGTAAACCCATTTAATATTATATAACTTATGATAAACACTATAAATGTTCTTATTATATTTTTTATTAAGACTTACATTATCGTTTTTAGAGTTTTAAATTGATTCATGATCGTGAATAGTTAGTATAATAAACGGAGCTGTAAAAATTATTGAAATTAACATATTAAGCAATTTTCATGTTTGTTCTTTACAATTAAACCAGATAATTATACACGATAAAAATTCGTAAAAAGTGGTTTTCAAATAGTGTTTCTAAGTAATCACAAAACGAATAAAATTCCAATATTTAACAAATAACCAATTTACCATAGTACTACCTATTACATAATATATATACGAATTTACGAATAAATATTCGATTACCGAGTATTGCCCTAAATATAATCATAAATAAAAATAAATAATGCTATATCAATTAACATATTAGATTAACTCCCAATATTAATATTTATTGATATTTATATCTTTGAGAAAAACAGTATTTAGTTTAAAATTTTCCGTGTTGATTCTGCAATGCGGTTGTGTCTCGCCGCAATAAAGGCACGCTGCGACTACCGTAGATAAACAAAATAGTACAACGCAATAAAAGCAACTTAACGATTGATTGTATATGTATACTACTGCTATACTATACTATATATCTTGTATACTACTGCTATACTATACTATATATCTTGTATAGTTACTAAGCTGCTGTCTACCGTATAAACATTATCGACATTGTATTGTATGTAAATTAATTATTTACTTTTTACGCCGCTCTTGACTTTAAATGCGTCAATTCACCTTGTATGAGTTTTTAATCAGACGCTTACGTTTATCAACAATGTAGTAGGACGAGAACGATTTAACAATAATTAGAATGAATGTACATATCTTCTTTTTTCTTTCCTATATATGTTACTAGCGGCCCGCCCGCGGCTTCGCCTGCGTGAACTACGTTATTATTAATTTCTGTCTCTATGAGTACCTACGTCCTATAAGTGACGTCCATGCAAAATTTGAGACTCCTAGCATTTATAGTAACGAAGATTCATACAAGCTTTCAACCTCAAAAATAACCACTTAGAAGTCGAATATTGCAAATTCCCGTCTTAGCGAGCACCTACGTCCTAAGTAACTCCTATGCAAAATTTGAGATTCCTAGCACATGTCGTTTTTGAGATTTCGTGATGAGTGAGTGACCTTTCGATTTTATATAATTATATAGATTAGTTAATTTAAATAAACATATTAATTTAACAGTATATTGCAATCATTTTTAATCTCTAATTTGATGTATAATAAAGAAAACCATGTTTTTATTTCTGTTTAGACATTCGAAGTCAATAAAAATGCAGGTAAAGTATAACTAATCGACAGACTTATTAAATCTAATTAAGTATATAATATATAAAGGAAAATTTTTGCAATAACGATTATAGCAATGATCCATCAAATAACCTTGCCGCAAGTTGTGGAACAAGTCGCTTATTTTTAAACACGCATTTTATTATGTGTGATACATTCGTTTTTATTTTATAAGATAACTTTCCTACATTAAAGAATATAAACATATTTCATGCAAATAATATTGGTTATTTAATTAATTATTTTTTAATTGTACTGATTCTCAGTCTTATAGAAATATTACATTTAATAATATTCTAAGTGCTTTTAAAGATAAGCGCCTAAGTAATAAATACATCAAACGATTGTATATTATTATTGTTTAGGCCTCGTTATCTTCTCGTCGTCTCGTCCTCGCGTCTCCTTCGTTCATTGTGACATTGTAGCTAGATATTAGTAATTGGCCTATTTAAAATTCTAAAATAAGTTACTAAATTTAAAAATTGTAATATATTTTTTAAATTTAAAAGAAATACTTAACCTTATTATATTTACACACTGTCCAGATTTAAAAATAAACATAATTTTAACGTCCACATTTAGAGAATTAGATAAAAAAATGTTAGCCTTTTGTATTATTCTGTGTACCAGGAAAAAAATCTTTAATATTCATATAAATATTATCTAGAAGCAGACTGACAGATTTAAATGATGCATTATCGACTGCGACGTAGACCTAATTTATTTATTTGTAAAGTGATGTCTCTGCTATTAATAAAGACTTATTTTTACTTTCATCTGTCGTCAGTATTGTAGTCGCTTCATCATCAGAGAACGCGTGATGAGTCGCACTTGTCAAATAATTCTTTAATAAAGTGTCACTTTGTATTGATTAATATAATCGATATATTTTTACTTAAATTAAATATTTTGCTGCAAATCGTTTAATGGTAACGTAACTCATTATCATAGATAGATATTTTACATACGGGTATAGTTTGGCATGAAAACATTATAAACAAAAACGACGGAAAGTGAAGAACGGAATGTCTTAGGTGCCCTCTGCCTAGCCTGTTATAGCCGGGATACAGCGTGAGGCTGTTTTTTTTAAACATTAACAAAATTACAATTCCTTTTCAGTAATCAAGTGATTGCAGCTAGAAAGACTAATATCCTTATAATTTTAAGTGTCTAATGTAGTGTTCGTGAATGTAAGGTAATGGCCACTTAATTCGATTAAGGCATAACAAGATCTAGATTATACCACTCGTCCTATCTTACCTGAACTACATCATGAGATGTAAACTGCCAGAAGCGTTAACAAAACGCATAGACAACTACGAAAATACAACCGAAAAGTAATAAATGATATAGATTGATAGATAGGAACTAAAGTAAAGAAAACTATTAGTCGAAACTTCTAATGTATTTATATATAATTAATGGATAACATGAACCTTAAGAAAAGAGTTCATAATAGATGACAACAAAACTAAAATATGCAAATATTTATACGATTTGTTTAAAAAGTTTATTCTTATAGCAAAGAATGTTGATATTTCACATAGTTTCACATACACATGTGCACCATTCCTGATTATTTAACGTTTTGAAAATAACCGGGTCAAAGCGGTCGCATCCCACTAGGATAACGCGATAAAGTTTTCACGATATTGAATAATGTAATTAAAACTTCTGGAATCTTCTATATTAAATCTTCTGAAATAAATTGGATAGTTTCTTAATACTTAGAGTATCCCTTTTACGTGACTTACATTTTGTATAATACACACAATAACAGTTGCTAAATTACCGCTGGGCCAGTAGTCTTTTATATTTTATTTAGACAAAATAATCAAATAATATATATTTGATGCTATATATATATTTGTTTGAAATTATTTAAAATACAATGTTTTTATAAGAATTTTTAATGTTTTTAGAAGCTTTATCTGTAAGTGACATTAAGTGCATTTAAATTATACTTAGACTTTCACATGAAACATGTGAAGCACACCAAAGCGAGCTGAAGCCGCCATATATCTACTCCTAATGAAGCCTGGAATAAATTAAAGCTGACCCGGAATACATTGTACATCTAGCTGCCATCGTGACTGGCGTGCGTTCATTTGTCTTCATACAAATTAATATAAACTTATTATTTATCCATATCGTTTAATATTATTAAGCTGGATTGTTTGTTTGGTTTATCGTACTAATCTCAGGAACTACTGGTTCAAATTGATTTTTTTGTGTACCCGTTTATCAAGGAAGGTCGTGGTATATCACGTGTTAACGATTATTTTTATGTTACCCACTGTTTTCGTAGTCATACACAACCCTTAGTTAATTTCATTCAAAAACGCGAATAAAGGTTAGTTTATAATAAAATTTGTGGTTGATTTTTATTTATCTTGACAAAATGAAAATCAACCTTATTGAATTAAATAATAACAACTAAACTTACTTTATTAAAACATTGAATTTTACCGTAAAAGTAATGACTAATAATATCAAAATGAAAACAAAATGTAAGAGCGATTTATCAACAAGCGCTAAATTAAATTGATTCGTAATACGTAATATAAGAGCATGCAGTTAACCGACCAATGAACCAATGAACCAATCACAAGTTCGTAATGTCCTGTTCGCATGTCCGTCCATACACTAATTTTGATTCAACGAATTCTGTAGGAGTTGTTTGTACTGTTTTTTACATTTCTTTTTCTAATCACGAGTGTTGTTAGTGCTCTATCAAGGTAGTCACGACCACGTTATATATTTATCGTTTATTTATTACATTTTTATATGTTTTTCTTAAATAAACTTTCCATGGAAAGTAACTATAAAACTTTTCATGGAAAATAAATATAAAAATTTATGTCTATTTAATAAATTTTTGTTTTTGTCACTCTCATATATTTTTTTCGCTAGTCGCTAGTAATCACTGTTAACTAATAACCGGAAGTCTTATTTTAAATTCTTACGGTGATTCATCAATTGCCTTATATTATAGCAAAGGACACACGAGTATCAAGACTACATCGCGCATAACTACAATCATCAAATTTTGAAATTTGATTCTTACATAGAATCATCATGATTATTCGAAATAGATGTTAGTTTTGTCACATTTTCATTTATTTAACATTTAAAATTGTAAAATTGTTATAATTTAATTCATTAAATATAATTTTGTTAAATGTTTCCAATTTCAGTCTAAACTATTCAGCGTTTTACCTACTTTCTTCAGAATATTAGTAATAATTCGTACTTGGCTTATATTTACCGCCACGTGACTAATGTGTTTATTTTAAAACCTGCAGTAGGTCAATGTTATAGTTCGCGTATAGATTGCTCTTGAGCATATTATCTATATTTAATTGAGCGTATTATCTATATATTGAGAAAATATATTTATGTAGCAAAAAAATTGCTAGTGCTTAGTAATTAAATGCTATATCATTTTTTTTCAACTTCATTTCGTTGAATTCCGCGACTCTACATGCAATGTCTCAAAAAATTGGCGGATATTGAGGAATGAAAGAGGAATCTTAATACTATGTAAATACTAGGTTCCCTCTGCCTACCCTACGAAATACAGCGGTGATTTTAAAATAATAATAAACACAGTAAACATACTTTCAATTATGAAAGTATTGATTGAATCTTTGATTAATTACTTGGTTTATCTATTAAGATAAGCCAAGTAATTAGCAAGAGATTAGTGGTTTATTGTATTGACCTATTGGTTCAGTTTCCGGGGTCAATTCTCATTCTAACAAACACGTATGCAAAAAATATGGCTGAAGTTGCATTCTTTATTGAATTAATACTCGTATTTTTTTTCTTGTTTTACTTTTCGCAAAACCTAGTATTAAAACACTCCGTTCTCCGCTTTTCGTTTTGTTACTTGAAACTTCTGTATTCATTTTTAGTTCCCAAGAAGACAACTAGACATAAGGAAATGTTTATTACCTTATACTTTATAAAAAAAATCGGGTGTGTCAAGTCGTTCGCCTTATCACAAGTTACCTAAAGTTAAAATAACTTTAGGTTATCAGTGTATTTGTGACATATCACATATCTTATTGAGAAATGTTTTGCTCTTCGTGATGAAAGCGATCGATCAATATATTTTTATCAGTCAACTGAATATTGATTGATTTTATCAAGATGTGATAATCACTATGCGGGATCGAGCTACCGAAATAAAAAGACTTAATATATCACGTTGTATAAGTACTTATATTCTATTTTTATATTAGATAATTCGTAGTTTTAGATAAATTCTCTAAAGATTAAAACCTTGAGAAATATACTTTATTATATTATATAGTGCACAACCTTAATTATTATAAAAATATCAAAGACTAATATTTTTTATTTTAATACATTTATATTTTAAACGTTTATTTTAGGTAACGGTATTGGCTTGATTCAACAAGGGGCGTTTCAAATCTCAGTATGGCTATAAAGCGAACGATAAGAGTTGCTTGTTATTGAATTTGTTGTAGTGGTCTGCTTTTGACAAATTAAATGAAAGATATAATTCGATTTTGTCTTCACAGTATATAAAATTGTAATAATAACGTTATATTCAATACATATTTTATTTCCTCGAGTAGTATATCTTTTATATAAACTATATAAAGACGAAAATAAGAATAAGAAATTGAACCAATAAAACAATAATTAAAATGGAAGGAAATTAAATACTCAATTGTCGTAAAGTATAAGAAAAGAAAGAATCTATTGACCTACATTCGTCGTCTCTTGACATTTTATTAATCATTATTAATGTACATAGGTATATGAATGTAATTAAAATTATTATAAGTCTCCTGTATCAAGGCTAATGACAAATACAAATGGTTATTTCTAATAAACGTAGCATGTTAACCTATATACTTTAGTTTATTTTTATCTAGTGGCCCACTCGCGGCTTTGCCCGCGTACCACCTATAATACTTTTATAACGATGCATTTGCTAATAAATTGGTTATTGGATTTATACATTTAGTCATGAACAACTTATGTTCATAATTCTGCGAAAGTGCAAGCACTGCGGTTGCATGAGAGATTATAAGAGTTTATAAGAGAGAGAGAGAGATATTATAGAGAGATTATAAGAGACAAAACAAAACAAAAAAAATAGATAAGACCAGTAGATTTTTAGCGTTGAAACAAAGAAACAAACCTTTACGCTTTATTTTATTAGTATAGATCATAATATTTCATTATAATACCAATCTGGCTGTAATTTACAATTGAAGTAGTCAAAGGATATTTTTTCATAAAAACATTGTTCTATTAGACTAAAAACCTTTCGTCCACTTCACTCGTTGTTAATATAAGCATTTCAAATATGACACGTGTGAGTTTATCCAATATCAGCTTTCCTCGCAACACGAGTGCTCGTGACGTTTATTTTACATCGCATTTCTCATTGCCATAGTATAAACAAACAAATAGATTAGAAACGCCAGTTTAGAGTCGCTAATTAAATATCTTATCTATTATTAAATAATCTCATCTATTATTAATATGCCATCGTGGGACGGCGTCTGACTGTTAACACAACGGTTGTGGGTTCGATCCCCACTAGGGGCAGTGAATTTATTTAAAAAAATCCTCCTATGGTAGACAAAACGCGGCGTTAAATTCCGTCGCTTAACAAGCAATATCTTGAAAATTAGACTGAAAAAGGTGTGCGAAATTTCTTAAGGCTTCTCTAATTTGCAATTTCAAATTCAATAGTTATTGAATTGCCTTGTTCTTTTTAGATTTACTATCAATTAGTAAGTATTTGTTTTACGTCTGTGTGTACATTGTACATACTATACAGTTGAATATTTCTAAGTGTTTGTTGCAATAGTCTGATTCATATAGCAAATGTTATTGTAATTTGATAGCAACAGTCAATAATATAAACTAATAAGAATACAATATTACATAAATATAAATAAATGATAATTTATTATTATTGGGAAACTAAAAAAAAACTTGGAAAGCCATTAGGACATTTCCGTTCCACATTTTCCGCCAAATTCTGGAAGTGTCGCAGTAGCCAAATGTGCTATTCTAATATATAAGCTTATAAGCCATAATTAATGTAAAAATTTATTTTCAAATTCGTTTAACAAGTTTCGCAAACTTTAACATTTATAATATACGAGTTTATAATATTAATAGGATTATAACAAACTACGATGTAACCTAACTTACAATATTTCTTGCTGAGAAAAAAGTGGAATTAATGTATATAGGTATCCCTAGGGTCTCTTAACTTATCTAAAGTGTATATTGCGGGAAAAGTGTAAACATAAAAGTACTTACATCCTTATATATGCTGTATAACCGAGAGTTGCAGGCTTGCAGGCAATCTCATAACGTCACGTCCTGTCTTAAGTCTGGTGCACGTGCCTATCTTGTGAGCTACTCTTACGTGCATTATAATGTCTTTTATAAAATACCTTCTACTTACCTATAATCTTATAGATTTTCACTTTGAGATAAAATAAAAATACCATTGAACGTTTAAAAGTATAGAGTAGCACACAATTATATATATACATTTTATAATTCATGGAATAGCCGTTTTAAAGTAATAAATAAAAAATATTTGCCTTATAATAATAGTTATTTATTATTTAGAATAAAATTAATAAAAATATTTAAATACTTTTATTAATATTTAAATAAAAAAATATAACTTTGTATAATACGACCAAGATCTAGATCAAGTTCAAGTTATTTCCTTCCATTATAAGAATGTGGTAATTTTTATAATGGAAAGAAATAACATTTTTATATTATAATCTATATTGAATGAATAATACAAGACTATATTCAGTTGCCTGTTTCCTTTGTTCACGCTTCAATAGGAAGCCCTTTGAGGCGCTCTCGATCGAAAGAAATAGGCCGATCTATTGTTCATTAGCACGGCGTGTGTCGAGTGTCGACTGTCGCAGTGTCGCGATCGCAGTACACCATCGGCATGTGGTGTCTATCATGTTAACCTAGTTTAGGATGGACGGCGTCGGTCGCAGCTTCGAATGAATGGAATTGAATGTCACTTCGCTTATGAAATAATTTTTGCCCCACGTTCTCTATTTGCGTCATTCGATTGTCTGAATATTGAAGCAAGAGTATATCAATTGGTTGAGATTTTAGATGATGCGTTTTTATTTATCAATGAAATTTTAATTTATGTTAAATGTGTTGTTGTTAATCTTTCGAAGATTCGAATATTTCATTACACAAATTGTAACTTAAATATATTGGTTTTCTTAGCATAAATGTATAAAATGTGAGAACTAGTTTTTATATATTAGACTACCTTGGCATAATTATATTTTCTTGACTCGATATTCGGTGTATTGCAGTTCAATGAATGAATGACCTTTAAAGTAATAAGCATCGCTTGTTCCAGCTGATGGTATGACCTATTCGTTCGGCGTGTTCTACGCAGAGTTCCTGACCTACTTCAACGAGGGCAAAGGCAAGACTGCGTGGATTGTGTCCATTCTTGTTGGAGTCACGTTGAGTTCAGGTATTTAATTATAGTATAAGAGATAGTTTACATATAGAGTTTGATTTAATCTCAAACATGTTTAAGAAAACAGAATAAGGTTTATTAAATGTGTTTTTTTTTTTTAATTTTAACTATTTATGTTTTAAACTTAATTAACGTTCTAAGATGAAATTAAAGTAAGCTACGATTCTTGCTATGAGAATCTACTTAACGAAGTGTTACTTATAAAGCTTTCCATAAAATATAAGGGCCAGCATAATCTCAGTTGAACTCATGAATAGCTTATAAACAGTCGTAGAGCCGTAGAACAAACGCGTTTGTTCCGTACTCTTCCCGCCTTTCCTTAAGTAAAATAATTAAAATTTATTATATAGTTTTCAATATATGTTCATGTTATATTTATATTTAGTTTAATACAAAAAATATATACGTAATAATACGTAAAATTAAATTATTCCTATTTCTTATGTCTGTCGTTTTAGTAAAAACAAAGTACCAAATTCAATCGTTATATAAAATTATAATTGCATAAATTGTCTCTTACAGGTCCAATATCAAGCTCATTCGTGAACCGTTGGGGATGTCGCGCAGTGACGGTGGCAGGCGCGCTACTTTCCGCCACGTGCGTAGTCCTCTCAGCCTTCGCGAACAACGTGACTACCCTCATCTTCACAGTGGGCGTCGGCGCTGGTATGGGGTTCGGTCTCATCTACCTTCCGGCGATCGTCAGCGTCACCGTGTGGTTTGAACGCTATCGGAGCCTTGCTACAGGTTTGTTCTATCTCAGATAACACGTGATATGATATACTCGTATATGAAACAGGATATGTATATTAATTGTAAACCTCTTTCCTTGTTTAGGTATAGCAGTATGTGGGTCTGGTCTTGGCACATTTCTGTTTGCACCGATCACGTCAGCTTTGATATCAAACTATGGATGGCGAGGTGCAATGGCCCTTATAGGAGCTTTTATTCTAAACTGTATTCCGCTAGGGCTTATGTTCAGGCCCGTACCCGAAAGACCCAGGATGCCGGCCACTGAGCCAATGTTACCCAAGCAAAGCAAATCTCCGCTCAAAAGATCACAAAGTTCAGAGCAGGTTGCACGAGCGAATGGTAAATATGACGATGATGTAGCAAGACTAACCCTGTCTCAGCCCGCATTAAACAAACCACACGAACAAAAGAATCATTCTCATTCACGTCATGGCAGTGGTATTATGCAGAGACCAGATGTCCTATATCAAGGAAGCATGACTAGTTTATCAAAGTTTAGAGCCGCGTCACCTGATAGAGTACAAATTACTATAAAAAAAGAAGAACGCGAACAGAGATGTGGATGGTTACCGTGTTCGGAGGAGTCGAAGGCTGCCTTATCAGAAATGCTTGACGTTTCTCTTCTAGTCGATCCTGTATTCATTCTATTTGCACTATCAAACTTTCTAACTAGTATAGGGTTTTATATACCGTATGTGTATACGGTGCCTATGAGCGAAAAGTTAGGCATAGAGAATCCAGCTTACTTGATATCTATAATTGGTGCGTCAAATCTTATTGGGAGAATAATCCTGGGATACATTAGCGATAAGCCCTGGGTCAATCGTTTATTAGCGTACAATATATGCTTGACTATTGCAGGAATTAGTAAGTATTAGAATTGATTTTCTCGATATTTACAGCATTTATAATTTCAATATTTGTAATATTTTTAATGTTTTCATTTCTTCGCTCTGCTGTCGAGGTAAAGCGCGGCAATAGGAAAATCCCTGAATTTTGGGGAAAGAAGGGAGCGGAGTATCTTAACACACTCATAACTCTGTTTGCCTACCCTGCTACATGTGGGATATAGCTTGAAGCTGATATAATTTCAATAGTTATTCTTTATAATAAAAAATAAACAATAAACTTATGTATTTTTATTTTAACAGGTACAGCATTGGCAATGGCCTGCTGGGAATTTTGGGGACTCGCAATGTATGCGACAGCTTTTGGTTTTAACATCGGTGCTTACGTCGGTCTAACTTCAGTGGTACTGGTGGACCTGTTGGGTATAGAAAAATTAACCAATGCATTTGGTCTACTTTTACTGTTTCAAGGAATTGCATCTCTTATAGGACCCCCTTTTGCAGGTATTATTTATATTGGCTTTATGTAATCTCAATCACGTTCTCCATTGAATAATATCCTCACATGACCAGTCATGTGTGACATGACTACTGTATTTATCATGTGATATGAACTTATGATAATGATTATAATATTTGTAAAAGCATTAATGAAAATCATCAGAATGATATATTTATGACAGTTGTATTAGAGCTTTGTTTATTTATTAATATTATAATTAAACAATTTTCACTTCGTCCTTCCTTTGTATAATCAATATTTTATTATTTTAGGTTGGCTATATGACTCGTTGCAATCTTACGCGCCGGGTTTCTACGTGGCAGGCGGTACGATATCTTTGAGTGGTCTGATTCTCTTCTTCATTCCAATGCTGGAGAGGAGAAAATACAACAGAGAGACGATGCTAGAGCAGATTTAGCAGGAACCATTCAGAGGGGCGCGACGCGATTACCCAGTGATCGTACTTAACAGCCCCTCTACCCCCTCCTCCACGACGTCCACTGAGGACACCTACAGCAACAGGGTATATACTAATAATATAGTCGAGGAATACATTAATGATAGTTACCATGCAGATAATAATGAATATAATTATGTACATAATGATAGAATAGATTAATAGCGAAACTCTAGCTCATTCCAAAGATGTGAAAAGTGCGTGTGATAATTTTGATTAAGTGTAAAAAAAATGAACGAAACAAACAGAAACGCGCTGTGTTAGCTTAGAAATATAAAGAACTTCAACAAATTCTTACACTAAAAGTGCTATGTTTAATAATTGTAATCCGCATAGATAAATAACCATTGTTCATATTATATTAAGATAAATAATTTACAATATAAATATATTATAACTGTAAGAAAGCTTTATTGATTTATTGAATACTCTAGGAGTACATATAAATGATGTAAACACATTGCCCTTAATAAAAACATGTCTTCAGAATATATAATAATGTTATTGATATGTCATAAATATTAATAAGAATCGTGTTCCTTATATTGGAATGTCTTCACTTTACAGTATAATTATAGTTGTCTACAGAACTGTATACTATGTATAAAGCTATTTTACACTTGTATATACAATATGAATAAGTAAATAGTTAACTGTAAATATTTGCATTAAAGGCCTTATTGTGGACCAAAAGGTTGGTAATAAAATTTTCTGAATTTGATCGTCAACTACCATTGAAGATTTTGTTGTAATATTACATAAATACAATAAATAAAATTATTTTCACTAATTTGCCTTCCATTGATTTAACTTTATCTGCTTAGTTAATAAAGATATGAAGTGTGACATTCAAAGTTTGTTTAATTATCAGAGTTTAAATAATCGTAACTATGTTTGAATTGTAAATTCCTCCCATGAGTATTTAATTATTCATGTCAATTGACATCAGTTTTCTATATTACGAATCGGCATGTAGCATACATATTTATACAAAAATATTTAAAATCTCTTTAAATGACGTCACAAAGACACTAAATAAAACTTGAAAAACAATGCAATAAAATTCGTATCGTAACTAACTTGATGCCTTAATTACAATCAGTACTAACATAATATACGCAGGTGGAATTCAAATCTTAGAGTATTTTAAATGTTAATTTCATCCGATAGCTCTCAGGGCGAGGTGGTAGCCATTACTCGCTGTATACATTGTACCGCACTAGACTGATGTACGAATAGAAACAATATTTTTGTATAAATCAACGCAACTCTTCGTATCACTTTATAACTAAATTGTGTAATTATGTTGATATTGCAAATAAATGAATGTTATTTAAAGTTAACTATTAAAGTTAACACAAAAACAGGTTTTACTACCCTACCCTTTTACTACGATACAATCTATCTATAAATTAGTTAAAATTCATAATATATTTATCAATATGAAAAGAGGAAGATTTCTACACACTTAAAACATGATATTTAATATTTTTAAGAAAAGTCGCAGGATCTCGACTTGTATTTGAACCTACTCATATACATACATGAGAAAAGCCATAGAAATTGAAGTGAATTCTAATATTTGAAATATTTTTTTCGCTCTGTAAACAGGACAAAGCGCTAAGTTCCACTACTTAACAGACAATGTCTCTAAAATTTACACTAGATTTCCTCTGCCTACCCTTCCTGTATGCAGGACGTGTGAAGTTAATAATAAAAATTACATTAATAAATAGCATTTTTTTTACATTTGGATTTAATGATTATGATAAATTTTAAAGATCTGGTTTAAATTATTTAGATGATAAAGACAATTCATTCTTATTCGAGTGCTTTAATATAATTATAAAATCTCATATGACAACTAAGTATGTATAAAACAATGCATCTAATAGTTCAAATTAGTTAACCTATATACACCATTACTAAATAGGATTAAGTATATTTTTTTAGTATACCAAGTTACAAAGAATTAAGGCTGTATTATAAAGGTACATACTGTTTACCCAAATAAAATAATTATATCATAATAAAAAACAAGTCTTACAAAATATATTTTTCCAAGATATTTATATTGTTTATACACATAAATGAATCTAAACAAATATTAACTTCTGTTATCTCATAAATATACATTAAGTATGTTTACTCTTTCTTCTTATCTTCATCAACTGTACGCGCGCCTTTGCAAATATTAATCATCTTTTGATGAGCTCTTTCATCAACCAAAAACATTGCTATTACAGTAACTGCAGGCGAAACCTAAAAATAATGACAAATAAAATATAACTAATATCTTTAATAATATATTACATAATTGTATCAATAATTATATATATATAATGTACCGAATATTTCGGCTATAGAATTAAAATAGGTGTAAAATTTCTCCACAACAGAACACGTGTTTTTATTTAACTAATACATTTTAAACAAAAGTTAATAAAAAATAAATACAGGAACTATACTCCTATAATAAATGTTTACCCAATGAATCCAAATGGCCCATTGTACCAGAGTGGAACATGGCTTCACCGTCACGTCATTAGCGAGCACATGGGACAGCACCACCCAGCCACGCATAGTCGCGATCGGCAACCAGCAGAGCAAGTTCACAATGGTTATCACAATAATACTCTGAAAAAATAAAGAATTAGTTACGTTCATGAAAAATGGAGAACGGAGTGCCTCAACGTTAGGTTCCCTCTGCCTGCACACGCTGTATCATGTATGGGATACAGCTGAAGCTAATTTTTTTAATTTAAGTTATGGTAATTTTATTTATTGATGTAATTAATGTATTGATTGAAAAGTTGTTTTGAAAAATAAGCTGGTTATAGGTAAATGACTCGTGCCGTGATTTCATTCCGTTAGTATCTAATGCAATATTATGATTTCGCATTTATTATTCAATATTTAATATATTTCAAAACCTTACTTTAGTAATAGTAAAAACATAAATAAATAATATTTTTGAAAGAATTTCGAAATTGGAACTATATGATTTGAATTTCGAAATTTGGTAGCTAGGTTAGGTAAGATTAAATGTGTTATTTAATCATCTGCAATAAAAGACAGACAAAAGATTAAAATGTCAACTTTAATCAGATAAAAATGTTACAAAAATCAAGATAGTAAAATCTTTTACTATGTGTCAATAAGTAAATTAATAATAGAAAACCTGAGATAAGTGTCGTTTTGGCACGTTCCAGGCGTATTTTTTATAGCCTTACTTACTTATAAGATACAGCTATCTTGCACACAGCAGAGTAGGCAGGAGGAACCTAGTGTTAAGACATTCCGTACCCCGTTTTCCACCGAATTTTGGAGGCATTGCGGGTTGAGTGGGGGAACTCAATGCCGTGCTCTGCCTCAACACCAGAGCAAAGAAATTACAGTCACACTCCTTGCCCCTTGCGCCACAACTGGCCTCACATTCCAGGTTGATACTCACACTTGTAAACTTGAATTCCTTTAGTAAATTTTCTGAACTGTCGTATTTTGATTCGAGATTCCTCGCCCAAATCAACATTACGATCCTTAAAGAAAATATATGAAAATAATATAAAAAAATAATTTTGGTTAGAAATTCTCAATTCAAAGACTTCGTTCAAAAAATGTATTCTCTAAATAAGAGTTAAAGATGAATGACACTTCGAATTTCACTGACAAGTGATTTTCCTAAAATAGCTGGAGTATTTCGGGAAATATAAGTTGGTAAAATTTGCCTATTAGGTACTCGTATGTCCAAAGACATCTTTACATTTTTAAATAATATTAGAATAATATTCATATATGGAACGATCTACATTCATGATTCAATACTTGTATTATGATCAGTTTCATAGGTTCTCCAATACCCTATTTAGGGGCCTGGGCCTATGATATAATTATTAAACATTTTTAACCGACTTCTGTAAGGAAAGGAGGTTATCAATTCGACTGTATTTTTTTTTACAATTATCGTTATCGTCTACATAAATTATGTTTTTAAAATAATTTATATTCATAGAATAATTAGATAGAAATATATTAATTACATTTACTGCTGCATTCTACTTACATAAAACCCGTGGACTTAACACTTCGCAATAGGAATATGGGGACGACAATAAACCTTTCCCACGTCTCCGGTACGATCATATCTAAGACGCAGGACTGACAAGAGAAGTCCAAGGCATATCTACCGACGCCGAGTAGCGGTGGCAGAGAATATAATGCAGCGAAGAAAACACACAAACCCTGATATAATATGTAATAGTTCTTTTGCATAGGCCACCCTGAAAAATATTAAATATAAATTTACATATTTAATAAAAAAATTAAATAAATATTTTTTATGCTCACCTTTCGTTATATATTTGGCTACCACATATCTTTCTATACAAACATGTGTTAGGCATTCCACTTCATAAACTGCCAAGAATGAATCCCAAAATCCAAAAATGTCACAAGATAACTTGTTCATACCATATTCAATGCTAAAACATTTAAGAACCTCATTTATATAATAAATGAATAGCCAAATTGCTCTTTTTTAACCGACTTCAAAAAGAAGGAGGTTATCAATTCGACTGTATTTTTTTCATACCAATATCAAAGTATTTAAATTTTTAGCAAAACTATTTTAATTGGGATTGACAAATAAATACTTATAAATCTTATTTTTAACTTAATGATAACTCGGAAATAGTAGTCGAAGCTCGCACATTAATTATAGAGACTAGCCAAAAGTTACATTAATTTGAAGTTGCATTAAATAAAAATGAATTAGTTAAATACGCCTACTTAATATCAATACCGGTGTAATTTTCCTTTGTTTTTTTAGCTTTACACTGTATCCCGCACATGATAGGGTAGGTAAAGGTAGCCTAGGAAACACTCCGTTCCCATTATGAGACTTCCTTCCCCACTTACCGAGTTTACAGTCCACTCAGTTAGTTGTGCTATGCACCACGACGGCCGTCTTAAACTTAATATTACAGAGATTAAAGACAAAATTTATGTTAAAAGATAAAACTAAGTCGGAAGTCGCAAGCGAGTGAAGTTGGCAAACACCAGCCAGGGCTTAATCTCCTAAATCCGAGAAAGTAATGTTCAATTGTCAGCTGTCTAATCCGGCAACACCTATTCAGCTGGCTTTTACAATATATTAAGCCGTAAAATACGAGTCACAAGGTGCGTTACAACTACACATAAAAACTAATTTTCTTTGGCGCAAAGCAATTTATCTCAATATCATATAAAACAGGCCACTCGTGGCACAGGGGCACAAAGCGTGACTGTTAAAGCGATCGGTAGTGGGTTCGATCCCCATTCGAGGAAGTAAAATATTTGTTTAAAATATTTTCATTTCTTCGCTCTGGTGTCTAGTGGTAAAGTGCGGCGTTGAATTCCGCTACTCTACACGCAATGCCTCCAGAATTCGGGGAACAGAATGTCTTAACACTAGGTTCCCTCTGCCTATCCTGATGTGAGCAGGATATAGTGTGAAGCCGATTTTATTGCCTTGTACATTTTATTGAGATTAAATTTGAATCGATTGTTTTTATTGCATTAGTTCAAAGATAATTATACGTACCTATGAATGTTTTACATTATGTATCTATAAGTGTTTATCTAAAAATTAGAAAAAAAGCGAGCGGATTTTTCATAATGGCATTTTTAGTATATTTTACTCAACTTGAGTAAAGGGAATTTCTAGTCTCAGACTTTTACGAGATTACTTAATTGTTCGTTTGTGCTCACCTTCCTGAGTGATTAAAAGGTATGAAGGAGGAGAAGACGGACATGGCGCGCCGTACGCACGCAATAACCGTAAAAAAGGCTAAGTTACGGTAGCTCGGGTCTGATCGTAGGTTTGTCAACAATAAAGCCAGATTCAACCACAAGCCTAACAATGCCGATATGGCCCCTGTAATGATAGAAAAATATATAATACACACCGTTGTGGCGCAGTGACGCCGTGACCGATTGTTAACGCACCGGTCGTGGGTTAGATCCTACTCGGGAGAATTCAATATTTTCATTTTTCTACTCTGATACCAAATGGAGGCGATAAGTTGGTCTTAGAAATTAAGGAGGAAACTTAGTAAAAGAGTGTTTTAATACTTGCTTTTGGATGCATATTCATATAGGCATATGAAATTAGACATTATAAATCTATATGATGCTAGTATAATGTGTATAAATAAAATACAAAAGCAAATAAAATATTTGAATAAATGACTGTACACAACACGTTTACAAGGACACAATATTCAATTATTATAGAAGGAACTAATAATTAATAATTTCTAAAAACAACTAAAATTAATAAAAAAATACATTTTATTAATAAAACAAAAACTGTTTAAAAACTGCTTAGTTACCTGTTATAACGAAACCTGTATCCAGGTTTTCCCTAGATTGATCATCAAATACTTCACTCCAGGTGCAGCTTAGAGCAATCATCGTGTTCTCCGTTCGTCCTTTCTTCGTCCGGCGCCGATGAAGTGCCACTACGCATCTAAGTCAAATGAGTTGTGCAGAATCTAGTATTCTTCATCAGATCTAATTTCCGAGTGTCAGTTTACGGTTCTAGTATTTCAGGTTTTGTTATGCTCTGTTTCCCCGATACGTGGTTAGAGCCACGTGAAAAACCACACGTCCTTTGAACAAAAGGCTGGCTTTGATTCAACTTAACTGTACTTTAATTTATATTTGATACTTTTACGAAAATTATGTAATTTTATATAAATTACAGGTAAACACGAGTATATATGTATATATAGCCAAAAAATAACAAAATATTCTATTGGAATCCAATAATGGTAACTTTATTTTTTATTAATATACCTACTATACATATATACCCAGAAAATAGTATTTTTTTACTTCAAAAGAATTAAAAACTAGAAGAAAGAAGAGAGCTGTTATTAATGTAGGTATGTAATGCATTTTTAATATATTCACATCAATAATTAAAAGATGTTTTTAATTTAATAACTTTAATTAACATATGTTTAGAGAACATTTTGCCGTCATTATTCTAGATGCGCTTGCGCATGCTCCTTTTGTCCATGTAGTCTATTTCTCCCGACACATTGTAATTTCTCGTCTTGGACTAGATGAACTCCTGACCATCGTCTTATGGAATGGTCGTTTGCATCAGATTCAAATATTCATTCGTAGGCTTCCCTCAATCATTAATAAAAACTCCGTCTATATCTCTTGGCCCGGTCTGGATGTAATAAGGCATAGTGCTTTCTCATGCGGCCTAGTAATGCAGCCCGAAGTCGTTCGTCTATCGCAAGGTAACTGAGTACAGGAACACTGGTCGCCGCCTGTTTATAATAGTAATTAATTGCAAATTATTCTCTTTTTAGTATTAAATCTAATTACTTACTGCAGAGTTAGTCACCCTATAGGCAAAATAATAAGTAAACTAACGTTTACTACCAAGTCAAATTAAATAATACAAAATATTTTCACTTCACTATCTTGTCTTTATAGAGTGAAACAGAAAGAAGAGAACATAGAAATCAACTATGAGCAGAGATCTCAATTAATCATTACTTGCCTCTGCAGCAATAGGCGCTATGAGAGCTAGCACCTGCGGTACGTGCGGTCTATATCCGTACAGCAGTAGCGGCAGCCACTGCCAGCCGGCCAGCACAGCGGCCGGGACCCACAGCGCGAGTGTCACCGTAGATAGTACATGAATAGACTAGATAAAATAAGTTAAAGTTAGAAAATTAGAGGTCGTCGTGGCGCAGCTATACAGTGTCTATTAATACGACGGCTGTGGGTTCGATTTCCATTTGGGGAAATGAATTATGTATTTAATATTTTGAATTCCACCCTTTGGTAACAAAAAAAGCCCGGCGCTGAGTCCCGCCACTCAAAACTCAAAATTTCTCAAAATTCAGCGGAGTGGATAACAGCTTGTCATAAAATTAGGAGATGGCAAAAAAAGATCAAATCGAGTAAAGTATTCTAATCTACTATTAATATACATCAGCTACAAAAGAATACATACGTAATTTATATTTATAAAACAATAGGTATATATTGTAAATTACCCTCGTCAATCGCCTCTCCTCCCTTTGTTGTTCGCTCCTATAATTTATCCTTTCCAGTCGAATAGCCTTTACCATGAAGAAAAATCTACAATATAATTATGCAGGTCATTAGTGAAAACATATTCATGTATTATGTATGTATTAATAATAAAAAATAATAAAAATAATAAAAAATGGAAAAGCATTAGTAGATATCTCTTTATTGTATAAAAAACTGGTCAAATGTTAGTCGGACTCGCCCACCGAGACTGATATTAATTTCAGCAGAGATTGTCAACAAATTGATCCTATAAGGGTTCCGTTCCATTTATAGGGTTCCCTACCTTTTGAGGTACGGAACCCTATAAATGTTTTGTACTAAGTATTTTTATACATCTACCTACAATATTGTAAGGATTTACATAAATAAAAAGTTGAGGAAATTTAATTCTTAATTGTGTGAAATCAAAAACATCGTGGATGAGGAAACAATGTCGTAAGTGGTAAAAAAATATTACTATTTTTATCAATAAAGTGAGTGAGTTTTGTAATTAATAGGTAATATGAATTAAAAATATGAAAAGGTTGAAAAAAAATTAAAAAATCAGCTTCACGCTGTATCCCGCACACAGCAGGATAGGCAGAGGAAATTTAGCGTTAAGACACTCCGATCCCCACATTCCACCGAATTTTGGAGGCACTGTGTGTTGAGTGGCGGAACTCAACGCCGCGCTTTGCCTCGACACCATAGCGAAGATATGAAAATATAAATTTAAATAAATAAAAACGTTAAGTAATGGGAATCAAATTAAAACTCACATCCCAATGACAGGAATAATTCCACACACAATGACATACGGCACACTGTAGCCCAAATCTTTTGCACCAGATTTTAATGACGGCCACAGCAGGGAACACACAGTACCAGTCGCGTCACAGGAGTATATTCCGTAGCCGAACAGCGGTGGAGTCGCAAAGATAATCGCCACCATCCAACACACAAAAATCAGCGTCCAATAATACCTAAAGTATACAGTTCTTTCTGAAACATAAGGGCTATTAATAATTGTCATCTACAAAAAAACGACCCCAACAGTACTTCCTCTAACCTCGCCTGTAGTATCTCGCTAGCAAATACCTCTCCAGTACGGTTGCGAATAAAGCAATCATTTGAAAGACACCAAAAAATTGATTCATAAACGCAAAAAGCTGACAACACGCTGGACCAAACAACCATCTGAAATATTTTTAAAACAAATTAATTCATCGATATATTAATAAATTGTCTAGAATATTTTTCACGAAATATATATATATTTAAATATATACCTCTTAGCTATTGCGGATGATGCTGAGAATGGAAATCCGAGGAGATTTCTACCAAGAGAAGCCGTGCAAAGATTCAGTACCAACACATGACTTTTGAATATAACAAGGTGACTGTGAATGAACGTGGCGTAGAGCCAAGCATTGAGCAGCACCCCGAATACACCTGCCATCAGACAATATGAGGGTTATGTGTTATGTTTTTTTTTTCTTCTTTCATTTTTCTTTCAGCTTCACACTGTATCTTACATGTAGCAGAGTAGGCAAAGGAAGCCTAGTGGTAAGACACTCAGCTCCCCACTCCCCGCAGAATTCTGGAGGCATTGCACCATCAACACCACAGCGAAGAAATAAAAATATTAACTATTTCATTTCTTCGAGTAGGAATCGAACCCACAGCCGGACGCATTTACAGTTACACGCTCGTGCCCCTGCGCCAGCACTGGCCTGGTAATTTATCACTTTCATGAGCATATCATATTATAGTCTTCTAGTAATATTGGCCTTACATATAACAACATAAATAAAAGAATTAAAGAAGGAATAAAGGAATTAAACTTACCAAAAACAATGAGACAAGCTCCAAGAAGAGTTTTGTATGAACTGTCAAAATAATACCACGGACACTCGTCCTCGTTATAATCAAACAGTGTTTGCATTGCAATGTAAATCAATATATCACGTTAGGCACCAAATGGAAGGGGACCGAAAACTTCAATTTGAATCAACACAAACGTCCACATAGGATGAGTGGTCACAGAGACTGGACAGGTTGTCGAACCAACTGGCTCCCGGACAAAGGATACGCATCATGTTACCGTCCTGGAAACATTTTGTATGCGACATCATAGTTCAAAAGGTAATATTAAAGAATTAGGGCTAATTATAGATTCTTCTATTAAGTAACTTTTCTATATCTAAATAAGAAAAAAGACACTGAAAATGAACTTCACTGAATTTGGAAGGCGGTTATAAGAAATATTAATAAAGAAATTGAAAACTAAAGATTCAGTCTATTCAGTAAAAGAATAAATGTTACATGCATAATACATATTTTAATAATAGCTCTACAGTAATATTTGGTGAAATATTCACCATAAAAGTTCTTATCTTATTTTTTTATTTATTAATCTGGTTTAATATCTGCAAATTTGTGGATAATAAAAATTATCCACAATATAATTTAAAACTTGAAAATAGGATTTACTCAAAAACTTAAATACGATTAAACTTAATAAGGCACAGCATAAAAATATGTAGATATAATAAATATGGTAATCGCAACACCTCTCCAAATATATTTCATTATTCATAGCCAAGACACAGGGAAGTTACTCGCCAACTAGTTTGCAAGTTAAATATATCCCGATACGTGTTCTATTTTATTCTATTTATGTTACAGTAGGCCAAATTTAGATTGCAACATACAATGCATGTTCAATGAACGCAAGCTTTAATGAGATTTAAGTTAACTTAACAATTCCAACGTTAAAAAATGTTAGTATGTGAGTGGTTACATTTCAAATAATTGTACTAGTTAGTGCCTTCTACATGATAATTACTTCTTAATTATTCGACAATACCAAACAAAAATTATGAATACGAAATTCCGATATTCCTAAATAAAACGATTATTTATTGAAGTATGTTGCTCTAGGGGTAGAAGATACGTTAAAAAATAAATAAAGATATTTTTCATATTTATATATAATTTTAATTATGTTTACTAAGATTTTTTTATTACACTTAAAGTTGTAACAATAATATGAAAATATAATCTATGAAACCATTTTAGTAAAGTAATTTTAAAATTTGAATAGTATCTCTTCATAGGCACATTATTTTCTCATAATACTTTTAGTTAACTATCGTTAGACTTTATGTTTTCACCGTAAATGCTTCTTATATTTATCAATTACTAATGAAACTTATTGTATGAGTTAATCTATGTTGCAGTAAAATAAATTATTAATATGTAATTGATTTACCAGCGGCTGTGCCAAAGCAAATAGATCTGAATCTATTCAATATGAAATAGAAAACCACAAATCATTTAGGTATAGTCATAGTTATACCTAATATCCAGCTTCTTGTTATCGGTGCTCTTTCTGGTTTTATTATTATCTAAACGTGCGATATATTTAATTTCTATTAGCTCTATTTTAAAATTAGCACCTAACTTACATAACAAATACTTTTTCACGCAAATGTCACTCCTGTTTAACACGTTATGTTGGTAGGCCTGTTAGCTACTAAAATATAAAAATTAGAACTGCTTCTATACAAATTACCTACCTGATAATTTTGTGTATAATGGCAAAACAATGTTGGCAACCGATGAGTGAGAAACGTCAGGTACGCTAACACTTAACACGAACGGCCGACGCACGTTTATCTAACTCAGTTAATTGCTGGAGAGATCGCACATGTTTTTGGCGATGTGTGTATATTCGATCACCACCAAGCTACCTAGCCAGTGTTATCAAAACCATTGATGTGAATAATCACAGCGAGTGCGCAGTGCAGCGCCGGCACCGGACGACTTGCGACAGGAAGATGTCGATAGAACAATTGTCTCTAATGATCCAGTATCATCTTGATGTTCTCACCTTGAACGAGGAACTTCCATATTCCAAGAAATGGACCATCTTTGAATCTCCCATAGGAGGCCGAGGTCTCGTTGCCACAGAAGATATAAAGGCCGGAGAAATACTATTCCATGATTATCCTCTTGTATCTGGTCCGAGGTCTGGAACTGTTATACAGCGCGGATGTACAGTTTGTAAGAATATAGATAACGACATTTTATTTAAATGTTCTAGATGTGCGCTGTTATTATGCTCTGACCAGTGTCAAAACAGTGGTGTCCATTTAAGTGACTGTAGTATAATTTCCTGTTGGCCTAACAAAGTGCCTATTGAGGACGTCGACGACACACTATTATCGCGCGCACTAACAGCTATACGCGCATTGTTGTTAACCGATGATCAAAAACATATTTTGACTTCACTTCAAGCTCATGTTTTAGAACAACATGGAAGTGAAATTAGAGACTTGCGGCAATTCTTTGACATACCCACAGAAGTAGAAGAATTTTTAATTTACGTGACTTGTGTTCTAGATGCCAATGCTTTTCAAATAGCAACACCATATGGACAACACGAGATGAGAATGCGTGGGCTTTATCCTGTTGCGTCCATAATGAATCATAGCTGTATATCCAATACAAGGTATAGTTTTAACGCTGAATCTCACATGACAATAAAAGCTTGTAAACCGATTTCGAAAGGCACAGAAATATTTACGTGTTATTCTGCAATGCTATGGGGTACTCCTGCCCGGCGACTTCACCTTGAGAAAACCAAGCATTTCTTGTGTTATTGTGAAAGATGTGCTGATCCCACAGAACGTGGTACGCTCTTGGCAGCCCTCAAATGTTTCTCAAATGTATGCGCTGGTTCGCTGCTACCTATTGAACCCTTAAAATTAAATTCATCGTGGCGCTGTTTAGATTGTGGCATGCATGTTCCTCACAACAATATATGCTCTATACAGAGTGCTCTGGGGAGCCTTATAGGGTGTTTGGATTTTGAAAACATTTTTGAAGTAGAAAGATTTTTCTTAAACAGAATCAGCAAATATATTCCAAAATCCAATCAAATTATGGTTGACCTGCAATGTCGTCTTATATGGAAATTCGGAGAAGTCGAGGGATATCGGTGGAATGGTAAGTAACTATTTTTAATTTTTATCGAATTTAAAAGCCTATCTTCGAACAAGAATGGACAATTTTATGTAAAACTTATTGGTTTCGAGATATCGAAGATAAGATCCTGACATGTCGAGATAAATATGTAAGTACAGGTATTTGACCTCTTGTACATTTAAACCATGTGAAGTAGTATTGATAATAAACAAATCTTAAATCAAATAATAGGCCATTGTGGCGCAGGGGCACAAATATATGACTGTAATGCGATGGTTGTAGGTTCGACCCCGTCGGGGAATGAATTGTTTTATATTAATATTTCCATTTCTTCGCTCTGGTACCAAGGCAAAATTAAGGATACGGCGTGAAGCTGAAAAAAAATCTATAGTATAAAATTAGGTCATTGTATGAAAAGAAAATCAAAACTTAAGGCCTGGTACCTGTTCCACGCGGTCGTGGGCGGCGGCGGTGACACGTATGTCAACTGATGGTAAATGATCACCGGTACGCTCGTCTTTCCATAAAAAAAATAATATGCGTAATATAAAATAATCTACATATCCAGTTCCAAAACGTATATAATAAATATATTTCCATTAGAAAATAATTTTATAATTTATTCCATTAAATTTAACTACGTTTTGATTCAACATAAAAGAAAACTTTTAAACAAAATTAATTAAGCATAAATGTAATGCTACGATTATTTTACCAGTATAAAATAAAAAAATAAAATATACAAACATATGTAATATCTCAGTATAAGATGACGTCAAATGCGATACGCAACTAGGCTCCATGAATCAGTAAGTAGGTAAATTCCAGAAGCTATTTTCATAATAGTTTAAATGCGTATATCGACGTTGAAACGTTATATGCCGTCAGTCAATCTCAAACACTGCCGAATTGCTTGCACTTCGCGCGCGAGAACCAAAATCAAAAATGGCAGAAGTTCCAAATCTCGAAATGTTCCGCCCCTTTTTCTCCGATAGTCTACAATCAACGTTTAACGTGACAATTTCTACATCCATATTAGGAGGAAGAGGTTTATTTGCCACTCAATCTCTAAAGAAAGGATCACTTCTATTTATAAATAAACCTATTGTGTTTGGTCCTCGAGCTGATTGTAAAATTGAAATATTTTGTTCTAACTGTTATCAAGTCAACGATTCATGCAGTTCATGTGAAAAGTGTCACGCATTCGTTTGTTCAGAAAATTGCAAAAAGTCATTAGACCACATGCACATGTGTTCACTTATTTGTGAAAATTGGAGCTTAAAGGAAACCGTTATTAGAATAGATAAAATTTCTATTATACTTGGACGTATGTTAATCTATTTACGGTTCTTGTTACTTCCTGAGGAACAAAAGGCTTTGTTGAGAATATTCCAACACAGTGATATTATATCGAAATTTCAAGAACTTGATTTATTACAATCGGTTTTTTTTATACCTCAGCATCACGTTGATTTTTTTTACGTGGTACATTCGCTGATGAAAATAAACTGTTTTCGAATCAGTAGTGTTCATGATAGTAAAAGAATTGAGCTAAGAGGTTTCTATCCCTTATCAACGTTCATGAACCATACCTGTACTCCGAATACCAGAAATATATTTACATCAGAAAATGCTATGGCGGTGTTTGCAAGCAAAGACATAGAAAAAGGACAGGAGATTACATGTAGTTATACAGGAATACTGCCGTGCACCCCCGTTCGGAGATTACAACTTTTTAAAACTAAACAATTTTGGTGCAAATGTAGTAGATGTAGTGACAAAACAGAAAATAGTACAAACTTATCATCATTGAAATGCTTAAATAAAGAATGCATAGGAATTCTTTTGCCCAAAATACCTTTGAATCCGCTGTCAAAATGGCTATGCGACACATGTTTTGCCGTGGTGTCGCTGGAAGAGATAAACATGATACATAGTGTGTTAGGCAGCCTCGTCGGTATCCTTCAGCTGGATGATGAATTTAAAATGGACAACATCATTCTCAAAAGGCTTGCTGAGTTTATTCCCTTTTCAAATCATATTTTTGTTGATATAAGGATGAGATTAGCATTAAAACTCGGTTTTTTGGAAGGGTGTTTACTTAACGGTATAAATAATCGAAATAAAAATTCGTATAACAAAACTAACTTGACTCAATAACTCAATGGATATAGGTATCATTATTAAAACAATTGATGATCACAATAATGACAGGTATGGCATTCTGTTTAATTTATCTATTCGTGTGTCATTTCATTTAATTTGCATGACATTTTTTCTTGATGGAACAGTTATAATAATTTTTGTTATTTACAACAAACAGACATTTGTGAGACGTGAATGCAATGCCCCTTACAACGAAGCGAAAAACGCATCAGTCTCTTCATAACTCTTTCGCTTCTTCCACTGTCATCAACCTTCTCATCAACACTTCCTCCAGGGTGTCTTCGAGCTTTTCAAGTGACTTTTTTCCCGTATTATGGATACTGTATTCTCGAAGCTCGACCCACATCCCTTCGACCTCTCTTAAGGAAAGAACTCTCTTGTCTCTGTAACGTACTATCGTAAACCTAAATATTTTTTTGGTTTTTGACTACGTGTAAATTTTGACAAAACAACATAATTATAAGCTTAGTATATATAAGTATATAATATATATCAAATTGAATATATAACGTTACAATAGAGCCTATTATAATAACACGCACAGTGTTGAATTTCTAGGACATGATGCGGTTTGCATTATGTCAAGGTTTTGTAAATATATTTAATGTAATGTCAAGTAACATATTTTAAAATGGAATTTAATGCGCAATTTTTGTTTACAGTTAAAAATTGATATTCTTATTACAGACATTAAATAATTAGTTGTAGATTTATTCATATTTATTAAAAACATAATATCAGGTTCATATATCGTAATTTTTTACACGTATGTTGCTGATAAAAAGGCAATATAAATTATTTCATTTGTGTAATGGTAAACGTGTAGCCTTGCTAATTAATTACGTTTGCATTAATTATAATGATCATTATTATTATTTGGATGCGTCTCGCTGAATAGATATCTAGGTCGGAATGTTTACAACCACTATTTCTACATCAATTCACACATTTACAATTACTTACTTTCTTCAATAATATTTTTAGTGGCAATCACATACGACAATACAAAAGACATAAATAAAGAAGAAAGTAGGCAGAGAAAACCTAGTGTTATGACACTCCCCACTTTTTCCCCATTATCCTCCGAAGTTTGAAAGCATTGTGTGTTGAGTGGCAGAACTGAACGCCGCGCTTTGTCTGGTTACCAGAGCGTGAGAATGAAAATATTAAATATTTTATATGCTCGACTGGGAATCGAACTCACAACCTGTCAAGTCTACAGTGGAGCGCATGTACCGCTTGGCCACGACTTAACCGCACATACGTGTGTCTAAAATATAAATAAAATATATATTGAACGTCGAACCCCAAATAAGAAAAGGCGACAATGAAATATAGAACTACCTGAAAACGTAGGTATATGTATATCAAATATTAAAAAATCGTAAAGAATTCCTTATTGCAAAAACCAAATGTACCTTAATAATTTAAAAATATAAAAATTTTTGAAATAACGACGACTTAATAGAATATTTATTGTTATTACCATGTTTACGTTTCAGCTAAATATATTATATGAAAAGACGCACATATTTATATTATAATGCGTTCAAGCTTTTATACATGACGGCACTTTGTTTAATCTTAATATTCTGTTTCAATTTAATTTAGCGTTAAAAAATCCTTTTGTAGTACATTATTTGAATTTGATATTGTTAAACTAAAAGCCTATTGCTTTTTAATAGGCAATAAAAATAATTGTACTTTACAAATGTATCTATATATGGTAGATATATATTATAAGTGACCTCTGTTTATCGTTTGAACACAAAAATGTAGGTAGAAGGGGTTTATGCATTTAAATTTAGTTGAACAACTACGCCTTTGCACGTCAGAAAACTGCGCAATTTCCACATATCTATATTGTAAACGCTAGTACGAAAACCATATTACTTTAAAGCTGAGAGTAAATTTTAAAAGTCATTAACGGCATTGACTTCGGTGTGTCCTGACATATTCAAATATAATATATAAAAAGTGTAATGTGCATCTAGTGAATAAAACCAGTGAGGATTATTATACGTAGGTCAGTCCAGTCAGTCAATTCGATCCATCGCTAGCTGTCATGGGCGCCGCCGCGAAGAATCCAAGACCACACGTGGTGACGAGGTGGATGTGCGGACCACTGCCGTTAGTACACTATCAAGCCTAATATTTAATAGCCACTGGGATCAAAACTGAATTATTCTTACCATGTTTATTAATAACGGTATTCGGGCGAGTAAATTATTTGGCATCGATTGTTATGTATTACGATATGTTAATCAATCGTTACGTGTCTCTCTCTCAGTATTACGTGATTGCTTGAAACTTGTTGACAGTTATTTGTATAATATTTGCACTTTTCTTGTTGTACATTCAAAGCGGTGGAAGTTGAAGGTCTGTGAATAAATACGTTGCCAACTATTTGAATATGACGACTGGCTCCAACGTCCGTGGCCGATGGATTTCAAACATTAGTTACAGAACTAGAAATTCTTGAAATGAGTTGTCAATCACCGTTGTCTAGTCGTTAAAATATCTAAACAATTTTCTTTATTTGCATTTTCTTCAAAATAATCTAATATTATTATTATTTTTATAAATTCAATTTAAAAAAAATATATATTACACAAGTAGTTTAGCATAGTAACTTATTATTAGGAACAACTTTCATAACAATGCTTGCGTATATGAAATCTTAAGCTTCAGTCATATTTTCAAAAATAACCAATCTATTCTACTTATTTTCTAACTAGGTACTATAATTTCTTTTTCAGCTTCACACTGTTTACCGCGTCAATTTTCGAAGCTCTTCATTCCCCAATTTTCGAAGCATTACGTTGAGTGGCGAAACTCAACGCCGCGCTTTTGCCTTGGTACCAGAGTGAAGAAATAAAAATATTAATAAATAATAATTCATTCCCCGAGTGGAAATCGAACCCACAACCATCGCGTTACAGTCACACATTTGTGCCCCTCCGAAGGCCTCACTACAAATTAATGAATATTTTTAAATATTAGGTACATTTAATGTAATTCTAACGTTTGCAGAGCTGTCAGAATCTCGTTTGGCCCTGAAGGAGAGCCTGTGCCGGGGCACGCTGCGCACGCTGGCGGCGCTGGGCGCGGGCGACGCGCACCTGCGCGGCCTGCTGCTGTATCACCTGCACGCCGCGCTGGCAGAACGCGCCCGCCGGTCTCCCGATCTGTATGAGGTACGCCATCTTTTACCACACATTAGGGGTTGTTCTTTAGCTTTGAATAGATTTGTTTTTAAGTTTTCAGGTCATTTTTTAATATAATTTTTGGGGTGGGCACAGGAGTGTTCTGGGGTGGGCCGGACCTCCTGGACCTCCTGGCGGACACCCATGACTTTAGGCATAACATACTTCGCGATTATACCAAACATATTGATCAAAACCTTCGACAAAGTCGGTCATTCGCTGACCGAGTTTTTTAATGCTATGGATACTTTTGAATTCCAAATTGTCATATTTTGTATTTACCTATCTAGGTGAATTTTGTAAATAACCATTTCCAAATCTCTTATCCAACTTACCATATTCTTACATGTACACCTAGTACACATGTACAGGTGTACATGTATACTAGGTGTACATGTATATGTTATTAATCTTAATTAAGATTTAAAAAATATTAGAATCTGACTGTATAAACATAAAGTTTCTTAGTCCGATCTCCACTCTGTCAGGCGAATTAATTATTTTCATGTCACTGCTTTAATACCTTTGTCTTAGGTCAGTGAAGTGAAATTCCGCCGAAAACGGAGTGTCTCTGCCTACCCTGCATTGTGCGTTTAACTTAATGATTTCTGTTGGCATAACATTTAGATATTTATTATTTTTTAGTGTTACGTCAAATCATTGATAGAATTGTTTTATTTTTCAGGAACTGAAATCTGAAATTGAGAGTACTATAGAGCAAGCCTATAATATACTTCAAGGCGATTTATCAGCGCCGCCAGACCTAGAGTTACGAAGACAATATCTCGGCCCTGGTAGCGATAAGCCTCATGAAGAAAAATTTTTTATTCTCGATTCTCCCGATAGGCTTAGTTTGTAACAAAATCTGAATATAATAAAAAATATGAAATATATTCGTATAAATGTCCAAGATGTAGTCAATTTTGCAAACCATTTGCAAGTAGTCAAACTATTTCACTATTTAATATATTTAGTGCTTATAAATTACAACTAATCTACTTAATCAATATGAAATAGACAATTAAACAAGCTACGCTCAGAATGTATGACAATTTTTAATATAAACATAATTATCAAGATTTATGTTTTTTACATGTAGGAACATATAGCTCTTCACATCAGAATTAATATTTCGATATGTATTATTTACTGATGATGATGCTTTACCATAATGAATTTAAAGAAATATGAATTAATTAATGCTATCTTATCAAATAATATTAAAATTAAATATTTTAGGTCCAAAATAATTGTCATTTATTTTTCCTTCCCTAAATAAGATGCTTATAGTTAATATTGATTAAAAGGTTAATTTAGAATATAATGTTAATTATGATAATTAAATTTACATTATATCTTAAGTATTTTTTTTTAAACTATGAACTGGTAATATTTTTTTTTCAGTAAGTAGGTACATACTTAAAAGCATTCTGCTTGCAAGAATAATGTGTTGGATACGAATCAGATTTTTTTTTATTGAACTTGGCTCTTAATATAATGGTGTCAGGTTTTTTATTTTCCTTTAAATCTTGATTAGATATAGTTTGCTCGATCAAAAAAAAATGTTTGTTCGTTGTAGTTTTTTTTTAATTAATTTTATACCTCAGCTACAAAATGACAATAGCTCCTGTCACATATGATTACACAAGCTTGATGTTGCTAGCGTATGGATAGTGCCTAATAACGGATGCTTTCCCAAATTATGGAGAATTATAAATATGTCAAATTATTGATATAATCCTTCATTTACATCCATTTCGTTCATATTTTGGATTTTAATAAATTAAAAGTTAATTGACGTGGTAAAAGTATTAAAAATTAAAAAGGGTCACTTTACAAGAATGGAATGTGTAATACATATAACGAAGCAGTAAAAAAAGAAAAAATCCTGAACACTAGGCTGTACTAGATGATATAACAAAAAGCAAGAATAATTATTAAGTGAAGCGACATATCAGATGAGAATAAAATTATGAGGATGCAATATCCGACGTAGACAAGTTTATATATTTTTTATGTTAGTTTTTTTATAATAAACTATATTTTTAAATTCTTTCTGTCTGTATATACTTATATTGTCACTCACGTAAATGCAAAGCTCAGCTTAGGCCCCACGAATATAGTAGGCTAATTGTTTTATAAATTATGAAAGAAAATACACATTAAGCGTTTCCAAGTTTTTAACTTTGCTCTCTAAAGTAAATATTGAATTTTAAGGGTAATTAGTGCTACCAATCGTGGTAATGTTCCGACTTAACGTCATAATGACTACAAGTTCAAATAGGAATCTTGATTTTTTGTTGTTAAAAACTTTATATTAATCATTATTATATATTTAAATGTTCCAAGGTAAAATAGCAAGTAAAGAATTTAATACCAATGTAAACACCAAAAGCCATATTAAAACTGCATAATAATATTAAAGCATAAATTGTAACACGATTACCTATTTACAACTTTACTGTTTATCAAACCAAAGCATTATCGTGTGATTACTGATATTTTCAAATCGATTTCTTTATCTCAGTCGATACTGCACATTGGTGAAGCTCGTTACAAATAAAACACATTTTTGCAAATATTATTATAATACTTACACTATGAATCCTAACCGTAAAGCACTTCTTTTATCATCTTCTAATTGTCACGGGTATTCTCTATTAGAATTTGCAAAACAAGAAATCTCTTCATTCTTGCAGCAGTAAGTACTATTTAATAAAATTGCTATTTAATAAAAAGTCACACTTGTACATAATCTAGAGTATCATTTTTATTTGTTTCAGAAATAATGTTTCTGAGCTAATTTTTGTACCGTATGCACAAAACGGATATGATGAATATACTAGAAAAGTGAAAGAAGTCATTGAAACATGGGGTTTCCCTGTAACAGGCTTACACACCTACCCAGATGTAGTCAATGCTATAAATTCAGCCAAAGCCATATTTATTGGGGGTGGAAATACATTTCTTCTTTTAAAGACACTGTACGATAAAAATCTTGTACATCTAATTAGGGAGAAAGTGAATGCTGGAAAACTTTTGTACATAGGTAGTAGTGCTGGAACAAATGTTGCAACAAAAAGTATACATACTACTAATGACATGCCTATTATTTACCCACCATCTTTTGATGGTATTGGTATAGTGCCTTTTAATATTAATCCTCACTATATTGATAAAATAGAAAGTGAAACTCACAAAGGTGAAACAAGAGACCAAAGAATAGGCGAATTTATGGAAATGTCACATGCAAATCCAGTTCTTGGGTTAAGAGAAGGCTGTCTTTTACATGTAAATGGAGATACCTTAATATTAAAAGGAGTTGCAGGTGCTGTGTTATTTGAAAAGTGAGTAGTTATTGCATATAAATATGCAAAGTAATCTTTCTTTCAGTTTTTATACAATTTATTTATTTTTTCAGAGGAAAAAACAAAGTTGATTATCCAGTAGGAGCAGATGTCTCATTTCTTGTAGAAAATATGAAGGATGTTTAAATCTATTTCTATTTTTGTTTAATATCATACATTTCAAAATAAAATAATATATTTTAAATAATAAACAATGAGATATACATTTCTTTTTACCTTTTATTTATGAAAAATATGCAGTGGTAATAAACATTGTAATGAAACAATTTTTCTCATTAATAATAATCAACAAACTATTTTATTAATAATATTAATAACAGAAAAAATAAAATAGGTAGCTATTATATGTATCTTAGAGAAAAAGAATTGTGAAATTGAGCTAGCTTCTTAAGTTGCCAAAATTTCAACATACAATACATTATACTCATGTTCATTATGGAATTCTATTTGTCATACTGTTACACCTTCCATTGGAGACATGTTTCATTTAAAATATCATCATAACAGAAAAATATTTTTAGAAAACAAAAATAAATGCTTAAACGAGTGAGAAACGAGAAGTGGGGACATCCATGAAATGCCACTCAAATCCTACTACATTTGAATTTTACAAGTTTACTAAAAACATTTGTCTATCCTTAGTGTGGAATAACACTGAAAATATTAAAAATATCATCATGACATTCGCCTTGAGAAATTCCAATTAGAAAGTCTTCGTCAGCCATTCACCGGTGCTTGCATGAGCAAAGCTCTAGCTGCGTGGAACAATGACGGCTGAGGGGCCACTCGGGACTGTCCAGTACGTTCTGCGACTGGCAACTGACAGAGATATCTACGCAAGGCTAAGTCACGCCTTGCGCTTAAACCTCGCGTTATTTCACAACCGGATCCGAAAAGAACAGCTCGCTGACGTTTACGTTTTTCTATTGCCACCTGTAACAAAAATATTTATTGAAAATCAAATTAAATAATAATATTTTTACAAAGTTTGAACACAAGAATATTATATATGAAAATATTTTGTAAATTATGAATAACAAGTTAATTTAAAGCTGTAAAATTACCTGAATAGCAGCTACTGGATTTAATGTATCCACATCAGGAGGTACTTCAGGTTTATCTGAATTATTTTGTTCATGGTTCCCGTTAACTAATGTAGGTTGGTCGTCCTTGATCTCTTGTGCTAGAGACTTAGCATTTTGCTCCAGTATATTTTGTACGACAGTTTTGCCGGCCATGTCGATCGATAGACCTAATCGAGGTAGAACTCGTTCAGGTCTCCACCGATCTCTTGCGCCACCCGCTGGTGCAGTTTGCTCGCGCCGATGTACATCTGCCACCAGACTTGCCCAATCTACACCTAAAGCATCACCTAGCCCAGCTAAAAATAGGAAAACATACATAGTAAAATGAATATATTGCTAACTTGATTTTTTCAGCAATACTGGCTTAAAATGTTAATGTGTTAAAGGTTATTACCAAATTAATGATTATACAGGCTGAGGCATTAACGTTAGTGAACTGGTGGTAAATTATTTGACGTTTAAAAAATGAAGCATGTAACTTCTTAATTTGCATAAACTTATTTGACTTTGTGTAAAACACTACACAGATGCAATCAATACAACAAAAACAACAAAATACTACACACACTATAATACATTATTTATATTAACATTAAAATAATTTTAGTGTTGAAAACTGAATTTAAAACATATCAGATAATAATTAAATAAATATTATTCTACAGTAGTCATTAGTATTAGTGGTGGATTATTTTGTAAAATGTTATACCTCGAGTTCGTTCTTCTTCTAATTCACCATCAGATATTTCCTCAAAGTCCAAGTTGGCAACATCCTCATCATCTTTGCCATCTTGAGATTCCTTTTCCTCCCCAGCTCCACTAGTATCCTAAAAAAATTAATAAATATATCATGCATAACATTACTTATAAGTAAAGCCTACTATACTGTTCAGGAAATTGAATAATATTTATAAATATTAACAGTATAAACCTGTGTTGATTCTTTCTCCGAACAATCTGGCTTAGATACATTTTCCTCAACAGGCTGTTCATTTTGACTGCTGTCGTCTATGTTTTGGTCAGCCATCTGGAAAATTATATAGATAATTAAAATAGATACTAATTACCATTATATAAAAAGAATTACAAATATATAAAGATGTATTTATATCTTAGTAATTCTTTTTGAGGTGCTAGTGGCATAGTTTGACAGCCTCTGACTGTAATCGCGACGGTTGTGGGATTCCCAACTGGAGGCCATGAATTCATTGAGTTCTACCAATCAACCAGCAGCTGCAATGTCCTAAAAATTGTTTGAGAAGTGGGCAATCTTAACAGTAGGTTAACCCTGTCTACAGTGCTTTATGTGGGATACAATGTGAAACTTAAAATATAGAAATAATTAAATATTATTTGCAAATTACATCATCTCTTTCAAGAATGTCGTCGGGATCATCGCTAATTTCACTGAGATCGTCAGGAATGGGTTTATCATCAGCCTCTGGGTCTTCCGCGGTCACAGTTGGTTGAGAGGTTGATGCAACAGCTTCTTTAGTTTCAGTTTCATTCCTCGGAGCGCGTCTTTTGTTAGGATCGTTTCTACCGTGATCCATTCTCCCACGATTGTAATCATCTGAAGATTTTGATGAATTATTTTAAAAGTTTACAGTGTAAAAAATACTCAAATGATAATATTTAACCAACCATGCATACGGCCGCGGTGCGGTCCGGGGCCATGTCCACGATGATGCCAACCCTCCACATCCTGATCTTTATCACCCCATTCGTTCATCTAAAATACGTTTTTCACATCAATAAAAAGATAACAGTAATAAATCAATCTCACTACAGCTTATTAAGCATACCAAAATGAGGATATGGACATCCAAGGAATATGTGGGATAGGATAAAACACGGTTCTACAATTCTTCTGCGATAGTCAATTCGTTCATTCCAATAAAAGTATTGATGATACAGACTCACCTATAGGAACAATTTAATAATAAGTAATAAGGAAATTTTGTATAAAGGCTAGGATGGGATGTAGATGAGACCAAAAAAAGAGCACATATACCTGCGAATCGAGCATTGGCCAATGACGTTCACGACCCCAATCGCCGGGGCCACGATAATCTTCATTATCCCAGTCCTTGTGAGAATGAATATAACGCTCGCGCTCCATAGACCCCGAACGTCCCTCCCACGAACGATCGCGATGTGGCCGTCTATCATCATATCCTGTGAAAACAAGTAATTATAAAAATAAAAGAGGACTCTGGCCATTGATTTTTTTGTATTATAGGCGTGTTGTATGATCTAGGCCCTAGATCATAGAGCCCTAGATTCTAGGGTGTTAGAAGGCATCCTCATACACCAAGTCATACAACAAACATACAAACAAACAAATACAAGATATTTTTTACGTATTTTTTTGCATTAAATTTATCTAGGTTTTGAAAAAGTAACCACTGCGCGCAACTTTCTTTAGGAGTTTCAGCTCAGTCAGTCAGTTTCTTACAACCCATATATTACAAAAAAATCGCCTGTGATGCCGAACAATTCTAAAAAGGAACCTCTGCCGCCACCGCCGTTAATATATTGAGGCGTGAAATTTACCTTAAAATTGAATTAACGCTCATTATATCGTATACTTTAAAATCTGTCTGATCTGAGCCTCAAACACTTTATATACATATATATATAAAACAATTAAATATTATTTATTATTATTTAAAAAGTCTGAGTCACACACCTCTTGGGTCTCCCATGGAATCTCCATACATCCTGTCATCGTCTTCAGGATAACCTCTTGGGGGACCAGACATATCATAACCAGTATCATAATGCCTATCCCTGCCCTGTATATTGTAACCCGGTGAACGTTCACCTTCTCTAGCCCCGCCGTCATAGCGATCATCCATTCTATCATAGTGTTCTATATTATGTCCATGGTCATATTGATGGTCCAATCCAATATCATAATCCCCTTGCTCCCTGTCCATGCTATCCAATCGCTCCCGCTTATTTGAACGGTCTCTTTCTAATCTGTCCTGTTTACGACTACCTCTATCTGAATCTTGACGATCTTTCGAATTAGTTGAATTCTTATCTGACTCCAAAGCTCTATTTGAAATAGCCGCCAATGCTGCCAAACGCTCTTCTGGACGGGGCAGTAGTCTTTGCATTGGTTTATTTGGCTTTTCCAAACCTTTATCTCCCCTACTGCTACCCAACCCACGATCACGACCTCTCCGTTTCGGATCATCTCTTTTGGTGTCTTTGTTTCTATCTCGCCCTCTGTCTTTTCTATCATGCCTGTCTTTTTCGTCGTGTTTATCCTTTTTTCGTTCTAAAGAACGGTCTTTATGATCGCGGCCTCGATCTCTATCTCTGCTTAAGGAACGTTTTCTGTGTCTTTCAGGGCTTCCATCACGTCTCACTTGTTTCTTAGGAGAAACAGGCCTACTTCTTTCAGAGCTTTCCTTTCTCCTTGGATCTTTTGGATGAGAGCCATGTCTGCGAGGAGATCTAGACCTTGGTTTTTTCGGTGATCGACTACGTACTCTGACTCGATCTCTTTCTTTTTCACGATCTTTGTCCCGCTCCTTTTCACGCTCTTTTTCTTTTAGACGATCTTTTTCTTTTTCTCTGTCACGAACAGAGTGAGGTGATGTACTCTTATTTCTCTCTTTTCTTTGAGGAGATTTCACTGTTTTTGTAATAGTCTTTGATGTGACATTTTTAGATGTAATCGGCGGTGTACCACCTGATTTCTTTCCAGGTGATAGAGATTTTTTACCAATAGCTTTTGACAAATTTTTCTTTTTTGTAGCATCATGTTTTTTGGTGATACGGTCATCTTTTTTAACAATCTTTTTAGTTTCACTTTTATCTCTTTTGTGTAGTGAATCACTTTTAAGTATTTTTTTCTTAGGAATATCACATTCTGATGATGAACTTGAGTTTCTTTTTAATTTTCCTTTCTTAATTCTTCTTTTGGCATCCCTAAAATTATATGTTTACTATAGTGAAAGTTAAACCTAATGTTTATTTAATTTCACACTATATTTGTCACAAATTTTTATGACAAGGTGTTAAATGGTAGAACTGGGATGCATTTGGTCTTTTAACCAGGGCAAGAAAATGAAAACAATTAATTTCTTCAAGTGCAGATAAAACCTACAACCAGTGATGGTGGATTGAGGGTGGATTTATGTACAAGTAGTGGATTTAATTTCTGCTGCAATTTTGATATTCAAACAATTATCATTTCAAGACTAAGAAAAGTGGAGAATTAATAATATTCAAAGAACAAATTGATATAAAAAGTGAGGACTTTAAAATACTAATGATAAAAATTTTAACTTAAGACTTATCAATTTTTATTTCTTTAATAGATATCCAAATTTAAATAACTTAAAGAGCTTAATTTATTATATATGTTTTTACATGTGAAGTAATTGTTTTGTGTTAATCTTAACATTTTGCATATCTATTGCATATCTATTGCCAGTTAAATAGTTCAAAGTACAATAATTATAACTCGAGTTTAATACACTTATACCTTCCAGACGATGATGATGAAGAGCTTCCATCTGAAGATGACGATGACACACTTGTAGAACTAGAACTCCTTGATGATGATGAGCTAGATATTGCTTTCTTTTTATCTTTTCGCACATCTTTTGTTGAGTCCATTTTCAATTGTAACTCTAATTCACGTTGCAATTGCAGTCTTCGCTTTTCCAAAACGTCAGTATCCGCATACTCTAGGTCATTTTGATCCCAATTGTCAATTTCACCCTCAGGGCTACGACCCGACCTAACAACTACAGCAGAATGCAAACGGTTTTTACTATCATCTTTGGGAAGACGTTTATTCTCACTATCTTTATTTGCCGCACGTTGTTTAGATGGGCTAATTAAAGTATGTGTAGATGCAAACTTACAATTTTTTCCGTAAGCGCAACTGCCGTGTTGTGCCCACTGTCTACAATAATCAGTAACTTTTTTAGCACTTGAAGATTTCTTGGTACCGAGGCGTTCAAACACGCTAGGTCTATTCGAAAGGTCTTTTGTTTTCGGCAACTCGACGGTGATTTTTCTTTTTCCTTGTTTTGACATTATAATAAAGAAACATTGGTCTCACCGAAAGCGTTTATTAGACACATGCATCTCCTTATCTCAAAATATCAAGAAAGAAAAAATAATTGTTGTAATAAGTTCAATGTATTCATTAATAAAAGAGTTTTAATAAATCATAATACTAATTCTTCAATGTATTGATTAGTATTTAGTTATATGAAGCGTCAAGAGATAAAATTTGAACGCCATTTCAATTTTCGCTGTCAACTTTTTTTTAAATTCATTCACAGCCTTAGATGAGTAAATGTGTTCTGTAGCCTTAGACTCTCAAGATTATGTATCGACCTAAAATAATTATTTTTAATACTTATTTAATTTATTTATTTCATACTGTGTATTATAAGCAATGTAATGATAATTAATTAGTATATAATATAGCTAAGGAATAATTAGTATATATTTACTATAATACATTACTACAATTATGAAAAAATAATAATAATCGCTTCAAAATATGATTGCTACATACGTAAAATTATTATATTAATTACTGTACTAATTACAGCGTTTTGGCACTCCGTATCCGTACTCTCTGACTACCCCGCTAGGGATAAAGCATTAAGCTAAGTTAAGTTAATGTTTGTTGTTGTACTATTTTTTTGTGTGACTTGACTTATGTCAATTTTTAACGTTTATGAACAAGAATTATGAAACTATGAATGAAAATGAACTACAGAGCTACAGACAGAACTAAAACTAACGATTGTCAATTGCCATTTGTGTTGTGTTAGTTTATTGTAAATGTAAATGTAATGTAATTGATTATTAATTAAACTAAAATATAATGTCTGTATCGTTTATTTATTAAATAATTTAAATAGCAGTGGTTCATATTTATTACTTATTTGGCATTTGTTTTACTTACGATATCGAAACATATTAAAATGCCCTTACTTGATGGAAAAGAGATCGACATATTTTTTGTAAGTAGAATTGTTTAATATCGAATAATGTTAATTTAAATAATATTGATTAATATATTAAATAATAATATACACATGATCCTTTAATATTTAATTTAAACCCTGAACACGACCACGTATTTATAACCTCTATTACGAAAAAATACAAATAGTTATTTACGAATAGTTATTTTATTATTATTAAAATTGCGTATTACAGAGTGAAGAGGATCTTCCTTACGAAGAAGAAATATTAAGAAACCCATTTTCAGTAAAACACTGGCTAAGATATATTGAACATAAAAAAGGAGCACCTAAGAATGAAATCAACATCATATATGAGAGAGCTCTCAAAGAACTTCCAGGCTCATTTAAACTTTGGTATAATTATTTGAAATTACGAAGGTCTCAAATAAGAGGTCGTTGCATTACAGATCCTGCATATGAAGATGTTAATAACTGTTTTGAACGATCACTTGTATTTATGCATAAAATGCCTAGAATATGGATGGATTATTGTACTTTTTTGACTGATCAATGCAAAATAACTAGTACAAGGAAGGCATTAGATAGTGCTTTAAGAGCTTTGCCAATTACTCAGCACCATAGAATTTGGCCACTCTATCTGAATTTCCTAAAGAAACATAATATTCCTGAAACAGCAGTTAGAGTGTTTAGAAGATATCTTAAGCTTTGCCCAGAAGACACAGAGGAATATATAGATTATTTAATATCTATAGAAAAATTAGATGAGGCAGCTGTTAAATTAGCACAACTGGTTAATAATGAGAACTTTCAGTCCAAGCATGGTAAATCTAATCATCAATTATGGAATGAGTTATGTGAATTAATATCTAAAAATCCAGATAAAATTCACTCACTCAATGTTGATGCTATAATAAGAGGGGGCCTAAGACGTTATACTGATCAGTTAGGGCACTTATGGAACTCTCTGGCCGATTATTATGTAAGAAGTGGGCTCTTTGAAAGGGCCAGAGATATTTATGAAGAAGCAATCCAAACAATCACTACAGTAAGAGATTTTACTCAGGTTTTTGATGCTTATGCTCAATTTGAAGAACTTAGTTTGAGTAAAAAAATGGAAGAAGTTGCTAAAAAAGTAAACCCCACTGAAGATGATGATATTGATTTAGAATTGCGACTGGCAAGATTTGAATATTTAATGGAAAGAAGATTATTGCTCCTTAATTCAGTGCTTCTTAGGCAAAACCCACATAATGTATCAGAATGGCATAAAAGAGTTAAGCTTTATGAAGGAAAACCACATGAAATAATTGATACATATACAGAAGCTGTGCAAACTGTAGATCCAAAATTAGCTGTAGGAAAACTATATACATTATGGGTTGGTTTTGCAAAATTTTATGAAAGCAATGATCAAATTGATGATGCAAGATTAATTTTTGAAAAAGCTACACAAGTAAACTATGCTAAGGTTGATGACCTCGCCTCAGTATGGTGTGAATGGGCAGAGATGGAAATTAAACATGAAAACTATGAAGAAGCGCTGAAATTAATGCAAAGAGCAACAGTGCTCCCAAGTAGGAAAGTAGCATATCATGATGATAAAGAAACAGTACAAATGCGTTTGTATAAATCATTGAAAGTATGGTCCATGTATGCTGATCTAGAAGAAAGTTTTGGTACATACAAATCTTGTAAGGCTGTTTATGATCACATTATTGATTTAAAAATAGCAACACCACAAATTATTATCAACTATGGGCTGTTTTTAGAAGAACATAATTATTTTGAGGAAGCTTTTAGAGCATATGAAAAAGGAATAGCTCTTTTCAAATGGCCAAATGTATATGATATTTGGAATACATATCTTACTAAGTTTCTAAAACGATATGGAGGAACAAAATTAGAAAGAGCAAGAGACTTATTTGAGCAATGCTTAGAACATTGCCCACCGGAATTTGCCAAATCAATATTTTTATTGTATGCAAAGTTAGAAGAAGAACACGGTTTGGCTAGGCATGCCATGTCAGTTTATGAACGAGCAACTACTGCTGTTCTTCCAGAACAAATGTTTGAAATGTTTAACATATACATTAAAAAAGCTGCTGAGATATATGGCGTCCCAAAAACGCGCCAAATATATGAAAAAGCCATTGAAACTCTTCAAGATGAAAAGTCTAGGGAAATGTGTGTGCGTTTTGCAGAAATGGAAACACGGCTCGGTGAGATTGACAGAGCGCGTGCAATATATGCGCACTGTAGTCAAATGTGTGACCCTCGAATTACTGCAGAGTTTTGGAATACATGGAAAGAATTTGAAGTAAGGCATGGAAATGAAGATACAATGCGTGAAATGTTAAGAATTAAGAGAAGTGTCCAAGCTACATATAACACACAAGTTAACATGATGTCTGCACAGATGTTAAGTTCTGCTGCTCAGGCTGCTGGTACTATTTCTGATTTGGCTCCAGGAATGAAAGATGGAATGCGAATGTTGGAGGCGAAAGCTGCTGAAATGGCTGTGCAAAGCAAAGGCAATATTATGTTTGTTAGAGGAGAAACTCAAGGTCTCAAAGAGAGTACTGATAAAGTGGTCAATCCAGATGAAATAGATATTGATGATGAAGATTCTGAAAAAAGTGGAGATGAAGAAGTAGCACCAGTACACAAAAAAGAAATTCCAGCTGCCGTTTTCGGGGGTCTACTTCAAGAAAAAGAATAAATACATCCAATCTTGTGAAAAAAATAAATTTATTATTTAAATTATAAAACAAGTTTAATTTAATAAGCTTAGCAATAATATTATACATTAGCCATTTATTTACAACAAAATCACAGAAACAATGTGCCTGATTAGAAATTTAGATACATTTACAGATTAACAAATTTATTTATAGGATAACAATTTTATTACATAATTAAGAAAAACCTTTTTCATACTATCATATGCTAATGGCAGTTTTTAATATCATTATGATTTTTTCCAAATATATTAAATGATGACAAAGACAATTCATGTGAAAATAATTATAATGTTGAATGATATTGAAACACACATTTAATGTTTTATGAACATTTATGTTTTAGCTACATACAGAATTGATCATTTGAACAATATGGATAGCTTATGATTTTTAAATAAAGCAGCTACAAATTATTTAAACACAACATGAAATTTTGTTATATTATGTATTGTTACATAAGTTTTGGATAAAGCCTTAGTGTAGTCACAACGCAATATTAAAATCAAATATTTTAAACTAGGGAATCACATATTATATAATATCCCTGGGAGGTATAATAAAATGTAATGAATTGGAATATTTATCTTGTTGTTCAGAATAGTTTAATATACTTATATCATTATGAACACCTCCAAACATAATTAACTCCCCATTTCCTTTAACTAAAGAGTACATAACTAGTTCCTCTGGGGCACCATGCATTTCACCAAGCCTTGGACATAACCAAGAAACATAATTCAAAGAATTTCCACCAACAACTGTAGAAATATCTAAAACATGCATACTTAATGTATTTCTTTTTACTTTTTTAACTGCTGGTTGTCTCTCCTGTGGATTGTCAGCTGGAGCTTCTAATCTATTCTCTAAATGTGCTATTTGCCTCTGATTTATTAAGTCGTTTTCGGGAGGAGCATTAGATCCAGTAGAGTCACAAGCAAATGCTGCCATCCTGTATTTATTAGCTTCTTGCAACTGTCTTACAATTTTCATGCCTTTATTCTGTAATTAAATTGGATAAATAGTAAAATGTAATAAAAATTAGAGCTAGATTTTACCAATAAATATATTAACAAAGAAAAAATGGATACCTTATTTTTATTTCTCCTTAAAGCAGATTCTTTTTTAGATCCATCAGGACTATTATTTGCTTGTTTATTTTCACCAGTTGAATTTGAAATATGTTTATTAGAATTTGTATTCATAGTTTCTATGTTTTGAACATGCCCGTTTTGATGACTGGGCCCAGCTACTGGCTCATTGTTTGGAATTCGATGTCTAGGCAGAACACCACGTCGTCCATTAATGTTATGATCCCTATCTAGAGGTCTTTGCAAACTTTGCTCTACTCTTACAGATACTGGGGCACTTTCCGCTCTATTAAGGTTTGACAATCTCACTGCTGATGTTACTAATGGCTTGGCACTATTCCAGCCATTTCTACTTCTACTTAGACTTACTACCTTATCACCTACTCTACATGCAGGATTGCACCAAATGTTAGCAGCAGCCCATTCTTTATTTTTTACAGCTATCTCTTTCCATGTCCATATAGGGCCCTTCATGGTGAGTATCCAACAATCACTGAATACAAAACGATTTTGCAAAGTTTGCACACCCCCTAAAAGCATTAATTGCTCACAATCCAAGCGAATAAGAGACTGAGCATAGCGAGGAGATGGTCTTGGTTTAGTAGTAGCTTGCTTTCTCCAAACAAAATTAAATAAATTTAGTACCCAAACATCATTAGAACATTGTATTTGATAGTTTTGTGCAGCTGACATATTTAGACCTCCAAATACAACCATTTCGTCACCCTTTATGCATGCAGAATGACCAGCCATAGGAGGTGGGGGGTTTGTAGTGTTCATTAAAATCCATTTATTATTTTTAACACAGTAAAAATGTATATCATTAAACATTGTAACATTTTGATATAATTGTGAAAGACAAGGGTAAGTCCAACCTCCAAATACTACAAGGCAATCTTTGTAATCAACCATAGTTGTATAAGCTTTAGGAACTGGATATGTTCCTGTAGCTAGAGGTCTAATCCACTGACGTTTCGATAGATCAAATTTCCACAAGTCATTAAAGGATGTTGCATTTGTAGTACAACCTCCAAATATATACATATTATTTTCAAGAATACAAGCTGCATGAGAAAATCTTTTTGTTATTGTAGGGACTATTTCTGTAGATGCAATATTCATCCATAGTATGTTAAATTCCCCTATAGCTTTTATAAGTTTTATTGAAGTCTTATGTAAAACATCTGGAAACAATATATTAATTTTTAAATAAGAAATTTATATCAAAATGTTTACTATATTATTTATTTAAATAAAAAAAATAATTATTATTTATTATTAATATTGTCAGTTATCAAAACATTATGATGATTTTTTTTAAATTAGATATTTCGAATACAAACAAAGACCAAAATGTCGAATTGTATTGTTTATACAAAATAGTAGAAAAAAAACTTACTTTGGGCACAACCACACCATCTTTTACAAACATTCATACAATTTTGTAAGTCTTTATATGGTGGGAGAAATCCTAGTATAAATTCAAGTACTTCATCGGGGAGGTCTTCAATGGTTACCTCCAAAGTTTCCTGTAAGGTTTGGTGTATGGTGTCCATCGTTTCAATCTTAATTTAACTAGTAGATCTAGTCAGTTTCTCCATAATTTCTTGACTTCAATAAAAGTAACTTGTAATATCTAATTACATTTAATCAAATAATTTTCTAATATAAAAATATTTTAAGTTGAAATGATTATTACCGACATTTAAAAATATTTAACATCAAGTTGACGTTGTCAACTGTTAAGCTGTCAATTTGAATTACAGAACATATATACCCAAAGATGATTTGAATGTTATATTTTGAGCGTAGAATACAACGCTCGCTAATTTAAAATACATCAATATAATTATTGTGTAGTACTACATAAAGATTTTTAATCTTTGTATATTTACAATTATTTAATACAAAGATACAAAAGAGATAAATAGACATACAGTATAGAGGGAATAGAAATGTAGTACGGTTTGATAGAAATAGAAATGTTTGGATAGACAAGAGAGGAGGGTGTAAAAAAATATTATAGAAAACTTAATAGTTAAATGTAATTTATTATAAATTAACTAGATGTTCACGATATTTAGTTTCATTTTACAAACTATAGCATTCAAATAGTATAATACTTATTTATCGAAAAAGTAGTATCCGAGCATTTTTTTTCTATTTACACTATAATTCTATTGACCTCACACTTTTATTGACATAGAGATTAGAAAATCCGTATTTTTTGCTTTATGACCACCGTATAAAAACACTTAATATACTCTGGTATACGCGACCTTTTAGTGGCTTTTTTCCCAGAACCTCTATCGTTTTTTTTTGTCCGTTGTTAACTCTTTTTTTTCCACCAGTGTTTTTTGTACAATTCTGGACTGTTATTATTTGTGTTTCAGTTCTATGTTTTCTTATTTCTATGTTAATTTCTTTACTTATATTTGCTGTCTTCCCCCTGTTTCCTTTCCTGTCTTCGAAAAACCTTCTTTCCTTTAACAGTTTTCTAGATCTAATTCCTATTTTTGTTTTTTATTAGGTTTTGTTTCAAAAGTTTTATTTAAATGTTCCAGTCTGTTCTTCATTATAAAGACAATATTCGAAAAAAATAAGATATATTATGGACATAAGTCACTTGGGAAATCCCTACTTATAAGGTATACTTAAACTATCAAATGTCATACTGCAACTGTCAAAGTCATTTTTCTGTATTACCGGGAATATTTAAGTTTATGAAGAAATGAGATGTCTTTCCTCTCATAACAATTTTTAATACAAACAATATTCATTAAAATGTTTTATTTGTGTCTTTAAAACGTTAATGGTTTTATTTGTGAAATAACACTGTGACACATAACCTCACCAAACTCATCATACAGTTATAAAACAGTGTAAACAATTTGTGAAGACTTTGTGTGAAATTTGTGAAAATGCAACATTTATTGCTAGTTAGTCCCATCATGGACAAAATAAAACATTTTCAACAAGTTTTATCCTATAAAATACAATTAACAACATCACAAAAGGTATATATGTTATTTCAAGGTTTTTGTAATAAATATTTTTTATAATAAATGAAAGATATATTTAATTTAATTTTATTGAATAATATATCCGTAAAGAATTATTTTTGTTTCTTTATCTTTCGAAATTAATTTATGTTCTGTTAATTATTTTTAAATTGTCTAACTAATAAGATTATAATAAAATTTACAGACATTGCAGTAATATCAAATTGCTTGATTATTTGTTGATTTTACTATAGAAATAAATAAATAAATAATAGAAATTTAAATTATTATATGTAACACACATAATTATATATCAAATAAACATAAGACCAGCTTAAAATATCTTAGAATCTCGTAATAAATCAGTAAATATAATATTATTTCCACAATAGGTAATGCTATGGAGCTTAGGTGTGGTTGGAACCAGTGCAGTAGTAGTTGGTGTGCTATCAAGGTACTTGGCCAGAAGACGTGCAAAGCCAATATTTAATCCAAGGATTCAAAGAGCAATAAACAAAAGGATTTCTCGTATGAGAAGCCCCAATGGAGGTAATATTGATTTCATCATAGTAAGAAAGTATTTTTGCCATAATATTTTTTTTCTCAGCTTCACACTGTCCTATCATGTCCCTCACACTATCCTAGGTAAGTAGAGGAACCCCAACACTATTTGTGGAATTCCACGCCACATTTTGTTATGACATATTATTAGAGCAAAGAAATGAATTCATTCTCTTGACTAGGAATTAAATTCATAAATGTCACTATATGTCCTATATTTACATTAAATATAATATAATGAGATTGTGTACACCACACAATCTCATTATATTATATTTAAACATAATTGTCACACAATTCTATATAGTCAACAAAATTCTATATAGAGTAATCATTTTCTAGGCATGGGGTCAGTTGCAAGTAGTGGTGGCCGAAGTAGTCCTATTGGATTTAGTGAAAGGCTATCAATGGCGTCAGGGTCTATTGGGTCTGGCACAGGTGATGCTGCGCCACTCTCTCCACAGCAATTAGGAGTTATGGGTAAGTCATATTTTTTTATAATGTCATCTGTTGTTGAATAGTATTTCTCGTAAATAAATTGATATTTGGATTCTTGGGTATTAAATAAAATTTTACAGCGCCATCTCTTGATGAGTAGCTAATTTACATACTAAAATCATCATCTCGGATTTTATTTTTTATTATTGTTACTAGATGGTGCTTTAAATTTCTTTAATAATAATTATTCTGTATTGTAAAAAAATAATTTAGAAAATATTTCTGTTATTACTACCATTTACTTTAATTGGAAGAAAAAACAAAAAAAAAAGTGGTTGGGTAGTATTTTATTAATAAATATATTTTATTACGGAATGCATTTACAAAAAACTCTTCTTTAAAGTATTGATATATTTGAAGGTCGTTTAAAATTGTCAGACGATCTGTGTAAGGTGAATTCAATTAGGTTGATACTTAATATAAAAAAACTACCATGTTCATTGCGTCCTAGCTATAAAATATTTTTCATATATATTTTGATTATTTTTTGATCAGTTTTTGTGAAATATCTTTTTCTAGAATCAGTATTTAAGAAGTACTACTACATCTAATAATAACATGTAATATCAGGTATCTCCAATAAAATTTCAAATGGCGATAAAAACACTTTTTGCCTATTATTCGAACCGTTCATGTCTCTCTCTCTCTCTTTTTAATAAACTAAAGTTCAACCTCAGCGCTACTTACGACTTTTTATTACGTACTAACGTATACTAATCATCTGTGAGGTCGTGTTTTTTACATGAATAGTTAAGTTTAATTAAAAATAATAGCTTTTAATTCCTGTCGATTACATCATGTCGCATTGCATCATGGATATGCAGTTTTGTTACATAATATAGTATCGGCATTCACAGTATCAATCAGTATTTACTCAAAGTAAATAGCGCTATTAAAATGTCACATATACATACTTTTAATTACTTGTGGATAACATTTAATACACAAGGTTGCGTCGTGTTCTACAAATAAATGAAAGGACTAAATATTTAGGTACGTTTATTTTTACGGTTTAAAATATTATTAGGTATATTTTTATAATTGGTATATTTAAAAATAGTTTCGTAATAAGGTAAATTATTTTTTGTTTGAATATGTGTTAATTTGATAAAATAATAATGTTATTAAAATATATGTTTTATTTTATTGAACATAATATTATGTTTGCGAAGGCCACCACGTCATTCGACAGTTTTCCATGTGGCTCGTTGGTCTAGGGGTATGATTCTCGCTTTGGGTGCGAGAGGTCCCGGGTTCAAATCCCGGACGAGCCCAGTTTCTTTTATTTTTTTTGAATGGCTTTATGTTAGATGATACAATTTTTTAAAATATTTTTTTTAAATAATTAAAGAAAAAATTGATAATATGATATTATATTAGAAATGTTGATATTATATTAGAAACTGGGAACATTATGTTAAGACACTCTGTTTCCATTCCGATCTCCACTTTCTGCTGAATACTGAAAGCATTGCGCGTTGAGTGGCGCAACTCAACGCCGCGTTTTGTCTCGTTACTGAAGCGAGGAAATGAAAATGTATTTAACATTTTCATTTCACTTTCTCAAGTGGAAATCGAACCCACAACCTATCGTGCTTACAGTCGCACGCTTGTGCCCCTGCGCTATGACTGGCGTAAAGGATTGTAAAAAATACAAAACAAATCTTAGTAGGTACTTACTATTACTACTTCTAAGACCATTAAAGAGTAACAACGTTCTAATAACGATAGAAACAACGTAAAACATACAACTTATATATACATAGATATATAGGTATTTACATACATTTACTACAGTATTTTTTCAATTAGCCCACTTTTCTGTCTTTGAAATAATTAATTTCATTTGTGGTGTGGCTTCAGGGAATAATGAATTGCAAACATATAGCAATCAATGATTAGATCCCACGAGATGGTTCGCGGAGACACGATTCAATTTAATGTACGAAGCACGTTCGACCTACTGGCTGGCGGTGGGACATCCTTGTACAAGATATTACTTATTAACTATTGAGTTTTATCCTTATCATATTAGATTATAAATTAAAATGGTTTTAGATAGTAGATTGACCTATAAATTTCTATTCTTTACTGATTATATTACAAACTAGCGGCCCATCCCGACTTCGTTCGGGTCAAAATAACTTAACTTCACGCTTTATCCGTAGCGGGGTGGTCAGAGAGAACGGAGCGCCAAATGCTACGATCTCTACATACCTCTTTCGCCTCGTCCACTGTCATCAACCTCTTCATACATGCCCTTCAGGGGGTCCCCATGCTTTTTACGTGACCTTCCTCCAGTATATTTGATACTGTGTTTTTTAAGGTAAACCGAGGTCTTCCCTTACCTCTCTTACCACTCACTTTTCCATCATAAGTTTTTTTGCTATTCTTTCTTCACTCATTCGTTCAACGTGCCCAAACCAGCTGAACATGTTCTTCTTCATTTTCACCGTCGCTTCCTTGTTAGTATCTGCCATTCTGTGTATCTCTTCATTGCGGATTCGATCAGCTAAACTGACTCCGCATATCCTATAAAGAGATCGCATCTCCACGGGATTCATCTTTCTCTCATTCTTCTTCTGTAATACCCACGTTTCGCTGCCGTATAACAACATCGGTACCAACACTGCATTGTGTACGGCCAAATGCGCAGCTGTGCTGACGTTTCACCGTCTCATCAATGCAGCTAAGGCTCCGTTAACCCTGTATCTTCCATCTCTACTGAACATACTCCTCAAGTATACCACCTCATTCACTCGTTCTAATATCTTACCAATCACACGGACATTGCGTTCCGTCCTCTCTTCGTTTCTTTCAAATACCAGAACCTTTGTTGTTTTAATAAAAGAAAAAAAAAATAAAATGAGATCTCGGGTCAAAATAAAAGAAAAAAATTTAAAATGAGTTAAAGCTATTATATTACAATATTTCTGTATATACAATATTTTTTTATTATTTGCAGTATTATATTACAATATTTCTGTATATACAATATTTTTTGTTTTATTTTCTTCAGGCATCAAAATATATTGGTTTTCACCGCACCCGGATCTAGATAAAGCAACATATAATTGCCCGTGAGCAAAACAGCATTCCCTTAAATCAATCCCAATATGCTTGAAAGTTTGTCCCTGCGCTTTATTGATTGTGACGGCAAATGATGTTCTAACTGGAAATTGTATCCTTTTAAAACTAAAAGGCAAATCTGTTGGAACCATGGGAATTCGTGGAATCAGCACTGTTTGACCAATGGCTGGTCCAGTCAAAATTACGGCCCCTATGACATTACTTCGCAGAAATTTCACTTGTAATCTAGTGCCATTGCATAAACTTGGTGGGTGTAGATTCCGTAACAAAATTATGGGCGTGCCGATTTTCAATTTTAGTAAATGGGGAGGTAGCCCGCACGGATTCAAAGAATTTAAAAATTCTTGGGAGTAATGAATCGCATCTTCTTGATCCACAACAGCATCAATGGAAACATAATTGATGCTGTCACCTGGTAATTTAGCTATAATTTTTTCATTGATAGCATCAACGTTTGAATTTTTCGCAGCTAAAATTGCCCTCTCACACATCCATTGATGATTTTGTTGGTGTATATTGGCTACATTTGGGTACACTTTTAATATCAGGTCTTCAATATTTGTTACAATTCTACCAAGGTCTTTATCTAAGGAAATTTTTTTGTCGTCTGATTCAGGTACTTTCCCTTCCCCGATTAATAAGAGTTTGTTTTCAAAATCTGAGGTGCCTCCACCGTGATAACTCCTCATGTTAGTTGAAAGTTTTAGAATGTCTATAGATTTCCATAACGGGGATGACTTCAAACATGACTTGATAATATCTGCTCTAGTTCCCCTAACTATTACAGGCAATGTTTGTCTAAAGTCACCGGAAAACATCATAGTGACTCCACCCATAGCTTTATTTGAATTTCGTAGATCCTTAAGCGTCCTATCTAAAGCCTCAACGTGAGCTCTATGAGTCATAGTGCACTCATCCCATACTATGAGGCTCGCATCTTGCAGCACTTTGCCCAAAGGACAATTTTTTCGAATGGAGCACACATTATCTCTATCAAGTGAAACATTAAGGGGCAACTTAAACGTAGAGTGAGCAGTTCTTCCATCTCTCAATAATGTTGCTGCAATACCTGATGACGCAACGGCTATGGCGATTTTACCCTGTGCCCTAACTTTGGCTAATATTAAATTGGTCACAAAGGTTTTTCCCGTGCCACCTGAAGCATCTAAAAAAAATATTTTGCCTTTCTCAGCCAAAACACTGTTTACAACTGAATTATAAGTAAATACCTGATCAGGTACTAACTTGGAAATATTATTAGAAATAAAATTATGTAAATCATTGATGTCATATGATTTCCGTAAAATTTCTTCCTGAGGTTCTACATTATTTGAATTATTATGAATCGGGGAAGGAAGACCAAAGTCTTTAAGAGATTTTTCGGACATTTCATAAATTTTATTTTCAATCAATATCAGGCCTTCATTGTGTATTTCTTTAGTGCAACGCAAAAGGTGGTCGTGATTTTCATTACGAACTCTATTTATTATATCCTCACATAAACGATTACAATTTTTTCTCCATAATTTCAGTGGTTCAGATGGCTGACAAAATATTAATATAATAGCAAATAACTCTCTTAATTTAGCGGCTGATTCAGAAACAGCAGCATCTGAAAGAGTATTTTCCCAATGTTCATCTCCTTCTAATAATCCTAGTTCTTTGCAAGCGCTTTGGTACGTGGCCATAGTAATACCGTTTACAGTTCTAAGATTTCGGAAAGAAGTTGGTCCTCGTACGTTCATCAATAGCATTCTTAAGTAAAAACATTCCGTTTGTGCTGGATGAACATTGTAAACACGGCCTAAAGCCGAATCTTTTTTAATTCCAGGGAACCCATCTACATCTTGCCCGCGTTTTCGTCTAGAAAATTTATTACATTCCCAAATATAATATTGAGGTACTTCATTATATAGCAATGTTTTAGCGAAATCATCATTTCTACAGAGTTCGAAAAAGGCATTAAGAGTCGATACAGGAGGAGTCGATCTTGAAAGTTTTCTTCATTGAAATATATTCTTTGGCCGTTCTGCAAATGGACAGCCAAATGTATTACTGCCGGGTAGCGCTCGTGGATAGGAAACTGAAAGATTCTCCAAACAGCTTCGGAGGAGCTAACCGACGTAGGAGTAGCGACCATTAATATATTTTTCGACCTCGTTCTTGCTTTGCACTGTGAACGTAGCTTGGTCACAACCCTTATGAATATACTTGCATATATATTTTATGGCTTTAACTGAGTGGCAAAATTCTACGTTAATGTGTGAATTAAAAATTCGCAATAAAACTGGATTATAAGGCACAACCCATCTATTGTCTATTTCCATTTCAGTTCCTTTTACTTTGAGTACACATGTATTTCCTCCGCAATCTGGAGCTCTTCGTCTATAATTAGGATAACCATCATCACCAGTTTGTGTATCAATAAGTAACCTCCTCGGAAATTTTTTGGAACAAATATTTTCTATCATGCATGGTGACATTGGATTATGGGAGCCGCAAGGGCCATGGACCATGTTTTTTACCACAATGTTGTGAAGTTCAGGGTCCTGCTCCTTGTCGGGTATTTCAGCCCTTATAATGTCGTCTATAGAATCTGATGGTATTTTATTTGTTAGCCATAACAGAATATGTGCATGAGGTAGTCCTCTTTTCTGCCATTCAACGCTGTAAACAAATGCCTTACTTGATCCAAAAATATTTTTTTTTGTTAAAAGGTTAATCATAATTTTGAGTTTCAAATGAAATACCCTAGAAACTATATCATGTCTATCTTGCGGTTTTTGATCGGGAAATAACTCATTTTTTATTTCTGCCCACTCTGGATTGCAAGTGAAAGTGATGAAAAGATCTGGCCCGCCAAATTTTCTGACGTATGTCATAGCATCTTGACTTTTTTCATTCATGTATCGTGGAGATCCTGTGAATGAAGACGGCAATATAATAATCTGACCAATGTGGGAAGCATTGATACTTTGATCATTTACTACTGCGTCTCGTAAATGTATATATTCTTCAGCTCTCAATTTTTTTTGATTCTTTCTAATAAAATCAAGCCTCTCTTTAATCATTTTTGCCGCCATATCTACACAGTATTGGTTCAACAGCCCTCTAAAATAATGTAAGCTGTTTATATCATTTGCTCTCACCATTAGCCTAAAAGCATAAAATTGCATACATGATACTGTTTTCGATCTTGCAGCAACATTTCGTTGTTGAATATTGACACAGTAACCGTTATTTCCTCGAGGAAACATCAGAGGATATTGCAGCGGGTCATATGCTCTGTGTAACTCAGAAACTCTCTGAAGATGACCATCTCTGGTACTTAACACGATGTCTCGTGGACCTTTATCCTCGTCGACTAAGAGAATAGCGACTTCGTCTACAGTTGGTGCGTTGTAGCGACCTCTGTGTTCATTAGGAGGTTTTAAATCAGCATGAATAATTAATTTCAAGTCCTGTAGTGGTCTGTTTTCAAGATTATACTTAAAACTTTGAATATAACTATTATAATCGTGTAGCTCTTTTTGCAAAGGATTAATGAGATCAGTTCGCAAATTTGGATTAATATTAGAACGCAAAGATAGCTGATCAGCTAGTGAAACGAAATATATTTGCAAAAACTCAGATTTCTCACCTTCAGCAGGAAGTAAGTTTCCTATCAAGTGGTAAACCTGTCCTTGTATTTTAAAGGTTGGCATAAAATTTCCCTCACGAATTTCTGTCGCACCAAATGAAGTCATTTGGAATAGAGTATTGTAATGCCTTGTATGACTTAAAAAATGTTTTGAACGTGGATGACTACCTAATAATAATTCTTTCAAAACTGGTGTCGGTTCCGGAATTTTAGGAATATCTACTTTACCGTTGCTGCAACATAAACCAGGCGCTTCAGTTTTCCATTTCTGTGCTTGACAATTGTTGCAAAGATGATTCATTCTACCAATTTTAACATCGTTTAGTGTACAATAATTAAGATTAGAGTCGTAGGCGAAGGCTACATTTAACAGATTAGTTTGCCTATGTAATCTCGTAGCTGCAGCTCGTGTGTTTTGATTTATCAAACGCTGCGAACGTTCAGCGCATGTTTCTTGAGCACGCCTTGCAGTAGTTCTTGCGTTTTGGCTATTGAGACGTTCAGATCGGTTAACGCTTGACTCTCGGGCACGATTATTAGACGTCCTCGTATCTTGTTCAGCCAAACGTCGGGAGCGCTCAACGCTAGTCTCTTGTCCGCGGTTATTAGAAGTCCGTGCATTCTGATCAGCCAAACGTTGGGAGTATTCAACGCTCGTCTCTTGAGCTCGGTTATTAACAGCTCGTGAATTCTGATCAGCCAAACGTTGGGAGTATTCAACGCTCGTTTCTTGAGATCGGTTATTAGAAGTCCGTGCATTCTGATCAGCCAAACGTTTGGAGTATTCAACGCTCGTCTCTTGAGCTCGGTTGTTAGAAGTCCGTGCATTCTGATCAGCCAAACGTTTGGAGTATTCAACGCTCGTCTCTTGAGTTCGGTTATTAGAAGTCCGTGCATTCTGATCAGCCAAACGTTGGGAGTATTCAACGCTCGTCTCTTGAGTTCGGTTATTAGAAGTCCGTGCATTCTGATCAGCCAATCGTTGGGAGTATTCAACGCTCGTCTCTTGAGTTCGGTTATTAGAAGTCCGTGCATTCTGATCAGCCAATCGTTGGGAGTATTCAACGCTCGTCTCTTGAGTTCGGTTATTAGAAGTCCGTGCATTCTGATCAGCCAAACGTTGGGAGTATTCAATGCTCGTCTCTTGAGTTCGGTTATTAGAAGTCCGTGCATTCTGATCAGCTAAACGTTGGGAACGTTCATCTTCGCTTTCATTGCTTCGAATGAGCTTTAGACGTTTCGCTGTGGCAGAATGCCGAGAAAGGTGAGATTTCCTTCTAGGCATCGCGAACTACACAACCTATTTATTTATTATAATATTGTGAAAGATTATATATAACTTTTTAGCAAAAGTCCAAAAAATCTACACGTATTAAACGAATGAATAAAAATACGACAAATGAAGACAACTGTCAAATATGAAAAATATAAACAAAGGTTTTATTAAAAAAAAACTTAACATTAAAAAAGACTTTATTATACTGTTAAAAGTATAAAAAAGACGATATTATTATTATTATTTTCAAATAAGTATTTGTGAAATTATTATTGATCAAACAAAAATACAAACGTATTGCACAAAATCTTTTAAATTATTATATTCTTTATTATTTAATTATGCGCGAAACGGCACTTTTACTATATTGAATTTACGATATATTATAATCTATACATTTAAATATCAACTAATCAACTTGTTTAATAATTGAAATGGTAAAAGTTACAACAAATATAATTATAGGTTACTATCTATTTTAATATATTAATATAAAAATAAAAATAATATAAAATCTTAACAGATCAATCTCATTCATTGAATACTATATTTACACAAATAAAAAAAAAATAGCGACACTGTAAGATCGAAATCTAACTTAGAAAAATAAGTATATAATTATATTAATCTATATATCACCTATAACTTATGTTTCTCTTATTCTGACCAAATCAGAAATCAACCACCAACAAATTAATTATTAGTTTTATTTTTACCAAACGAAACATAATAACAATAATACCAACGACGACGAAGAGTAGTGTACAAATCATTAATTATGGATTAGCGAATAGGAATAAAATCTAATCTATACTAATATAATAAAGCGAAAGAGTGGCGGCCGTAAACAGCGTTGAATTATTTTGATTTTACATTTTCAAAAAGTATACGTCCAAATTATATGTTTTAAAAGCCGAAGATTATCTTCATTAAACGTCCTTGATGATGAAATAACTTTCGATTATAAATTTTTAATATAACTGTGTTTGAATATAAATGTCTTTTCAATAGTATAGATAACATTAAATCAAAAGTAGTGGGCAATGTCGCGCAGGACTAAACTTTACACCACACCAAGAAAAGAAGAAGAGAACTAAAGTGTAGCTTAAATTAATTACAAACAGCAAAATAATTACATAAAAATTAACAATAGTTCGAAAATGTATGAAAATTTTGTAAATCCGTCAATGTCTGCCCATTCGCGTCAGTCATACTATGCCGCCTGAAGGCTAGGTCATTTCGAATCAGTGACATCTCCATAATTATATATTAGAATAGAATGTAATACAGTAAACTATAATTTCAATCATCTAGATAAAATGCTAAAAGTGACTCTTATATTCATTTTCATAAGGATGAATATCAAAATATAAGTTCATTTTGGGTGACGTTTTCTTAAAACAACAAAGAAACTTTGCAAACCGTTGCTTAGCAACGACGGTTGTTATTAACATGGCAGAATAAATTGCATGTCAAATTTGAAAGTATTTTAATATATTAGTATATATGTGTAATGTAATGTTATATAGCCTATAGCACTTCTGAAGAATGCAGCTTTCATACAAAACAAAAACAATGTAAATCGGACCAGTAGATCCAGAGATCTTAGCGTTCAAACAAACAAACAAACAAACAAACAAACAAACAAACTCTTCCGCTTTATTATATTAGTATAGATAGTTATTACATTACGTATAATCAGGCTTGCCAATTTTTTCTAAATTACCATAATTAACCATACTTTTGCGATCCACGCAAAATTGATAGTATAGTAAAAGTATTATTATTAATGTGATTAACTATATAACTTTATTTTTATCACTAACAAGGGTTTTATTCATATTCTAATATTTACTACTACGATACTTAATCTAAAACTTAAATATTATTAATATATTTTGTTAAAACAAATACTTATTTTAATTTCATCTTCCAACTTTTCTTTAATTTAGCGAGTGGAATGAAAATAAGAATTTGTTAATCAGAATATAAATATTTCTCTGAACGTGAATTGAATCTATAATAATGGCGGTCATACAAAGTCCTCGACTTCCATTTTAAATAAACTTTAATATATTAAAATAATGAAATTCAACAACATAATATAAGCAGCCCTTCCACTTACCTAGTGAGCTTCACAGCTTATACTTTATAGCACATTTCAAACAATGGTTCTTATAGAAGTGAGACTGTAGAATAGAACTGCCGAGACGTCTGCAGAAGGATAATTTACCTTTTAAGTTCTTCGCACGTTTTCTTCCTATTATCAAAGAGTTTATGCTTGCGAGATGGGAAAAGCTTTAGGATGTAGATACCTCTTTAGGAACTAAATATCTTTTTACATATGACATGGTACTATACGTTAGCTAGCTTGCTTACATTTAGTGTACAAGCACAGCTTTTCTGTTAATTCTCTTTAAATATTAAAACTATTTCCCATGTTTATTGTCAAGAGGCTCCGTCCGCCAATTTACGCCCTATTTGAAATAATGTGTATTGATTGGTGGGGCTCAACGCCGCCCTTTATCTTCTAGGGTGAAGAGAGAAATGTAATTATTTTCCTGAGTGGATATCGAACCCACAACTTTCATACTGCGTCGCAACGTTATCTGCTTATAAAGTATAAATTATATTATAATTTACATTTCCAACAAATTATTTAATTCAGTCTTATCTTTGTTCGTCAGCAATTGTTGATATCATTGTAGTAGACAGACAGCTTATGAAGTGATCAAAGAATCAATTCTCACGGTGCTCTAATCCACCAAATATAATTTTAACTCCCTCTATTACACGATAGATGGCACTGCTATGAATTTTATACAAGTATATACTTTAAATAAAATCTTTTACCAGTAGGTTATTGTTTTATAATTATTTCCGTATAGTAAAATATCGAGGTAGAAGAAAAAATGAGTTTTATATTAATTTATATAAAATACGAATTATGTTTTACAATGTTTTATTATACTCGAATAGATACATAAATCTTTTTTCAACAAAGTGAAATGTGGCTCGTTGGTCTAGGGGTATGATTTTCGCTTAGGGTGCGAGAGGTCCCGGGTTCAAATCCCGGACGAGCCCAAACTCTTTTTTATTAAATAAATATTTTTTGATCATTTACAATAACAGAATTGTTTCTACAGAGAAATTTCTACTTAATTTACTTATATTACTGTATTTATATATTCTCAAATATTTTATTATATCAAATGTTATAATATCAATATTAACTCTACACAGAGTCTTCTTTGATAGCAAACTTCTGTAAATAAATGAGGGAAGCAAGACGGTATATCGCCCTTTCTCCGCGACCATTTCCCCCGGCGGGCTGGGAATAATTAAAGAGCGTGCAGCCCTAGCTTGCACTGGCCCTAGCTCAAATGTCTCCACAAAGGGAACTGAATGCGCCGCGGGTGAAAAGGATTGCCCGCTATTTACCCAGCGCTCTCCTTGCTCGAATTCACGGCTCGGAAAATTTTTAAATCCTCGTAAACTGACGCGGAAACTTCGAGGCGGTTCGAGATTAAAAATGTGCTTTGAAAATTGAAAACATTCGTTTCTCTCTGAATCGACTTTTATAGGTTTGTATTTTCTGCTTAGGTAAAAGTTTTACCAACATTTCAAGTCACTTTGAGTATATTTTTTTTTATATTTTTAAAATTGTTATATTTTTTTAAAATATTATAAATTAACATATATTTTCTCACAGTTAAAAAAGTCCAAATGATTTATTGCATTGTTATCAAACATATTATATTAAAATATAAATACATTTATATATTCAAAACAACACTATGTTCGTATGTATAAATAATAATTGTACTTTTGAATAGACACATATTTTTTTAAAATGTTAATTTTACAATAAAGATATATCTTTTGATTTTATGGAATAATGATACAATATTCGACATAGGCTTATGTTCCATACGTATGTGAAGAAAATGATTGAAACATTTTTTTAAATAATAATTCTTAAAAGCGATTTTCTACAAAAATTCTAAAATGAATTTTGAAAATTAACATGTCTCCTAAGTATGTTCACCTAATATTGTCTGCGTATAAAATCAAGATTTGTCGAATAGAGTATATTTCGTAAACAGATTTCTAGTTTCCTGCGTCGTATACCTGGCGACAGATATAAATACGGCCCCCGGGAGCCGCGACATATATTTACTACGGCGAATCTCATTACGTCGAGTGCAGTATTTGCCTAGTCCGTGTAATCCCAGTTTTTCGACTGCGCCAATACATTAGATTCTCTCATGTTCATTCTTTTTAAATATTTTTCAATCTAAGGAATAGGTTCCTTATGTACGGACAGCCTTTTATTAGCCAGATTATTTTATATTAAATATTGCTTTTAATTAAAGGATTTAAATATTGCTCGAGCAATTAAAAACAACATTTTTTAAGTGAAAAGATACCATTTTATTTACATAGGTATCTACCATCGGGTCGTTTTGTCCGGGTTCATTGCATCATTTTGTCGCATTGCGAATACGTAATTACGCCAAAATAATTTAGAACATTTACTACGTATTTTGCGTCTTTTATAAATTTAAATGAGTTTAGTGGACTTGGACCTGGGCTCACTGTAGGTAACCCTGATTTTATAATGCCGAACGTTATACATTTATACTGGCATATAAGCTAGTAGTGAAATGATTTATTTTATTAGCCGTTTTCCAGAGCACGGAACATTTGCGACGCACCCAACTTGACGCCTGTAAATGCCACTGCCATGAACTTTAGATGGACACTGATATTATTTCAGTCGCAAAATAGATATTATATATTGAAATATAACTAAATTAAAGCAATATTATGCAAAATTTAACATTTTGAATAAAAATTGCAATAATGAAGTAAATAGGTACCTAAAATAAAGAGAAAGAGAAACACATTACATTCGTTATAAGAATTTGGCGAATGTTAATATAAAATTCAATAAAGATGTGTAATGAAACAATAATATAAAATATATTATTTATATAATATAAAAGTAAAGCAAAGTTATAAATCATTATTTATAGATATATCTGGAGAATATATCGAGCGTTATCAACCCGCCCTCCTCGTTGAAACACGCTGGAACAGTCGGACGGGGGGAGGTTCAAAAATAATGCTTTAACGCTTCCTTATAAAAGTGCCCATTTTTATATAACTTACGGCTTTGTAGTCCAGCCGCTTTGTTTTTATAGCTGCATAAAATATTGTTCCGAATGTAGAGTACTTATTTGTAATGTTTTAATATTGTTTGGAATTTAATATGAAACTACTTAGTTTTACTTAAAACAACTGAAAAGTATTCAGTCGATGGAATTCCATTATTTTCCATTATTTCCATATATTTTTTTTATCTTTTAAAGAAATGGTTCTCTGAAAGATAAAACAATTTACAAATATATATTTTCCAATATTATGCAAAGACGCGATAAGATACTGTGTAATTATTGTAAAATATGTGACGGTCTTATCAATATACTTACTAACTTTTAATAATAATTATTGATTTATTAGCAACTGGCTTGCGACTTCGTCCGCTTGAAAGTGGTATAACTTTTTTATTTATGAACCGATTAAAATAAAACAAACACAAAATTTTAAAATGCGTATGGTGAACTTACAATACAATAATTTACTGTATTTAAATAGGTTAAGCCGTTTCAGAGATTAGCGTGCACAAACGCACATACAAAGGGATTTTGGGTTATATTGCATTTACAGACGGCGATCAATTATATTTTATTATATGCATAGATTATAAACAAAATATATCTTTAATATAATTTACTCTACATACATTTAAATAAGAACTCTACACGTAATCTTTTTTAAAAATATCGAAATATAAAACAGAACGATACTGAAGATAGGTCTTAAAAGTCAAGTATCTTATTTTAATGTTCTACATAAATAAATAGCTGGCGCCCGAAAGAGGTCAATTGGACATTCATTTGCAGTTATAGTGTATTAGTCTTGACGCTGGAGCACAGTCTGACTGTAATGTGTGGGTTATGGGTTCGATTACCACTGAAATATTTAATATTTAATTTCCTCGCTTCGCTGGTGTCGAGGCAAGGCGCGGCGTTAAGTTCCGCCGCTCAGCACGTGTTTTATCTATATACACTGTGTATTATATTTTTTATTTTTTTATGGGGTAAAGTCGATTTTAAACTATTCACTTTTCAACTACGTTTTTCAGTTTAATAATTAATTTGGGAAATAAAATAAATAAAAGCTCTTGTAGAATTATACTTTAATGATTAAAACAAAACTTACATAGAACATCACAATTATGCTTCGCAAACAATCTAGATGTTGAGATTCAAGAATTATACTAATTTATATAAAAAGCAAATTTTCTATGGATAATGGCTTTCAATTGTATCGAACGTATTTGCTAGCTATGGTGAATAATATGAATATAAATAAAAAAATAACCTCTTCATGGCAAAGAATTTGTCATAAAAATAAAGGTAAAATACAGTTTTTTGGGATACCACGTCATACGCACTCACATATTTCGCAAGCCATAATATATCAAGCCTTTATTATAATTCATTGATATATGATATAACAAGATTTTTGAAGTAAATATATGTAAGTAATTAGTTTCTTACATACAAATTTATTTTTAAACAAGAGCCGAGCGGGTATGACATCAGCTAACAGCAATGTGAGTTTAAATTTTATGAACGTGACATTGGTGAAGCAAATTGTGCTCTTGCACCTATAAAATTTTTATTACAGGAGGTAAATCTATGAGTAGTTTTACAATAGATTTCATAAGCAATATTCAATATTTTAAACTAGCTGCCAAAACTTTCAGGGTACACTATTATAAATTTCTTCATTTTAGTCGTTTTTATATTCAATTTCGACGAAGGCGTCGTCTTGTAAGGACAAGGATAGTAACGAGGTGCTACAGTCTAAAACACACAGACACATCTGGGATTTCAACAATCTATGTAGATCTCGTTAAATCTGATATATCAATGCATTGGGAATACATTTGGAGGATAATTTATGTATTAATTCTAATTCTTATGCAATAATGTTATACTAGGTGGGATATTGATCTTTACAAATATGTATTGTTAATGAGATTCTATATGTATCCAAGTAAATAAAAGATCACACAAAATTTTATTAACTCTAGGGACACGTGACATATAAAATTTATGAAGCAATTCTACTACATAAGAAATGATTGCCTTAGTTTTAGAGGCGTACATCAGTAAATACTATAACGTTGATTATTTATAAATAAGATAGACGCGCCTAATGATTTGGACAAGCGAAAATGCGCGCCAGTCTTATAGTATGTCCATACAAAAATATGATTCATTCTGTTCATGTTTACACAAACACCGCTAAGCATTTTATAACACTTATCACTAACTATTTGCATCTAATTGGTGTATATATTCGGTGATATCTTACTTAACAGGAAGCTACTGTAATTTGTAATCCTCGTCATGACTAACTAATATAATATACTATTAGGTAGACTTTAAAGAAAATGTAACTTTGGTAATAACAAAGTTATAATATTTAAAATATTCTCAATAATACATTTTTAATTGTAGATTTAGTACGTAATATTAACCTAAAACAAATAAATTAAATATAATATACCACTAAAACCTTCTAAAATAGTAATATCTTTTATTCTGGGATTTAAATTCTTCTCACTTACAACTAAAAGTAACAAATTAAAAGATATACCCAAATCTATAAAAAGAGGTACTGTAAGATATAATGTGTTAACTTAATACAATCATATGATTTGAAATGAAAAATCAATAAATAAAATAAAGTAAATATAGACATAAACCCCTACCATCATTCGATCGATCGTTTTGTACTCGTGCCTAATTGTATATACTTTTATTATATGAGAGAATAAATGTTATATCTTAAATATAAGTTATTATAAAAAAATACATTTAAAAATATAAAAAAAACTCTCTTCCGAGGGCGGGGCAAGGGTCCAAGCTATCGGTGGCTAGGGCTCCAGAGATTCCGAATTATTATTAAGAGGAGTATAATCACATTAAGGCAAGGGAAGTATTTATAAGTAAGTATATGTTGTGAATGAATATGATGTGCTTGCGTTACGCTCCGCCTAAGCTCAACTGATAAGGTATCTTATGACGCAATATACCTACTTACAACGTTTAAACTAATAAATTAAAATACATTTTTGTATTTATATTTTTTAAAAGCGATTATGATTTTACTGTGCATTTAACATAACCATAATTGAACTCCTTGTGTATCGGTAACAGTGCTATACTTTTCTTATATGCCAACGAACCTAACCGATTAAATGTCCGAACAACAATAAGACAGTGCTGTCGCTCTGCGACTGAATATTAATAATAACTATTTACAAATTCTATATACAATCTGAACTCATGGATATTCAATTTATACAATTGGAATGACAATATTTAACAGGAATGTCTTGTAAACAAAAACATTTATTTACAAAGTATGCCGAGTAAGGCTTCCTTAATCTCGTAAAACAAACAACTGCATAAGCCTAGTTGCCCCAACACATCTAATAACGCAAGCAACTAAGTATATTAATTATATATTTTATATACAGGGAAAGTATAGTTGCTATTTAACTTAAAGAAAGAGGGCAAACATCGGCACGAGCATTGTGAATAGAACTAACCCATCGCGGTTCGCATTGTTAGGATTGCTACCAAGACCTCCAACGACGGAACGATTTATGTCTTCTTTGACAGGGGGCGATTTCACCATATCTTCGCCGCTATCACTCAGGATATCATTACTGTCCATTATCATGCCCACATCGTTCTTTTCCACCGACGGCGGTTGCGGTATTGGCGCTTGTGTTGTGGTGGTAGTGGTGGTGGTGGTTGTAGACGTAGTGGTCGTCGTCGTCGGCACTAAGGTATTATTAACGGTATAATATATTTCGCCGTAAACAGCTTCAACTTCGACAGTGTTTTCAATTCTTTCCCCTCGCATTTGTCTCGATCGCGCATTGTTTTCGTTGTAAAAGGTAACCAACTTTCCCGTGTATTGCACATCACGATCCGTATTGTTACCTCTAAATGTTACATTGCAGGCGGTTCCTGGTTCTAGGTATTTTTCTAATTTGTACAATTCCTTTCTTTCTTCTGAAAACTGATTGGCCCATTCTATTTGTGGGAATACAGTTCCGTCGTTCATTTCTATAGTTGTGTTTAAGCCAATGGCAATGCCATGGCCGTGACCCCACGACAAGGTATAATTATATTTATATTCTATTTCGGTTGTGACCGTAGCGGCAACGTCGTCATCATTTCTCAAAACTCTTTCCTCAAATATTTGTGGATCTGTCTGGCGTTCGTGTTGAGTTGTTAAATCCAATTTGACTTTTTCCAGCTTATAACTCATTGGTTCAATTTCTATTAAAATTTCTCCTTTGTTTTCTTCTAACTCGTTACTTTGGTCGTCAAAAGTTATTAAATGCCCAGCAGTACTTTCGTATATAATCCTGCCAATGTTATGTGATAAGCTTTTTTCAGCTTTTACTCTCCCTATAAAAACTGAATCGACTGACGAATCTACAACTACTGCTCCACTAGGCTTAGAGTTAAACTTGTACCAAGGATTCCATATGATCAATGATGCGTTTTCAATATTTTCCAATACTTCAAATATTGGGTAACTCTTACTGCTGGAAACTGTGCAGGTAGTGTAGTCAGGTCTCAATTGTCCCAAAAGCATATCTCCTTCGTGTCGTGTTTTACATAGATAAATTGGCCCTAAAACAATATAAAATATTAATGATTTTATTTTAAGAAATAAAAAAATACAAGGTACATATATAGTAATACATATATAGTAATTTGAATGTCATTCTCACCTTCTTCAGAATCTGCTCCAATTACGTAATTTTCCATTGATTCTTTCTTTAAATTTGCCCATTTCAGTGTACTGGAGGTGACAACTTGTTTAAGCTTCGCGTTGTAGAGACCGACGCCAGAATCTGCTAATCCCCCAACTGCGAGTGTTGCCGTCAACAATACAACCCACCAACCACTTGTACATTTTGTATTCTTCTTCATAGTCGGCATCTGTAAAAAAAGAACTTTTAAATAAAGTTGCCAGCAAGTAAACTCTACAATCAGTAAAATAATCAAGTATATTTTGTGTTTTTGTTTGTGAATTTTGTTTTATTTCTTTATATCGTCTATATGTAATTTTTTACTTTATATTTTCATTTTATTTTATGTATCATTTGATTAAGCTGAAGCTGAGTAGTATGGATAAGTAAAATAGTATTCGTTCGTATACGTTCGTGCATAACCCAATTTTCTTAATACAGCAATTTTGTTTGCCTCGATGTAAAATGTTTTATAAAGAAGTTTGCAGAGGCATATTGCCAAGTCTACTTCTTATAAAGCGTGGAGTTCGTTCGTAATTTAACGTTTTATTCGTTTGTCATTTCTAGGATCTCATAAAAATTTATAAAATAAAATATGTATTAATAATTAATATGACGTAAAATAATGTCACGCCATGTCATTTTCATTATAACTTACGCCCAATAATAAAGTACGCTGTATCCCGCATAACAGAGAATAAGCTGAAGGAACCTGGGAACCTAGTGTGGAGACTCGGTTCTCACTAAGACTTCCGTTCCCCAATTTCCGCCGAATTCTAGAGACATTGTATATTGAGTGATGGAACTGAATTCCGCGTTTTGCCTGTTACCAGTGCTCGGAAATTAAAATATAAAACATTTTATTCCCCCTAATTGGAATCGAACCCACAATACCACGCCACGCCGTTCCAAGCGCCATGGTCTCTATGTTTTATTGAACATTTATAATTTTATTGATATGTAATATTATTATAAATAATTCGAAGGCCGTCTAGCTTTTGAAAGATAGAGTCGCAGTATGTAAGTACGTAGGTACATGTTAGTGGAAATAGTAGTATCGCGAACTGAATAAATTGAATTGTATTTTTATAATTATTTAGAACTTGAAATATAGAAATAAATGTTTCGTATACTTGTTTGATTTGTAACAATAAATATATTTGTTAATTGCAGCATTACCAAACGATAATCTATACATTTTTTTTAAAATTTAAAGTTTAAACGTTTTCTTAATTAAAGTTTACCTTGACTTTCAATACTTCTATTTATACATAGAAAAAGTATATAGTATCTATATTAAAGCCTAATACTGAATTTATATTCTAATACTGAAACTCGTTTCAATTAAGCTTTTAATTTATACTAAATAATTCAGAATTTCAAGGTTACTAGATCATATTATCTTCTAAGTGTTCGTTTATAACTTTATACGATTGAAATAATCATGATTGACAGTATTAGAACAATTGTTCTAGTTAATAAATCTATTTAATTATACACAATTTCAAACAACATTAAAATTTTGTATTTTAATAATGATATCAGCCTAAATCTACAATTCCATATTATTCAACATTATTTTCATTAGAAACACCGTAGCCATTGGAATTAATTTAATTGAATAAGTTCAATTGAGGATTGACACGGCCCGTTTACTATGACATAAATCCCAACGCCCCGTTTGTTATTTGATTAAGAAGTGATGTATGGCCTTTTAGATAGCCACACAAAAGCCATAACCGCCGGAATTACCAAAGCATTATGGGTTACCTATACGAAAACTTCCGTTTATATGTGTGTCTTTTAATCGATTTATGCTTATATGCAAATCGAAATACTCGTATCGATTATTTTACTTGTATTTACGAGTATATGTTTAAATAATGTTAGCTCTGATAAAAATGTTCTTTAAAGGATAGATATTTTTTGTATTGCCGATAGTATACATTTTATTTTTATTATTAACTTCTGTCAATGTTTTTCGCGTATGCTTGCAAAGATTAGATCAAATCTTCCTAATCTCTCGATAGGTTTTGACAATTAAAGTATCGTCTCAAAAATAGTCGTAATCTTCGTTTTAAAAACTCCCACTACACTCCCACTAGGTAGATTTTGAAATAAAAATAAAACAAAATGGCCTAACTTTCGCCAAAGTAGCATTTAAAAAAAATGTCCATACCGATCGGGTGAGGATCGAAATACAGGGATTGCTACGTAGATTATGAAAATATAATATACCTCTATGTTTAACATCAATATTTGGGCACTGTCAACTGAAAAGACCTAAACTAGTTTTGAGAGTACAAACCTGTGGTATTGTCGTCTACTTACTAAATAAAATATCACAATTTAGTATTTTGCTTCTGCGTAACAAAAGTATATTATTTGACTCTTCTATTTAGGCCATTAAAGATTACATGTAAAATTACTTTGAAGGCAAAGGTTATCTTGGCATTGAAATATATGATGTTGGTATTCACAGCGTAGGTGGACTGGTTATGAAGTGGGTACTGTGCCGGAAATTAATTAAAACTACGATCGAATCCATGGTTAGGGTCTGACTGACATCTATTGTACTTATAAGTCCTCTTATTATATATAGTTTACATTATGACGATATCATACTTTATCCTATTCGTCATTGCGTTGTTACGTTTAGGGTACCTAATATGAATCATCATATTTAACTACTTATATACGATAGACATAAGACAAAAGTTTTTGTTTTTAGGCATAAAGTAGTTGTGCTTATTAAAAATACAATAATCAGTAAATAAAGTTTTATACAATACGTATAACTTTTTCTATTTAAACTTTGTTGAAAATTCCAATTTCTGTAACAATAGCCGAGTTCCGTCTGCTGGTGTATTAACACCCAACGTGACGAGGGGAAACACTACTTTCAATAAAACAAGGAAATCTCTCGTTTGAGTCCTTCTCACTTACGAACAATTGCTCGACTTGATACTTACGAAGTATAATAGTAAAGATTACATTACAAGATGTCAGGAGGTCTTGTAAGATGTATAATCTAGCATCAACTTAAATTATTAACATATTTAAATTTAATGGAACTGTAGTGACGGAGTGGCACAAGCATGTGACTGTAAACGCGACGGGTGTGGGCTCGATTCCCACTCGGGGGAATGAATAATTTAATATGTTCATCTACTTGTTCTGGTAACAAGACAAAGAGCGGCGTCATTTAGAGAGAGAAAAAACGTAGTTAGTCCGATTCTAACTGATAAAATCTTAAAATCGATATCATTATCTTAAAATCGATATCATTCTTCTCTCAATATTTTCTTGTGATTCCTATATTAACGTTTGAAAGAAGATAATTGAAAGCCGTACAAGTCGGTCTCTTTATGGCGTCACAATACCTAGAAAGCAACTTATCTTTGTTCCTTTTACAAAGAGCAAACGCACTACTAAGCTTTTACTCCTTTATTCCATTAACGTCAGTACTAAGGGATTTAAGTAAACCTGGGTATTAAACTAATTAAATTTTATGCTAATGAAAATATGTAGTTAATTAGTTATATAAATTTCTACATATTTGCGGTTAGATTAATATTTTCCTTTATTTCTTTAACTTTACCAAAATAATGAAAAAAATAGTCACGTCAATAACAAATTATCACTCTCTTAATAAATGAACATTAAATAATATATGAACACAAATTTCGTAGCACACGAACGTGTCAACAAATTTAAACAAAATATGTAGTGTTAATTGTTTGATTTACGTCATATACGAATAAGTCAGTTGTACAAAAGGCTTCTGCTCAACTTTTAAAAAAAAAAAATAATGACCGATTCTAATTCCATCCATCGCTCGTCTCAAAAAAATATCAAGTTATTTATGAATTTTTAAATAAGCAATTTAGATGAATAATGCCTTCTGTAGAAGCGGTAGATTGCATGCTACGCTGTTCCTATACTCGGCCAATTATGATAATAGTACAGAGTTTCATTATTGGGCACATTCTCTTCTCAATAGCCATTTGTAATGAAATGAGTTCGGATTTCACTCTGGCACACTTTCTCCTCTAATTGCTTACTGCATCTATTTTAGGATAATAATTCTAACACAAACATACATGCTTAATATTAGATATTTATTAATGTATTTATTTTTATATTTGTATTTAAATATACTATAACAGTGTTTTTGAAACACACATTTAAAAGTTAACTGAGGGGGCCTCATTTAAAGTAAAAAAAAATTAATCATTATTTTGTCATCAATATCTATTGCTTTTTGCAGCAGTGTAAATTATTTTCCAAGCGCCGACGACCGACGTCCGCTAGCTAACGGTCTACAAATCGTTCTCCATATTGTTATTTTTTATTACTTTTGTCTGCCTTTGACAATCTGACGTCTACCATAACGTCATTTCTTTGTATCCTCGTGGTTGTGATACGTGTTACGTAAACGCTATTATGATATTAAATGTTTTTGTTTTAATGTAATGCATAATATATTCCATTGTCTTCACATATTGTTATCAGTATATGACGAATGCAACCACAGCTAGTATTAAACGCCGTAGGTATGCACCGTGCTGGTGACGTGCCGGTGTTGCGAGCTGCTGCGCGAGAGCACTGACTCGTGAACCAGCTGATAGCGTGGGAATAACACTATGAAGCATTAGGTATTTTGTATGCATAATGATAGGTTATGCTCTAGTAATATTATTTCGCAACGCATAAGCTGACCGTTTCGCTGTTGTTGGTTTGTTGGTACTTGTGTTGATGCATAGGCAAATGGGATGACTGTGTCCTGAATCGCTACATATTGTATAATTTATAAAGAGCAGTAAATTTAAGATGACTTAAAGATGACTTAAAAATATCTTTACTAAATTCATGTGTAAACTTTACAATAGTAAGAAAATACAAGTAAATTATTAGGTATATCTTGTATCGTTTTAGGACTTCAATCAACAGGATGCGGGTTAGTCTTGTTCTCTGCTGTACTTGTGAGCACGATAGCTAAATGAAAGTCAAATAGATTATATGAACACCCCAATATAGTGTTCATTGCTATAAAAGGAAATCTTTAAGTATTTATATACATTTGTTGCCTTAAAAATACAACGGGGCTTATAAATTCATTTATCGTATTCTATTTATTGGAGAAAAAGTAAATATTTGTTACGTTTTTGTCTCTGTTTGTGATGCGTGAAAAAAACACATTAGTGGGGTGCATATATTTCCACATTGAGTTTATGATTTAAACGTACTCTACACTTAATAATAAAACTTAAATAACAACTACACCTATCACACTAACAAATTCACATAGTTAATAGATAGAAGGGAATGGACCATTTGGAAAACAAGTATCTTTTAATAAATCAAAGTATCGACTTCCACTAATTACGAACGGCGCGCCGTGAATACGAGTACATTTAGTGTTAATACGTTTAGAAGTCTTGTATCTTAAACTTAACTTAAGACATATCTATTTGAACTTCGTGGCTTGATTAGTCCCAAGTAATAACTTAGTGAATGAGCAAGACGAAGGCGGACTAAAATGGTCTACGTAAGAATTACGTAATAAAAATGCACGTAAGGCGGATGCCGGAATGGAGGATGACAATCTGGCTCCCCACGATTTGCGACAACGAGCTGCAAGGTCGTCTGATTGTCGATAATAGCCGCACTTATGATATGTCACTCTGACGACAGTCGACACGCTGGCCCAGTTATATAACGTTATTTATTAAATACTTTTTAAAATTCACCTTGACGCATCCTTAATTAAAATTTAGGCATTGATTAGTCGATATTTTTTATACCTCAAATCAAAATGGTTAATAAGTCGAAGGTTAAATCTATTATATTTTACACATGACGTTAATGTTTAAACATATGCGTTTTTAGCTAAATTATTATGTACTACTTATTTAACTAATACTTAACTCTAAAATGCTAAATTAACCCGGCATCCTGCATTGCATTATATTGTTTCCAGACATCTCATCTTCTCTGCATTCTTCTTTACAGAGAATTAACATATTTCAGAATGATATAAACAATATTTTTTTATATGAATAATTGCAAGTTTAAGTTATTTATTTGACCTAAGTCTTGCAATATACGAGGCTAGTACATATCTCCGTCTCATTCAAGTAGTATTTTTTTTACAGGATAACGTGAGCACGCGCTCTCTCAAACTCGAACCAGTTGTGAAACGTTCTATTTTTAGACCAATGACGACATTATTTGAGAATCCCATTGAAATTTCTACTCGTTTTTTTTGCGCCCAGCCTACTATAATATAATATAATGACATATGCATAAATTGAATTAAATCGTAAGTTTTTTGAAATAATTAAATTATTGGACAAGTGGTATTTTACCTTTAAATTTGCTCGTTATAAAAAGCCAGCTTGCTTCTTGGTGTCGGAATATAAACCTGAAAAAGAAATAAAAAAATGTATTTTACTTTCCAGTTAGTTAGTGTAACGTGCAATTGTAATAAGAATAGTTAAACGATCTACAAGCAGATGTAACCGTTTTAGATGATGTTGCAATTAATGGCTTAATTAGTTCTTAACTAACTCACAATTAGTTTATTTTTAACTCTAGTCCTTTTAACGTTCTATTTATCTACTAAGTCTAAAATTAAAAGCTATATATTAGCATCTGCATATATCATGGCGAAAATAATTAATATATTCTTACGAACCAAATTGTTTGCGGTCAATCGAGTGAAACGAAAACTGCTAAAGTTACTTAGGTTACCGCACAATTAGTTAACTAGATGAGCTATAACCGCCACTGGTTTTCTGTCTCTCATTGGACACAGATCATATTTGTGTAGTAGTGTGAACCAAACAACTTAACTATGGCGTTATAATATTGTTTTTGAAAATTTAAAATTTTATGTCTTCGAGTCACGTTACCGTGAGTGTCATAATGCAGCCGTTATGCAGTGGTGGTTTGGCCTTCGCCACGGCAACGGACCCATTGTGACATGTTACAATGAACACTTAGAAACCAGATATCATCGTCTTTGTATACGTCTGGAATCGAATTTGATATTTTTTATGTCTATAAATCTTTTTACAATACCTTTACTATATTTTAAGAATATAAAATAATCCGTTTATTTGTTTTCTATGTATTATTTTATTCAAAACAAAGCTGAAAACTGGTATGTTAATACTAACTTACTAATACTTTAATATTCTTCATGTGCATTTTAGATTTTGATTCATTCATTCTGAATACTATTTATTTATTTACATATTTTTGTAGCTTTACGCTGTATCCCGTACATAGCAGTGTAGGCACAGAGATCCTAGGAACTTAGTGTTAAGACATTCCGTTCTCATTAAAACACTTCCGTTTCCCACTTTCTTTTGAATTCTGGAAGCATTGCGTGTTGAGTGGCGGAACATAACTCCGCCCTTTGCCTCGGTACCAGAACAAAATCTAAATATTAATTATTTCACTTTCTCTAGTGAGCATCGAACCCACAACCTGTCCCGTTTACCATCATGCATCATTTTTGATAAGTAATATATTTCTTATTCAAAAACGTTGAATAGACTTTACGTTTCTGTCCAGCAAAATTGATCAATTAACCATGAAAGCTAACATGAGTGTAGGGATTTCCAATAGGGGAATCCGATCACAACACCGCACTGGTAGAGCTGAAACAACTAAAGGGGCTCAATGTTCTGGCAAACCACTGAATGCTTCCATTGTTTTATATCGAATTTCAGTTTACAGCTTTATTTACCGCTATTTATAATCGAATGTAATTTTTACAAGAGACACAAAAAAATATGTAGGCAACAATTTATCCAAGCCATAACGTATGTGATGCGAAGTAAGATAAGGTCGCACATAACCGCCTTCACCCTCCAAATCCTAAATTGCCCGGCATAATCTCGCAGCCTTTTGTCCAATAGAGTTATTATTTCGGGTCAGTGATTTGAGAAGCTTATCAAACAAAATATGTTACATGAATCAGAGTTTATAATCAAAAATATTTATCATGTCTTTTTTATAAATTCTATCAACACAGTATACGTTTTATTACCAATTTACATTAAAATGTCTGAAGGGAATTGGAATTACATTTGGTTTATAAATAACTTATAGCTGGGATCAATTCCAGTACCAGTATCATACTTTTTAATTTGGTAATCTCATTAATTTACTGTAACGAAATAATATACTACTTTATTATACAAAAAAGATGTCCTTTAGTGTTAGAAAAACAATTCGCAGTATTTTATATATATTGTATAAACAAGACAGTACTGCTAGAAAATGTTGGGGGATGTAAACGACGTAGTTTCTCTGGTTGCCATGGAAACTCCCTGTGCGTGGTGGCTCACTTTGTGTTCAAGGACTACAAATTAGTTAAAAGCGTCATTTGTATACTTAATTCAAATAATAAATATAAATATAGTTATGCTATTATCGAAATAGATACTTTAAAATATAGGATATTATTTTTTATAGCTAGAAACATTTAGCGGGATATGCAGACCATATCGTGGAAATGAAAAAAAGTTAAATTTATTATCCCTCTGATAGGGATTGAATCCACAACTGTTTTATTACAGTCTATTCCCAACAGTGGCAAGATGGTGTCAAATATTACTTACAAATAGATGTTTATTATTAAATTTAAAAACTATTTTAGCTACTAGTTATATTTATTCAGACAAATTAATCTCCCCCAAATACTCTACTAACAATTGCAGGATATTTCATTATTGCATAGAGCACTCGAGTTCGAGTGTGTGGTGTCAACTCCCTATTTTTAATTGCATTTTATTTATTCAGAATCTCAGTACACTAATACCACGCTACGAACCCCAACGGCTGTTTACTTTATCGTAGTAGTATATTTTTTTCTTAAATCGTTGATTTTTAATAGCTTTGCTCTGAGATTTCAAAGAGCGTTTATCTGGTTAAATTAACGTTATTTAACGAATACAGTTATGATAACGTAATTACGTGCTGAAGCTCAAAAGTAGTAAACATGATGAAAAATAAACAATTTTTATTTTATACAGGAAATGGTGCCCATTCCTGTTATCAAGGTCTTATATATGTTTTCTGACCCTAAATATATTATGGTAATTTATTACAAAGTTTTTCCCTCCCTCCTCAGGAATTTATGCCAAGAGCAAACTTTAACTTTCGCTGATGTCATACCTGTCGAGTAATAAAAACACCCCTCCTTGCCTTGTAATCGATACCAGAGGAGCATTACGTATTTATTGATACAAGGGTCTGTCATAATTGAACGAAATTGAAATCAGCCAGTTTTCTTAAATCGATACTTTAAAGTAAGCGTAAGTTTTAGTAAGCGAACACAAAATGATTACTTAAATCATGTAATTATAAAAGTTGTGAATGAAACTTATATTACGTACTTTCAAATACTACGGTTATCTGTTATCAACGATATTTATGGTTTTCTTTTATACTGTGAATTCTTTTTAAGTTAGCGTTAATTGCTGTTGCCTATGTACATCTGAATACACTGCTCTTATAAATAGCACAACAGCGCACTAATTAACTGCCAAACTCAGAAAATTTGAACTGAACTCAGGATAAGGTTCAACGACAAGAAGAAAAATATTGAACTACTTAGTTTATTGTTAGTGGACAGAAAAATCTATTCTTTAGTCCACAATCCCCTTGCCTTTCAGTGAAAGTTCCATTAAAAATCGGTCAAAATATTTAAAATTGTTTGTGTTTTAGTAGAACTACAATTGAATTTCTTGATATTAGTATTATTAAATTACTTCTTTCGAATATCTAAGATTCTTAGCTTTTATAAAATAAACAAATTACGCGATACATTAGGGCTTACTCTAGGTACAAAACTGCAATATTATCGTCTACATAATATACTATTGTGGCTGCGTCACTTACACGTAGCAATGAGTCAACGAGTAATGAGATGAATGAATCAAGTCATTTGTTACGTTAAAAACACAGTATTATTTTGCGGCTAATGTGTCAGAGGTTCTTTATTATTGCTATTTATAGGGAAGCAGGCTGCCACTGCGGGTACTTGAATATAGTACCTAATTTGGTTCTCAGTGCAAAAATACGGTAACAGCAATTTAACGATAACGGCCCAAGTCGTGAGGGTGGGTCAATGAACGCGGTTCATTGTGATGAGTCACCGGTCACCATCGCATCTTCAATTCTCAATACATTCGCAATACTTTATTTGAAGAGTAAGGCGATGAGTGTTGAAATAAAACATTTTTTTTCCTGGTCTCTTGCCGTTACTTGAGTTACGTATAGGCTTTGATGTGTCTGTCTGTCTGTACTGTGTCTCTTGTTGTCATTCTTGAGATATAAAATGACTTTGATAAAGACTTTAATTAAAACATTCATACTTCGTACTATTATTAGTCAACAGCGTTGATAAAGGAACAATGCACGTATAAAGTAAGTAGGTATGTGGTTAGTTACGAGCGGTTGTTAAATAATACTTTAGGCAATTTTTTTTTACACTTAGATATTATTAGATTATCCAAGTCCCATGTATTAACTAAGTGTCGATACTTTAATTTCAAGTGTATGAATTATGAAATGCACTACCAGTTGGTCACCAAATAGGTTCTTTGTTGTTTTTTTCTTCAAATTGTAATAGAAACCTATTAATTCTAAAAATATCAACTTTTAAATATTATTATACCGCAAAAAAGTGTCTAATAATGTTTTTGTATTATTTATAATACTTGTCATATCGTGTCTAGATGGTGGTACCTATGTAATAAGAAATGGTTGACTGGTGAAGCATGCGCTAACGGGTGTTACTCTCTCAGTATATTCGTTATATGATATACCGAAATAATAATGTTTGTAATTACATACATATTTTTCTCAGGATTTCCTTACAGCTAGATTGCGTTTGTAGTATTTATTAGCATTATGCAATCATTATTTTCAATTGCTTTACATAACATGCTTAATTATATAGAATTATACTTGCAGGCTTAAATTTATTTAATAATAATTTTACTTGCAATACGTATATAATTTTAATGTTTTAAATTTACTGCGCTTGAAGAGTCGACATTTTTATTACGGTAAACTTTTTGAACTGTACGTAAAGTTGCTAGCGCGATGTTTGTGCTCATCTGCAGAAAGTAAAGTACACTTTGGCCAAGTCAGTGCACGCGTGCGACCCTTGCGGTGGCGACTGGCGTGCAAGTCAAGAGCTTGTTACACTCAACACGTCTACAGTGAAGATGTCGTTTCGCGAGCGAGCTATTTACCTGTATTTGCAGCCAGCCAGCCACCTTCGCATCTCTTTGTGCGAAACTAAAAATTCTAATAAGCAAATTTGTATGTTTAATATAATATTTCTGTGTTAGAACCTCAATTTGTAACTTATCGTATTCTAGATAGTATGCCATATTAGATTGCCACATTTTGTTAATCTTTTCAGAAACAATCGTGACATGTTTACCATAAAATTTATCACGAATTACTTAAGAGCTATTGAATACGCTGAACTCTTAATATTTTAACGCAATTTTAACAGCACTTAAGACTCGTTCGACTATCATAATATTCATAACCGTTGACAGATATAAAACAGTACGTGTAATGTCGCCGGACCACGGTCAGAATAAACAATAAGCTCACCTTCTACAGTTTACATTCCTAACACGTTTGTTTCAAACCATACACGCCTTATATTGATCGCTCTTGTTCAAATTAAGCCGCCATTGTTAGTGAATGGTAACGTTCAACAAGTGGAAAGTTGTAACATTAATTCATATTATACTACATTAAGTTGTCAGTTTGTACAAGACGCGTTTGATCGTTTCTTCTTGTCTATAATTACAAATAGATACACTCATGGAGTACATTAAATAGTTAAAATCGCTTTAAACTATTTTCACTTAGATAATCGGTTTGCTTCGTGACTCGCTTCATTCAAAACAAAAACCGTTAACGGACGACGGAAGCTGAATTCCAGGGGAATTGTGTTTTTGATTTTTTTTTATCGATTTAACAAGTAATAATATTCGCTGTTGGTAATACAATATATTTTATTTAATCTACAGAGCTTTGCCTAAAAAAACATCGTGGGTAAAAACTTAAGTAGTTTTGTACTCAATTAAAGTCCCGCTAGTGTGAAGTTGCTCTATTAAATGTTATATACGCAGTTACGGCACATAAAATAGTATTTTGAAGAAATAAAGGCGAGACTTGTAAAACATTCGTACGCTATTATTTAAGTAGTTCACGCTATTCAAGACGTTTTAATAGTGGGATGTCGGTTCCCGGGCGAGTGTTATGGCTTATAGCTCGACGGTGCAGCTTAACGGAAGAGCTTGGTGCTCGGTTCACAATTAGTGCCGCGTCCCGTTACCGCCGCATTGTCCGCTTCAATACTCGTCTAGTAATATTCCTTTGTGCTCTCCAAACGAAAGGTAGGTAGGTACTCTGGTTGCACGTTTGATGTAAAACGGAACTATTATTTAAAATTTTCGTTGTGTATGGAAACTTTATGAAGGTTACATTTCTAAATATGTTATATGTTTTAAACAATACATAAAAGAAATTAGCAATATTTCATCAGAGAATACTTTTTTAACTTTGCAATAAAAATAATGAAAGTAATTAGGCCTATAAACAACCGTTAACAAACGGTGGCGATGCGTGGAGGGACAGGAAGTGGATCACCATGAATTGCAATGGCTTCCGGAATTTTTATCGCACTCTATGAGCAAATTCCTCTGTAATTTTTCATTGTATAAAATGTTATTATGTACCTATTTGTGTTTGTATTTTATCTACAAAAAATCAACTGCATTTTTTCACAATATAATAGATTACATACATAACTATCGGATATATTTAGATGACTTTAAAATAAATTCATAGTTGTGCGTAAAATAGAAAGCTCTATAGCGAGCGGGACAAAAATAAACGCCGGGCTATATTATAACAAGGGTACAAGAGATACGGAGAAAAAAGCGAAGGTTACTCGCTACCGCTGGGCGAGTCCTTGGTATAGGTGACCTTTTGATACGACCTTGAGTTATATCGACATATTCCCCTAATTAATAAACAACAACAACATTCAACAACAAAAATATCAACATATATCTGTATTATATATTAATAGTGATATATTGATTTATGCTATGTGCAATATCGTATTGTAATTAAAGTATAGCATTATGACTTTCAAAAGTTACACAACAAACCATTCTTCATCCACCTTATCCACCTTACATTCATTTAGAGCGGATCTTCTAGACAACTCTACAACTAGGTGCACTCAATACCGTTCATAAGAGTCTAGGGCGATGTTCTCGTATAAGGAACTATAATCTTAGTTCACATATGGCATATAGTCGTAACCAAATATTGCAGAAGGTGGGCGGCTGCCATTTAATTGTCCAGGTCTTGTTTCAGGGATCATCTAAGCTACTCCATGTTTATTATAGCATCATTGAGGAAATGGAATTACTTTTCGAGCGGATATTAAATTATAGCCAGAGTGCAGTGGTGCGGGTTCTTTTGTGACAACATTTTTATCGCTCTTCTCTGTAATACATAGAGCCACACGTTTATTTAGTTCCAAATCTACTGAAATCTTAAATTTTATCAATGAACTATGCTAATAATAAAACACATATAAACGATAGTATGGTATTGTCGATTGTAGCAATTACATGTGGTAATGAAAATATATTACAAGTAGGTATTAGGCTAGTTAAACGGTCGAATAGCCGTGAACACGTGGATGCGCACGCGCCGGTAATTTAACCGTAGGGGGACGACTTAACTACAGGAACACTAAAAGACTTTATATTCTCGAATGACTTCGCAAAACACCTGCTACGAGCACCTGTGCGTATTTGACACATTGACGACGTATTGAATACAAATAGGATTTAATAATATTGATAGATCATTTATTTATTGTTATTATTACATTCTACTCATTTAGCAAGGTGGAAGTGGTGGTTAGGTCAGTGTTAACCTACGTTGCCCACTTTGCATCCGTTTTAAAAATTTGCGTGTTGAGTTACCCATTGCACCAACAGCACCGAACACGCAACCACCGCGTGTAGCGTGCGTGTTATAAATATTTTACAAATCTCATCGAAGTTTACATAATTGGAAAAATATGTACATGAAAGTGGCCAGTATTTTGTCCCCTGTGAATATAAACAATAGGTATCATATTCTAAAAAGCGAAGCGGGCAAAATCACGCCAATCGATTGTTACACTGGCCATGAACTCAAATCACCGCTCTCAGCGTGAGTTTCAAGGAAATCTCGTGGACCCAGCAAAAACAACATTTATACGAATATGGAACCGAAAGCGACGACGACGGCGCTAAATGCTAATCTCGTTTTAGATATTTGAGCATATAAGTAAATACGAGTAAGCTACTTTTTAAAACGTAGTAGAAATCGTATTTTTAAATATAGTGATAAAATCTAATTTTGGTTATGCATACTCCATAGTAAGTTTTGCGTAAATTATTAAAAAAAAGGTATGGTATGTGTACATTAAAACATATACTAATTAATCCTTTATCTTTTGTAAGTCAAAGAAACGTATAAAATGAATAATGTTTAAAATTTATTACTATATATTTTGTAACTCATACGTAGGTAGGTCCAAAGTCTATAGTATAGCAGAAATATGTGCCCTACTTCGAGTTAGTGCTCAAGAATTCAGTTGCTTATTCTTTGTCTGGTTACTTACGTCACTGTAATGCATTTAACATAAATATAGGTATATTTCATACATAAACTATTTTTTGAACTTAAATGTCTATAAAGCCAGTTATCTCCACCCGCTACAATAATAAGAATTTAAATTCTAAAGAAAAGAGCAGCTGCATAACGCTCCCCTCTTCAATCATTGTTAGACCAAGGGCCGTCCTACATGGGGAGCAATGGCCGAGTTACAAAAAATTGTAAAAGATTGCATTCAGGTAACCAGGAACCAAACTGTATTGTCAATATCTTATGCAACATGTCTGTTCTGTGTCAATTTATAAAATGCCAAATCGTGATGGGTAACAGCTTTCAACAATACAAGACTGATATGCCTTTTCAATCTCAAATGTTGAATTTTGTTATGTAACTTTAATATTTCTTGTCGTTAATGAATAATTCAATGCTTTTACGTATTTTTTTTTAAATTTTTTTATGATATTTTCTTTATAAAAAGTTATTTCTTTTTTTAAAGATATTTTTAGGAATCTAGCAAACAGTTACATCTCAAGTTGAGATACTAAATTGCTCTAGTCTAAACTGGGATCTACACATGCATGTTCTAAGGTTATTATAAACTCTATTCTTATTTAAGGGAGGCCAGTACGAGTCTCCATGCGCATCTTGAATGTTAAGTAGTTAAAGCTTTGGATGTGAATAATGTATGTATATATTTAGATATTTATATTTATAAAATTTATGTAATATAATATTTTGTAAAGACAAATCTTGAAATTGTATTGGTATATTCATATAGTGTACCGAATGATGTCAGTTTATGTCGGCTCCCTAGCGCAGAAACTCCCCTTACTTAGTTCGACGGACAGCCATTGGAAGTGCATTAAGCTATTAGCAAACAGTTAGCGTTGGCTCCGCGAAATAAGGCCATATTCACTATCCACATGAAATATTTATATTACTTATGTTAAAAGAAGTAAATATGTAACCTATTTTTGTAACTCATATACGATTTGGTAAGGTGCTTTTTTATAATTATTTATTGTCATAAAATGTTACAATTCAAATGAACCACAATGTTTTTGATATTCAACTATATTATTATTTAATATTCAAGTTTTGTCAAGATCAGGGCCACGCGGTCGCTGGCCGGAGCCTCTCTTATTCAATAGCTATTTGCTTACTTAAGTAAATAACTTTTTTTCCCTTGGACGGTAGTGCTGATGATGTCATCGAAAGTACTTGATTCTTGATCATGCTACAGCTCTCTGATAATGATATTCCACATCCGTTCAACTTGTTTAAAGATGGATATTAATCAATTTAGGCTCATTGCTTATTATTGTCTTAATGACGTTCGCTGTGTTTTACAAGAGTTATTTGCTTATCTATATATGTATAAAATCGAAAGGTCACTCACTCATCACGAAATCTCAGAAACTACATGTGCTAGGAATCTCAAATTTTGCATAGGAGTTACTTATAGGACGTAGGTGCTCGCGAAGACGGGAATTTGCAATATTCGACTTCTAAGGGGTTGTTTTTTGGGTCGAAAGTTTGTATGAAACTTTGTTACTACAAATGCTAGGAGTCTCAAATTTTGCATAGACGTCACTAGGACGTAGTCATGGAGACAGAAATTAATAATATCATAGTTCACGCGGGTGAAACCGCGAGCGGGCCACTAGTACTTCATAAGTTCAAATTTTTAATTTACAAAAAAGCATCTAACATAAAGTAATTTATAATGATTTTTATATTAAATGATACAAAAATAATAAATCGTAGTATGTACTGTTGGCATGCCTAAAACATACTCGTCTTACACATATCAAATTTAATAGAATTCTATTAAACATATTTATAGGGAATGTGTAACCGTGGTGGACGCTCACGAGGCGGCAGAAGGCACCGTCGCGCGGGCGCGTATCGATCGCGCTCGCCGCACCGCCGCGGCCTGCATACGAATACGAGATTCTCTTCGTTCAATCCCTTATCAAAGGTCTACAATGGGGCTAGACCCCGAGCCCTCTTTGGAGCTTGACCTTGTTGAACATTGCGTCAACATTGCCTATTTTCTTGTTATGCATCAGTTTAAGCAACTTGTATTTGTGGGAAATTGGCATTTCCAATTTATCCAGTCTCAATAGATTTATAAATTAATGAATATAACAAAAGGAAAGGAATAAGCCTATGGGAGGCTTATTAACTGTGAGGACATGATCTCGTTTTTATAAAATTACTGTGAATATATTAAACAAACGTTAATAAGAACCTATGATGTTTTACTGTTTGAATAAAAAGTATTTCTTGTTTAATAACTAGATACAAGACCAGCAAATAAAAAATAAACCAAAAAATATATCAAAGGTTCCAAAGATAATTTTGCATATTTTGGGAAGCGAAGGTCACGACAATTTTCCAGTTGCAAACACTGCTTATTGCTTTTCAGATATGCTTGCTTTCGACATGGTTGATGTTTCAAGTGCTATATACAAACTGAGTAAATTTTGTAGATTAATTCTAACAGGCCTGTGGCTTGCCGTAATTATTTTCCACAATACAGACGTAGCGCTAATCAATAGCGGAATTGGCTGCTCAAAGAGCATAAACGGAAGTAAGTAAGTAGTCATCGATCGGCGGCAGTTATTTGGTAATTTTCCGTCTTCGATAATTGCAAATAGTTTGTCTTATTTGGTAACATCCACTTTTAAAATATAAACGTACATAGCAACTTGTTGCGGACGGCTTTCTAGAGTACCATACTTACTGGCTATTATACTGGGACTCAGGCTACTCATGTGTAACCTAGATATAAACTATCTGAAAGCGTATAAATTAAAATGTTTCTTCAGCTTCACGCTGTTATCCGCATGTAGCGTGATAGGCAGAGGGAACCAAGTGTTAAGACACTCTGCCACTTTCCGCCGAATTCTGGAGGCACTGCGCTATCCAAGAGAGTGGCGAAACTCGACACCGCGCTCTGCCTCTTTACCAGAACGAAGGGATGAAAATATTAATAAATAATTATTCATTGCCCGAGTAAAATGTTTCTTTATATACCTGATAAATAATTTAGGTGTTAATTGAATGAATGAAATTGTCCTTAAGGCAACTAGTAGTAAGTAAGCTTGTAATTCATAAGACGGGAACATCGGTTTTGCAGATCAATACGTAGACGCCAAGTGGCCGGTGGCGTGCCAACTTGGATTCATCGAATCGAATTTCTTCTTTCAGATCTAATGAAAACATCATGATCTCTATAAGAAATATATCCTAGTCTTTCTAGTCTAGATTATAATAAGTAATAGATAATAATCTATATCGATAATTTATGTTACTTAAAGGCATTTTTTAAAGCGATCGGTTACTCATAAAACGATTGAACGGAAATCGACCATAAAAATTGGAACGTGAATCATTTAAATACATTTGGGCCAATGTCATCTAAATTATAGTTCTGTAGTCTAACGAAAGAGGAATTCCCAGTGGGGGTATGCGGTTATTGTACGTGCTCATTTGAAATGATTGTTGGTGCGGACACGGCACGTGGATTCAGCACGGTCGCAGCTGCCGTTGACATCGCACAATCCATAATTTTTTTGTTAGCAGATGCTCAGATAAAATTTGCCCGCTTCGTGATTTAGTATAAACAATTTTGATAATGTTGTACATATTGCATATAATTCGTCAATAAATGCCATTATGGTAAAATATTTATTATTTATTGACAATGTTGTTCTTTGCAAATTTTATGATTATGAAACTTAGAAAAATTACAATTGATTGTGACATCGATTGTGATTTTTCTTCTCCCGTTAAAGTTATTTCTGTTTCAATTTGAAATAGGTGCATTAAGATATATAATTCCATGGAGGAGACAAGCGATATCTTCTATAGCCGGATGAGCTCATAGGTAGGTCGCTGGTCGAGGATTGTTCATTGCATAAGCCTTGGTGGATGGCGGCCAAACAACGTGCATGAACCGGTTTATAAGAAACGTGTTAGGAGGTCCTTGTATTTTTAATGTTACTAATGTTAAAATACTTGACGTCTAGCAATAACGCTACATCAGGTTTCAGTAATAACATATTACATTCAATATCTCGTATTGGACAGTAAGTAATCACTATAAAATAACGAATACAAAACAAAAAAAAAATTAAAGGAAACGTGTTTATTTGTCGTTAAAACCCTATTTTCATTGATAATAAAAGTTAGATAAAATCGATTTTCGGAAAATCGTGCACTTTATGTTCTTACCTGTTGTTTGGAAAGACCGGCGTCAATAAGCGCGGGATGAATAAGGAAGCCTCTAAGAACCACTACTTCCTAGCTATGCACATTCACTGTAATCGTAGGGACACTAGGGGAACCTATTAGTATTCACCAACAAAACGTATGAGAAGATATTAATCGTATATAATTTATAGCAAGAGAGTATGTCGACAGAGCACCGCTGCTATGCAGAGCCTCTAGTAGACTGGCGCTCGGCCGAGCAGTGCGGTGCCGCGGCTCGTAGATTCGCTCAGCCCCGCGCGGCCCGACAGGGTCACCGTGCGGAACTCTCCCAAATAATTGCCATTAATTTCAAACTCAGCACTTCATATCATTTCCTTTATTAGCTTTACAAAAAAGGATTTATGCATATACAATAAATATTTACAAAATTGAATGTAATGAAAACATTAAATTGTGAGAGGTTATCAGTAAACGACGTTATTGTTATTTCTATAAATAAACATGGTTTACGACTTAACGCTTACAGAACATGTGTGAATAACTTGAGACGTAATGTTACAAATATGAAATTGATAATTATAGAATATTTGGAATTAAATAAAAAAAAATATCATAAAGAAATATGATGCTGAAGTAGTCGTTAGTACCTACCTAAATTTCCGGTAAAATGTATTTTGTTACATAATTCCAAGAGGAAAACAATGCGGTGGTTGAAAATTCGGGGTAGATGAATTAATTACGGGTAACAGTAAGCTGACACCCGGTTGACTGCCTCGCCTTCCGCCATTAAATTAGCATGTGACGCATATAACAATTAGTATAACGTACTTATTAACTTAATTTATTATGTTTTTATTTGACCTAATAGAAGAGGATTTATCGCGGGTTCATCCCGCGGTTGAGTATTAAGATAACAATACATCTATTTAATTATCATTTATAATTTATAGTACCTTAAAATTAAAGGTATTATCTAAAATATAATAACGAAAAACTAAAAACATTGCAGGTACTGTAAATGTAAGAGATATAGTAGATAAACTAAGTGAAATATTTTTCAAATGACATGTACAATTGTACAGGTATTGTAACCTGTGGACTTTATTTATAAAGCTATTCGACACTAGGTGTCACTGTTTAACTAATATATTTTAAAATAATATAAATGAATTATACATACAATTACAAAATATATATTATATTAAATCATTATTTTATAAATCATAATATTGTTTTATGATTTTTTTATTACATTTGACATTTATTTCATAACAACGTCATCTTCAGAACTTAGTAAAGGTTAAAAAACTTAAAAAGACATTCGATAGAGTGCGCTACTAGTGATGCCGAGCTTGACTCTTGGATATCGACTCGAATTAAGTATTTTCAAATGATACCGACAAGTAGATATAAGCCGAAAGCTCGAATCGAACTGTCATTGCAACTGTGGTCGCCATTACATATCCCTTTAGTGGATTCTATAATTTGTATTCGTGAAAGAAATTGGTAATGTCAAATATTACCGCGCCATTTGATTTGGTTTAATTTCTATGAAAGTGCTTCGTTTGTTTTCTAGTTTCGTTTTCGTTTTGTACTAAAGGTTAGTTAAGTTTTTAAATAAACATGTATATATATATTTCATTATATTATTTTACTGATTTTATAAACAAATAGTAACTAGTTTAATGTTTTGTTTCCATATAAATATGTTCAATGCAATGTAAACATTGTTTCAATACAAACAAATACTGTAGAAAATGTTGACAAATATTTTAGATGGCACCTCCTAGAAAAATATTAAAAAGACAACTTGAAATATTAGTGGACTTTTTGGAAGAAAACAAAGACATTTCTAGAGGGACCCCATTAGGTCAAAATTCTGCGAAAGTTAAATGGACAGCTTTGGCAAAAAAACTTAATGCAGTAGAAGATGGTGCTTGCAAATCTCCTGAGGGCTGGAAAAAGGTTTCATTAACATGTATAATTTAAAAAATAATTAAATACAGAAATTTAAATTTTAGTTTTTAAATATGCATATTTTTTTAAAATATGTTTAAAATTAATTGGTTTACAGTATTGGTTTGAATGGAGACATAGATGTAGGAAAAAGGCTACTTATGTGCGCAAGGACCAGTCAAGCTCTTCTAATGGGACACAGAGAGTATCACTCAATGATGTTGAAGTTAGAGCACTAAATATAAATGAAAAAGATATAGATATTGTCAAATCAAAATCTAAGAAACCTAATTATTTTAAAACAGAAGATTCAGACTCTGAAGTTTTTATTAAAGATATGGAAACAAATTCTGTAGATATTGAGATAGCAACTGGAAATACAAAATTAATAACAGGTACATACTCTTCATAGTTTATAACATAACATACTCTTCATAATTTAGTCACACAATTACTTAGGTTTTTTATTTAATGCATAATGAAATAGCATGCACAAATGTACAGATAAATAGTCAACATTAATAAAAACCCATTGTTTGGGACTTTTACATTAATAAATGCCTCTGATAATAGATATGCTTATGTATCTTCCATGTAAAGATGTTACAGATGTTTTACATTATATTAATACATGAGAAGTCAATGCCATAATGTAAAACATTATTATAATTAAGCATGTAAAATGAAAAACATTATTTATCTTGAACTTGTTATTAGACAATGTCATAAATTTTCAGAAACAGCAAGAAATGTGACACCTCCACCAGAGTGGGCTCTTGCGTTAGAAGACCGTAGAATAGCAGCTGAGGAAAGGATAGCAAAGTCTTTAGAAGCTATGGTTACATTAATGCAAGTCCAAGAACATAGAAGGGCTATATTAGAAGAGAAAATAGTAGACACACTAGCAGCGATCACAAACAATCTTAAAGAACTACATAATGATAATAGAAAACACTCACATCAATCTCATTCTGAAGAGACTGAACACACATCTATGAAAGATGTAATTTTTCTATAATAAAATAAACAAATATACATCTAACTATGTGATACTATTTAAAAGGATATATTTATATTCAACTTTTTTTAATTTTATACATGCAACAATTTTATAGGAATAATATTTCTTTTTATGTTTTATAAATATATATATGTGTTTTGTAAATCACTACAATAAATCAATAAAAATTGTGTTAACGACATTATTTATGAATGAGTTTTATTCTTTATTATCCTTAGTTACTGAATTACAAATTACTGAATGGTAGTAGTAGTAGTATGTATATAAAATAGTCATAAATATTAAAAAAAATTACAAAATTTGTATGATAATATTGAGAATTCATTACTACCCTACTAAAGAGTATAATATAGTCATTATAAACCTTTGCTCTTGACTAATGGCTGCTATCTTACTCATTTACACATAATTTAAATCATTAATTAAAATTGATTACTTATTCTTATTTTTTTTCAGGCATGGAGGCGTTAGAAACTAGTATAAACTATTGGGAGGACGCGCTGGCCGCGTTCTCAATAGGTGCCCGTGGAGGGGTGACGGGCACTCTGGCGCTCACATCACCTGAAGAAGCCGAATTCTGTCGGGAAATACAGGATCTTCTCCAAAATGCTTACTTATTGCAGGTATAAAAATTTAAATAACTCCATATAAGTACGTTACTTATTAAGAAAACGTATAAAAATTTAACGTCTCTACTTCACGCCCGAATTCTAGTTTTGCTAGAATAAGAAAATGAAGATTTACATATTTAAAAAAATATATATAAACACATTATAACTATATAAATATACGTTGAAAAATATTCTGATTTATTCAGTATTAAGTACTTCATTTTATAGGAAACCGTGCTAAAATATCCATCATTCAAAGTTAAATAAAAGTAATGATACTATCTTCTCTCATCTCTTTACGTGTATCGTACAGGAGCGATGCGAGCTCCTGTTCCTGGACCAGCGGTCGGTGCTGTTCCGCTCGGAGAGCGGCGGCGCGGCGGAGGGCTCCGTGGGGCGGCGGACGAGGCTCCTCTCGCACACGTCGGAACACACGCGGAAAGAACATCACTCTAGTGCTGAATCGTTTGCTTCGGCTGAAGATGAAGTAAGTATTCTTTTGTTATAATAACTGTTACATATATGGTAAAGTACGTAAAGCATATTAAGTAATAAGGATTGTGAAATTAATTACACTCAAGGATTCACTACTAACTATTCACCTTAACGATAACTGCCATCAACTTTAATGTTCAAGTTTTATAATTTTGTAAAATTCTTCCTATATAATAATACTAATACATATATATCTATGAACTTCTATACTTGATTTGCTTGAAATAAAATAACATTTGGTCCATTAAGATTTTAACAATTTGTTTTCAGGTGGCAGACTTAAGAGAATTTGACGACCTGTCAGAAACGGTAGCAGAAACAGAAAATTTAGAATTATATCAATCGGCTGTTAAACAGCTAGAAGCTGGAGTCCCGTACAGGTAAACAAATGTTTCATATATTTATATAATAGGTAATTAGGTACATCTACTTTTAAATATATTTTACGCTATACTTATTTAGGGGAAGGGATGTTTCCGGTATATAATGTCACTTATAAGAGAAACTAAAATTTTACCTTCTTTTTTAATTTCCATTTAATAAAATCATGTAAATGATATAGAAGATTACATCGTAGTATAGGTATATAATTTTTAAATAGTTTGACTGTGTTTCCGGTTATAGCGGATTCCATTTCCACTTGGTAAAATGATTTGATATAAAGTTATTTCCCTGACCTGGTACAAAAAATGCGCCGTTTGTTTGCCGAGAAAGGGATATCTCTCGTTCTATTTTACGCAATTACCTATTTTCTATAATAAACCTTTTAACTTCACCACCATTACCTACTACTGGATTTTGTGAATGAGGCGTGTGCGACGCTGTCGCTTTGATAGGTTAGTGTCTGTGTGCGTCATTCTTAACAAATAGCGTTTTATTTTACAACGATAATTTTATTATTGGTGAAGACAGAAACACTCATACATATATTTTTGTCCAATTTTGTCGCATGTGTAATTATAATTTAAAGTTGATATGACAACAATATTTATAACCATTTGAAAGGACGCTGCGCACGGAGACGGTGGGGTGCTCGTCGGACGCTGAGTTCCTGTGCAAGCTGCAGTGCCTGCGCGCGGCGCTGCAGCACGCGCTGCGCGAGCGCGGCGTGCGCGCCTGGCTTGTGGACGCGGGCCGCCAGGTGCTCACCGACCTGCTGCTCTTTGCTGACAAGGCACGCAACACGCTGTGGGCTCGTGTCCCACAACTTTAACTATTTATTATTTAAAACAATTTAAATTTAGATTAAGACTTTTTTTATTGGTCTACAGTTTAATAAATAGATGTAAAAAAATAACTAAATGTGAAATGTTATACTATTTAGTACAGAAACAAATGTCATTATGTAATTTATAAAATTTAATTAAAGGTCGTAGCCCAGCGACACAGCGTTTTATTGTAAACGCGACACTTGGGGGTTCGATTCCCACTTAGGTAAACTATTTATTTTTGATTCCTCACTGTGTTCACATCACAAAGAGCGGCGTTGAGTAACATCATTCAACAAACAATTTTCAAAAAACGGTGTGTCTTGAGACTAGTTTCCCTCTGCCTACCGCCGTATACAGCGAGTATCTAAAGAAATAAAGATGTACCTACTTGTATATATTTTGTTAATTATTATTATTTTTTATTTTTTCAGGAGCCAAAAGAATTCATAGTAGCTTACGAAGAAATGGTGTCGTGGACCAGCGACCCCGCAAACTGGCACACTATTGAGAGTGAACTCAAAAGCAAAGGTGTTAAGGTACGTGCGTACTTACGTTAATCACCGCTAACACATTTAATATATACACAATTTAATTAGTTTATTGGTGCTTCTTAAAATAAATAACCTAACTTTATATATGTTTTTTTTAACAAAGTTTATCTAAAAATGTTATTTGTACCTACAATTAAAATAGCTTAAGTAATAAGTAATCGGAAATTGTTTATGTCAGTTTCATAAAATAACTAATTTAATTTAGAAAAATCCGTTTCAAACTTTTTAAATTTGTGCAATTAAAATGTAAAATTTATTTATATATTATTGGGTGATTGACTTATTGACTGATTATTGTGTATGAAAAATAAATCTCTTCGCATTACTTTAAAATTTAAATAGGTGCTGTCGTTCTACGACGTGGTGTTGGACTACATCCTGCTAGACGCGTTCGAGGACCTGGCGTCGCCGCCCGCCTCCGTACTGGCCGTCGTCCGCAACAGGTGGCTCTCAGACGGGTTTAAAGAGAGTGTTAGTATATATATTTTTTATAATTCTTTTTATAGCTTTACATTGTATCCCGCGTACAGAAGGGTTGACAGATGGAACCTAGTGTTATGGCACTCCGTTCCCTACGCATCTTCTCGAAACATTACGTTGTTGACGGACGAAACCTAAAGCCGCGCTTTGTTGCTTATACCAGAATAAAAAAATATAAATAATTCCAAAGAAAATATAATAAATATAAATATATTTGAATGACTTAGATTTTTTATTATAGAAGTCTGCAATTTATTCTAAGACTAGCGGACGCGCGCAGCTTCGCTTGCGTATTTAGGGGTGAATTCTAATAACCCATGAAACATGTGTTCAATGAAATATTTTTAAGAGTCTAAATTTCAAATTATATAAAAATCGGTGGCGATTTAAAGATTTTTCCATACAAACTTTCAACCCCCTATTTGCACCCCTAGGGGGAGAATTCTAGAAAACGATGAAACACGTGTTCAATTATTATACTTTTAAAAATCTAAATTTTAAATTTTATAAAAATCGGTGCTGATTTAATTATTTTTCCATACAAACTTTGAACCCCTATTTCACCCCTTTAGGGTTAAAATTTTTCAAAATCCCTTCTTAGTGGATGTCCAGATTACGAAAGTAAACATCTGTCCAAATTTCACGTTTCTACGCATAGCGGTTACGGCTGTGCGTGCGTCTTACCTCAGTCAGTGAGGACAAGTCCTTTTATATATATAGATTGTCGTTACAAAAATTTAAAGTAATTAAAAATAAAGTAAATATTTAGAATTAACAACATTAACGAGCAAAGCTTTTTACACTGTTCAGGAATAATTAAAAGATATATATGCGTGGGATTAATATCAATTGAATCTAAAGACTAACTAACTATTGAGGTTGTTGCCGACTCTTCTCAGTAAACTGCCTCTGTAGTCAAAATGAGTATAAAATTTATTTTATCACAAAAGTCTTAAATAAATTTAATGTATTGATGAGATGCGTCTACAAAGGAAAAACCTTGTTTTTGTTAGTTAATACACAGTATATTTTCACTATGTTGTGCGAGATTTTAAATATAATTATAAAAATGAATAGACATAATACAAAAATTTAAATGAGTATAAAATTCTAGTAAATATTAAAATAAATATAAAATTTCCAGGCATTAACAACGGCGGTATGGTCCGTGATAAAGGCAAAGCGCCGCTACCTGCAGTACCCGGACGGCTTCATGGCTCACTTCTACTCAATATCAGAACACTTGCTCCCAGTCCTCGTGTGGGGGTTCCTGGGGCCGAGGGAACGTTTGAAGGATGTCTGTGAGACTTTCCAATCGGAAATAGTAGGATTTATAACAGATTTGTTCAGCTTTCACAAATGTAGATACACTACCGTTGAAGATCTATCGGTGGATATAATGCAGCACGCGCGCTCTAGGGCCGCCAATATTACAGAAAAACTTAGGTATTAGTAACCTATGAATAAATAAATAACTGGATATTGTATTAAAAAAGGCAGCAGTACTACCAATGTTAAGTAATTAATAATGACGCTAATGGCGCCACGTTTCTATAGGTGGTGGTTCACATTGTTCGAGCATAAGTCCATATTACATTCAGTTTTAATCTTATAATTGTATTGTAAATCATGCTACCACATTTAATTTCAATTAACTTATATATTTACCATCCTAAACAGTATTGATAGATAGCATATTTTTTGTAGTAAATACAGTTAGTTCTTCAGAAAAAAATGGTGTTGGTTTATTTACAGGCTTTATTTGTGGTAGCACTATTTATTTTGTCAGTCGTGGCGCAGGGGCACAAAGTGTGACTGTAATCGACACTGTCTTGACACTATGTTTTCTCTGCCTACCCTGTAGTGTTGCGCAATACAGCGTGAAGCTAAAAAAAAAAAACTATTTATCAATCATTGTAGAGTATATTGCATTACATTAAAAATGTGACTGAATCAATTTCTTGTAGAAAGAATTGCAATAATGTTTCAACATGCCTGGTGCAATAAATATCTTAGACATCTTTCTGATTGTAATGGTGATAGCATTTACTAATAAATAAACTACGAACTTAGAGTTATATAGGTAATATAAATAATATGTATCAATTGAAATAAGTAATATCAGCTAAAAATTATGTTTCACTGCCAGTGATATGAAAATTTGTATATTTTTTAAATGTTGAAAAAAAAATAAGTGTGACTTAGCCTTAGCGCGCACTGGTAACTTTTGTCACGGTGACAATAAATTTTTTGTCACTGACATGTCACCATACTTTTCGCCACTGCGCGCACTTGCGATGACAGTGACGAAATTTTTTACATTTGATAAAATGGATCTCGAAGAGATGGTCGCCTGTGCACTTATATTAAGAAATAGAAAAAAAAGCAAACGTAGAAAATATTGGCTTTCAACTTTTCATTTGTCTTAGAGCAATGGCCTCAACTCAATTTCGTCAATCAGTATTGTCATTGTCTATTTCACCTTCATGAAAACACACGTATTGCCTTGGTGATGAACTTGACGCCATTCTTGAAATAAAAATTCGGTGCTGCAATGCAACACTCTGCTGTTTCATGTTTATGCGAAAGACGACTAGTATGGAAACCGCAAGGGGGAGGTGACATTTAGTTGCTAATGCGCGCACGGGCATACAAATCTATGGACGCGGTGACAGTTGCGTCACCGGCGTGTTGCCGGCCTCCGCGGACAAAAAGTCACCCAATTGTCACGTATCCAAATGCGCGCACCTTCATTAAGTGTAATGTACACGGTGACAGTCACGCAACAGTCACGGTGACAAAAATCACTAGTGCGCGCTATACCTTACCCTTAGCGCGCACTGGTGACTTTTGTCACGGTGACAATAAATTTTTTGTCACTGACATGTCACCATACTTTTCGCGACTGCGCGCACTTGCGATGACAGTGACGAAATTTTTTACATTTGATAAAATGAATTTCGAAGAGATGGTTGTCTGTGCACTTATATTAAGAAATAGAAAAAAAAGCAAACGTAGAAAATATTGGCTTTCAACTTTTCATTTGTCATAGAGCAATAGCCTCAACTCAATTTCGTCAATCAGTATTGTCATTGTCTATTTCATCTTCATGAAAACACACGTTTTGCCTTGTTGATGAACTTGACGCCATTCTTGAAATAAAAATTCGGTGCTGCAATGCAACACGCTGCTGTTTCATGTTTATGCGGAAGACGACTAGTATGGAAACCGCAAGGGGGAGGTGACATTTAGTTGCTAATGCGCGCACGGGCATACAAATCTATGGACGCGGTGACAGTTGCGTCACCGGCGTGTTGCCGTCCTCCGCGGACAAAAAGTCACCCAATTGTCACGTATCCAAATGCGCGCACCTTCATTAAGTGTAATGTACACGGTGACAGTCACGCAACAGTCACGGTGACAAAAATCACTAGTGCGCGCTATACCTTATATCAACAATATAATATTTAAAAATAAAAAAATGATCGTATTGGGAATCGAGCCCGCGTCTCTTGTACACCGCCGAGAGTCCTGCAATATTAATTATTATTATTTTTTTATGTTTCTAAATATTTATCTTTCATTAGTGTGTATTTATAACACTGAAAGTTAAGTATTATAATGATCAAACTTATTTTATGCTTGAAATTGCATAAGCATATCACTAATTCTTGTTATATGAATGTGACGGACTACTTAATGATAGAGAAAATTACATTTTATAGCAGCTTCTTAAATTTATTCCTTTTTCATAAGAATTATATTATAGATGCAAATACAGCAATGTCCAGTATTTTTTTTTAATAAAAAATAACTTCTTTGGTGTTTTTTGTATAATTAAATGGTTATTTTATTTCCTTTACTATGATTTATAAGGTAATAAAATGAAAACTAAATTTAATAATAGACACAAAAGTCATGTTACAAAATATATAAGTAAATTAGAAATAAAATTATAAAAATTGTCAGTTTATGAAATATAACTTTAAAATATTATTAAAACCGTGGAATCTGAATCTTAATAGAGCTATAAAAATAACAAGTTCCATGATAACATTCATTATAATGATAATTTCTTTATTTTTAAATGCATTTTTCTTTTTCTAAATTTTTATTTAAAAATGTATATTTTTATTAATAAAGTATTTACTGTTGCCAACTCCCATGCTCATCGAAAAACATACAATGGTTTATTAAATAAATTGAATATATTATACAGATATACAATGATATTTTGTAAATATTTTTTTTCTCATTTGTTAATAGCTATATTGGTTTTTGTATTGCTTTGAACAAAATTAATTAAAGAATGATAGGAAATTGTGAATATCCGATAATTATAGCTATTAAAGTTTTATATGTTCGTCGCACTAAATTGTTATAATACTATATTAATTATGAAAATTATATTTTTATTGTTAAATTGTATGATGTATCGTAGTTGTTTTATAATTTATGAAGTTGTACATTTTAGTATTATAAGACAGTTCGACGTGTAAAAGCCAGCTTTAGCAATATCTATTTGTTGTACAGATGAGAATGTTAATCATGATGTTTTCAATCATTTGTAAATATATGTATCAATGACATCTTATGCAGTTTGATTATAATTAACTTTGATATCATTTTTTACTTACATTTATCTGAAAATTTAAATAAAAAATTTACAAAATTTCAAAAAGATTGAATTACGAGATTAGATTATTCAAAAATTACACATTTACTGTTACAATCTATACTCTAGATTACACATACACAACAATTTTGGAAATTTTAAAAACCTGATAATTCATACACACTGATATTTTTTTAAAGCCTTTTTCTTGTCTCTCCTGATAACTTACATAATAGGCTGTTACTTGGAGGAGGAGGTGCTATTGGCTTACACTAAGCCAACAGCACCTCGAAATCATTCTAAGGAGTATTTTATTTTGAGTGCCCACTAACACCGGCAATGGTGCTATATTATTATTATTTTGTTCCAAACATAAAAATATACTTATATATTAAATATTTTTCGTACCTATAAAAATTGGGATAGGTTGCTGGTGTTTACAAATAAAACAAAATTTATTAGAAAATTTAGTATATATCATAAATTTTCACAATATAGCCTTGCCTTAAATTTGAAAATAAAACAAAAAAAATGTGTAAATAAAAATAAAATAAAAATCTAACGATAATACTCTTTCTGTGAGCACCGAATATTAATTTCTTAAATACGTGACTTTTATAATTGTATTGTGACGACATATCATGATAAAATAAACATGAAATTTAATTGCTTAAAACTTTTTTTTTACTAAATTGTCGTCAAAGTGCAATCTCACTCAAATATTTTCAAGTTCAAATAAAATTTACAATATTGTTTACGTATATTTTGAAATATAATATAAGGTATAAAAATATTTGAATAGCTTTAAAAGCTTGTGTATAATAAGTAGTTGCTAATCGCTAATAATTTGATATATTCATTAAAGATTTATAATGACAACTAAAGTAAAAAAAATAACAGTCTTAGAATAACGCGTAATATATGTTCTGTTGTAGTCAGTTATTAAAAATTCTGTATAAATATTAATTTAGAAGGAGAGAGCCTGGCAACAAAGTTAGTATACATCTTTTATAAATACAACAACGACTACATAAATTTATTTGGTTTAGTGCACAGCGATTTAAATATACTCTACTAATAATAACAAAATAATATAAAGATATTTTTGTTAATTTCTTTCATAAACAATCGATTGACAGGCTCCCTCGGAAACAAAAGCTTACGAATTATGATATATTATGAGAATCGACACCTTCCCCACAGGACTAGACACTAGGTACGATCTGAATGAGTATACAAACACACAAAGAAATGCATGCATTCTCCTTACAATAAATGGAATCACTCTGTGACGTTGAAACTAAATGTTTCTTTAGTCAATATATACAATAAAGATAGATCTAACTCTGGACACTAGAGTGGATCTCGAGAAAATTAGATATAATTTTATTAGTGGTGTGACATTCCTTTATCAAATAATAACATTAGCATTCTGTAAGAGATCATTCGCGCAAGATTAACATCACTTTTCTGTCTTTAAATAGGAATTTGTTATATTCGACATTTTATTACAATTTTCATCAATTAGATCCACGCTCAGTATCGAGAAATAAAAATATATTCGTTAGTGCCGACGTGCGCCGCCGACGTTAAATAAATATTTTGGTAAGCTAATACTTTTAGTAGTTATAAAGTTTGCTAAATTAGTAACGCAAGCAAATTATAAGTCAATAGAGACGGACGGCTCTAAGCGAACAAAAGTTTAAATCAGACCCAAAGAAGGCCAGGACAGCCCCAGCGCGTTAATGTCTAAGATCGTTCGAAGTCTCCGAATGAATAGTAAACGTCGAACGAAGAAAAGCTGCCATAGTGAGCTACCGAAGTAGTGCGTGTAGAGGACTGTTTACGTGCAGAGTGCAAGTAATTAGGGGCATGTGCGTGGGTGTGTGTATTGGGGGTGGGGGGAGTGGAGGAGGGTGAGGGGGAGGTGGTCACTCGGGCTCTGGGGAGTCGGGCGCGTCGTGCGCGAGGGTGACGCCGCCGGCTGCGCGCACCTTCTTCAAGTAGCTCACGCTGTCGAACTCCAGGCAACTCTGCACATACCAACCACGCTGTTAGCGCTCTCCTGCTTCCTTCTTCTCTTACATCATTATTACTTACAATCTGGCTCTCAATTTATAATTTGAGCTGTACTTTAGCTTAGTTTTTGTGCTTACAAATACATATATTTCTTAGTTAACAAGGTTTATATAGTATATAATCAGCTTCACGCCATATCCCGCACACAGCAAGGAAGGCAGAGAGAACCTAGTGTTAAAACACTCCGTTCCACATTCTGCCGAATTCTGGAGGCTTTGCGTGTTGCGTGAAAATATAATTCTCTCTCTGTCTTAATAGCTTCACTCTTTTTCCCTTACCCCACCAACAGTTCGCATAATTCGTAATATTATTTTAAGCACATAATGAAGACACTAAAGTACAATATTATTTCAAATAACTACGCCTACCTATGGATACCAAACTAAGTTTTAACACAGATTTAAAATATACTTGTTACTATTTTTTTTAATTTTAATTATGTCTTTTAATAAAATAAAAAAATATATTATTTCTCTATATTTTTTTGTTTTATCAAATATTTTAGCCACATTTTTTTTTAAAACTGTACATTAAATATCGAGTTTAAAAGTTATTTTAGATCTAGTATTAAGTGCAAGGTTAAGTTAGTAATAACCGAAAGCCCATTGCGATTTATTAGTAGGAGTGAAAGCAGAAGTGTAAGCAAAGACAGGTTGCGTTTTTAAACTTTATTTATAAAAATCAAGTGACAATGAGAAACAACACTGATAATTTAACACAAAAACAAAACAAAAACAACGCAAAAGATCCAGAGAGTCCAGATCCGCAAGGAAATTCCAAGCAAAAGCGGGTCGCCTACCTGTACTGTACCCCTCTCGAGTATCCATTCTGAGCGGCATAAACATTAAAATTTCTTATTATAATAAAAATATTCATCAATAATCAACAGAGAATATATATATCATATATTTAAATAAACAATCACAGGGAATTTTTCTTATCATTTCAATCAAAATGAATCAGTCTAGGGATTAAATTATTAAATAGAATTATTGTCATCACATTATAGATCACTAGGTCAGTTTTAATAGTCAGTCTTAATGTAGTCTCTAAATGCACTTAATTAATTTATACTTAAATTCAAGTTAAATTGGCCTATTGGCGCTGCCCGAAAGTGAGATCGATTTTTCTACTACTACTTGTTATTTAGGTAAATTATAAAATGTGCTGTTAGTAAGCTTGCCCAAAGCGTATACACTGAAACGTGATATATTTACAGATTATTAATCGTGACTACAATTAAAGAGTCGGACAATAATCTAATAACCAGCCAAAATTTCGTATTTGAAATTTTCACTCGATTATGAACTGTTTACATTTAATTCTTAGCAATAGACTGAATAAAAAGTTTATCTTTCGTTTCAATCTACCCGAGGTTCAAGTATTACTGGTAAACAGTGCATCTGCGAAAACAATTGCAAAGCAAAAGCAAAAAAAAACTTATTGCAGTGAGCGAACAGTACGCATCTATATCGATTAACAATATTCTTTTATCAATATATCATAATCGAATAAATTAAACGGCCATCACTGTTCGCGCACGTCAACGTGGGCGCGGAGGGGAGGGGCAGGGGGGGCGTGTCAGTAAAAGTTGCGGCACAGCAGCGCGGCGAGGTAGTTGGGCGGGTGCAGGGGAGGCCATAGGCGACAACGCGCGGGATGCGGGGGCTGGTGGTGCGCGGGGGGATGCGCTCGCGGGGTTACCTTGCGCGCGAGCTCAGCGGGGAAGGCGGCAAGGCCGGCGGGCGGCAGCTTGCTGAGCGGCGAGTCCGCGTACTGCACCAGCGTCTCGTACGAGTACGTCTGCCGGGAACCGCCACCTGACACACACACTTAAAATGTTTACTATTTACTGAAACATAAAAAATTGTATTACTAATTATATATTAGTGTAAATTTTATATTAATAATAATGTATGCATGCTGTATATTACATTTAATAAAAAAATTACAATTGTGTAAAAGCAAAGAACACCACATGCAAAGGTTTTTGTTGGAACAATTTGTTTTTTAACACAAAAAATACAATCGAATGATCATTGTTACAGTGTAAAACACAGACAATTGTCAAAATTGATTCAATAATGAACACTAGATATTACAGAAGGTAGTTTTAATTATTACCTATGATAAATAAAATTATAATCATTAAATAACTTGCCATAGAGTAATGAATGATCTAAAGTAGTGATATGACAGGATGAACATTTATAAAATTTTCTAGATACATACAGATATCGCTGAAATTGCGGAATAACCATCTTTAGTCCTTGAGTTTTGATAACATTTACTATATTATTAGACCATGACATGTACGACGGGCGTGCGTATACATGCATTTGACAACATATAATATGTAGAAATAGATAACATTATTCAGTTGTATACTATATGGGCGTATGTGTTATTCACAGAGGCATCTCCGAGTGTGTATATTGCTTGGTGTGTGTTTATTTGGGTTTCAACTTTCTATGTATATCTTTATGTTTGTATATATTTTATTAACTAAGGTATGGACCCTTATAGCAGCGATGTCTGTTATTTTAGGTTTAGTTGCATTGCATAATTATATTTGCGTGCCGCCTCAGCACCTGACTGTAAACGCGACCATTGTGAGTTCGATTCTCACTAGTATATTTATTTATTTATTTATTTCGTCGCTCTGGTAACAAGACAAAGCACGGGGATAAGTGCCGACACTCAACACGAAATGTGTCGAAAATTGGGCGGAAAGGAGAGTGTGAGTGAGAGTCATAGTTTTACACTAAGTTCCCTGCCTACAAGTGAAGATTCAAAAAAAACAACTTCTGCCAAATAATCAGTAAATGTAAGAGTTTGTGTAAGGATGAGTAGCGAGTATTGGGGGTGTCAGTAGTTACCTGAGCTCTTGTCGGTGGAGGTGGCGCGAGAGAAGCGCGGACGCCGCGGCACGGCCTCGCCCTCCGCCGCTGCACACAAGCCACGCTCAGCGACCACGACCACGACCACACCACGCAACGACCACCGCCGACGCCATATTAACTATTATACTTTTATTGGGCATCGAGTCCGTTACGCGACACGTTAAAATAATAAGCGCAAGTGCCGTGCGATCTCCGTTGAGTCGGTCCGTTTGCCCAAAGGGTGGGTTATAGGACCATAGGTGAATGTTGAGATTGCGCATTGACCAATAGACACACTTGTTCCAATATAGATTTAAGATAAAGGAGAAAAATAATGAACTCACTTTAAACGCGAAAATAAAATATGATAGTTAATACGGTGTCAGCGAGCCGTCGACTCCAGCAGATGATTCGAATTTAATAATGGCCGAATAATGTATATTAATTTGGAAAATTGCCGTAACCGTGGTTCTGGATAATGAGCAAGTTATAAACTATATATAAATATTATGTGACACATATATATAATAGAAACAATATACATGTCGCTACTCTTATGAAACAATGATGTTACTGAAAGTATACTTTATGTAACATTGTCAAATTATTGTATTATTATCAAATTATTATAGATTGGTTTGATTCAGTCAGTTTTTTTTTGCTTTATTAAATAAAATCACGCGTGTTTTAGTTGTGATCCTCTAATCCATGCCTTTGCAATTACTTATAAAACTGGGTTAGTACTTCTTATATTATTTTATATATGTATAATCAAAATATATATCTAAAATATAACATGCAAATAAAATCCTATGGATATAAATTACTCATGCATTGTTTAATGAAATTTTTTTGTTTACATAAATATTAATGTTGTATGAAATACATAATATCCATAAATCGATATTCCTATATATAAAATAATATATACTACACCTGTGTTGATTTATAAATATTTGAAAAATATTTATAAAAAATATTTTATTTTTTTTTTTAATTTAAGAGATATCATTTATATTTCAATGTAAAAAAGATTTAAAATTTTACATTAATGTCATTGCCACCACTACAACAAGGTTTTCAAATGAGATAAAATAAAATATTTTATTATTTTTGTTTTGATAATAAAAATTTTGTGAGATTATAATTCTGTGCATTTTGACATTCTGCACTATTCTACAGTTTAGAAAAAAAAATATAGCTATGATTTTTATGCTATTCCTGAATAATAACAATATAACAATGTACAAATAGGTACATAAAATGGTGCACAACCAAACGCAAACATTCAAACAACCAAAACACGCACTTATTCATTATACAAATATCTACAGTACGGTCGCAGAATTAATGTTTCTTACTTTCCCGGGTGATCAATGCGACAAAGTTCAGAAAGACTAACAACAGACCAGCCACGACTTGTCGACCGTACTACGTAACACCAAAACTTACAAAAACAACCATATCAGGGATGTTGTGTGTGTTATATTTTTTTTTCTACTAACAAAAGTTTTCCGTACTTATTGCTATTTTGCACTAAGCGCGCTACTACATATGTCGGCTCAGGCAGGTAAAATCCAAAATCTATCGTAAGTTAAATTTAGACTTCGTCCATCCGAAATTATCAGAAGGTTTTATATTGAAGTCGTTTACAGTTACAGATAGTTATTATTTGGAATACGGTCTCAGCTACACAGCATCCCTGAAGTATAATAAAATATTACCAGAAGCATCACTAGTTGCTGCGCTGGCAGTAAACACGTCGTCATCCGCGCCGTTTAGCGCCGCGTCGTCGCGTAACAGTAATGCAGCGGCGGGACGTTGGGACAGCGTGAAGAAATCCCCAGAACCTAACGCCATTGCTTCTAGAGCACCTGCGCTCTCGAAGTACTCGTCGAGGACCAGTTTTGCTGTCTGTATAGAGTTGTACATATTAGTTTACGCTATATCCCGCACATAGCAGAATAGGGAAAGGAAAAATAGTGATAAATCACTCCGTTCCCTACTTTCCGTCCAATATTTCAAGAGTTTACTTGTCGAGTGGAAGAACTCAATGCCATGCTTTGTCTTTTTACTAGAGCGAGAAAAAGAGAATGACTCATTCCACCAAAGAATCCATCCCACAAACTGATGGTTAACGTGATCGTCTGCGTCTGACTATTAACGATCACGCTGTATAGCTGCGCCAAAAAACAAGAAATATATTAATTTACCTTGACGAGATCCAAATTCTGTCCAGTAATCTTGATGGAGTTTTGCCCGAAGGTCACCGTGTACTTGTACTCACCGAGCGCGGCGTCGTTCGTGGAGAAACTGTGCAGCAGAGCCCTGGCATTGTTGTGAGGAGATTTCTGAAACATTGAACATATCATATTTATAACTATTTAGGTAGTATTCTACACAAAGGAAAGAAAAATGTATAGAAAACGTATAAGAGTCGATACAAGCGCATAAGAACTTAGATATAGGTTAATAAGTACGTATGGCTTACTTGCAGAGCGCTTCGACGCCTTCCACTAAATGCAGGTTCGATTTTTTGTACATTCAATATTTACGTTTACGTTATAACTGCGACCAGCAAGATGTTGTGGCGCAGTAACACAGTGTCTGATTGTAAACACGACAGTTGTGGGAATGAACTATTTTCATTAGTTCGCTAATTAGTGAGAAGGCAATGGGGCGGTGTGTGCACACGATACATGCCTCGCGGGGGCGCTCGTCGGAGCCGGCCGAGTCGAGCGAGGCGCGCGAGGTGGCAAGCGCGCCCTCCAACGCGCCCTCGAGGCGGACGGGGGACGCATTGCGGCGGATCGTGTCGCCAATCAGGTGCTTTGCGTGGCTAAATATTATTAATCATATCAATTAAATTATATAAACGTAGAATAGAATCTCACTAATTCGGCGTTGTCATGTCAGACCAGAGGGCCGGATTATTTGACTGTTCGGATTGTGTAGGAAGTATATGTATAAATAAAATTATGTTTTATGGTAGTAATCTACAGGTTTTTACATAACTGTAAAATATCACACTATTAAATGGTACATAGTTTTTATATCATCCTTATTTGAAGTATGGTATTGTGTAAAATGTAGTCTTTGGTTTAAAAATTAAAGAAAAGTGCCCCAGGTTAATGATATAGCATTATATATGTAGAGATATAAATAATAAAATAAGGAGTTGTTGCAACAACTAAAATGTATTTATGAATTAGTAGATTTAAATTGTTTATATTAAAGTTGTTCAACTGTTATTAAGAGAATATTTGTACAAAAGTTCCATGTATTATTTTAGTGGTCCAAATGGTTTAGAAATATCCTGTTATTGTTGTGAAAATTACCTAAATACGAAATTGATTTATTAAATCAAAATATTATATGAAATTAAGAAATACATAATCAACTACATCGTACGAGTATACTGGAGTGTAACCAAAATTACAATGAGAGAGGTTTATAAATCACTTACTTTACATTTTCCTCGTTTGGACCAGTAATCTGCACCAGACGCTCTTTCGCTCCAGGACTCACTGTAATGATACCATGTAGCGCTTATAGTATTAATACTAAATGTAAAATTGAGTGTGTTAGCTTTTGGTTATTATATATAGTCATTCAGAAGCTCGCAGCTAGATTATTTTTAATAGGCAGGCAGGTTGAAGTGTTATTGAAACCATAACCATTTGATTCTATATCCATAGTTAATTTTGTTAATTATTATATCTAAACATGTAGGTTTAGTAACTTTATTTGATAAATTCATAAACAATCTGTTCATCTAGAAAGTTTTGTAGGTCATTTTATTTATTTTAGTTAACTCGATCATGTCGCAAATTTTCGTTCATAATAGATTATAATTACTTATAAAACTTTCTATACAACTTGTATATAAAATGAACAACGAAGATAGCAGCAAGACAGTTTATTATTATTATTATAGAATATGTAATAGTATAGTCCAGCACCATGCAAGCACCCGCCCGTGCTCATACCTCTTTGAAACGATATGATCGTGTCACTTAGCTCCTCAATCATGTGCACCCGCCTGCCCTTGATACCCATCACTGGAACACCACAATACCACTTCAGACTCGACGACACACATCCGTCATTTGGGTAAACTACTGGATAAACCATATAGCTGTCGCCCACGTAAGGATTTCAAATGCATTGTCAGAAAAAAAATACATTTTTATGCAACTTACTAAATACTTATTTGTTTTTTCACACACACTAGTTAACTTTTCTACACAGTTTAAACATTATTATGTGAACCATTACGTACCTAAAGAATTTTGTTCAAAGAAAATAAAAATCTTTAAAAATACATGTACACTGCTAAAATTACTGTTAGAATTCAAAATAATAAAACTAAAACTGTTCTAATTTAGTCAAATTCATGCAAAAATTAACCAAAAGACCATACTTATAAGTCACTCTAAAGTCTGAGATTGATGTTGAGATGCCATTTTCATTCATACACTCTATGAATGAAATGCTCTGACATGATGTGAGAGTGACTTAAAAATGTGGGCTTAACTTGTGGGTTTGCCTTATTTATATTAAAATGTATCTCACCAAGAGCTTTGCTAAAGAGCTGGTACACAACATTTTACGTAAGATGCATTAAAGAAATATAAAAAATAATAATTTATGTATTTTGTCATGCATATAAATTATATCATCAATAATACCTATGTAATGCTAATTGGAAATATGCATCAAATTATATTTCATTAGGGGCTATCCATAATTTACGTCCCCCGTTAAGATATTGTTTGACAAGGAGAGGAGAGAGGCTCTAAACTTTATGATATCACATTTCAAAATAAAATATCCAAATATTTAAACTCCTAATTTGTGTGAAGAAAGATAATTTTCGAATTCCTGTTTTAATTAAATTATTTTTAGTTTTAAAACTGCATAAGACGTCACTAGGGGAGGCTTGGGATGGAGTGTCTCACACATGTGATAAGTTGTGAGAAGGATAGGGAAGGGTTTTGACCCTGATGAGATTTGTCTCATCAAATTTATGAGTAATTTATGAATGACCCCATCTACCATGCAGTTTAATAAAAAATATTACCTACAAGGACTTAACGTAATTTAAAACTTTCAGTAAATGTTCACTGACTGTTAATACATAATTACTGCTATTAACCAAGAAAACAAGTTTGTATAACACAATAATATAAGTAATTAAATACATTAACATAACAAGTCAATTTAGTCTGTTGCAGTGGAGCAGCATGACACCTATTGTAATTTTCAGATGTAGGTTGGATTTTTACTCAGTATGAGTTATTTTCATTTCCTCACTCTGGTAACAAAGCAAAGCACAGCGTTGAGTTCCGGCACTAATCTCATAAAGTGGGGAATGGAGTGTTGTAACTGGGTTCCTTCTGTCTACCCTGCTATATGCAGGATACAGTGTGAAGCTAAAAAGAAAACAAATACCTTTCCCCGAATCAGCATTGCGTATAACAACCTCATCTTTAGAATAGTTTTTGCCAGGAATTTTAGTGGGCTTGGGAAACTTTCCAGAAGGTTTGATCACCTCTCCAGGGGCCAGCATGGCGGGCGGCTCGGCGGGCGCAGCCAGCGTTGGAGACACCGAGCCGCCCGAACCTGTGCCTTCCATTGTTGGTACTAGAAGAGGCTAGAAAGTTAAATAATTCAATAATTTAAAAAAATTGCTAAAAAATAATATACAATACTGCTGTGTTTAAAAATTGTGAAGCATTGTTGTGCTCTGGCATGCATGTTGCAGGTTGCTCTGGCAAAATATATATCATCAGCTTAGAATGCAAAACTTATAACAGCATAATAAATAAATTCTCAGGAGACAAATCATATTTCAAAAACTATAAGTATATTATCAGAAGGTTTTTACAATTTCGAAATTGATTTATATTTTCTATTATATGAAAGAAAATAAACATCAATTTTGTATTTTTTTCTTAAATTTTGGAATGGTATAAAAATATGTAATGAAAAAACTATAAAGAAATTTTGTATGTTTATACTCCCAGTTGACGATATTATATAGTCAACATGATCTTTAAAAATGTAATAATTATACATTATTTATATGATATATTTTTTGTATTACTTACACTTTAAGGTGAAATTGAAATATTTGAGTGATAATAAATCAAAATATGCATAATGGTTAATTACCTCAGCATGTGTGCCACGGTGTCTGTAATATTGACTCATATAATCAGACCCTTGCCAATGTTTAGCACGCAACTCTATTAATTCAAGAAGGTGCAGTCGAGTTTTTTTGTCTAGTCTCTCATCTTGAGAACCATTGCGAAAGACAACAAAATATCTAAAAAAGTCAAGATAAATAAACATTCAGAAAACATTTCATATAAAAATATATAAGTATAATCAAACCTATCGAGAAAGTCCTTGTAGAGTGCCTCAAGTTGAGCACCATAAAGTTTAAGGTTAGAGTACATGGTGGCGACATTGCTTTGTAATGCTCGGTCAAAGTTTCCTTGCATCATTTGATATGCTACTGCTTCTGTCAAAACTATTAAGTCATCAACTGTAAATAATGATTACAAAATCAGTAATTATACTATTTCTAATTGGATAAGCTTTACCAATATGAATATTAAAAACAAAAATAAATATGAAATTACAAAAGCAATATCATTTTGTTCCAAATATATGACGATAGTAAAAAATATTTATAAATGGAGTTTCTTTTACATCATACAAAAACTAGGAGAAGAGTACATTTATGTTTGAGCATTCCAATAAGACTCTTACCAGAATTAATTTTCACATCTAAAACAGAGTTACGATTGTGTGCAGTGCTGGTCGTCGATTTCAAGGGTCTAGGTACTTCAAGTTTTTTAACCGTGCGGGTCATTTTCGTTAAGGTCGACATGGTGCTGTCAAAATACAAAGAGCATATCATAAATCATAACAAAACATTGCGTGTGCTATATGTACATAAATTAATATTGTATGCCTAAATATTGCGAAGTGACGTGATAAATGATGATGGTTACATATTTATTGAAGGTGTGTTATAATTTATTCAAATAGAACAATGGAATAATAAACTTTTAATTGGGAAATTGAGTTTACTCACTCATCCATGGCGACTGCTTTTCTATGTACACCAAAATCACTTACACAAGCAATATATGTGAAAAGTGAAAGTGATGACAATGATCCTAGAGAATAAATTCAGAACAAACCCAATACGTGTTCATTACTCGACAAATTACTTTAATTTCATTTAATGCAAAGAAGTCGGTAAAAAAATTTTGACTTTACAGAAAATCTAATACGTTACACGATGAAAAACATTTAGACAAAACAATTGAAAACCATGGAACACAATGAAATAAGAAATAAACAAGAAAACTCACCTGGCTACGCCATTAATTCGCAATAAAAATAAATTTAGTGTCGTGACAAATCATGTAAAAAGTATTTTCTGTTACAAAAATTCTAAAAAATATAATTTTTTTAATTCTCATTATTTAATATTAAGAAACATTTTAAACTAATATTACTTTTAAAAATAATATTTTTAGTTAAAATTTTATTATTAAAAACGCTAAAGTTGTAAAACTTTTTAAGAAAACACAGTCTATGTCTATGCCTTTATAGCAATGGTTAAATGTCAGCTATGTTATTGACTTGACAAATGTCATTTGTCTGAATTGCGATGTCAAATGTCACTGCGGGTGTATTGAGAGGTGGTCGTGTTTTGGTTTTCAAATTGGTCCATGTTAAAAAAATGAATAGAAAATACGAAAACTTATTTTATCTAAAACTTTTAAAAGGACAGTATTTTAGTTCGTGTTATTAAACAGTGTTTGTGTATGTTTTGGTGTGCTAGTGTGGACAATAGATTATTAAGTTTATAAAGTTAAGGTAAATATACGAAAATAGGAATTTTACCATTAAGATCGTAAATATTTATCATCTTTTATAGTAAATTTTTATTAAATAACCAATTTTTGAATAAACTCTAATATTAAATATTTATCTTTTCAGATGCATAAATACTACATATCGGTATTACTGGTACGCTTGGTTATACCAGCATCTCTTCTTCTGAGTAAGTTATAAGTATTATTTTATTTAGAGAAAAATATAATATTATAAATTTTTTTACAAACCAGAATTTTGAGAGAAAACCCAATAATAAATGTTAAAGAACTCAAGTTCAAAAACTAAATTTGACTAAAACACGTTTTTTATAATATAAACACAGTAACATTTTTAATTTAATTAAATATATAAATTTAAATGATTTTAATAAAAATAATATTTGAATTTGTGTTTTATATAATATAATAACATACCAGCTAAATATACCACTATGTTTTATATGTCTATGAACCTCAGTATAAATTGAATAAATTGTGATACTATAATAAATATTGAGGTTTCTCAAAATAAGGAAATCAATATATCTAGCAAGAAGTAACTTTTGATTATGAAATGTATATTTATCTTTTATATTTATTTAGTATTATTTGTAAAAATAATATAAGTATTTGTTTATTTGTAATATTATAATTTATGTTGTGGAGCATTGGGACAGCTTCTTTTTGTAAATGGAATGGTTCCCTGCTTCGAAAAGTCTAAATAGTTTAGTCTACTTTGTAAAACTTAAGTAAGAAGATAGGCAGAACTACTATTCATATATTTTTAAAGAATTTTCATACATTTTCACACAGACAAGACAGAAAAAACCTAGTGTAAAGCACTGTTTTATTCTTTCTTTTAAATTTTCGAGTTATTGCATGTTTAGTGGTAGATTCCATAGTTTTGCTTTGACATTACAGAAGAGATCAAAGAAAATAATCAAAGTATAATTGTTCTTCTGAATGGTGATAATTTTTTTTGGCTTTGTGCTTGCAGTAAAACACTGATCGACTATACCACAGTATTAAAAAAAATGTATATTTAACTTTGGTAATTTAGTAGGAGCTATTTTATCTTATATTTGTTGAAAAACTGTATTATTAAAATACCACATCTCATGTCGACTCGAAAATAATCTGTTATGATATATAAACATTACGCCTACTCTGATTTAGGCCCATTGAAGCCATCAAGTTACCCCCTGGATATGAATATTAGTTTTGTCACTATTTCTCAAAAACATGCCTATTGTACATTTCTCTACTTTAAAACATTACAAAATATTTGACTGTACTAATGATTATGGTTTGTAATATATCTTATATTTACTAGTCAAGAATAATTGTTAATGTTTTTGAATGCTGATGCCATGTGAATATAAAAGTTGAATTGTGTAATAGATTCAAGGCGGCAAGTGTGACGTAATGCGCCGAAACCGGCCGGTCGCCGATGCCACTGTTGGCACGAATATTTTTGTATTCTCGTTGTTCATATTATTTTTACTTAAATTGCAGGATACTAAGTTCTTTAAATTTCCTACACTGACTTCTTTATTATATTTTATTTTTTAATTTAGATTTATAAATATTGGTATATTTTATTATGTATCGAACATCGACATATATATTTTTTTGTTTAAAAACTGCTGCTACTTATGTAGTATCTACATACGGCGTAAGTATATTCTTATCAAAATAGTTTAGATTTTATTTAACAAACAATTTAAAGTTCTTTGAAAACCTAAAAAAGAAAATGATAAAACTTTTACACAACTCATTCAATAAACGTATAATATTTTTTTTATGGAGTTAAGATAGCATGTATCAAAAATAATATTTCTTACGGTATCGATCTAAACACAAATAATTAAAACTAAAATCACATTTTGACATAGGGTTTAACGTCGCAATGCGGGCAAGGAGTAATGTATCCTCTGGGCGCGTCACGCTGGGTGCGTCCTCGGGCTCGCACTATGACCTCTTGACCGAATTATGAAACTGCTAGTACTTCAGATTTCTTTGATAGATGCTACTTTTTTGTTTAATAAGATGTGTCCTAGTTTTAAATATATAATTACTGATATTTTCTAAATTGCAAATTTGCAAATTATCCTTGCTTTTTCATATATTTCTGGTTGTTTCGTAACATTGTTGAGACTCCTTATAGTGCCGAGAAACTCTGTTTTCTGTTTTTTCCTGAGATAGATATTAAACAAATACATCACACACACTGCATGGTAGGCAGAGGGAACTCAGTGTTAAGACACGCCGTTTCCCATTTTCCGCCGAATTCTGGAAGCACTGCGTGTTGAGTAGAACCGGAACTCAACGACTTCACCTCGACGCCACAGCTTAAATATTTCATTTCCTCGAGTGGATCGAACCCACAACCGGTCACGTTTTATGCCTCTGAAGCACCACTGGCCTCATATCTGAATGTATATTTAACATCTATACTTCATATGCATATACATATTTGTGACATGAATACTGCGAATGAAATATTTTCACCTAAAGGGCATGTTACGTGAGTAGTCTAAATGGCATTACGAAATGTGAAATGAATATTTTTCTTCAATGATACTTTTTTGCCTTTATTTTTACATATTAATGTTTAGAGTAGTTATTAATATAATAAGTAAATAAAAAGGTATGCCGAGAGAATAGAGTGTTAACTTACTCCGTTCACCACTTTCCGACGAATTTTCCGAGACGTTTCGTGTTGAGTCGGCGAAACTCAACGCCGCGCTTTTGCCTTGGTGCCAGAGTGAAGAAATGGAAATATTACTAAATAATAATTCATACTCTAGGGTGGGGATCGAACCCACAACCGTCGCGTTACAGTCACACCCTTGTGTCCCTGCGCCATGACGGCCTTGTAAGTCAAGTATTACATTTAAATTGGGTAAAGTTAAAAATTTTTGTGACTATTTCAGAGCTTTTATTCGCAAACTTCTAGGAAATTATTTACTCTCTTAATGGATCTCGGTCTCGGTCACACCTTTATTACACTGTTAATTAAACTTTCTGTCAAGTTATTCGTTTAAAGCATAAATACATATTAAGCATTGGTTAAGTTATAAAAACTTTTGATACCTGTTATCAGTCTTTTTAGTTTACTATTTTGTGAACTTTACTACGATTCCTTTTAATAGTATTTAATTGTTACAATGATATTTAAAACTAGTATTACAGATAACACTTTCGCGTTTAACATGAAACTTCTACTTGTTCCAGGACCCATATGTTGAATTAATTATTACACCTTGCTTTTAACGTAATGGAGATCACGCAACGCTCTATTTACATTTAGTGTTATTATACGTATAAAATTCCTAGTCTATAATACTGCTAAATAGGGTCGTACATGTACATTTGTACATATATTCTTCTAGTATTATTGGCTACATTTTCTTATTTCTTTTTGCCATTAATAAACAATATAAATAAGTTATAGGACACGTCAATCTACAACTAGGAACTAATTTATGCCTTCCCTATAAACTTTATTTTTGTTATGCTGCTTTTACTCTTTGGAAGAAGTCCTTTGATACCGTCGTAATTCTTAAGGATGTTTGTTTGCTAAACATTTTTCAATTGAAGAAGATATGGCTATTAACAAATAATATTTAGTATATTTTATTAATTGTTGTATTTTACAATAAAATTAGTAAAATTGCTTATTATTACATTTGTAAATCGATGAAGCCTTTTATTAACATCTGTTTATAGTAATAAATAAAATATTAACTAAAGAAATCAATTAAAGGTTACCTATAAATAAATTAATTTATCTTTATTACCAACAAAAGGTAAAAACATTAATTAATTTTATTTGTTAAAACAAGATATGACAGCCACAGTTAATTACATTTTTTTTTCTATAATAGTTTAGATTTATTGCTATCAATTATTTTTTACATAAAAAATTCGTGTCGTAATGAGATAAATAATAATCATAATTCGCGCTTTTGAAATTTGCTCTTGAAATACCACTCGTTTTTTTCTCATTGGCTTTGAATTAAGGCCGTTGTGGTGCAGCGGCACAAGGGTGTAAGTGTAACGCGACGGTTGTGGGTTCGAACCCCACTCGAGGAAGTGAAATATTTATTTACGTTTATATTTCTATTTCTTCGCTCTGGTGTTGAGGCAAACACCAGAGTGAGGCAATGCCTCCAGAAATAGGCGGAAAGTGGGGAACGGAGTGTCTTAACACTATATTCCCTCGGCTCCCTACCCTTTTTATTTAGGAGTGAATTCTAATAAACCACGAAACATGTGTTCTATGAAATATTTTTAAGAGTCTAAATTTCAAATTTTATAAAAATCGGTGGTGATTTAAAGATTTTTCCATACAAACTTTCAACCCCTTATTTGCACTCTTAGGGGTGAATTCTGGAAAACCATGAAACACGTGTTCAATTAAATACTTTAAAAAATCTAAATTTCAAATTTTATAAAAATCGGTGCCGATTTAATTTTTTTTCTATACAAACTTTGAACCCTTATTTCACCCCTTTAGGGTTAAAATTTTTCAAAATCCCTTCTTAGTGGATGTCCAGATTACGAAAGTAAACTTCTGTCCAAATTTCACGTTTCTACGCACAGCGGTTACGGCTGTGCGTGCGTCTTACCTCAGTCAGTGAGGACAAGTCCTTTTATATATATAGATTACTAGTGGGCCCGGACGCGGCTACGCCCGCGAAAATATAAGCCTAAATAATTAAAATAAGTTAAAAAATAATAATAAGTGGAGATTTATTATTAGAAAAAATATCTGAGTAACCGAAATTAACAATCAAAAGAAGTAAAAGTAACTAAAAGAAATTCTTAATATTAGAAAAAGTACCTAAAGTTTGGCGTGCGCGCGTACTAAACATTTTTCTATATTAAATAATTAATATTTTTTGCGAATAATATTAAATAAAATCCCAAATGATTAAAATTACGATATTTTAAGTGTATAACATCGGTATAGATAACCGAACTGAGATAAATTAATTATAAGCAGCAAATAATTAAATAAAAATTAACAGTAATTCGAAAATATATAAAAATTTACAAAACCATCAAAGTCATCTGCCCGTTCGCTTCGGTCATACTATACCACTCGTAGGCTAGGTCATTCGGAATCAGTGACATCTCCTTAATGATTTATTAGAATGTTATACAGTAAACTATAACTTCCATCTAGATGAAATGCTAAAAGTGACTATTATATTTATTTTCATAAGAATGAATATCAAATTATAGAAATCATCTAATTTTTGTTAATGTATACAAATCTATATCGGCGCGCGCCATGTATGCATTAAGCAAACTCATTTTGGGTGACGTTTTCTTAAAACAGCAAACTTTGCAAGCCGTTGCTTAGCAACGCGTAGCGACGATTGTTATTAACATGGCGGAATAAATTGCATGTCAAATTAATTATTTTAATATATTGGTGTATATCGAAAATATTATAAATATGTAAAAAAAAAGTATCCTATGTTCATCCCGAGACCCTCAAGTATCTCTATATGATTGCGTAAAAGACAGACAGACAGACAGACAGACAGACAGACAGAGTTACTTTCGAATTTATAATATAGGTATGGATATTAATAACCCTCAATACAAATTTTCCTCTGCCTACCCTGCTGTGCGGGATACAACGTGAAGCTGATTTAGTATTAGCGATATCGTACATAAAATATGTTTTTTTAAATAAATTATGCAGTATAAGCGATTGAGTACATTTCATATCATCTTCCATATCGCTTTGTAAAATGCGTTGTAAATTTTATTGCCTAAATGCCATATGGGAATATAATGGCAAAGTGATTCACAGTTTCTAATAATACACACATACAATGTACTTGATTTAGTCATATTTTATAATAAGGTGCTTACAGACAACTCGATAAGTGTTACTATTATCTTTTGTTTAGCAACTGCAAGTTACTCACTATTCCGAATAGCTACCTACTTCATGTTTTTAGAGATATGTATAACATATTTTTATTATTATTATTAAGTATATTAATTAAATAATAGTAAAAGTTGTACTTATATCTATTTTGCTCTTACAATATCGCTTTTGTATAAAACGCAAATAGATCACTTTGCTTTTAAGTATAATGAGAGGTTCGTTTCATTAATTTAGTTAGGTTAACTAATTACACAGAAAAGTAAATACAATATGGCTGGCAAATAGTTAAATATTTATCATGAATCAAGTCGAGGCCAGTCCTGGTGCAAGGGCACAATAGTGCGACTATAAACGCGACAGGTTATGTGTTTGATTCCCACTGAAATGAAATATTTAATATTTTAATTTCCTTGCTTTGGTATAGAGGCAAAGCGCGGCGTTGAGCTTCGCCACTAAACACGCATGTCCTCCAGAATTTGGCGGAAATTGGAGAATGGTAGTGTCTTAATACTAAGTTCCCAGGTCCTTTTGCCTGCTATGTACAAGATACAGAGTAAAGCTAAGAAAAAAAGAAATAACATGTAAGATGCGATTCAAGAATCAATGGCCGCTATATACATATGTTAAGTTATGTATTACCATATTATGTACAATATTAGAAGATTGGCATGGCAGGCGTATTCGGGCACCAAATACGTTACCTTATCAGAAGTGTGATTCACAAGGTCACAGCACAGTTCAACCGGCTAACTAGCAACCTACATTTAGTATGATCTCATCGTGATGTCGAATTCATCACTGAGTGAACACCTAGCAAATAACGCAACTCTAATTATTATTGAAGTCTCTCATTAAAGTACATTTTGTTTCAAATAAGTATAATTTAACATGTATTGTATTTAGGTACTTTTTTATGTATGTATTATGTAGGTACTAGGTACGTCCCTCAGTTGTTATGGATTCCATCACGCATAGTGCTACTATATTTTTTGCCTTTAAAAAAGGACGCAATAACAATTAACGCGTAGTGCTGGTGTAATAAATAACATATAAAGGAATATAATGTAAATTCTTAATAAAATGGACGAAAAGGAAGCGATAAATTAGTCACAATTTATTTACATTTAGAGTAAATATAATTACTTAGTCTGCACAAATTACGTAGCTGATCGAATCCGCAATGAAGAGATACACAGAATGGTAGGTACTAGCGAGGATGTCACGGTGAGAATGAAGAAGAACACGCAGAAAGAATGAGTGATGAAAGAATGGCGTAAAAGATTTATGATGTAAAAGTGAGTGGTATGAGAGGTAGGGGGAGACCTCGGTTGACCTTCGAAAACACAGTATCAAAGATACGGGAAGGTGACGTAGAAAGCATGAGGACCCCCCGGAGGGCATACCTGTATGAAGAGGTTGATGATAGTGGACGAAGCGAAAGAGGTATGTAGAGACCGTAGCGTTTGGCGCTCCGTTCTGTCTAACTATTTATCGGAAGTCGGGTACTACGAACTACGAACGTTGCAAGCAATCAAAAACACTACATTTAAATCATGTACCATGATTACCATAATTAATGAACTTAATAAATTTTAAACAACTCAGCAACCGTAAAAAAAAAAATTGTAAAACACCATTAATTTTTTTATTTCCACAGCGACTCTCAATTAGTGTGGCGCTTTTATATCTTGAATTGATATATGTACCTATATAAAAAAACCACTATTTGCGCATTATTTTGAAGCAAATAAATGTGAAATAACTGTGCCTCATTAAGGTATGCTTTAAATTTTGTTGTATCAGTGTATGTGTTTTTATCGTTTTAGTTTAACAGTCGTGCACTCGTGCCCACTCGCTACGGCTTGCATGATGTGGAAACCGGGACATTACCCCTTTTACGACTTATCGCGTCTAAATTGACACCATTTCTATTATGTACATTGTAGATTTGAAATTAAATATTACACAGAAAAATAATAATATTCAATTGTTGATATAATATGTGTATACCTATATACAGTGAATATCTGCCGATTTATACATATATGTATAGATAATATTCACATTCGTACATTATTTGAAGTACCTAAATGCTATTTTCAAAATAATATAGCACTACATACAATCTAAAGTGCTATCCATTACCCTATCAACAACAACTTACTTATTCAATATAATTGCACAAGATGGCGTTTGAGTTTATTCGCAGAGAACAAAACGAAAGGTTGAACTGACTTACCTAAAGTAAGTACCATTATTAGTCTTTACTTTTATCTATTTTTATATACCTAGTTCCGTGTTAGGTATTGACGTAAATATGTTCGACCCACTTCCAAATACAGGCTGGGAATTGATGTTTGTATTTATCTTCGGACATCGTATCGGTGATTCGGGACGCATAGAGAGTCTATCCGTCCCGAATCACTATTCATTTCGGCATGAGAAACAAAAAAATAATATTTCTAAAACTTTTATGTAACTTTTTAATTTCTATTTAATTTGGCCCAGACATAGTCATGTTATAAAATATAAAAAATTACTTTTTTTTTATTTCTTTATCTTTTATCTCACGCCTTCGCGAATAGGGTATAGTAATATATAGATCAACACTAAAAGCCATTTCCTCCTCATTTTTATAAACGAAATAGAAAATGTGCCCACTTTTTACTTTATAACAATTTCCAAAAAGATATTATAAATATAAAATTTAAATTAAAAAAATATATTCTTTTCCTTCCCTCCAAACTCTCATAGTTCTCTCATTTGGATCTACAACAATTAATTATTGTCGGGATATGTATACAAGTTAAGTATTATGTTTATAGTAGCTTCTTTGCAAATATTGATGAATCACTTTTCTCGTGAACAAAATTTTAATGGTTCATTCATTTCGTTCGTTATATCAAAGATCAAAGGAGTTCCACTTAATAATAATTAATCAGTCAATAACAAATTTTAGCATTTTGGATGAAAGTATTTAAGTAGTATTAAAATAACAATTTCAGACGTCCGAAATTTGTATGTGGGTACGACATTTTTATATGAGTAGGTATAATATGCCCTTCGAAGAACACCACAAGTAAATGTTACTTTGGCATTTTCCGGCTGACGCTATGAGACCAGGCTACGAACAACTTGCAAATGAGTATTGTGTTCATAAATTTTTATATGAAAGTAATAAAATATAGGCCGTTAGAATGTGTGCATAACACAAACCTGCTTTCTAAATGTACTACTATCATAGTGAAAATTTAATAAGCTTTTATACTTAATACTACTTTATATCTAGTAGGTGCTTTTATTTGTTTTGGTTATGTTATCTTATGATAGAAATTCTTAAATTGATGAGAATATTTATTATTTGTGACTTATATGGGCAAAATAATTTCATAATATTGCCAATGATAGTAAAATAATATGAAATAAAGGTCTAGCTAAGCTACTGTAAATTACATATAACCGAGTAAGAAATAAATAAAAGAAATTTATTGAATGTGGTAAGATTTACTTTAGAAAAAAGCAATAAAATGTAATAAAAACTGTTGCTGAAAGCGAACACTTTATGTTTTTTAAAAAGTATTTAGCCACATGTATAAAATATACTATTTTTTTAAGACAGTATGTGTATTTATTATAGATTCGGCGTATATAAATTTGATTTAACGTATACGTATGTTTATACTCATGATATAAATAAGTATACACAATGAAAACTTTGCATATTTTTCTTACAGGCTCGGAAATGAAAAACAATAATTCAAAATAATAAAAATAATTATATATTTACATATTGTACTGTTTAAGACTTAAAAAGAAAATCTATATGTCATTATATATTTTATTATTACATAGTCATGCTTCATCTTTTAACGTAAAATATTTTGTTTATATTAATATAGAATAAATATAAGTGTTAACGTATACAATTTATTTGTGCTAAGAAATATTTAAGGGCCATAACAAAACAATACATCGTTGGGCCTATTGAGTGAGTGTTAAACGATCTCTGTGAAATCTGGTAGTGTTTATGTTTTCTACATTTCTTCATTTATAAACATCGTAAATTAATCAGTGATCTTTTCCAAATAAACAAGTATATTTTTGTACGTTCTGTGTTGAATGTACCTAATGCCAAAAGTCATTGCATTTAGGATTATTAACACTTGCGAATTTAGTTTAGTATAAAAAATACGTTATAACGTTATAATCATTGATATGAGGTTATCATTTACTCTGATATCAGCCCTACTTCGCCATGATAGCGAAATGCATATGGCTTACAAAAATTTTATTTATGTATTGTAAATAAAATTATTTTAAATAAAAAATAAATAGTCTTTACACTGTAATCCCACATACAGCAGGGTACGCAGAGGGAACGTAGTGTTACGACACTCCGTTCCCCACTTTACGCCGAATTTTGGATGCCTTGAGTGGCAGAACTTAACGCCGCGATTTGTTTGGACACCAGAGCGAAGAAATAGAAATATAAATTAAAATATAATTTTTTATTTAAATATTATTTCATTTCCTCGAGTGGAGATGGAACCCTCAACTAGTCGCGTTGACAGTCAGACTTCGTGTCACTGCGCCATAGATAATACACATATACTAGAGGCTGCACTGCCCTACGAGTTACGACTGGTCTCAAAAAAATATTAAGAAATATATATTTTAAGTTCCAGTTTTGGTTTTTTATAGGTATTGCTTTACGACCATTTGGGCTGTCACTGATATATCTGCTCCTATACCTGATTGCCCCGTTTCCACAAGCTCCAGATTCCAAAACATTTCGAGGTGAGTAAATAAATTAGATGTAACTATAAATTCTTTGTTTACGCTACCGAATATATTTTTCTTAGCCTATTTTACACTAACACTTAGAAAACAACATTTATTTACCTGTGTGGGGAAGTCTATATTTTTTTTCGTAGCAACAGATTTATTTGTTTAATAAAAACTTCTGAAATAATGCTCTGACTAGTATTACAGGTGTGAATGTAATAATTGATATGTTTATTATTCTTAATATTTTATATATACGGAACTACTGTTTGAAATGCTATTTTTTTATAACACACCTTTCGAATAAAATATAAATAACTAGCGGACCCGGACGCGGCTTCGCCTGCTTGAAATATAAGAATATAATTTCTATAGAAATATAATTTCAATCTAGATGAAATGCTAAAAGTGACTATTATATTTATTTTCATAAGGATGAATATCAAAATGACGCGGTAACGAACGCGGTCGCGTAGCGACGACGGTTGTTATTAACATGGCAGAATAAATTGCATGTCAAATTAGAAAGTATTTTAATTTATTAGTATATATTTGTAATGTAATGTTATATAGCCTATAGCACTTCTGAAGAATGCAGCTTTCATACAAAACAAAAACAAAGTAAATCGATCCAGTAGATCCAGAGATCTTGGCGTTCAAACAAACAAACAAACAAACAAACAAACTCTTCCGCTTTATTATATTAAAAAGACTAGCGGACCCGGACGCGGCTACGCCTGCTTCAACTATAAAAATATTTATTAAATATATTCATGGATTTTTTTTCAATTTTCAATAGAATTAGTAAGAAAATATAAGCTTAAATAATCGAAAAGAATAATAAACAGAGACGTATTATTAGAAAAAAATATCTGAGTTATTGAAATGAACCAACAAAAGCATTAAAAGTAACTAAAGAATAGATATTCTTAATAATAGAAAAAGTACCTTAAGTTTTCCGTGCACGCGTACATAGATATCGACTCTATGCAATAACTAAACATTTTTCTATATTAAATAGGATAATTTTAGCGGGCAATATCAAATAAAATAAGAAGAGAATCAAAGTGTAGTTTAAATTTATTATAAACAGCAAATATTTACACAAAAATTAACAATAGTTCGAAAATGTATGAAAATTTATAAAACCGTCAACGTCATCTGCCCGTTCGCGTCGGTCATACTCATACTGTGCCGCCCGAAGGCTGGGTCATTGCGAATCAGTGACATCTCCTTAATTATTTATTAGAATGTTATACAGTAAACTATAATTTCAATCTAGATAAAATGCTAAAAGTGACTATTATATTTATTTTCATAAGAATGAATATCAAAATGTCGCGGTAACGGTTGCGTAGCGACGCGACGGTTGTTATTAACATGGCAGAATAAATTGCATGTCAAATTAGAAAGTACTTTAAAATATATTAATTTATATGTATAATGTAATGTTATATAGCCTATAGCACTTCTGAAGAATGCAGCTTTCGTACAAAACAAAAACAATGTAAATCGGATCAGTAGATCCAGAGATCTTAGCGTTCAAACAAACAAACAAACAAACAAACAAACAAACTCTTCCGCTTTATTATATTAGTATAGATTAGTATAGATTAGATAATAAAAGAAAAAGTATTCTTCTCTTAAGTAAGACAGATCTTTGTTTTTTCCAATAACCTTATAACTTAAAATATGATTTTTACCAGGTTTCCGAGGGAGATATCTACAACTCAACCTTGTGGTATCAACATTGCTTTTGTTAGTCCACGCAGCATGGCACAGCGTGTTGGCAGGCTTTGCGCCGTACGGCTCGCTTCTAGAGAACTATCCGATCATACAAACGATAGGATACAACCTTGGACTTGTTTCTTATGCAGGGATCGATCCTCTCATGGCGGTGCATTATCTGGCACCTGAGGTGAATTATCATAAAAAAACAACCTTTGAAAATTAAGATTCATCTATGTAATTAATTTAATTTTTATTTAAATACTTTGTAACTTGTTTTCAGTTGGTTGTAATGGGTACATCCTTGCTGGTTTATTTATTAGTTCGTATGTTGCTTACTGGCTCACCTAACGAGGAAATTGTGAGAAAAGATTCAAAGTATCAAAAGTTTCCTCTCCTTACTAGTGCAGGTATTGGAATAATATATTTAATTTTGATTCAACCGCCTGTTACTACTGCCTAATAAATTTCGCTTACAGGCTTACAAAAATAAAATGACTATTCTAAAATAATTAATGTTATGTACGTAATTATACACGTTGTTTTGCAGGAAAGTACATAGCGTTGTTTTTGTTAATGTTTTCTGGCATTATGCGTCCTAGTGTCACTTCAGGAATTTATTTTTTGGTGTTTATGGGAACTGCCACAGCATGGGCCGTTGGTAGGCCGCTTGAAAAAGGTTTTGCAGTAGTGAGTCGTTGTATTATGGCGATTATGGGAATTCACATAGCAGTACTCCTTGTATACCAGTGCACGTGGATTATAGATATTTTCCCTCCCGATACTGATATGGCCAGGTAATCATTTCACGTAGAGAACATATAATTTTAGACAAAAAATATTTTATTATTTATTTAATGTTGGAATGAACTATATGTTTTTATTATTTGATTCACAGGTATTTTGGTCTCACAAAATTGGTAATTCTAAACGAAACAGATACATCGAATTTTTCATATGAAGTAACGGATGATCATATGTGGGCAACTTTAGCTAGCCCTTTAGTTATACTCTTCTCATACTTTTTCCTCGCAATTGAAACGCGGGAACTCTTCAAACCTAAGGTGTGTATGCATGCGTGTTTAATTCATTATGATGAATGAAAATTTAATTAATATCATTATTCCAACTAATATGGACTTGCTTTTTTAATATTGGACATGACCATGACTAACGCCGTAGACTTATGCCGGTCTAGTGCTATTGAGTAGTTCGAATACACTTGCAATTTATAAATTTTGCTAACGGGTCGGATAGGCGAAGAAAAAGAGTGCTTTAACCGGTCTCGAAGCTGGTAAAGTGAACGGTTCGCTGGTGAGAGGTGTGTCGTTCCACAGAAGACACGCGCCGCGGGACAAATGGAAGAGCGCCACGAAGAAAGTTCGCGTAAGCCGGCCCACCGATACTGCACTACCTTCACTAGTTTTCAATATATTTTGGCACACATACGTACATTGTGATGTTTTCCATGCTCATATGCGAACTGTAAATGTAAATTATTTAAAATATATCACTGAGCTTATTACACCAACTCTATATTGTTATTCAAACATGAACAGTACGAATATGTTTGTGGGTCATCTGTAGATATTGTAAATAGCGGCCATAGTAAATTTTAGTTAGAACTAACTATATTTAGAAAATAGTGGGTCTACTCGATCGGTGTAAATCTTGTATATTAAAACTTCCTACATACAAGTTCTTTTAATCGGTTAAAGATAATTATTGACTTAATGTTAAAAAGGATATAATAGACATTGAATTATTGCTATTAAATATATTTAATTCGTTATAAGTGTTCGATTAAATTAATTTATGTGTAGGATGTATATATTCCTCTAATATCGTAGAAAAATAACAGAATTTGATTACTAATTTCACATTTGATTGCATGGACGCTTGTGTTAACATGTAAATAGATATATATTGTAGACAATTACTTGCATCATAATGTTTCTATTATTTTTTGCAACCTGCTTTCGTTCTTTTGTAGGTTGCATATTCGTACATAAATTCAAAAGCACTTCGTGGGAACGCCGATGAGAATGATCCTGTAGGTATTTTAATATTATTTTAAAACAATATTTGCTTAATTTTTGTCTTTTTGATGAGATATTATGAAATTAATATTTGCATCTCGCTAGCTTTTTGTGTTCACAGGAATATTTTTTTCATACATATGCACTATTTTCATTGTGTGTGTTGGATTATTTATAAGATTTACACTTTACTAACTACATTAGCTTGTATTAAAAAGATGAGAAAAAAATATCTATAAATATTATAATTGTATGGTGCGGCTATACAGCTCTTCGTCCTCATTATGTGCAGGTAGATTAAGAATTTTATTAAAATAAGATAAAAGATATGGAAAAAATAAATAAATTGAATGACAATACTTAACAATATTTGTTTCTGTAATAAACACCATTCCTAAACTATAGTATTGTAATTTTTTAGCTTTTACGAAATATGAGCCCAAGCAAGCGTTGGTCGAGTGTCCGTGGAGGCTCGGTCACGCGGCAGTTACATCAAGACTCTACTGGCTCAGTTGTTGTACCTGATGAAGGTAACATATTTTTTCTCTTGCTATTAATGTCCTCCTTACTATAAGTAGGTAGCTTAATTCTACTTTTATGGCACTCTACCTAAAGTATGAGGACGTAAAAAGTATGTATGAATCATATATGTATTTCTAAATAATGTTACCTGCCATATTAAAAATACTACTTTGCAGAATCGATTCTAGAAATAGAAGAAGAGCCAACTCTAATGGATGATATTTTGGCAGCTATTGTAGATTTCTTTCAAGTATTAGTTAGGTAAGTAATAATTAAAAATGTAATGTTGATATAAGATTGATTACGAATATATGTAAGTCAAAAAAATCTTTCGTCTTCAGGTCTTCCTACATAGCGACCACAATTACAATGATGGCATGGAGCATAATGTTCCATTCGTGGCTGACATTCGTGTTCTTGATGTGGGCCAACATAGTATGGTTGTGTCAGGACCAACGCTCCTTCATGCTGAAGACAAGCCCTGTATTAGTATGTTACGCGATGTTGCTGCTCATCGCACAATACATATACGGCATGAATCTTACGGAAAGTGAACTGCCATCGAATATCACTGTAAGTACTTATTTCTATAACCCAGTGGAGTAAATACGAATTTTATCCACTACCTACTAGCTGTTCGTTTTGATGGCAAATATTCTTATTCATATATACACATACTAGCGACCCGCTCGCGGTTACACCCGTGTGAACTATGTTATTATTAATCTCTGTCTCCATGACTACGTCCTAGTGACGTCTAAACAAAATTTGAGACTCCTAGCATTTGTTGTAAGGAAGTTTCATACAAACTTTCGACCCCAAAAACAACCCCTTAGAAGTCGAATATTGCAAATTCCCGTCTTAGCGAGCACCTACGTTCTATAAGTAACTCCTATGCAAAATTTGAGATTCCTAGCACTTGTAGTTTCTGAGATTTCGTGATGAGTGAGTGACCTTTCGATTTTATATATATAGATGATGTATCCTGATACAAGTACTAGCTTAAACTAGGGTGCTCGATTGCTTCACAGAGAGTTAAAGAAAAACTGAATCTAAAATGAATATATTTTTGTTTTTTTTTTTTATACATGAATCTGACGTACATATATTTATATGATACATATATATATATAGATACTTACTATTTAGTAAGTATCTAATATAATTATTTGTTATCATTAAGATATCTTGCAAATGTGAGTAGGGAGTGAGGTATCAACGTTTCAAACCGCACAAGTCAAGTAATTCAATATAATGATTGGAAGGAACACGAGTCATTCGGAAGATGAACAAATAATAAAATAAATAAATAAAATAGCCTTTATTGCTGTTCTTTACAATTAATATGTAACTTGCCTTTTCTATAAACTAAATTGATTTTTAATAATCAATATCAATATTTTCAATAATAATAATCTAATTAATTTTATTTTATTTGTTCGTTTTTTTTTTGTTTATTCATCGGCAACTAAATATTTGTGTGAAACAGCTTGTCTTTCGACAAAGGCCTCCGAAGATGAACAAATACTGTATCGTTAATTTTAAGATATCTGTCCATTAAGGTTTTTAACAGTTACACAATTAAAGTACGGCACTTTAGACGGAATTGACTCCTTTTAACTTAGCCGAATGTAAAATTATTTTAATCAAATGTTGCTTATAATAAGATTAAATTTGAAGAGACATAAAACAAATTTGTAGTATTGTAGTTTTTTTAATCTTTTAATCATTGCATAATTTTACAGGAAGTGAACCTCCGTCAAATAGGCTTAGGCCGGCCGACCGGGGAGCCCTGCGTACCGCTGCTCATAAAGTCCCTGTTCACGTGCATGTTCTGGGTGACGCTGCGTCAGCGCGTGCAGGAGATGCGCGAGCGACGCCAATCTGCTGTTATTACGGACATGGCCGCGCCGTTGCAACTCACCGTGTCTACTGCGGCTAGCGGTAGGATATTTTGTGTTGTCTATTTATTTATGTAATTTCATGTTATCATTGATAATTATTAAATTAAATTTAAAAAAGATTTTGTATTCATATTTTTAAATATTGTGTTCCGCATGTTTGCAAAGGTTTGGCCAGTGGTAAATTATATTTACAGATTAATATATTTTGTTTTTAATTCAATTACATTGATATATTTTGATCTTATTAGTTATTCCATGTTTTTATTTAGTCTATAATATCTACTTTATATTTTTAACTTTTTTCGCACGTCAAATTAATAATAATTATTATAATCACGCACCAAATTACCTTTGGTTAACAAAATATCAATTCCATTGAAATTTTGCAATATTTATAAATACGTATATTATGCATTACGTTGAATCTATTTGTCGCTCCTCATGAGATATACATATACTTTTAAAACATTTTATTTCTATTTTTGTTATTTAAGCTGTAATTAGCAGAATGACTCACACACAATATGAGATTTCTCACATGTTTTATGTACAATACAAAAAAATATTTAAAAAGACTAAAAAAAATGAACAAATGATAATTCCAGCGGTAGGTGAAGGTGCCCGTGAAGAAGAAGGCCGATCTCGTCTCCTAGTTGCCTTGGGAGAATGGCTACGTGCCGCCTGCGCCCGCTATTGGATATACGTAGTGGTCATCATGCTGTTTGTAATAGGCATCACGGGGGACCGAATGACTATATTCCGCATCATTTATATGTTTTTGTTCCTGTTCTTTATACTTATGTTCCAGGTGAGTAAAAGTTATTTTGAATATATGCTTTATAATGTTAAAAATAATAAGTCAGCTTCACGCTGTATCCCGCATACGGCAGGGTAGGCAGAGGGAACCTAGTGTTAAGACACTCCGTTAAAAGTTTTCTGATGAGTAACATAAATATATATCCATGTATATATCTTCTGTATGATTCTTAAGAATAATTAATATATACTTGAATGTATGGGAAAATCAAAGCTTAAGATCAGCTCATACAATGTGTTCATTGTTAGACAAAATTAATGGCTAAAGTAAACAATAGTACCTATGTAAGTACTTTATTTTAAAAACATCAAAATGACTCATAGCTAATTACAATTTTTGACTGTTATTGTACATTTGAAGTCTTCTTAGTTATATGACTTAAAAAATGACTGTTTATTTGTAAAAACTTTTTCGTATACATATGTGCCAAGTGTAAAATAATAATGAAATAAAACTTTTTCAGATAAGTTGGTACTGGTGGAGACGATTGATGTACGTCTTCTGGATAACCGTAATCATCTATTCAATGATAAATCTTATACTAATTTACATATATCAATTTGACAATTTCTCCAAAACAATAGAGACTTACCTCATGATAAACGAAAGATTGTAAGAACATTAGAAAAATATAATTCTTTGAATTAGTCACAGCAAATGACATTTTTTTTTACTTTTTTTTGGTTTTTTTAGACAACATGACTTGGGCTTAGAACCATATCACCCAGCAGATTTGTTCGTGAAACTGTTAACGCCTACATTATTTCTAATAATAACGATAATGCAGGTGCATTACTTCCACAAGGACTTCATGGCGCTGTCCGATCCGAAGACGAGGTGGGTTATATTGCAATTAAAGATTTTTATGCAGCGATATAAAAATAGAGGGTATCAAGCGCAATGAAACAACTTCGTTTGACTATAAATTCTTTGAATACAAACGGAAAGCGGAAAATCAAATGTATCTTGAAACAAGGTTCTCTTAACATGCAGTGTAAAGCATAAAGCTTTAAAAAATAATAAAAAAGTGAAATCGGAGACCATTTCAAAATCCTAAAATTATATTATACTAGCGACCCTCTTCCGGCTTCGCCCGCTTTTACTACTGGATTATTCATATAATGTGTGTTTGCAAAGCACTTAAGATAATATGAAAATTAATTAAACCCTAATACAACCCGCATTTTCGTAGTTTCAATAAGGATTTTCCAATTATATGCTGAGGGATAAGTGAAACTTGAGTAACATACAGCTGATGTGTCAACGGCGGGATGTGTCAACAATTAAATGCGTTTTTCTTTAAAACTATTCGCAATTTTGAAATAGTGTAAAAAGCAAATTTTATCTTCGTTTAACGTAGAAAATTATAAATTTTAAAGGATAAGGATTAATACCATTATGGAAAAATATCCGTCACAATAAAAAATATATTGAAATTACAATTTTTAGACAGAAATATGATCACTACACGTTATTCTTAAAAGATACGGATATGCTGTCGCGGACTTTTTTGTAGATCTTATTGAGAGGAACAATACTCCAGTACATTATTTTCATGTAGTACTTACCATTAAAGCAGCGCATGCGCGAAAGTGTCTCAACGGGTAGGACTTTATACACATTTATCGTATTTATGTTAACTTACATAAGAATGTACAAATAATAAACTATATATAAACCTTCCCTGAGAAATACTCGACCTAATGGTGAAAACCGCATCAAAAACCGTTGAGTGGTTTAGAAGAAGAAGAGGTAGAAAGTTCAGACAGACACGAAAAGCGACTTTGTTTTATAAGATATAGGATAGGATTAATATTTTATTCATAAAATGATTAATAGTAAAATACTTTCTTAATATTCTGTTTTAATTTTACATTTTTTAAAGTCTTAATAATTAAATATTTTACAGAACAAATAGTATTGCAAGAGAGGCAGAATCTACCAGGCCTAGTCAAGGTGGCGCTTCTACTATGAAAGATGATGTAAGTAAAACTTTTATTATTTTTTACTAATTCTATATTTATTATGAGGTCTTAATTTATTAAGCCGCCTTCGCTGCTTAACACATCCAAATCCAACTATAATATAATACCCTGCTATAATATAATGCACATTTATAATCACATACTATTATATTACTTATCACTAGCCACCACCTTTACACTAAGAATAAATTACAAATCACTGCCTCAATTAGTACAATGCAACAGAGAGACAGTTCCATGTTGTTACTCCACAGAGTGGAACTGTCACTATTAAAGCTTCGGTGATTCGATTATTTAATTCGAAAGTAGTCGTTGAGCCACTTTCTGTTTCCTGATTGACTGTCTGCAAAAAAAAATCAAAAAATCTCAACCTTAACGGCCGGGCCATGGGCGGCGGTGATAACTTACCATCAGGTGACGCGTACGCTCGTTTATCTTTCCATAAAGTAAATAAATGTTTTCTCTTATGCTACAGTTACCTCCATTGCCGCTCGAGGGACGGCAGGAACAGCACTCGGAGAGTGAAACCGAGGCAGAGCAGTCTATAGGCACGTCATCATTCAACACTGCCGCCAGACGCTCTATGTATAGGTATTATTACTATTTATTTTATGTTTATCTTTTTTACAAGACACTCTATAACTGCTGTTATGTCAGAATCCTTTTACAACTGTTACAACCTATTTATGGTGTGGTGTCATCGATGTAGCTTGATAAGAACCTTTCGCTTAGTGGTCAGAATACTTTGACGATTTCCAAGAAATGCGTGTTCGTATCGCGCTACATAAATCTTTAATACGTTTTCTAAACATATTTTTAAATACTTAGTGTGGAATAACCTTTCAAAAAACTATTCAATAACCTTATAAATATGTATACAGGAAATCATCCCGTAGCCGGTCGTACGCTCCCACGGTGACCGAACGCGCGTCCACATTTTCCGCACTACGTGCGTTTATAGTACAGAAATACAGCATTTTACGACGTAGATTGGGTGACTGGACTGATAATGCCTTTATTTTACTGGATATACATCTTATTAAGATTATATTTTTGTCACTCATGCTGCTGTGTGTTTTCAATGTGAGTATTATTATTATTATTTTTTAATAAAACCTATTATTTATTTGTTATAACACAGACTAGATTGTGCGATAACGCAAAAGACCGTGCAAAGTGCAGTAAGTTGAGTAGGAAGACAGACCCTAGTAACAGCTGGGATTAATGCCAGGAGGAAGAAGAAGACTAGATTGTGCGATAGAACGCTGCATAATAATGCAGATAAAAATAATTTAATAATTAATTTGTCAAGTAAAAGGAACATTAAATATCTGTGTGAGTCTGTAAAAAAAGTAATTCCTATTAATGATTTTAGTATATAATGGTCTTGCTCATGTTAAACGAACATGTAACAAAATGTATCATTATCTTATACAAAAACAACACTATTTAAAATATTACTATACTGTACAAAACAATTGCTAAAATTATTTATGAAAAATGTTTTTTTTTTCACTTCACACTGTAACCCGCATAGCAGAGTCAACAGAGGGAATCTAGTCTAGACTTCGTCCGATTTAAATATGTTTATATTCTTCTTTATAGGTTTGCGCAATGCACGTCCCCATAATGCTATTAATAGCACCTGCACTATGGCTAAGTGCGCAAAGACAGCGGATCTGCGTACTCTTAATATCTACCCTAATAAGTGTATATTTCATGGCCAAGATGGTTTATCAAATAGAATATATCAAACATTCCTATTTTGAAGTTAATTGTACTAAGGTAAGAGTTTACTTATTTAATTAAGATTATAAGAGTTTACTTGTGTAATAAATTCCACCGCATTTTTGGAGGCATTGTGTCTTGAGTGGCAGATATTAACGCCGCCCTTTGCCTCGGAACCAGAGCGAATTAACCATAACTTCTTCAAGTGGGAATCGAACCCACAATCTGTAGCGTTTACAGTCTTACGCTTGTGCCTCTGCGCCACGACTGATCTCTAAAACCTTTAATAAATTGATCACTTATTTTCATAGACGGGAGAAAATAACACATTAAACACAACAACATACAACAATGCTGAATGGGTAGGGTTCCGTAAAGCGACTCGAGCTACTCCCTTAGTAGCCGTGCTTAAAGGCTATATTGGGCTCATTGCAGTCTTCACTTTCTATTCCTTGGTTACATACCGCCAACAAGCTATACGGTAAGTAAAATATTATGTATTAGGATATCTTTAGTTAAATAAAAAATATTTTTTTTAATAACAGGTTGTTAATCATCGCACTGGCTCTACATTAGAAGTGAAGTGCAAACTCCATACAAAAATTTTGTTTCTCATATACACACTGTATTTTTATTTTTTTATGTGTGTATATACCTTTTAGGGCAATGGGCCGTTTACCAAATAACAAAGAGAAAATTATGTTCCCTGAAATAACCCGCAAAGAAGCAGACACAGATATGATGCACTGTATTAAATATTTTCTAAATTATGGTTTTTACAAATTTGGTGTTGAGGTAATAAATTTTTTGTATTTTTTTTATATTTTTTATTTTCATATATTTTACCAACTTTAGCTACTCTGCTACAATATCAATCTTTTGTCCAATACTTATTTTGATGATTTCTTTGTTCTAATGGTTGCTTTAATAATAAAACTATGTTTTGTACATTTGATTTTTATGTATAACGCTCTCGTAACAAGGCAAAGCGTGGCGTTGAGATCCGCCATTTAACACGCTATGCCTCCAGAATTAGGTAAATAATGGGGTACGGAAATATTGACATGAGAACTTGATTCTAAAAATTATCTTTTAGTTATAATAAGCATGGATGTTGCATTATTTGAAGGTACAAATGAATAAGTAGGCCCATTTGGCGAACAACCTAATATTGTGAAATGATAAATAATTCTCTTATTAAAAATACTAAGTAGATTATTATGATAAAAAATTGCATCCAAATGTATTAACTTAGCTTCACGCTTTATCCCTAGCGGGGTAGTCAGAGAGAAAGTAGTGCTAAACACTACGGTCTCTACATATAATGCGTGTATAAGTCGAATTATCAACTTATTCAAGCCTTATACGAAAGTAAAATATAATAAAAATATTACCTCCCAAGAAAGAATGATTACTATATTTCATATCGAGAAAATAGTACTTACTGTTTTGTAAATCTACTAGATCTCCCTAATCTGCCTGATGGGTGTGATCGGTTCGCGCATGGACGTTTATGCCGTCATATACGCGGGCTGGCTGCTAGCACTGACGGCGGCGCGGCGAGCGCGCGCGGCCGCGCTGTGGCCCGCCTTCACCGCCTGCGTCACGGTGCTGGTGCCGCTGCAATACATGCTGGCCGTGGGCTTCATACCTCTTTTGTGTATTGATTATCCGTGGAGTGGGGGCTCCGAGGTAGGTTGAGGGCGACCTCGGTCCGATCTCAGTCTGTTAAAGTTTTTTCATATGTTCTCATATGTCTTAAAATGAGAGCACACATACTTCGTTCCGGTTAACTTCCGGTACAATCACGCCTATAACATGACCATTTTCTTTTATATTGCAGCAAATGAAACATGTGCGAAACTGGCTGTTCCTCCCCTACAACGACGAGCCACCGCACGCTGTGAAGCTCATTTTCGACTTCTTCCTTCTATTATTTGCGGCGAGACAGTTAAGGGTGTTCCGCGTAGAGAAAACACAAGGAGATGAATACCCGGGAGGTTCTAATAGTGAGAATATTGGAAAAGATTGGGAAACACCAAACTTTGTCAATCCCGTTCCCGATTTCTTGGGATACGTTGGGTGAGCTATTAATTATCCATTTGAAATTATTTAGTATAAAGTATTTTTTTATATACAAGAATTTAATCTTGTGTGTAATTCCTATATCGTACTTTGTTAAATGTTTTAATTTTAAATTTTTGTAATCCTTCCAAATTTTAATTCATGTATAATTTTACGGAGAATTTCGACTTATTGTTCTTCTATTGACAGATCTTGGCTGGACGTAATAAAGCGTATGGTGTTTCTGGGCATGTTATGGGTGACGCTTGCCATCATGTTCATGACGGGTACCAATCGTGTCAACTTGTTCTCTATGGGATACCTTATAGGCTCATTTATATTCCTCTGGCAGGGCACTGATTTTTACTTGCGACCAAAAGAGGCAATATTGCAATGGTAAATTATTTTGTTTTTGTCTATAATATTTTATACACAAATGTATATATGAAAATATGCGGTGTTACTATATAATTCGTTTATTTTTCCGTTACTACTTAATTGGAACTTTAAATTCGTAGTGATAAATATTTCATGTTGTCCCATAATCTAATTTTGTTTTAGTAGTGTTTAATTTTTTTTAAAATAGAAAATTGAAAAATAAACTGAACTGGTAATCTATATATATAAAAGGAGATGTTCCCACTGACTGTGGTAAGACGCACGAACAGCCGTAACCTCTGTAAAATTTGAAATTCAGACTCTTAAAAATATTTCATTGAACACGTGTTTCGTGGTTTATTAGAATTACTCCCATACTGAAAATAATTTCATAAATATTTTTTATAAATATTCGTATAGTTTAAGCGGGCGTAGCCGCTCAGGTCCTCTAGGATTAAATATAATTAAATTATTATATCTTGCGTGATACTAAATGGTTTGTGGGCAAGCCTCTAATATACTTAATTTATTAATTATAGAATTACTATAGGCTTCAAATTATATGTAACAACGTGACGATAAAATAGTTTACCTATTATTTGTTGATTTTAAGTGGAATTAACCGCAATTAATTTAAGAATTATTTAATATAATAAAAAATACCGTTCTACTTATGATACAAAGTGTTCATTTACATAAGATAACGTGCTTTACTTCGATACCAGAGCAAAGAAATGGAAATATAAATTTAAATATATATCATCACCTAGAGTGGGGATTGAACCCACAACCAGTCGATTTCCCTGCACTGATAACACAAAATGTGGTGTTGAGTTCCAACACTCAATACTCAATATCTTATATTTGAACGAAGAAAGAGAAATCAAAGCGTCTTGATACAAAGTTCTGTGAGCTGGATAATGTCCGAAATTGACAAAAATATAACAATTGAACTTCCCACAGGTGGTCTTGGCTGCTCCGGTACAATGTATCCGTGGTAGTAGTAAAAACTTTACTACAAATCCCCGGCTGCATGTTCAGCGACGTATTGCAAGCGCACGCGTGCTGGCTCGTCCAGCTGTTGGGCATTGGCTGTGTCGACAAGTTTGCTGGCGGCAACATCGCTAGGTTCCTTAAGATGCAGTATAATACTGTAAGTACATAGTATAATACGTATGATAATCGATTGTATCTTATCACATTGGGATTAATTGAATTATTTGCATAGCAAATGAGTAGTAAGATTATAAAATTATAGACTTAACAAATTATATTCTTACAAAAGATATTTCTGTTCTTAGAATTCAGTATGCTCTGTTCCTCAAGAAGATATCGGCTTAGCGTGGGACGGTGTATGCTTCGCCTTCTTAATTTTACAAAGAAGACTTTTCCATAGTTTTTATTTCTATCGTGTCATTGATGAAAGTAAGGCTACTACCGTACTTGCTTCAAGGTAAGGTATCTCAGGCTCAGTTTATACAATATTTTTACGTAACATTTTTAACATTTCTAGCTTAAAGATTTTTTGTATGTTTAAATTAGGGGTGCTGAGCTGATTGAAGAGCTGCGTCAGAAGCAAATGAAAATTCAGGAAGATCAAGAAGTTAAAATTTTAGAGAAAATCAAAGTTAAAATGGAAAGAATTAAAGCCAATCAGAAAAAAATTCAAGGTGTTATGGCTAAGGAACCAGTACATCATGATGCAGGTATGTTTTGTTTTGACACAGTAAACTCTTTTAAATATTAATTAAGACATTTTTACATGATTTATATGTAACATTGCATAAAATGAATTGTACGACAGTGACAAATTAAATGAGGCATCTTTTGTTAGTTAAAATTTGTATTTCTAAGACTTTGGTCACATATTATGATATATAGTCGATGAAGAAGACGAAGACGAAGAAGAGACACAACCGGGCGAATCGGAACAAGTGCCACTCGTACGCGGCGATTCTGAAGAGTCACGTCGTGGATACCACACCCCCGCCTCTCCCTCCTCCCCCGCTTCACGTCGAGGCTTTCACACTCCTCTAAGCGAGGCATCTGCACCTTCCTCCCCAGCCAAGCCTTCCCTCCCCGCTCTCCCCACGCCACTGCCCCTCACAGCTCCTCCATCTCAAGGCGGTCCCCCATCGCCGTCGTCTGCTCTAATGACAGTTTCTCTCGACGCGTACCTCGAGCCGAGACGCATATCGTTCGAGTCTCCTCCCTCCTCCGACCTCCTCCCCCGAGCGCAGAGCCCCGAAGAATCCTACCCCGTGTTCTCTCCTCCTCCCATAAGAAGACGTCATACAGTGGCCAGCCCCAGCCTGCTACAGCGAACCTCTATCATATCGCATTCAAGCCGAGCCGAACCCAATTCTCACCATACGTGTAACTACAACCCGGATAAAATATTAATAAATATATGCAATTTATGAAATGTCGTTATAGCGCTAAGTGCTTATTTAGAATTTTGTGTATACACTTCTTCTTTTTATTTCATTTTCACAGGTGTAGAAAATGTACAGCAATGTGTTTTACCTTTTTTATTTGTGTCTAGGGAGCGGTTCTGATATCGCAGCAGTAACACATAGACACAAAGGTAGAGTTTGAGTCGTACTTGGCGGGGCTACATTCATTTAAATGTTTAAGTTAGTTTTGACATCATTCTTTCAAGTCAAATAAATTATTAATTTAAACTGAAATTGCACCTCCATAAATGAGCACATATAACTATAATGCGGTTTTTGTGTTAATCTTCTTCGGTACAGGAAACCCGCTGTCTTAATTTATGAATGTTAAGCGAAAATGAACTAATGTATGAAAATGTACTGCGCTTTAATAATTAACTTCGTCCTTGTGTGGTCCAAGAACTCTAACCAAATGTCGCGATTTTTTCTCATATTAAAGTGATGTAAACATGCTTATCTATGGTGTGAGAGTGGTGTTGAGTTTTGCCTTTGTTTGTAGCACGCGTGAGGCCGCCGTATAAGCCGCCCGCCAGCCATCAGAAGGGTAACGTTGAGTAATAATGTTTCAGTCGGTATAACCTCGCGTTTCTTACTAACAGTAACAAGTAACCTGAAGCTTTACGGTCATGGTATTTAGGCTATTGTTTGTCGGAACTGTATTTTGTCGTTCGTTGGATGATTTTTGTATATTTTGTAAATAACAGTTACACTTTTATGTAAATTGGAATGCGCTTGTGCACTACTCCCTTTCTATTCCTTTCCTGCATGTTTGATAAATGCTAAACGTTTGTTTGCATATTATTTTATGTTTGTCTATGTTGATTATTGCTTGACTATTTTGATAACTAATCCATATTTTTTCAAAATACATTTAGAAAAATCTTTAATTTATTTATTGCAAATTATATAAAAATACAGGCTAACAACACTGTTTTTAAATATGATTAAATTTTATTTATTCACAATTGACATTTGTTTACTAATCAAATTATTATTATTATTTAAATTACAACAAAAATATACCTCACAAGTTGTCTATATTATTATTTATATTGCACATATCACGGTTAAATAATATTGCATGCTTTACTCGTTTCAAAAGTTATTCATATTCCATTACAATATAGTCTTATATCTTATACAGCGGTTCGATCTGGAGACTACTATATGTTTGATGAATTTGATGACACTGATGTCCATTTGAAGGACGATGAATCCAGTTCAGATGAAGATGCTCCAAAAAGTATGGGTTTTGGGAAGGTAAGCCAATTTATACATATACATACATATATTTTTGTATATTTAGCTTTGGAGATTGGTTTAGGAAATATGAGATGTATGGGGAATAAAGCATGTAGTTTGTATTTTTGTGATATATACTTAACGGGCTGTAGATGTTCGGTTGTGATGAAGTAGAAATGGTCGGTAATTGGATATGGAATTGGTGCATGCTCCTCCTTGGGAATATAAATTTTATGTTGTGTGGTGGATTGTATTCTGTTATAATTTGATTATTTTTAACTTAATGTTTTAAGACGTTATTGACTAATTTAGCTTGAACTAACATTGTATTGACGTGTACTATGCTACATTAGACACCCGTAAAGAATTACGAAAATTTGTTGAAATGAATAAAATAATGTTAAATATCCTATGTTAAAAGACAGTCCTTAAAAACAATGTAGCATAGTTTACAAAATGGTATACATACAGCTGGTCTCGACGGCTATCAAGACGGACGTGCGGCGCGCGGTGTCGCTGCGGCGTGCGTCCGCGCCCGCCGTGCGCATGCGCGCCGCCACGCGTGCTTCTTCTCTGACATATCCTTTCTCTTACCAACAACAGGTATTTTTGGAGATTATATTTTTTTCTCCGCGGCGTTGAGTTCCACTACTTAACACGTAATGTCTCGTAAATGGGGCGTAAAGAGGGTAACAAAATATAAACCCTAGGTGTACACTAGGTTCACTCTGCCTTCACTGATATTTATGCAGAATACAGCGTGCAGTTAAAAAAAATTCTTATAGTTACATATTCCTGTAACAGAAATATATTTATTAAACTGAAGCTGACAATAATTTGCTATATTTGTTTACATATATTACTATAAAAAATATTAAATTATACAATTATGATTAAAGTTTTTTTTTTTAATATTTCAAAAATATAGCTCTGTTTAATATAGCACTATTATATTGTCCTCATTTTTCATATAAAGATTTTCTGTTGTTCGTATACATATAATACAAAAAAATCCTTAAAGTGGTAAGTTATCTGCTTATATTACTGTCCTTGATGTATGTTATGCAAATATGATGTGCTTTTTTGTATGGTGCAAATATGCGGGCATGATATGGCACGAGACGGGTGCGGTGTACATAAGTTTTTTATTTTCAAATTTTTTATAAACATTGTCTGACTCTGATCTATTTCTAATGAGAACACTTTACTAGATGCGTACAACATCTCCTCGGGCGGAAGGAGTGCGTGGTGACGATGTCGAAGTAAGACTTCCTGAGAGAGAACAACCTGGTCCTGCATCTGAAATAGATGACTTTGCACCACAACCTGGTAACCTAGAAATTAACAATGAACAGTATATTAAAATTGAACATAAAGTTATTAACGAAAATATTGAAGTGAATGAATAGTATAAGATTGTAACTGTATCTTTGTGTCTTTTTTATAGAAAACGAGACCATAATTGACAAAATCAAAGGATTTCTGGACACTGCTTGGGCGTTTATTTCGAGTTTCCTCGTGTCCCTGACACGCCACCTCATGAAATATTCTCGTGATTATAGATATGTGTCCCGCACATTGTCAGCGGAGAAGAAACATCTTAAAGTATGTATTAAGGTTACATTTAAGTTATATTATCTTTTAAAAAATATATTTTTATAATTTAATAAACAGATAAATGGAAAAAATTGTAATAAAAGTAATTTAATAAAAAAAGAATCGACAGGTCATGTCTTGTCGGATACATAATTAATGCTTATTTCCTTATATTTTATGATTTCTTATAAAATATTCAAAAACATAATATTATAAATTAATATTATATTTTTTAAATTAATATTAATATTATATTTTGTGATTTATGTAGGAAAAAGAAGGCTTTGGTATAGGACTAAGAGAAGGATCGCAAATGATTTGGGAGCCACTTCCCGAAACACTACTCCATCAGTGAGTTATAATTTAATACATTTTATATATAAACTTAATCTTATATTGGAAGCTTTTTGGTATCAGAGTATGCTTTGCATAGATTGTGTATTGGTAAATGGGGTCTAGCATTAGATAGCAGAAGTTTTGTTTGTTTTAAATAGGTAGTAGAAATAATTGAATTAGATAAAGTGCAATATTATTTTTAATTTTTTAAAATTAACATAATTTAGTGTTAAACGGCTAGTAGTGACTAGTATACTTTTTGCATGCTGCGTCCATTATTAGAGAGTTGGAACACTCTAACAACAATCTACTTCAGCCCCCTGAGGACGTTGGGTAGGTATTAAAATTGATTAATCAACTTATATGATTTTAAAGCTACGCACACAAAGTAAAATAGACTATTTTAATGATACCTATAAAATTAGACTACCACTTAGCTAAATTGTACGTCCTAGATTCAGTATTTTCATAATAGTAGTAGCTCTCATTTGCACTAATCACTAGAAGCTAGCACTATTTTAGCAATCGAAGAATAATAATTTTAACAAAATTACGTACGTTATTAAGTGCTTTTGCAATGAGAATTTGGTTGAGGAAGCAGAGGAGAAAAAATTTGGATTTGGGTTTCAAAATTTTGGGGATGTTTCCAGCCGTAAGTTAAGCGAATTAAGCGTACCAGAGATTCGTATATTGGCGGCGAGCATGGAAGGTGGCCTCGATGCATCGCCCGCGCCCTCCGACGATACATCGGAACACGAGAGCGCGTTTAGCTTACAGACGACCGAAAGGTTTAGTGTATATCTCTTTAGAGTCTATGTCATCATTTATCAAACTAACTTATTTAACTTTAGGCTATGACAAATAAATTTATATATTTATGAATAGTAAGAAAAGTGGCGATTACATCACACTACATTAGTTAGCACAGGCATTTCGATTTACTTCTTTTAAATTTACACTTGCACTATTCTACAGCTCGTGTCCTACATGTTGTAATGGCCGCTTATGTATAAAATACTAAAGACCTGACAGATAATATAGACTCTAATGAAAAGAGAGACGTTTATGTTGTCACTTTATTGGGCATGCTTAATACTACTTTTTAATGTTTTTTTATAAAATTTTGTATTATATAATTTCCAAAAAAGTATTGGTAAGTATTATACTAATACAATATTATAACAATTCATTGATGTAATTTCACTCCTTCTTATGCGTCTGAATATTCTTCTGCTATTTCTATATGTTTTTGACACGTCATCTTTCCTAAAATGTAATGTAAATAAAAGTTTACTCACATTATTTTTATTATTGAATGGCAATGGCACGTCACTTTTTGTATATCTTTTTAATGTTTCGAAATGATCTTTCAGTAAAGACATCACAACGTTAGAAGAGCAAGATGATTCAATGTTTAAACAAGAAAAGTCACCATTCGTTCACCTCGCGTACGCACTTTGGTACGCAGTTCTGGCACATACTGATATTGTGTCCTACATCATGGTGTTTATTAATCAGGTAAATTATATATTCATTGTTAGTAATGAAAGCGACCACTTATAAATTTATTTGTTAAAAAGATGATTTTGTTGAGATTTTAAATTGTATAATGCTTCTTAAATGTACATGTTTTCTTTCTTTTAGATACAATCTGCTACTATATTGTCTATACCATTACCACTTATGGTATTCTTGTGGGGAACATTGACAATACCAAGGCCTACGAAGACGTTTTGGGTCACACTCATTGCGTATACAGAGGTAAGAGCCCCATGTTTGTAATTATCGTAAGTAAAGGCGAAAAAAATTATCCTTTTGTTGTTTTACTGGTGTAATAATGTTATATTGTTTTTGTTTTAGGTTATAGTACTAATAAAAAGTATGTTCCAATTCGAAATTTTACCTTGGAATCAAATAGCGATACCAGCGAACATGCCATTCACAGCACCAAGAATTATTGGCATTGAAAGGAAATCGAACTATGCTCTTTATGATTTATTGCTTCTATTAATTATATTTTTACATCGGTGAGTTTTACATTTAAAAGTCTTTTGTTACTAGTAGGAAAATATTTAGAGACAAAACTTTGGACGTAGCGGAGCTCTACATTATTTTTTGATACTAAATTTAACGTAAAAAAATATATGTTATTCCTTTAAATCATGTATACTGCATACTGTTGTCCAATTCACATAATATGTCGCTTGTTAATATTTTTAACCGTTTCAAAAAAGAGGAGGTTCTCTATGCAGTGCTTAAACATTAAGAAAATTCAAACAATTTTATTTAAACTGTTCACATTTGTATGTAACTTTTAGATTCATGCTGAAATCTCTTGGACTGTGGAAGGAATCAACACCAGAAGTAGAGTTGAGGGAAGATATGGAGTATCCTCTAACCTCATCTGATACTCAGCTTCTCGTCGACGGGAAAGGGACAGAAGTTGGACGCAAGTACCTAAACATGCACGAAAAGTTTAGCCCGTGAGTGATAGGATTTTTATATTATAAACAGTTTTTTACGAGGCTAGTCACTAGCCGCGCAGGGGCATAAGCATGCGACTGTAAACACGACTTACGATGACACGACAAAAATACTTAGTATTTTTATTTTCTTGTTCTGGTAACCACGAAAAGCGCGGCGTAGAGTTCCACCACTCTATACGTACTGCCTAATCATAGTATGTTTTATAATATGTTTTTATCATAATGCATAATCGATAAATCTCCGTTATAATAATGATTAGGCAAGACAAACTTAATATCACTCTTGTCTTTACTTTACATCTCTTGTATATATTTTGCGTGATGATTTTAAATTTTGACTTGAGTAGAGTTTAAGCTCAATGCCAAGGTCTTCAGTAAGAAAAAACAATTACCTAATATCAAGACAACGACAATCCTATGTATTGTTTTAGATACTATGATGATGCTTTCTTTATATTTAACAGTGTTAAAAATTACTTAACTACATAAATATCAAATTAATAAGTTTGAGTCACATGAACCAAACTAATATTAAATACACATATGGTATAGAGATCGACAATGGCCATGGAAATAGTAAAATATTAAGAAATATCTCAACTGACAATACAACGCCTATAATATGCACTAAAATATATGGTATGCGGACAGACAGTATTGTGCGGTCCATAGAAGTGGTAGAACAGGACGGACGATTCTACGCTATACAACGCGAACATCGGCTACTTTCAATCCAACCCCCCTCTGCATCTGCCCTACCAATTCGCTCTGAAAGTAGTACAAATCGAGCTACAGGCGTAGTGAATCGAGTGACGAGATTCATCCGATCTTATTTACCTTGGCAATCAAAGTATTTATACTATTTGTTTGTATAATTTATAAGTATTATGTAGATATATTAGTGTAATATGTAGGACCTAGGTAATAGTATATTATTTGCGGTAGATAGAAAGTAAACGTACAATTAAATAATTATTATCGATTATACAGTTAAACTGATTGTAAGTTGTATTTAAATAATAGGTCACCTGAGGTCGAAGCTAATGGAACATCAGACGTTCCTAAGAAAACAGTAGAATTAGAAGTGCCTCCCGCAGATGACGAACAGCCGGGACCTTCGAAAGCGATCGATGACGATCATTACAAGTAAAAATATTATTATTTATTTAACATTTCATTTATATTATGTTATTTTGAAGTAAGATTTAGATTGGTAAAGTTATTATTTTAAAAGTACCTAGTAAATAATAGTAGAAATGTACTGTAATATATATATTTCAACATTACTATACTTATATATTATTTTTTAATACTTTGTTCAATCTTTAATAGAGTTAACGACGACCAAGAACCAATAATTGCAGTGGCGACTACATTAGAAGACACATACAGCCACTATCCTCAAGTGATCGTTCTATCGTGAGTATACGTCTACTAGACGTTCAAGAGATTTAATGAATTATTAATTGACATAGAAATTTTTAAATTATATTAAAATTAAAAATTGCTTTACAAGCGTTTATAAAACGCGCCTATATTTTTACAAATTACTATAAAATTTAAATATGTATTTCCTATTACAGAATCAAACGATATTTACGTCCCACTCGTGACTTTTTCCAACGCATGCTAGCGCCGGGCGCGCGAGTTACCGCTGACATATATGCTTATATGTTCTTGTGTGATTTCTTAAATTTTCTCGTTGTTATATTTGGATTTGCTGCTTTTGGAGTAAGTTTTGATAATTCAATAAATATAATTTAATTGACCTTTTTAACTGTAACATTGTTTTAAATAAGCTTTGAAAACAATACTATATTTAGGGATTATTTTGTTTATATATTTATTAAAGAGTTACATCTTATAATAAAGTTCTAAAGTTCAATCTTATAAAGTTTCAAACAAATTACACATTATGGCAAATGTTAAATCTTCAAAACACATAAGGTCTTAAATATTGGGAATGTTCGGAATATTATCTCAAATATGATATTTATATTTTTAATCCTATGATACTCAAAAAATAAACATAAAAACAAATATACAGACACATCAAGGCGACGGCGGTGTACAAGCGTACCTCGAAGAGAACAAGGTCCCCATACCGTTCCTGGTCATGTTAATACTACAATTCGGCCTCATCGTCATAGACAGAGCTCTCTACCTTCGCAAGTTCATGCTCGGCAAGATATTGTTCCAGTACGCACTTATTATTGGCGTACATATATGGATGTTCTTCGTTTTGCCTTTTATTACTGAGAGGTATGTTTTATGAGAGGTATTAAAAGGTGGTTTTGAAGTAAATTATAAATGTTAATGAAGTTGTCGTTTGTTTAAGATGTATATGGTTATGGTTGTTATGTTAGGATAATATTTTTTAATAATTATAATAATAGTTAATAAGATTAATGAATGTGAAGATATGATCATGACTTTTTATTCGAATCCGCATTAAAAATTGTGCAAAAAAAAACAGATATTATACTCATCTTATACAGTAGTGCTAAGCTGAATGCATCATTATGTTAAAAATGTAAGGTGTAAGTGAAAACTGTAGTAATTTGTCACTAATTTCACTTCCACCATTGAAGAAAACTATGAAATTTTAAAGGACATTTAATTTAAAATGTACTTGTACAAGATTGTCAGCTTTTAGCCTCAATTAATTAAAGAATTCATTTATGAATCTTACATATAATTTTATCGCCTTACCGATTATTTTCATTTCCTTTCCAGAACATTCAACGCGTTGCTACCGCCGCCTATGTGGTACATGGTGAAATGTGTGTACTTGTTACTATCCGCGTATCAAATTAGATGTGGCTATCCAAGACGCATTATTGGCAATTTTCTCTGCAAGTCCTACCATTTTATTAATATGGTGTGCTTTAGAGGGTAAGGACGTCTATTTATCATAAACTAATTAGGTCTCGATTAGGTAAAACTTCAATCCTGATAGGTAGACTTCATTCTTAAAAAGATTAATAAAATAATAAGTCTTATTTTTTTTATAATTAACAACAAAAGTATGGTAATGAGGACAGAGTGTCTTGACATTAAGATTGGATAGATGTCTTTTTAAAATATGTACAGTTTTGGAGGATTTCTAATTTTGTTTTGGGGCATGGATGATGGGATTATGAATTAAGAAACTAATTTTGCATCATATAAGTAGTAACATCAGAAAAGCAAACAAATACGTATTATTTTTAAGCCGTTTAAATAACTGGATTTTGGATTCGGAATAAAAAATATATTAATTTATATTTTCTATTTACAGATTTATGGCGGTACCGTTTTTGTTTGAACTACGTACTCTAATGGATTGGATCTGGACTGATACGTCAATGACCCTCATGGACTGGCTGAAAATGGAAGATATATTTGCTAGCGTTTTCATTTTGAAAGTATGTAGAATAATCAAATACATTTCTCTTAGTTGATTAGTACTAGTTTCTAGTAATAATTCTTTGCTTCTCCCATTATCATAGCTGTTTCTTTGGCCAAAATATTTATTAGACTATAATATATTTTTCCTTTTTTTTTCCAGTGCTCACGTTACGTAGAAGACGAATTTCCGCAACCACGCGGCGTTAAGAAATCTGCTACCTCTAAGTATTTGCTAGGTGGTGGAGTGCTAGCGTTTGTTATTGCTATTATATGGTTCCCGCTGGTATTCTTTGCGTTTGGGAATTCTGTAAGTGAATGCTAATAATTAACCTAAAAATAAAGTAATTTTATTGTCCTTTATTCCATTTAAATGAGATTTGATTATAGGTCAATTTATTAATTAAATATAAATTTCCTAAAAATATTAATAATCTCGGCCTCGTGGCTTTAACCAAATTATTCTATTCTATTTACACCCTAAAAAGAAAAAAGTGATCAACAAACGTACTGTAGTACTTTATTTATTTATTCCTTACATAGGTTGGTCAACCAAACCCTCCCACAGACGTGACAGTGAAAATTCGGATCGGTCCCTTCTTGCCGGTTTATCAAATGTCCGCGCAATCACATAACATTGACAGGTAATTATATAACAATACGGTTACAATAAAGTACAGTTGACGTTTCGTGGGCGCCCTGAAGAACTTTTACGGATTACATACGGGAAGTAAATAATAAATAGTAATAAAGAAACCGCATGTCAAATCTGGGCAGCCACTTACAGCTAACTACAGGGTGGCTACGTCTCGTCGACTGTACTGTTGTATGAGAAAAAACAAAGCAAAATTTTTTTTTTTTATAATATTATAATAAAATTAATCATACAGATTATTGTATTTTAATTTTGAACATTTTTGGATGAAACTTCAACGTGTATTAATTTTACTATTTCCATTATTATAAATATAAAATGTATACATTGCAAAAAATCCCAACACCCAATATGTGAAGTTTAATTAATGAATATAATTACTTTAGCTATTTGTTTTTAAATATCATATTCCAGCTTCACGGAACAAGACTACACTCAACTAAGCAACCAATATGCACGCGATCGCACCGCACAGACGTTCTTATCAAACTATATGTACAATGATGTAGCCGTTATCACTATCAACCCCAACTCGACTATGACGTGGCAGATATCACCGCCTGAACTCGCGAGACTTGAACGAGAAGCAGTTTCTAGTAAGTTCTTATTACCTTACAAGATTACAAGCAGTTAGACAGCGAAAACTAACGTCTAGTTTAATTGAGTGTATGTAAGAAAAATCAAACATTAAGTACGATACTGTCGACGGGTCAGACATGATTTTAGGATATTTTCGTACTTTTGCTAAATCTGTGGAGTAAAACAACTTAATAATTAAAATAAAACAAGAAAATCTGCCAGTACGTGCACGACCTTACCATTGTTGTGTTAAGGTCTTAAGGTCCTCTCCGTTCTTATCGATGTATATGTCAAACCATTATGATATTATCATAATAATTCTTTATAGAACAATTAAATTATAACCTTTTACGGTATGCTTTTGCATGGTATACAAAATATTTTTTTAGATTTAAAAGAGCAACTGTTGAGTTTGTTGTCGGCTCTTCGCACTTCTCAGCAAAACTGCCTGCCGAGTTGACTGTAGCTTTATGATCATTGGACAATTCAAAAGTTCTTACAAAAGAGTATTTTAATTAAGATTATTTTACATTTGAATGAGTTGTATGTTTTTTATCTTAAATTCTCAAATACGTGTTAAAGGAACTAAAATAATATCATTTTACCAGTGAGGATCGAATCCACGCTTACAGTTTCATATTTCGACGCTGTCCCGATTTGCCACTATTAATTTACTTATTGTATTTATACATGTAAAAATAATATTTCAGATGCATCTTTAATAGTAAAATTCACGTACATTATCACACATCCAAGTAACAACGCGCAAAATCCGCCGACCATAGAAAATAATCGTGAAGTGCCAATGCCAGCCTTCATAGACGGCAAGATTAACCCAGAACGTGAAACGCTATTAAAGTTGCTTGCGAATACGTCCACACCGGATACATGGTAATTTATGGTTAATTTTTTTAGCTTTACAGAGAAACGGAATCTTAGACCTAGTGGTAAGAGACTCCGTTTCTCATTAAAACACTTCGAGCGTTCCCTACTCGTTCTCTGTCGAATTCTTGAGCCATTGTATGTTGAGTGGCGGAACTGAATATTTGATTCTCCCGAGTGGGAAGCCCCTACGCCGACGACCTACGACGGCCTCGTGTCAATTTTATAGAAAAAAAAACAGTTACAGTCAGTTGCAATTAATTTATTTTATATATTCCTTTCTTAAATCCGCATATTATTAGTTAAAATAAATTAATAAAATTGCATTTATTCATCTCTTCTCAGATAACTTTTTTTATATAAGATTTATATGTTTTATGCTTTACATTTACAGGCTAAATGTGAAATTGCTGTTTCCTAAGTTTTTGAAAGTATTCAATAAAGGAACTACAAAACCAGCTTATCAACTAATGCCTCCTGTTGTTGGAACAGGTACCTATGACAAACTATAAAACAAAATAATAAGTCGAAAAGAAATGTCGTAAAGACATTTTGAAATATGATAGTGTAGTGTGACGACCACAGATTTTAATGCTGGAACATCATCAAAAGTGCTTTATGTTTAATATAATTATCATATTGTACATGAAAGTTTAACCTCGTTTTTATTTAATGTGGGCTTATTACCATGATCTGGATATAGGCTCATGTGCCTCCAACAAAAATAAAACATTCTGTTCAATACTGCAGTTATATATATCGATTTCGTGTTACACTAATCTTATCTTTCGTTTTTCTAAACTTAAATAAAAATTATATAGTTTAAAATTTAAAAGTAGTTTAAAATTTCGCCACCTGTGGAATTGAGTTTCAAATGGAATTTACTTTAGATTACGAGGAGATCCCGCCTATAGTTTGAAGGAGAGTCATCATAAAGTCTTAACACGGACAGCCTTATGTTAAAAAACACTGCCTGGCAGCTTTCTGCACAATTTTCGAGACATTGCCACAAGTGGCATATTAGCGCCGCGCAATACAGAAATTCATTGAAGGAATCTAACCCACAACTGTCTCGGTTACAGTCCTACACTTTATTGCTTTGACATAAAAAATGATTTTATTTAATAAATATAATTTGATATAGCAGAGGAGGACGATGCGCGGTACTACCGCGACGTGCAGCTGCGGCTGGAGCGCGAGGCCGACACGGTGTACTGGCGCGTGCGCGAAGCCTGCCAGCCCCACGTGAGCTTTATTCTTTTTCTATACATAGACTTAGATTTTTGCTGTGAATTCTTAACTTGTAGCTTTTTAAATAACATTTTAGTCATATAACTTAATTAGCTTTTGTAACAATATTGTTTTTTTACGGAATACAGCTAAATAATTATATCGCAAAGTAAGTGAAACTATCACTAAGTTGTAATAATTTACTTAAAATGTATAATTGTGCTTACTTCATTAAATTATATTAAAAACTGCTTGCTAAAAATACAATGAGTTAAATATTATCATAGTTCATAATGTCATAATAGTATAAATGTTGTTATAGGATTTTCTAGCTCCAATTCCAATGAACAACTGTGACATGCTGGTCATGTACACTTTCAACGACAAGCTCTTCCCGGAAACACTCAATTTCATCTCAGGAGGAGGGTAAGTGAATCTTAATTTCAAAGTTTATATTTACAATATGCTATATTTATTTATTAAGAAATAGTTATATCTAAGTGTACCTGTTATATGATACATCTTTTTTTTCCCTAGCTTGTACTGACCTGTTGTTGGGCAAAGGCCTTTCTCCATTTCTTCCACTCTAGTCTATTTTGCTCTTTGAATACCAGTCAGGCTTATAATCGTCCAGCTCGTCGTGCCATCTCCGTTTCTGTCGGCCAAATCTCTTTTTAGACATTGGAATTCAATTGGCAGATGATTTCGCCCAGGACTCTTTAGGCATTATTTAAATATATTAAACCTCTATAAATAAACCACTTATAATATATAAACAGAGAATATCTCTTATTTTACTAAAAAAAATCAGGTTTACACTATATTCCGTAAGTAAGTTTACGTATATACCAAGGTAGGTAGAGAGCAAGGTAGCTAACATCCGCCACTTGTCGCAGTGTTGAAACACTACATTGTCCATGCACCGCTCAATTTTCCAGATATTGTGTGTGGAATGACGGAATTGAATGGCACGCTTTGTCTTCTTAACAGGACGAGGAAATAATAATAATTCATCCCACCAAGTGGGAATTGAACATACAACCATACCACTACGCTCCAATGGCCCTCTGAACTTAAAAACTTTACTAAATAATTTATTTAATTTACAGTATTATCGGCCTCTACACAACATTCGTGTTCCTAGCATCGCGTGTTCTCCGCGGATTCTTCTCGGGTATCTACACCAAGATCATGTTCGATGATTTGCCCAATGTGGACCGCGTGCTGCAATTATGCCTTGATATTTATTTGGTGAGATATTTTGAACATATATTATTTATATGATTTTAGAAATTATATCTTAGTTAATCATATTTTTTTATATTATACAATTAGTAATTACGTTTCACCCACCTAATTAGATAAAAAGTCTACACACTAAAATTATTCTATTTTAATGTGCTACATGTGCATGACCAGTTGTAATTTATTGTAATGAATCATTTTTAATAAAAAATACCATGTTTCTTTCAGGTTCGCGAAGCACTGGAGTTGTCTCTAGAAGAAGATCTTTTCGCGAAATTAGTGTTCCTATATCGGTCACCGGAAACTATGATAAAATGGAGTCGTCCCAAAGAGGACGACGACCGCGAACAAAGAGCTCTACCAGCTCCCAACTGAAAAAACACCGTATAATATGGTCAAAACATACGGTACGTGGTAAGCTAGTGGGTCAAGATCGTGTGGATCAAATTACTGTCAAATTTTTAATTTTTTAAGACGGTAATAATTAGTCGGTACTTTTACCTATACGGTCTTGATCCATTCTCGATGTTACCCCAATGTACTTTACTATTTAAGTCAATTGTACTTTAAAATTATTGTGTCCAGCTATGTGCAATGCAAACTGAAATTTTTATCGTCCGAATAGATTGTTAAGATGAAAAGTACATACGTAAATGTTGTCTGTCTATTTAAGGTTGGATAGAGTTGTAGTACAATATATCAGCCTTTTTCAAAACAAATTCATACCTCGGTGGGGGGATAATACAATATTTAAAATACAAGATCAGTAAGAAATGAGTGTTAGAGAATATAAGATTACCCGTAGATATTATAATTTTCGATTAAAAAAATAACAGAAATACGCCAATAAAAAAATGTAGAACATCAATTTAGTAATTTCGAAGAACAATTTCTATTCGCTTTAATATAAAAGTTGTACATTAAGGAATTAACTAACTTAAGAATAATTGTGGTGCTTTAATATTTCAGTGTTTGCTAAAAGGCATAATATATTAAAAATCAGTAGTTATAGGTATAATATGGGTGCACCTACAGAAACGACTAAAATATAAAAAAAATCCACTTAGTCGTCAAAGGCATTAGAGTTGATATACAAAAAACAGTCAAGCATGTAATAAAATGATATATTTTAAACATATCTATATATTTACAAGGATTTTTTTTATATCTAAGAAATATCAGTCCCAGCTGGAAAAATCACTCTTTATTTTATAATATCTAGATCTAGTAACTTTTCCCAACACTAATTGCACATGCTCATCACGTAAGTAGTACTTAATCGTCATAAATGCAAAGCATAGCGTGTACGCTCTCTACATATTTTATAGCATTTTTTTATTGCTATTTCTTAGTCTTCCTAGTCTTTTATAGTATATTATTCGGTATACAACAATTTAAAAACAGACGTTTATTTATTTATTATAATATATATCTGTTATTGTTTGAGTATGCTTATTTTATACCGTTTAATGAACTTTCCTTAAACGCTTATAGAAAATGCACCCATGCAAAAAATACGTATACATTTGATTTACTTACGTAACTCTTACAAATTTCAATTTTATTATTGTTAACTTTATATTTATATTTATTTGATTATTTTTGCTATAAATAAATAATACATACCTGAACTGTGTTGATGCATTTTTGATATAATTTATTAAATTATTAAGTACCAACATTATGTGTACATTTTGTAACGTTATTGTTATATTATAAGCTGCATTTAATGTCGTCGTTTGTGATACGAAATAAAAGTCTTATGATAAAAAGTTTAATGTTTTTATTTATTAGCCAAAAAAAAATATTAATCAAGCTCTTATGAACAACTTAAACATATCTTTAAATGTATCCAGCCACTGGATTTTTACAATATACAGCCTGAAATTTAAAAATATGTATCAAACCAAATTGGAAAAATATTCCAAATGTAATCACATATACAATATTAAATTTTGCTCTCACAACTAGAGCAAATTTAGGATTAAATTTATTTTGAAAAATGTTTATACACTAAATGAGTAAAAAGATGTAGTGTGGTGTGGGTACAAATATCAAAATATTTTAATGTTTATGGTTTTAAAAAACTATAAATAGTTGTTTGTATTTTTTATGAATATATGAATGCCGGATACATGTCTTAAAAGTATTTAATAGTTATATCTATACTAATCTTATTAAACTAATGCAAAAAAAATCTAATGATAATTAATACAGGATAAAAAGTAACTGTTTAACTCACTACCATAAGTCTGGGTGCAATATTCATTGACATGAGCTCTTGGAAGAGCAGCTTAGCAGCATATGGTAGCCGAACTTGGGATATTTGAGTTTTATTTTTGCAACCCTTACACTCAAAAGTATTATTTCTTAAGTTAGCTATTGCTATCAGACCACAGAAATTACAAACGTGAATACGGTACGGATCAGAAACTTCAAAGAGACGTTCTCTCAAGAACTGTGCGGCACCGTGAGCGATTTGACAATCACGTTCCATTTCCCCAAAACGCAAACCTCCGTCACGAGCACGCCCTTCCATAGGTTGTCTTACCAAAATTTGTACCGGTCCTCTTGCTCTCGAATGAATTTTGTCATCTACCATATGCTTAAGACGCTGGTAATATGTGGGACCCAAGAATACTTGCGCATTAATCTTTCGTCCAGTATGACCGTTATACATCACTTCGTTACCTCGGAGGTGATAGCCGTACTCTTGTAGTAAAGAAGAAATTTTCTGCACGTTAACGGCATCGTTAAATGGTGTTGCGTCACCGATTTCTCCCTTGTTTGATGACACCTTTCCTTGAATACATTCAATCAAGTGACCAATTGTCATACGAGAAGGGATGGCATGGGGATTAATAATGATATCTGGTGTTAAGCCCTCGCATGTAAACGGCATATCTTCTTGTCGATACTGGATTCCACAGGTTCCTTTTTGACCGTGACGAGAAGCAAACTTATCTCCAATTTGTGGAATACGTACAGATCTAACGCGAATTTTGCAAAATTTATATCCTTCGCTGTTTAACGTCAACATAACTTGGTCGACAATACCAGTCTCACTGTTACGTAGGAAAGTTGAAGCATCTCGTTTACTATAGCGTTTGGTTGTACCTTCTAGCTCGTCATCGTTTTCTGGTAAAGTTATTGTTTTACCAATTACAACATCATCTCCGGACACTCTTATGCCGGGGGCGATAATTCCATCATCATCAAGCTTATCGTAGAGAGCATTTCTCATACCCTGACAAGTTTGTCTCGTAGGTTTTTCAAATTGTTCTTCTTGATCTCCAATTCTTTTAGATTCTGAATCTTTATAGGAACGGTAAAATACTGATCTGAAGAATCCTCTTTCAACAGCTGAAGCATTTAAAATGACACTATCTTCTTGATTGTATCCAGTGTAACATAAAATTGCAACAATAGAATTGATACCAGCTGGCAACTCTCTAAATCGTAAATATTCCATAGATCGTGTTGTGACCAGGGGCTTATGTGGATAATAGAGTACATGGGCTAATGTATCCATTCTAACATGGAAGTTAGTAATGTAGACGCCCATAGCTTGTTTACCCATAGCACTTTGATAGGTGTTTCTGGGGCTTTGATTGTGATCAGGGAATGGAATAATTGATGCACAGACACCTAATATCATTGCAGGGTGGATTTCACAATGAGTGTAAGTTGTACAGTAGGCATATTCTTTCACTTGGGCTAAATCATCAGGGCTCATAGCTATCATTACAGTTTCTTCTTCCAAAGTATCAATATATTCAACAACACCACTGGCTACTAAATTTTGCCATCCATAATTATTATAGTCTCTTTCTTTTAATTGATCAATGTGTTTCTTCTTTAATAGCAGGGCTCCATTCTCAACAATAAGTAGAGGGCGGCAAATTCTACCAGCATCTGTATAAATTCTTATTTCCCTGTCTCTTATATCACGAATCATACTCACCTCAGAGACAATAATGTCCATTTGACGACGTAGTTTTCGCAATGTAGCCATAAGTTGTTCGGGATCTCTATGAATTCCAACCCAACAACCATTTACAAATATTTTGGTAGCATCAGCTATAGCAGATGGTGCTATTTCTTCTAAATTTTCCATAGACCATTCTTCTAAAAACTCTAATATAGGGGAAGGTTGACTTCCTACTGAGATATAAGCCATTAAAGCTAAATTTTTCACCAAACCTACTGCAGCGCCTTCAGGGGTTTCAGCAGGGCATATCATACCCCAAAGAGTGTTGTGTAATTGTCGAGGCTTAGCTAATTTTCCATCACGACCAATTGGAGAGTTGACACGTCGTAAGTGGGATAAAGTTGAAGCAAAAGTTAAACGGTTCAATACTTGTGATACTCCAGCTCTTGCTTGATGAGCCTTCTTTTGATCGCCCCAGTTACCTGTAGCTAGGGAATATCTTAAACCATCAGTAATAATCTTTGTTTTAATGGCCAGCTCAAGGTTGAAATCTTTTCCTTTATCTATAAATTTCTGTGCATACATTCTAACTTCTTTTAACAAGTTTTTAAACAAGCCTCTAAATAGAAAAGCTAATAGAGGTCCAGCCAAGTCAAGCCTTTTGTTTCCATAATGATCTCTGTCATCAAGTTCACGGCGTCCTAAAGCAGCCAATAGTAATCTGTGTACCATATAACCTAAAAAGTAAGCCTTTTTAGTCTCACAGAAGTCGGAAACACCAACATGTGGTAACATTTCTTTCTGTAATATTTCCCTTGCATATTTAATACGTCTTTCTTTTGTCACTCCAGGGCGAGCACCACGAGCACCAATAAAACTAAGTGCAACATTTTGTTCTTGAATAACAAAGGCTTCGTCTAGGGATGGCTTCACCATTTCCATCATTTCAGGATCATCAAAATCATAAATTATGTGTTCCAAGATATCTCTATCAGCTACAAAACCAAGAGCTCTGAATACAATCATAATAGGAATTTCTTGTTTTATATATGGTACAATTGCAACAATTCTTTGTCCAATAGCTGATTTTTTTATACTTTGTCCTCCTCTTGCCATCATGTTAACCCATAATGTTGATGTTGGTCTTGAACTATGTTCTAGACATGATCTTATTTCAGTTTTATAAGCAAATTTTCCACCTTGCATGCTAAATACATATACTGTGTTTGTAGCCATTTTTTCTTGAGCGATTAAAACTTTTTCTGAACCATTTATAATAAAGTAACCACCTGGATCTAAAGGACACTCATTTAACTCTGTTAAGTCACGGTCAGTCAAATTGCTTAATAAGCAATATGTAGATCTAAGCATAATAGGAATTTTTCCAATAAACGTCTTTTGGTGTTGAGTTTCAACAGGATCTTCATTTTCCTTTACTATAGTTTTTGTAATATCAACATACAAAGGTGCAGAATAAGTTAAATTCCGTAGACGTGCTTCGTTAGGCATCATAGGTGAAGGCGCACCATCTTTTTCCCAATGTGTTGGTTTCGATAGATAAATTTGATCAAACTTAAGATGATATTTTGGTGGAGTTTCGATTTCCCCTGAAGAATGTTGAGCTTCAGCTTGAAGTTCAATAGGAGGGGAATCTTCAACGATTCTTTGCACGGACATTTGTATAAATTCATCAAAACTGTCCAATTGCTGCCGGACTAAGCCTTTTTCATCAAAATATGCATTAATAACAATCCAACAAGCTTCTTGCCATAGCTCTGACGAAATTTCTTCCACTTCTTCCTCCTCGTATTGATCATCTTCCATATCATACATCTTGAAACTTAGTTATGTTTTCGTCTCTATATCATTTATTTAAAAGTTAATTTTAATATTTTTATGTTTAAGAATGATTTATCTTTCGTAGTAAAATTACGACAAAATATAAAACTTAACAAATCACCTAGCACCCAGCAGTGCTGCTTTGGGCTTGGGAAATGTGAACAAATATAAAGATTAAAAAACACGTTCAAATAAAATATGTCAAAACACGAGCGGCGTCGATATTAAGAATCGATATATCGAATGTCTAATTTAGAATCGATTTCAGCTCCCAATCTGAATTATTAATATATCAAAAGAGTAATCGTTGTTTGTTTGTATAATAGGAAAAATGTTTGTATAATAGGAAAAATGATTAAGAGAATTAAACGGAATATTAGGAATAAGCAGAATTTGTATAAATATTTAAACATTGTCGATTATTTATTAAGTACTAGGTTTGAAATCAGTATACTAAATTAAAAAAAAAATCTTATAAGAACTTGAGCTCTTTTATAATCTTCAGCAAAACACATATTTAAATAATTATGAGCAATAAATAACAAAAATATTAAAATAATAAGCGTAATGTGTATAAATCATTAATACTTCTTCGGTTTTTAATTTGATATTATACATTTTAAACGTAATATATGGGATTGGATAACTTATTAATATATAGTAGCATCATAATTAAGAAAAAGAATTTTGAATAATATATTCACTGAATGTTTCAAACGAAGAACTTGAATGCTTATCTTTATTAATTAATCATTGTGTAAAATCATCTTGTACATCACTAAATTTGTTTTTTTTTATTCGATTTTTTTTCATGATGTTTTGTTGAGTTGAAGATTACATTAGATCACAATTATGAATCATTTATGTTTTTCGTGTTTTTTTGAAATTGGGCAGTAATATTAACATAATTTGTGTTTATTATGGAACCTTCAAGGAGAAGTACCTCTGAAGACCAACGGTGTATACTGGGCTTGCAAGATTTGAAAATATCCAACAAAGACGAAAATGATACTGAGCAAGCGCACAATGCTTCAACATCAAACAATAGTGCTCAAGCAAAAGCTAGGTCTATTGGTGCAATTGAAAGTTTTACTTTAGACAATGCTCCTGCTAATCGCCAGGATTATAGTTTTTATGAACGCTCCAATGTGATTGCAGCATCTAAATTTGCTACACCCAAGCGAGTAGAGACGATCGCGTCAATAAATAAACGTGATATAAATACTACAGCGTTACCTACTAGTCCAACACGGTCTATAGACTCAATTTCACAAAGGTCTCTGAGTTATCAAACTGAAGATTTGTATGAGATACCAGGAAACACAAACTCTCAATACCCCCCTCCTGTATACGAAAATATAGATTACTACAGTGAACAACAACTGCCACAGCCTCCTTACTATCATCAGCTATACCAAAGCCAGCCGTTAGCAGCAGAAGGATATTACAACACACGATACAGTAAAGCTCAGCCTCAAGTGCCAGTAAATAACAAACCTAAAGTCAGCCCTTTGGTATATGAAAATATGCTTTGTTCCGATAGTGAAAAGAAAAATGATTTTAAAGTACAACCTAAGTCAGATCAGCAATATGTTCAACAAAGCTCTGCACCAGGGCCTCAAGTACCCAATACCTCTCTCAATAGAAATAGTTCACAAAAGTTATTGATCGAAAAAAGTAAAGTGGACAAAGTTGTACCTCCACCACCATACAATTCCTCATCAGATAATTCTAGTGGAGACTACACAATCATGAAATCTGCTCCTCCTAAATATACTGACATTAGTGCTCTTTTAAAAAATAATAACTCTGTTAGCTTTGATGATAAAGTTGTTACAATACCTTCAACAGCTATTTATGCTTCAATAGCACCTAGTGCTCAAAGACCAAAGGCAAACATAGCCACTGAAGTGCAAGGTCCTTTGCCTGTACCAAAATATTTACATCCTAAGCCACCTATTGGTAATGGCCTGGCTAAAATGAAACCTCCACCAATAAATGGAAATTATAATATGAATCCCAAGCCTCTTCCTAATAGAATGCAAATAATAGAGGACACAAATGGCTCTGACTATGTGTGTATGACAGGTGGTTCACCTGCCGCTGCAGCTGCTGCCGCTTGTAAAGACAATACATCATTGGCTTCAGAATCAATCAGTTCTCGAAACATGGTATCTGGATTAACTTCCTTATGTTCCCCGGCTCAATCTCCTGCACCTAGTCCTACTCCCAGTTCAGTGTCACAATTGTCAGGTGGGTCACGAGGCTCTGGTGGACGAGGAAAGAGCCTACTTCCATATAGTATTACACCGCCCCGTCCACCAGGACCAAGTGAAGCTCAGCGCAAAATAGAAGAACTTACTCGGCAACTTGAAGAAGAAATGGAAAGACAAGATGAGGAAGGAGAATACTTTGGTAAGTTGTTAGTGTTTTGTTTTATAGGTAGTGGTATTTTATTTATTACTAGTGATCTGCTGATCTCTTTGTCCCATAATATCACAAAAGCATTCATATTTTTATACATGTACTCAAAGCAGTGGTTTTGGTGTGAAAGCATAACAAACAAACTTACATTTACTTGACACATCATTACATTGTAAATACAGTGTTTGTTTGTTTCCCATTTGGAGGAATGAATTGTTTTTATTTCCTTGCTCTGCACTCCATAACAATGCCACTTAACAAGCAATGTCTCAAAAATTGGGTAGAAAATAGGCCAGTATCTTAACACTAGGCTCCCCTGCTTCTCTGCTATATATAAGTACAGTGATAAGTTATTAATTCATAATAAATTACATTTTATATTATTTTAATGTAAAATATGCAAACATAAATTTTCAGGTATATGTCATACATGTGGTGCAGGAGTGACGGGTGCAGGACAAGCATGTCAAGCTATGGGCAACCTCTATCATACAAATTGTTTCATCTGTTGTTCTTGTGGAAGGGCATTGAGAGGGAAAGCCTTTTATAATGTCCATGGCAAAGTGTACTGTGAAGAGGACTATCTGGTAATATATATTTTTAATATTGTAATGAAATCAAACACCTCACAACAATTACACTTTTTTCAATATCAACTGTAGGCTTTCTACAACATATCTCTTAAAAACTTGATGTTGATGTAAGTAGTTTTGTTCAGGGATGTATATTACTAGTACCAGTAGTAGTAATTTTTTTCTCAAAAAAGTATCTGGAATAAATATAGATGGCGTGGTGCAATGCAGCGCAATCGTGACGGTGGTGAGTTTGATTCCCACCTGTGGGGAAATAAATATTTAATGTGTTAAAAATTCGGCAGTGCGTGGGATACAGTGTCTTAACACTAGGTTCCCACTGTTTACCGTGCTATATGCTTGATAGAAAATTATTAAAAAATATATATGTAAAGTATATGACATTTTTTGTTACAGTACTCTGGATTTCAACAGACTGCTGAAAAATGTGCAATATGTGGACACTTGATAATGGAAATGGTTAGTAGCTTTAATTTTTAAAAGTATGACCCAGTCTTCTCATTATGACCAGAATATTTTAGAAAACATAAGCACTTGAACATAGAGGGGCTCAAACCCACACCTCTTGGAAATTGTCTAAAAGAAGTTAAAATTCCAGTACATTCAAACATTTTTACATTTTTTAAAATATTATTAATCCTTACTGTGAAAAAACACTAAAAATGTTAAATATGTTTAAGCCAGATTGTTTGCTTGACACATTAATATAATAGAAGCCAATAACTTTAATTTAAATGATTAAGATAAGATTTAATTTGACCCTTTGATAAGATTACTAAATAATTTGTTACTATCTCTTTACTTATAATTTGTTCTGTGATATTGGTATGTTATGTTATTATGAAACATTTGTTTAAAATAATTGTTATTATTGTTATAAAAATACTTTTATGATATTTTAAAAACAAAATCTTTTGTATATTTTTTAAAAACAACTAGAATTTGTTTTATGTATAACTTAAATTGTTGAATTCTACCACTAAACATGTTTGAAATTCAGGTATAAAGTGATGAATGGAGTAACTCAATATTGTAGTCTATCGGCCTACCATCTGTAGGAAATATGTGGCCTACCACTCTGTGAAGCTAAAAATAATTTTATAAAGAATATTTTCTTACAGTCTATATAAGTAAATAAAATAAAATTTCAAATATATTGCAGATATTACAAGCTATGGGCAAATCATATCATCCAGGCTGTTTCCGATGCTGCATTTGTAATGAGTGCCTTGACGGTGTGCCATTTACAGTTGATGTTGATAACAAGATATATTGTGTGAACGATTATCACCGCATGTTTGCTCCCAAGTGTGCTAGTTGTGGCAAAGGTATTATTTATATATTTTTTTAATTTTCGAAAGACCCTTGTTTTTCACATGGCTTATTGTATTGCATCTATTACCTGTTGGAAAACCATCAACATTATATATTTATGCACCTTAAAATATTTTTTAAATATTTCTTAATGTTTGATTATTCATTCATAATTAAGACAGGACGAATGTTGGTTGTTAATATTTCCATATTCATTAAATAATAGAAACTTGTGTGGTTTTTTCTCAGGAATAACACCTGTGGAAGGTACGGATGAGACAGTGCGAGTTGTGTCGATGGATCGAGACTTCCATGTGGACTGCTACATGTGCTGCATGTGTGGGATGCAACTGACAGACGAGCCCGACAAACGCTGCTATCCTCTAGCCGGTATTTATCTTTTAATTCTTTTAGAGTCCTCTCGAAAGAATGGAATGTTGAATATTTTCATTTCCTTCCTTTGATAACGAGGCAAAGCGCAGCGTAGAGGTATTGTAGGTGTTGTGTGTGTTGAATGCGATTCAACACACACAATACCTCAAGAATTCGACGGAAAATGGGGAACGGAGTGTCTTAATGATTAGCACTAGGTTCTCAGGTTTCCTCTGGAATGACAATAGTCAAAGTCTAATACAAAGGTACGAAATAAAATATGTTCATCCACAGGTAAACTAATGTGTCGCGCCTGTCACCTGACGGCCATAGGCGCGCCTACCGGGCCCGGCATGCCGCCCGCGCCGCACCTGTCGCCCGCCTCCTACCAGTACATGGGGTAGACTACTGTGTGTTTGCAGTTACTGCATTTATATACTACGCATTTGTATCAGAATATGTTATGTAATGTGTTAAAAGAACGTTGTCTGTAGCAGGGATTGCATTGACAGGGTTAGGGTGAAGCTTGTGGGGAGGGATGTTGATAATTTAATATCTTGATATTAAAAGCAGTAGATCATTCATAAATTACATCAATTAAGGGATATTGCTTGACAAAGTGTGGGGTGTATTCATTAAAAAAAAATAAACCGATTTCAAATTGGTATAAAAAAAACAACTACCTACCTAGATTTTCTTAATTTCCCCATATTTCTGAAACTACTGAACAATTTTAATGAAACTTGTACTATTCTCTAAGTAAAAGTGTACTTAACTTAAAAATTTCGATATGACCTTTAGTTTTAAAGAAATTCGTGGACAACCATACACTTACCAAATTAAGCACACATCCTTGGAAGCCTAAATGGATCATCATACTCAAATATTACATACACATATATCAAACTAATAACCTCCTTTTTTGAAGTCGGTTAAAAATGTAATGTACACGCATAATTTTGGTAATGCTATTTTATGTTTTGTATTGAATAAATTCTTGTTATTTATTTTCTTATCATAACATTAATATCAAAGATTTCAAATTGATTCAACATTCCTGTCAATCTAGCTAGTTCTAGTTATGCTGGTTTAAAATAATGAACGGTATATGGGGATAGCAATGTCATATTATAGCTATGTAACTAAATAGTATAATTGTAAGCTGTTGTAGTACATTTTACCATTGAGTGTAATCAAGATATATAAAATAGTTTTAGGTATAGCAAATCTTGACATACAATGTGATCCATTTGCCCGGCGGTACACATTGTATATAACTTGTTCCAGACATGTGATTAGACAATTATTATATACAAAAAAAACTGTTGAAATTATTAGAAAAAAAGTAGATGGAAATTTTATTATATTCATCTGTTATAATTATATGTATCTGTTGCCATGACATTTTATAGATTTTGCACAATATATAAATGTGCATGTGTGACTGTCGGTTCCAGCTAACATATACTGTTATATTTAAAACATAGTGTTGTGTTGAGTAGTTGAGCGCCGAGATGCAAGTAAAGGCAAAATAATAAAATGTATTAAGTTTTATTTTACATAATAAGAGGCATTATTGTAAAAGTAGGTAAAGTTATGCCATTATCAAAATGTGTACATTTAATCAGTTATTTATACTGCTATGCTCAATATTCGGATTTGAACAAAATATTAGATTTTAGCTGTAATATGTATAGATACAAAAAATGACAGCTTGCTTGTAAGGAAATGAATGTCACAATATAAGAATGAGTCATTCGGAAGATTATATTTTTAGATAATAAGATATCGAGGTACATAAATTATAAATATGTATTTTAATGAGGTAGTATATGTAGGAGCCAGAAATCATTTATGCCTTCATTTCTTGTGATATTTATAATAATAGATGCATTTGCATTTGGGATTTTAAAAAGGAAATAAATAAAAATGGTATAGTATGTGAGCTCAACTTAGTAGTTAATGGTTTAAATTATGGAGAGCAGTATTAACAACAGATAGTTATTTTTTGTGGAACAAAATTAAAACATTTCTTGTTTAAGATGTATTAAATGAAAAATAATTTGCAAAACCATAAAAATATGTTTAAACCTGTAATAATAAATAAGATACATAAATATTTAAATGTTATAAAAAACCTAAATTAAGTAAATATGTTTCTATAACATGGACTACATACAATATTGGTCTAGGCCTATGTAAAGACTTTATTTATATGTATATTTCTTTGATGCATTTACTAATGTAACTATCTTAGATATGACAGCACATCTGGCTCTACTGACGGCCTCTTTGTTTTTATATTTTATTATGAACCAGGGATGTTATGTAGCTGTAATCATAATCGAACCTATCGGATATTCGAAATAAAAATCTATTTGTAACTGTGCTCGAAACCAATTGTTTCAATAGGTTACTTATCATGCCTGGCCGACATACTAGAGCTTGGCACGAAGTAGTTATTAGTAAAGAATTTTTCGTAGTAGAATACAATATTCGACAATATATCAAATAACAAAATAGCTGACATCATTACAGAAAGGTAAAAAAACAGCTGGTAATAAGATTACTTAAATTTCAAAATAAAACTAATATTGGTAAACAAGTCTATTTGCAAGTAAAGGATAATCTGCAATAATTTTATATCTGAAATCAATGTAGTATTTTTCTTAGATCTGTATCCATATTGAGATAAAAATTGTTACCTACATAACATCCCTACTATAAATATATAGTTGCACCATAATGTAACATTCCAGTAATGTGCTGTCGAGAGTTTAGGTACTTAATTATAACATAATCTATGATATCTGTACATTTTGATAATTAAAATGTTGTCAACCTTATTTCCTTTAATTAATTAAAGAAAAAAAATTGTTAAGTAATACTTTTGTATTTATATACTTTTAACAATAAATAAATTCAACCTGTATATAGTCATATTAAATTTCCTTATCCATACTATATTTCATGATATTTCACAGAAATGAAAATTTAAAACCAACATTGCATATTTTACATTTTCTTTACTTTATCTTTTATATTGCGCATTTCAGATTTGTATCTTTGCATTTCGTCCATTACTTGTGTTTTTTTCTCCTTCAACTGTATCTGATAGTGTTGTTTACTCTCATTGAACTTTCCTTGAATGTTATCTTTTTTTTCTTGAAGCATCTCTTTAAGACGTTCCCTTGATGGCACTGGTTTAATCCAACCTATAGTTGTCAATCTCTTTATGGCATAAGTGGTACCACCTGTAAGCAAAGAACAATGTGTTAAATTTTGATTACATAATTTTTTGCGTAACATATATTGGGGTAGACAGAGGGAACTATCTCGCCGAAGCTAGTAAACGCCGCCGCTGCTACCGCCGGGGTCCTTGGTGGGCTACTGCCGAATGTCGGAGGGCCGGATTCTCAAGGTCGGCAACTTTATGTCGGGGTGTTGAGATCCATGACTGTATACACCTTTGTAGGCGGATTCTCTCACAATTGCGGATAGGGCAGCGGGTCATAGCAGTAAGAGTGATTTGATTCGATAAACTTCCTTATAAATTAATAATTTATAATATTTCCTATTGCCAATAACATTTTCTTTTTTTCATTTTATCTTACATATAGAAGAAGGATTGGCAGAAAGAACCTAATGATAAGACACTCCATTTTCCATTTTCTCTCAGAATTGAAAAGACATTGTGTGTCATGTGGCAGAACTTTTTGCTAAATTATCCAAGGTAGCATATATCAACTAATATATTACCAACAGTGACTGCATATCGTAGTGGTGTTACCAATTTGTAGAGTGCCAAAGCAAGAGCAAAGTATCCAGCATGTGACTCCTTTAATGGTGTCAATAGCTTATCACTTATTCCAATCGATTCCATCAAGCTGATAACATCAACACCACTGAAAAGAAAGTTTTTATAAGATATATTTATAACTTTTGTATAATAAAATAGATTTTATATACAATAAAAAAATATTTTAGGAGCTGATTGTAGTGCAGAAAAGCGGTTTAAATATAATAAGATACAATATTACTATAACTATGTATCACTATGCATTGTCATAGAAGAATGTGATGTAACTCAGTGAAACTAAACATGAAATAATAGATGGTTTGTATATCATTGCTATTAAAGATTGGTATCTATAAGATTTTATTAAAAAAATAAGATTGAATATTAATTTAATTTGAAAACAAAATTTCATATAATTATAAAATTAAATAAATACCTTCTTACACAGTAGTAAAAACCACCAAACCATAAAGCTGATGTTGTCATGTGTACAGGTAACAGCACATACCAATAATCTTTATACATTTGTTTAAATCTTTGTATGATTCCTGATTTTTTCTCTGGTTCCTGAGGTTCCTGAGGGGGGCCACTTACATTGGCACTGTTATGATTAGAACAACGTGGAATTGGTTGTAGTAACGTGGGCCTAAGATCTTTGATTATTAAATGGTTTTGCAAAATATTATTTTTATTTTTTATTCCACTACATGAGAATCTAATAGGATAATGTGTCCTCAGGTTCCATTTTACCGGTTTGGTTATATTTTGAAAAAATATGTTATGTCTATATAAAACTCTAAATGTAACAGCCATTTTAAAGTAGAAATTGATTTAACATAAAAATATTCAAATTATACACATTCTCAAAATAAAACGCCCTTTGATTACTTTTAACACAGGTATATAAACCATAAAAGTTGACAATAATCTGTCAGACTCGGGCACGATATTTGACATTTTCAAGCTATGTTTACGTCACATTTGTCGTTTGGCGTTTTAAACTACCACAGATGAGTATTGAGTAATAAACTCAGTTAAGAACTTTAAAGGGCAAATTAGTATACTAATCTTACAAAATCTGTAACGAGTAGATTTAAATGCCTAAAATTGAATAATTTTAATAGTATGTTTATAAAGGAGCATAGTAAAAATAATAAAACTGTCCTTTTTAGATAAAACGTACTTTAAGCGACATTTTTTGTGTATGGTAGTTTTATATAAAAAAAGACATAGTTTTTATTTGTTTTATTTTGTCAAGTCACAAATTTATGCTAAAACACAAAAAAATACAATCTCTATAACTGTATTTACATATTCTTTTTTATTAAAATATCACAGTGTGTACTTAGACGTATTTTTTTCCAAGTACTGAAATTCTTAGAAAACATTAATTACATTAAGTTTATGCTTCAGTAAGGCATATCATACAATAGTATTTTTGCTATAAACAATAACAATAAAGCTTTAGTAAATAATCGTGAATGCATCGGCTTTGGTTACCGTAAAGATTAAGTCGACTTACAGTACCTGACAAACCCCATTTATGACCATCATAACGAAGAGTGCCTTCAAACATGCCATAACCTGGTATTGTTTTTATCATTACCATATATTCACGCCATTCAATTTTATCATCTTCAGGCGAACTCACTTCCAATTCTGTTATTTCAAGCAATTCAATTACTTTCAGTCGAGCACACTGACTATAACTTATTAACAGCATATTTATGCTTTCCACCAATTTCTCAGCGATATGCAGTGATTTTTCATTTGTTATTGATAATGAGTGCCCTTTGTGACAACTACACCAATGGTCATCAATGTGCGCTTGGGCACACGTTCGATTTTCTGGTATAGGTAAAAACAGAGAGTACCCTTTGCTGTCTGTTGGGAACTCGTTATTCCGTGTATTAATCACGCTATTTTGAATTCTATTAAGATCTATTAAATCAAGCAGAGTATAGTGTAGATCATATGGTGTAGTTAAACGTTGACTATTTAATTGTAAATTATTAAATGCAACATTGTATTTTTCACGAAATTTCTTAGGTGTCAATATGTAAACAAATGGTAAACGTTCCTCCAATCTACCTTGATTAGTTGATCTGAGTTCACCCCACCTTATTCCATGGTCACTAACGAGTATTATAATTGTATCATCCAAATAACCGTTATCATTTAAGTTGTTGAAAAAATCATTATAATAATTATCCATTACCATTGGGTAATTAGCAAAATCGTGACTCATTGTTACTTCCCAAAAAAAACCAAACATTTTTGAAGATTTCACTACCGAAATAAGATTTTCTATATATTTTAATAATACACTGAAAAAATATTTGTCATTCATACATAGGAACGAGTTAAGGTCTTTATTATTACCCACATTATTTTCGGCTTCATTAAAAAAAGTGTGAACATAATAATCTGTGGGAGTTCGTATAAATCCAGCTTTTTCGTAATTAAAAGTGCCAAGGCTCGAACTGTCTTCACCAAAAGCTGTATAATACCCAGCCTCCTTAAACCATTCCCATATAAATGGGCAGTTATCAAATGTCGATTTCTCATTTGGGGTACAGGAAAACTTCAATTCTTTCTCTGATTTACCCATAAGCATTGGTATTAAATTTGGGAATGTATTATCTCCAACTTTGTTGTAACCTAAAAGTTCCACTGCTCCTTTTTTCTTTAAGGTAGCCAAAGTATTTGGCATTGTTCTATGAAAATTAAGTCTGGAGACTGCATCAACACCCATAACGATTACGTTATAGAATGTTTTATTGTTGGATGATTCTGAACTTTGTAGAAGGGATTCTTTTTTCTGGGCGAATAAATAATATTGTTGGTAAATTTTATTATTTTTGTACTCACAGTAAACACTAACAAACTCATCGCTTACTTCTATAGCGCGAGAGAAATATTTGCAATCACTATATTGAACACGATCATCATTATTAAATAAAGTAATATCTTTCACTGTATCAGGACGGTAGAACGACCTATAGCAACACTTTACTGTTGTATATCGGCTGACATTGTAATATTCTTTATTTTCAGGTCTTATCCAAATATGAGTATTATTGCTAGCGAGCAACGCTAATTTTGAATCCGGACACGGCTTTATTTTAGTAGGGTATGTGACGTATTCCTTTATTTCATCACCAAAAGTTTTCAATGCAGGAATTATGCAACCTTCTGTGTTTATTGTGAAACTTTGCTCTGTAAAACTTTCTATTTCCTTATAAGATATAGAGCTCCAGGGAATTATACTATTGCGAATGTAAACAAATCGTGATATATTGTTAATAGATATAATTAAGAAGCTCCCACCAAAAATCGTAGCAACAAGGAACAAGTAACGTATACGCGTCGACATGGAGGCGGTTTTGTCTCCTGCTGCCCCAGTGATGTAGTTCATACTGAAAGAGATACATATTTCGTTATTTTTCATTGACAAGCAATTCTTTACCGTAAAATGACATTTTCCTTGCTTCAATGAACTAAACAAACTTAAAATTACGCAAGTAAGTAAACTATGTTTTTCGCGTGACGCTGTCTCTAATTTTTGAATATTTAATAGGTAAGTATATACTTATATTAAAAGTTTGTGTAAAGCAGATATTAGATTTTTAAATATACTAATTCTTAAAATATACTTAAGTAGGTGGCCTTTTTAAAACTAAGTGGCTCTTAATACAGCACCCAATATTACCCAGTATTAGTTAAATAGATATTGTCGATAAAATATTAGTTTAGATAGGTATAAGTTAATACGTTTTTATTTTTTTATATATAACTTTCATGTCCTTGTCCTCACTACATAGTTTATATATTATATATAAATGCTGCAAATTAAACAGCCGGTAGTATATAACGAGTCTTCTATAAGTCCCTATATTATTTAAAAGATTGTCCCCTAACTCCTAATTGTTCAGGAGTTGAGTCTTTTTATTAAGTATATATTCTTATATCTTTTTATCTAGCAAATATATGATTACTATAATAAATTATATGAAACAGATAGCAAGTGCCAATAAAATTGGAGGGTTTCCTCGATTGCCTTTGGATTCCATCATCAGATCTCAAATAACGGAGAAATCGATAGATAATTATAAAAAATATATAGTTAACGAATATAGAACCTCCTCCTTTTTGAAAAAAGAAGTCTGTTAAAAATGAGTAGGTGCACATGGCTGTTGACCTACAATCATAAAATACGAACGAAATCCGGACTAATTCGCACTTGACCTTTTTTTAAAGACATTTACTTGACATTGTTCATTTCAAGAATTTAAAATTGTCTATGAAATTATCTATATTCATGTTACTTATGAAAATATTTATAAGTAGATATTAGCGTAGCAGAACGAACGACAAAATATTCTAAGTTTTTACGAAACAATTACTACTGCTTCTTAGCTACGTGCGTGCTTTGAGTATTTAGTATTTCTTTAACTCAACTAAGAATCAAGGATTAATATCCTCAATAGTCATACTTGGCGCCGTAGTAACGTACTGTGTCAAATTAATAAGTTTGAGTGACATGAACCAAATTTATATTAAATGCACTAAAACATATCCAGCGTCCATCCGTTCGAGGCCGACGTGGCACAGGGGCACAAAGGAGTGACTGCAACGCGACGGTTGTGGTTTCGAATCCCACTCGGGGTAATTAATTATTCAATATTTTCATTTTATTTCGCCCTGGTACTGAGCAAAATGCCTCAAAAATTAGGAAAGTGGGGAACCGAATGTCTTTTCACTAGGTTCCCTCTGCATACTCTGCTACACATGTAGGTAACAGCGTAAAGCTGAAAAAAATTGTCTAATTTAACGTTTGCATATAAATTATTGAACATTAGATTTAAAAAGAGGATGGGGTAGTAAGGTACATGTGTAACATATACCTACCTACCTATACCTCTCTTATTTTCTGATTCTGGTAACGAGACAATGCGGGGCTTGAGTTCTGCCACAACATGCAATGTCTCAAGAATAATGTGAGAAACAAAATGTCTTAATTGTTAACACTAGGTTCCCAGGTTCTCTCTGTTTGCCCTGCTATATGCGGAATACTGCGTAAAACTAAAACATAAATCAAAATAATATTGGTAACTGAAGTATAGCGGAATAAATAAAACTCCTTTGAACACTAACAAAAACAAGTTTATTTCTAAATATAGTAAAAATCAAATGTAGAGGTTATGATATTTTATGACAGATACTAACGAACAGTAAAAATATAACCAAGGAATCCTTGTTTCAATATATTTCAATGAATTAGGTGACCGTTTCAATTTTTCTAAGATAAAAGATATGCTAACCTTGCTATTGAGCATGTTGATATGATATGTTGAAATTTCTTCTATTTTGAAAATAAACAAAAACATTGCGTTAAAGAATATGTCAATTTGTTATAGTAATCGTTAATATTTGTCTCTATTATACTAAAAAAATAATTCAATTCCAGCCGTACTAAATTGTGATATGCACTCGACTGCTAGTAAGAACAAAAAGAATAATAAAAAAAAATGTTGAATAAAGTATCATCTTTCAGAAAATATATAGTCAGTAAAAAATAATATGAATTTGAATATCCTACAATTCTATAAAATTAGAGGTCTAATAATAATTTACAAACATGTACGGCAGCCATAGATAGCGGAGATATACGGCGCTAACTCCCTCTACAAGATTGTAGGTATATCATATTTTATTTGTTGTTATTTGAATGTTCAGTCGTGAGTTGGTATATTATCTTTTATCCATATTTATAATACAGCCTGACGTGTATGTATTATTTGTCACAAATAATAACATTAACAAAGTACGAGCTAGGGTACTCTACACAACCGTGATTTTATAACAATAAATCTATTACTAAATGAAAGTGCCTGTAGTGCCTGTGGCAGTCGTACGCACATTGCAGTATTGTCTATATTATTACTTAATTCCTTAGTTTCCATATAAGTACATGTATAAAATAAATGTATATAAGTAGACGATATTGAATAATTATGTTGTTTAACAGGTAAATACTACAGAACTACGAATCAACTACTTTTAGTGTAACGACTAAAAAGTTTAAAACTAAGTATATCACACTTTGGTAACATTTAGGTAAAGTTTGTGAAGATACTGCTTAAATTTACAATTAGATATTATCTCTCTAGATAAACAATTTATTGTGCTGCAGGCCTAAATAATCATTTTGTTACATATTCAACAGTATATCAGACATATTTTAGCGGCTCCTTATGTAGGTAGGTATATGTCAAAACAATAATAATGTTACTATAATTATTCGGAACGCCATTATAGAAAGAACAGAACAGAACAGTACTATAATTATATTTAGAAATAATCATTGTCATTGCATTAAAAATTGATTAATGTACGTAGTTGATATCTAAGTAAGTCTTTTAAAATTATTTTGTCGAATTAAAATTTTAAACAAATATATTGCAATTAAATGATGTAAAATAAATTGTTTTAGATAGGTACATGTGTAAAAAATAAAAAATATTAAAAACTTAAAAATCAATAATGTCTAAATAAACGAACGAATAGATTGAGCAAAATTTGTTTTAAGATGTACTCGATGTTTGATATGGCCGAATATTATCACAGATTATTTATTCCGTTCCTCAACGTTTAAAACTTATAGAATCAAAGGCAATAGCAATATAATTTGAGCTGATAGTGGTGTATGCAGCGACCCTGATCACCATACATATTTAGGCGGCTGACGGTACCTGCCAATGACCACTCTTTTGAGTCCCGTCGCAAAGTTGCTTCGAAAATTCCTTTACCTGGACTAGTACGTATTACAATCAAAAATTCACGCCATCCTACTTCCTTCTGGCTGGGTATCCCTGCAATCATTTCTGTCACTTCAATTACCTTGTCAAGGGATAAGATGGCGCATTCTTTGTGCCCGCGTATAATTGAATTTAAATGCCACAATAGTTGCTTTGCAGCTTCACGGGCTTCTAAACTATTCGATGGAATTTTTTGTCCTTTGTGGCAAGTGCACCAGTGATCATCAATTTCTGCTGTCTTACAGGAGCGATTGGTCGGCACCGGCAAAAATAAACTAACACCTCTTTTCTGGGAATATGATTTTCTGCTTCGTGATATAATATTTTCATTTTTTATCGTATCCACGTTGACGAGATCTACTAATGTGGCGTATACATCAAATGGTGTTGTTAGACGGTGTCCATTTTGTTTCATATTTTCATATGCCATAGAAAAATTAACACGAAATGAATCGGGTAAGAGTATATGCATAAGTGGCAACCTTTCTTCCAATCGTCCTTGTTTTGTAAAACGAATCTCACCCCATCTGATACCGTGATCGCTCAGAATTATTAAAATGGTATCTTCTAAATATCGAGTGTAATCGAGATGTTTTAAAAACATTTCATAATGATTATCGATTGCCATTGGATAGTTCAAGTAGTCGTGACTCATCGTCACTTCCCAAAAAAAGCCAAACAGCTTGGAAGACTTTAGTGTAAATGTTAAATTTTCGATGTAATCCAAAAGTACTTTATAAAAATATTGACTACCCATACATATGTATGAATTGAAGTCTCTGTTGTTCCCGGTGTATCGCTCCGCCTCGTGCATGAAGGTATGTAAGTAGTAGTCAGTGGGAGATCTGCTAAAGCCGAATTTTTCAAAATTAAATGTACCTAATGAGGCCGTGTCTTCACCGAGAGCAGTATAATATCCGACTTCCTTAAATAGATCCCATATAAACGGACAGTTGTCGAATGTTGCTCTCATATTAGGCCAACAAGTTTTCTTTAACTCAGTGTCTTTCATACCAAGGAGAATAGGAGTTAAATTTGGAAACGTGTTATCTCCAACTTTGTTATATCCAAAAAATTCAATAGCACCTTTCTTTTTTAAATAGGCTAACGTTTTAGGCATTGTCCTGTAGAAATTTAACCTCGATATAGCATCAATTCCTATGATAATAATGTTGTAGGCCGTTTGATTTTGTGATGTTTCGGAAAATTCATCTTTATAAGTAACAAAAGGCTTTTTAATCGCAGAAATAATAAACTGATCGTATATAGCCTTTTCCTTATAATAACAAGTAACTCTTACAAATTCATTCATAATTTCAATGGAGCTTGTAAACTCGATACATGAATCATATTTAACTCTGTTGTCTACGTCCATAGAATAAATATCTTCAATAGCCAAAGGTCTATAAAAAGATCGGTAGCAGCACGATACGTTGAGAGGCGGTACGTCGTAATGTCGTAAATTTTCTTCGTTCACCCATATATGAGTTTCATTCTTATCGAGTAACGAAATGTTGGATTGATGACATGATTTTATGGAGTTGGGGGGCTCAATAAACTTTCGTATTTCTTCTGCGAATGGATTTAGGCCTGGAATGGTACAACCATTTGTTTTTATCGTAAAAGTGTCGTCCGAAGTCATGAAATTATATCTATTAGTTTTCCACGGTGGTCTTAATATATCATTGTTACTGAACAACGTGTCTATTCTGTTGTTTACTAATACAAGCAGAAAGCTGGTGCCAAATATTATGCCAATAAGGAACAAGTAACGGAACGCCGAGCGTGTTTTGCCCACGATGTGAATAGACATTCTGAAATATTAAAATGTAAGTTAATAATTTATATAGGAAATTAAGAAATGTATCAAAGTACGTAAGGCAATGTGACAATTTTATTTTAATTGTAAATTTGTAAAATAACATTATGAGAAAAAGCAATCAACATAACTATCTTTGTAAATCACTAGCCCTTTATAAAGTAATAAAAAAGTGTTAATAAAACTTACCTGAATGATTATAATTCTGGTTTAAAATGCACTTTTTATGTAACATAGTAACCGCATGTCTTTCGCCGCCAAGTTTTTCCACTGTACTTCATTATTACTGTTTGTTTAAATTTAAATTCTTAATTGCAAACACAAGTGTATGTCTCTTAGTAATAAGAAATGAATATAGTTGATATACACATTGCTGAATAATTTGCCGGGGACATGGCGAGCCAGCCGCGCTTTGAGCTCTGGGGCCAGAAGCGACGGGAGGCTGGAGGAGCATGCGCGGTGATCTCGAGTGCGGTGTATCTAATAAGATTATAATATAACACAGTTATATGTCTCAAGAGTCTTCTTATTGTGTAACTCTTTGCCACGCTACCAGGGCCGTCGTGTTGCTGACTGCTGAATTTTCATCTCTTAAATATGTATTTTTTTGAAAACCTTTGAATTATCTCTAGATCTTAAATGCGAGTAAGATATATTTATTATCGTTATAGCACGATTTAAGTCAGTCACGAAAACGATAAAATATTTTTTAAATGTAATTGTTTAAAATATGTCCATTTTATCCGCATTGGTGTTTTTTTATGAATACATAAGAAAAACAGATCTAAATAAAATGGAAAAGAGAGATCTAAATAAAATGGTCATATGAACCTTTTAAATAGTATGATTTAAAATATACTAACCAGAAAAAATACATTTCGGCAATCAATTTTATGATTAAACACTAATTGTTTCAAACTGTTAATTGCCTTTTATCGATTGGCTTGTTGCTCTAGCTATCGATTCATAATAGGGGAGACTGGGGCTAGCTGTTACTTGTTACAGGAAAATGTTTTTACAGTAAATATGGTGGTGGATCAGAGTAAGCTATGATGATATATTTATTTATTTTTAATATGAAATATTTTAGGTGTAAAATTGAATAATAAGATTTTTTTAGTCTTAGTTAAGTTTTACTTTAATCTGACTAAAATAGTTTTTTACAAATGTAATAATATATTATTTAGATATAGCAATGTAAATGTTGTAGTCGTTAGTTTTTGTTTTTTGTGTCCATTTGTGACAGAGATAGGATTTAAGTGACAACAGGGATATGAAAAATATTTTATATTCGTACACTCAGTATAGACATCAAAGTAAAAAAGTCACAACCAACCCTGGTCTCTCCTACGAGCATGTTTCATAATTAACAATATTGTTCGCTGTGCCTAGCTATTATGTTTGGACTTAATTTCGCGATAATGGGGGTGTTTTGTAGAACAATATGTTAAAACAGAAATGAGAAATAGCGTTTAGATTGAAGTCATAAAACGAGTTAGTATAGAACCGAAACCAACAGAGCTGTGAGACGCAGTAATACAAGTTACGGAAGTTAATTATTCTAATTATGTAAAGTACGTTGTGCTCCAAGAAAAGCGTCATGAAGTTTACCTAGTCTTCATTAAGTAAGTTGCATCTAGATAAGGCTCGCCTTAATTTATATACAGATGACTGAAAAAAAAATGTTTTGTGTAAGATCTATATATAGTAGGTATATAAATACTGTTACTGGAGTTAGAAAGTAGAAATATGAATTTCATTAGGGTATTGGTATGCTTATCGTGAACAGACGTCCCGTTCATCACATTTTTTACTTGTGTGTCCCGGTATTCCGAAACATGGCACCGGGACGTGCAATTGATGTTCCTTTTCTTGTTCTTTTTAAAAGATAAATAAAAGGCCCTAAAAAACGACTACTCGAAAAATAAAAATAAACATGAAAGAGTCAAATGTTACTTTTTAATACTAAGTATATTTAAAAATAATTGAAATAACAAATCAAAAAACCGCTGTTCTATTTTGAGCCGAACAAAGAGTGGTCACGTTAGGTTTGCTAGGAGAGGATTTATCAAAATTGAATCGTTAAAAAACGGGATTTTCTATTTTACACCCTAAAGCCCACGCAAACAGAGACGAGGGCGACGACTAGTATTACTACTACTACTACGTATTAGTAAATGAGGCCGTCGTTGCCCAGGGGCACAAGAGTCTGACTACAACGCGACGGTTATGGGTTCGATCACTTCAGTCACTATTTTATGTCTACAAAAATATTTTTTGTGATAGACATTCGTCAGGGTACTTAAGATCGAAAAATAAAAATTATGATTATCTTCTTTCGATATTCTATAATACTTAAATATTGAAATTAAATAATACCCTAAATTAATAATTTGGGAAAACCCCCTATTATATCCCCCTGAATGTGAATTTATTAACGTTTGCCCGTGCCTCGACCGAGGGGTGAAGTGCTCCACCACGCATGCGCTACGTACATTCCGCTGACAGACCTGGGGGTTAATCTCTTGTAAACTTACAAGTTCACTTCCTCTTTGCAAGTTTTACGTTAAACAATTTTTATTCAATATTTGATCATTAAAAGATATGAATGAGGACCACGTCGTTCACTCTCGAGGTAAGGATGTTATACTATTTGGCAGGTTAAGCGTTCAGTGCAAAAATCGATAATTTAATAACTTAAGACTAACCTATCATCAAATCTAATGCATCTTTTAAAAAAAACTACGCAACGTGTGATTTAGATTGTGCATCGTCAATAGCATTTAGTAAAATATTTATGAATTGCTTCCTTATATCATGTCGATAAATATATTTATTTTTATATTTAATCGAAATTAATCGAAAACCCACAAAATTTTAGGTATTTTAGAATATTCTATTGAACTTTTCTACAAACCATAAATGTAGTATAATTTATATGAATGTTTCAGGTCTTGGTCCTTCTCTTTCTCACACTGATCCCGTGGCCGGGACCATCGGTCTTCAAAATCACTTGCTCTCGTGACAATTCCAAAATCGTGAGGAAAGTTATACAAAACAAGTGGATACCGGTGTTAGAAAGATTTCAGGTATTTCTTACGTTGTTGACTTATATACTACATACAGGCACAGGTTACTATGCTTGGCATTTAAAATTCAGAAAGCTTTATTAATAGGAAAAAATGTATAATATGATATCAATGTGTATTAAAGGTAAAAAGGGTCATAACTTATTTTATTTTACTGCTGATATAAATTTAGCCTAGCATCGTTTCACGCAATCACTGCAATCCTTATAAAATTTAACTATTTCTGATTTATAAGTAGGTTAAATAAATACTTTGGCTTTCATTACAATCTAACTAACTAATTTTAAATTTTTAATAAATATATTATAAATGTGTGTAAGTGCGTGTGTGTGTTATACAAACAATTTAATTAGTAAAGCTTATTTACTCTATCAAAAAATATAAATACCTAAATTTTAGGGCATTAAGATCATTTGAAAGTCTTGCAGCAAGAATGGTATGGTAATGTATTTAAAAAATTGTAACTTTTATGTTGAATAGAGCTGTTTAGTACTGGGTATTCGGAGCTGATGGCAGTTTTATCTTGCTATGAAAATAGAAGGATAATATAGAATCTTGTATTTTTATCTAAACAACATCCAACCATATTCGCCTACTTTTGCGTAAGTCGCCATTTAGATCATTTATAATGTAGCTGATTACAAGTAAAAATTATACATAAGATGAATATATATAACTTTCACAGGTAAAGCTGCCGTTGGAATGTCCGTTTCACCCAGCTCGCGACATATTCGCGCCCCAGCATGCCGCCAAACTGCAGCATCGCTCTTCACAGTGGACGTGTGCCTTTTGCGGCAAGTCCTTCTACGAGGAACGACACCTCGACACTCACTTCGACCAGCGACACAAGAACCAGATTAATAAGGTATTATTAATTTAATGTTTTGTGCCCTAATAATAAACAGACAAAATGCAAAATTTAAACAAAATGAAATCAATAGTTAAAAATTTATAATAAATGAATAATCTACAAAATATAAACGTTATTTTTAACAAAAATGTACGTGATTTATTACAATAACATGTGTGTGTCTATCAGGCAGAAGACGCAGTATGTCTGGCAGACTACTGCGACATAATGCGCTGCCAGGTGCTGGTAGCGCACGGCCTGCTCAGCGGCGGGAGTGGTCCGACCACCGACATCGAGTTGTGGCAGGACGCGGAGGCGGCGAGGAAGGCTTTGGCCCCAGCAGCTTCTAGGAGCGTTGCTCGAGTTCCGCCAAGACGACGACATAGAGCTAGGACACCGCCGCCCACGCCAGTGGCTGATTGTCCTAAACCTGGACCTGATAATGAAGAAATTGGTAAGATTATTAGTATACATCTGAAATTAAATATGATCACCATTTTACATTTGACATGAATCAATGTAAACCTGTGCCAGACTGGGTAATTACTTATTTTATGTACAGCGTAGATTAATGGAAGTAAATAATATGTATAAGAAATAAGAATTTAACACACTAGACACTGTTCTACCTCTTAGAATCATTATATATTATTATGTAATGTAAATGTAATAAGGGGTAGAATAGTCTGTTTTTTATTACAAAAAAAATATTTTAGAAACAGAAGACAAGAAAAGAGAAGAGAGCGAAGGTGACACGAACCAAACCGTGGAACTCTGTGACGCAGATACCGTAGAGTCGTCTCTACCGCCGGACAGTCGACAAAAGCGGCTCGCGGACTTGCAAGCGGAACGCGCCGCCTGTGACCCCGCGCACTTACAGGGACTCAAGGCACGATCTCTTAAACATTTAATATACATTTTACCTATATCCTTAGATTTTTTTATTTGATAATATTTGGATAAGGCTTTGTGATTAACAAATGTGATAAGAACTTAATGTATTTTAAAATATAATAATATCTATACACTTAATGTTTTATGACAAATATATTTAAAAGTATAATTTCATACTTATTAATTACGATTTTATTAGAAATTTCTAGCATCTTATTTCAAAGAATTTATCTTACTTTTAGGTGCGCTGTGAAAAAGTAGTACACTCCTGTATCGCAACTCTACTTTTGCATCTTACACAACATCAATTTACGGAGCTAGAAGGTGTTTATTCTTTATGTCACAACATCCTGTACACTAGAAATTAGTATTTAAAGATAATTTTTATTATTATTTTATTATTAAAAATGGCCTGAAACAATGTGAGAATTTTTTATATGATTCTTGTAGTTAAAAATAATTATTTTTTATTATTATTTAAGTGTTATATACAGAAGAGAATATAAAATAAACATATGGAATTGTCATTTTAGATGAGATGCAACGAGCGGTCTGCTGGTACTTGAGCTGCGACCGCTACTGGGAGGACACGGCGCCGGCCGCGCGCGCCTTCCCGTGGCCGCTGCTGCTGGCGCTCGCCACCGGGCTCGCTCTCGCTCTGTGCATGTGCTATTATATTATATGGATTGTTTTTGAGTTAGTATTCTTTGCGATGCTCATAATCGGATTTTGTTATTTTATTTTTATAATAATCTTGATGTAATTTCGCATCTGGATGGATCAGGATGAGTGAGAGAACTCGAGAACGGAGAGTCTTAACACTAGGTTTTCTCTGTCTACCCGGATGACGTATTTCCCCATGAGGGAATCATTTACTGGCTTTGATAACAAGACAACAATCTTTAAATATTTATTTAAATAAAAAATATGATATAATTGTTTACTGATAAAAGCCAGATCTTAAAATGTAAACGAAACCTTCCAGTTCTGAAGAGGGTAGCGTGGCGGGCAGCGGGTCCGTCTCCATGACGACGCACTCGTCGCCCGCGCGCGAGCGCCTGGCGCCCGACGACGCGATGGACGACGAGCACGACGACCACTACATCTACGTGACGTACCCGCCGGACCTCAAGCGCCGCCTGCTCGAGAGGTACCGCAACCGACTCACGCTCATACTGCTCACGCCTTTCATTAGACAGACACGTGTTGACTAAACATTGCACAGACTCTATGAAATATGAATGGAGAGTATTTACTTATTGTTATTAATCCCATTTTTATAAAGTTTAATGACGTTTTAGTTTAATAATAAATTAAACTCTTAGCATATGAACTAGAACTCAATTAATTTATATCTAAATAGTACTTAAATTTACCAACAAACGTTAAAATACTTAGTATATATTTATACATATTAATTACCTATCTAGACAACTACTTTACCTTTGTTCGTGGGCAAAATATACATAAATCTATATCTATACTATATATCTGCTGAATGCTTATCATTGTCGTCTTATATTTCTTTTGAGATCATGCTCATTCTATAATATTTTTACACTATTTATTTTGATTTATAACCTGTAGACTTACGCCCAATGTTAATAATCAATCCTAATCCATAAATTGCAACCATAGATTGAAATAGACATAGATGGAGGATGGCATTCAGGTTAGTGATTGGATAGACATGTCGGACAATACAAGATTGACGTTAACTGGAGATAGAAGATACATTATTAACATTGGGCGTTAGATAGCGTTGCTTTTTTCCTTTTATCTTTAAATTACGAATGAAACACCTGTAGACAGCTGCTTACCCATAGATTTTACTAGTGATTTCGAAATTCTTCCATACTAACTAATAATATGTTGTTGTTTTAGCTGCTACAATAGAACAACCCGTCTTTGAGAATCATCCATTGGGTCGTGCATGAGTTCTAGAGTTACCTAACTTTAGAGAATCGCGACAGTCCGATATAGCCAAATGTACTGTCAGCGACAACAATCTGTACCTTGTATATGCAAGATTCTTTGCAAAATTTAAATATTAATTAGGTACATTAAAAGTATAAACTGCACATAACACTATAAGTAATATAATTAAAAACTCTACTAAAGAATCTTTAGTGTATGTACGAGATGATCCGGCGATCCAGAGTCCGATGCGAGTCGGTCTCGGCTACCAATGTTTCCGTATCAATTTCAGCATTGTAGGTCAACTGGGACTTATAAAAGATGACAACCACTAATACAACTAACGCCAGAATTTGCATTTAACCATCTAAAACAAAAGTATCAAACATTTAAAATCAAAATGTGATTGCTCACTCCGCCGTTACCATTTGATAGAGGGGCGTTGAAAGTGATTTATTACTAAAAAAACCTACTTGTAGTTTTGCTGCAATAGCAAACGATCATCCTACTTCGAGGGATCATCTCGTACTTTTCCGTAAACCCAAATTTAAATTTAAAATCTACAGTCTCATAAGTTTCAATACGAGGTGCAGATTGATTGTTAGTGGGAACACTTTCAATTTATTTATTTACTAGATTAATCAACTAACTAGGTAGATGTAAAAAATAGTAAAATAATTCTTTAAATTGTTTGTTTAGATCAGACTCTTAAACTACTTTTAACTAAATAGAAGTAGTTTGCTTAAAACATCGGTGCCTATTTTTATATTTAGTTATAAGTTATTTATTTATTAGATACTGTAAGTATTTCTTTTATATTTAAACTTTAACTATATTGCTCTGTGTTATATGGATAAATCAAATATTATTTATGTGTTAATTTTTAATTGCTTAGTCATAAACCAAGTAGCTGACTACGAAGTGGCATAGGCTTTATAATGTGTATTTTGTAAAATATCTTAGGTACTCTATTGGGAGTCGTTTATTTGTAGCTTTCTTTGCTTCTAAAAAAACGACATCTGCACAATATGCAAATAAACTCAGGGTGTTATTATAATAATAAAGATCATAAAAATAAAAGATAAAATTGTGTACAAATGTTGTAAAATCTGAAACGATATAACAGACTGTTGCTAAATATTTATCTATAGGTGTGTAAAGCTTATATACCTAGGAGTAGATTCTTCGAAATCGTATATAAGCCTAATCAAACAAGATAGTATTTTCAATGAAGAAAAAAATATAACTTCTAAGAATAAGAACGTATCTTTTATGGACCATGTTATGGTTAAAACATGCCTTGAGGACGTTGGTTAGCTTTTAAAGAGACAGCTTATAAAATTTTCATGTAAATTCTAATACTATTAGCATCTTGTTTAATAGTAATATTTTTTAAAACAATTTGTCACAATGTTTTGTGTATAAAAAATATTGTTATACACAGAAAAATATATTACTTGTTATTTTGTATCCGTTTTGTTTTGTAGATTTGAATCTACCATAAAATAATTGGTATCTATCTAAATATGAGATGACAATTACGATAATAATCCTCGAAATGTCATATACTTTAACTTAAATTGTTATTTATTAAAATGTTCGTTCATGCACTCGCTGCATATTTAAGAGAAGTTATTATTAAAGTCCAAGGAGTCAGCAGTCGCCGTTATAGACCAACGGAAAATATAAGAATTTGTATTTAATAGCTAGTTTCGTGATCGAAATCAAATTAATATTAAATTTATTTTAACAGTTTATTTTTAGAAAGTAAGGTAAAATGCGATAAGCGGTATAGTTACTTAAGGCCTCTTGTATAAAAGCTATTATCAGAAATGGGTTGTTTGCCGTATTAAATTAAATGGCAGCTGGAATATATCTTTTATCTGTTATGTTATTTTATATGCTATTATTATTATTGATAAATAGTTTAAACTGGAGCATTTATTATTATTAGTTCATACAATTTATTTTATTTCAAATAGTAAATTACTGTATTAACGGCCCAATTCTGATATTTTTGAATGCTTCAATGAGACTGAAGTAACTCATATAGGTGAATTACCTAGAGTGTACGTACTTAGTTTACATTTTGACTCACGAATTATAATATTCTTGCGCACCGTTATTTTTTTATTTGAAATTGTGATTGAAGGATGTTTGTTAAATAAAGCTCTGTAAAACGTTTGTAATTATTTATTTCTGTATATACAAAAGCGGCAGTCTTTGTCCTTAACATAATATATTATATTATAAAATATAAATTTGTAACGCAATATAAATTTGTATTTTAAGCGACTATTTGTTTAAACTTTATGCATATTTAGCTCCTTTCCACAAAGAGTTGCTTTCGATTACACATTTGCAACCGCAACCTGTTGGACACGTGTCGTGTTCTGCGAACCTGTGGAGACATGTTATATTATTAAATACACTGTAACTAAATGGTAATTTCATGAGACGAAAATATTTTTATTATCTATGTAAAAATTCAATTAGTATCTATTTTTCTTGTATAATATTATCTTGTCACATACAAGTTAGTACACAAGATGGGTACACACACACGTATGCCCACACGCCCACACTTACCAGGCCACCATGTGGTGCGCGTGAGCGACGTGCGAGCAGAGCGCGCAGGCGAGAGCGAGGCCGCGGACGCCGCGCGCGCAGACGGCACAGCGCAGCGCAAGACGGCGACAGGCGGCGCAGGCGGCGCTGCGCACGGTGCGGCCGCAGCGCGCGCACTCCCACGCTGTTTGCGACCACGGCGCCTCGTGCCTGCTGCGGACCAGCTTCATTACCTATACAATAAATACATCTTTATTCAACTTATCAACTACTATTGCTAAACAAATATACTACAAGTACCATTCTAAAATTATCTATAAAAGAATATAATCTATATTTACCTCAGTTCTCTTATACAAGAGCTGCCATCTATGCAATATATCAGCATACACTCGTTTAAAGCAGTGATACAAATGTACTGTATTTTCATCGATAACACACGAAGAGGAAGGCTCAGATTTGCTTACGCTGTACTCTGTATTTAAGTTCTCTGCTTCTGAACAGGAGTTACTACGTAAAATGGGTAGCGTCCATCCGTCTGACACAATCTCGCTATATTGGTGGATTGTGCTATAGGGTGAAGTACTATTGCCCTGTAAAAATTTTATAAAAATTGTATAAATAATCTATATACACATACATCATTTATATAGGTGATATTATCATCTAATAGTGTTTTTTTTGATAGGCTAGGCCTGAACGTAGGATAGTTATCAATTTATTTTCTTATATAAAATAGGTAAAAGTAATAAAAAAAATACGTTAAAAAACTGTGTATTTGTTAAATAATTTAAATTTGTTTATTTCCATCTACATTTTCCGCTTATTTAAAAATATTTTTTTTAAAGAAATTTTTTTTTTTATAAATATTCTCCCCAAGTATGCCTACTTTAACCATTAATCAATGGAAGGTACAACAATTACATTGAGGTAGGCACCTACTATTTTTATTTAATGTGCTTCTATAATTATATTTTTTTATTAAACACTTACGCAGCTTGAAGTGCTGATAATAGATTGTGAACTAGAATTGTTATTATCATTGAACACAGCAAATGCACACGTCAACATGGCTGCCATCTGCAGGTCTGAGGATTTGGCGTAGTGTGATATTCTGAAATAATAATTATGATAACATCAGTATAATAGCAAAATAAAATTTCTTGCTATTTGTTTCGGTTAAATTATTAATAACATTAATATTTACACATTAACATTCAGTCAGTCAGTCAGATCTCTGATTGTGGGGTTTCAAGGAAGACTTGTTAATATCCGTTTCTTTTTATTATAAAATATCTACGATTGCCAAAGAAAAAAAAAAGATTTTCAAAAACTGCTAAATCATACGGCAAAATAGGATCAAGTTAATGTTGCAGTTTCGATAAAATAAAATGTACTATATAACACGAAATGTCTGTTTGAATGGTAGCTAGAAAATTGGGTGTCACTTTTGGGTAATCACTAGTGAAAATATTTATTATTATTAGTTTTCAATATGTACAAACAGTTTAAGCAAATAAAAGCGCATAAAGAGACATAGCAAATAACTCACAACGCCTGCACCAAGTTACAGCATAGTGGGTGTCCGACCCAGCCCATGCTCTCCTCGCTGGACATGAGGTGGTCCACGGGTTTGTACTCCAGCGACTTTGCAGCCAGGGCCGCGAGACCCCACGCGTGGGAAATTTCCCCTTCTCCCTCCTCTGACGCCACTTTTGAGTTTCTTTCACACATTTCTAAAAGAATCTATATGTTAATACGTAAAACAAAAACTTTGTACCCTCTCTACGAAAATTGTGACGACGGAGGAGTATAAAATTTGGGATAATTATAATTTGTATAGAAAAGGAGAGCAGAACGCTAATATCTTTTTTATAATAGCTCTCTGCACTCTCTTAATTACAATATCATTATTATTAAACGTTGCTATAGCAACGCGTATTGTGGCGTGTCAATTCCTTATCTAATTAGAATAAACATATGATGTAGTGTATACATAGTGTGCAGGCCATGATGACACAGTGGGAGAACGTCTGAGTATACACGAGGTGGCTCCGGTCAGTCGCTCTTTGTTTTAGCCGGAAATTAATCTGGCCGACATTAATCCAGAGAGCTTCAAAGTTCAACGCATGATAAAGTTCAATTTCAATCATCTCTAATGCTACTTTTGCATTTCTTTCGTCCATTTCTAAAACAACGTAACAATGCACCACTTTCGATTAAATGTATTTATAAAATGATTAGAGAGAACCTAAAGACGTATTAGTCCAGTCTCCGCTTCTCCACTCCACTCTCACCACCATATCTGTTAAATTGGATTTCAGCTTAACATTGTATCCCGCACACAGCAGAGTAGGCAGAGAGAACCTAGTTCACACTCCGTTCCCCACGTTTCACCGAATTTTTTGAGGAATTGTGTGTGGAGTGACGAATCTGGACGCCGGCCTTTTTGCCAAAGCGAGTGAAAGAGCAAATGAAAATATTGATAATAATCATTCATTCCCTATTTCTTGTTGTTAATATTTTATTTTATAATTATAATACAATACTTTTTGCACCGTTCTGCGTTTGTATTTTATATCTCCTGTATTGTCGGTGTCCTGTAAGAGATCGCTCTTAGCGATAAGGCCGCCATCGCACATTGGTCTTATATATACTGTGTAAATCAAATGTATATTCCAATTGTAGAAGTGCAATAAAGTGTTATTATTATATTATTATTATGTTTCTCTTTAAAGATTTACGGGTTCAAAAGAACCCGGTCCTTTGGAAGGCTTGCGTGGGGACACAGGTCAACACGTAGAGGCCCCTTAGAGAATATTCAAATGTTTTACTGTGACGCATTAGTCGGGATCCATCTCTGGGTAACCACAGGTAATTGCCCAGAGGTGGTCGCCGGATAATGCGAATGTTAATGTTAATGTTTATTATTATTATTATTAACATACCAACAGGATTATCAGTATTGATAACGTATCTTTCGGCGAGCGTCCTGTTCAACGGGAAGAGATTGCTAGCGGCGTACAGGAGCACTCTGGGCGGCGTGCATCCCGATATACTGCCGCGGCTGCGCATACTGCCTGCCCGACGGCTTTGAGCTTTCTGAGATAATTAATTTTCTTTATTTTAGTGTAGAACTGACATATGGGATGAGCACTTCACTCTCACTTCTATTTCTCATTTTGCTGTGGTTTAAAGTTTTCACGGAAGGGGTATGGTGGCGAAAAGCGACATGGTGTTAAGTGATATGTACAATAATATTGTCTTAGAATGAAAGTGACCTAGCCTTAAATTCCATTAATTATAATTATAAAATCTTGTCGCTTTGACTGTGCACTTACACACTAATTGAAAGAAATGTGAAAACAAAGTATTGAATCTATATTAACTCACCCATCTATCTTGAAAATAGAAAGTAGTAATCGAATTAGACGCGTGTCTGTGATGCAATTGCGGGAGACCAGATGCGTTCGTCGGTGACGGCGTAGTGGTCGCATGAGGTGACACCGACGTATAATTTGCTCCAAACAACCCTGGGGTCAAGGACAAAGACGACATCGACCTCGGAGTCCCAATTTCAGGCTTTAAAGACAATCGCCTGGTGTTTTGTGGACGGTTGAATACAACTAATGTACTGACTCCCCCCCATTTAGCTCCACACGTTCGGGGAAACGGTATGCATGAGTCACCTGCGTTTTCACACTCCGATTGACTACGCTGGCTAGATTTTAAGGAGTCGGAATCTTCGCTTAATTTAACTGGAATCTGAAAGGAAATATAAATTTAGTTACACAATTAATACATATTTATCAAACTTTAATTAGACAGACCAAGTATTCACTCATAAAAAATAAACAAATTTCACAATATCACACTAAGTAATTTAAATGGGAAAAATTAAATTTGAATTGTCATCAAGGTTATCTTGGCACAGTGGGATAGCGTTTGACTGTAAATTCGATTGTTGTGAGTTTGACTCCATACTCAAAAGATTATTTTTTTTATTTCTTCACTCTAAAAGGACAAAGAAGTATTGCACCACTTAACACATAATAATAATAATTTATTCATATCAAAATTACAAAAAAACAATTCATAACGATAATAACCACATTAGTTATAAACTGTGTGGCAGTTATTAACGCCCGGGTTACAAGTGTCGTTAATAATTCAAATTAGCATTGAAAGTGGATTAGGGAATGTCTTGATTTTTAACACAGGGCTTTCTTGACTAACCTGGTATATGAAGTTGAAAAATTATTAATGATTAAAGTTTTATAAAAAATCAAAAAATTGAAATGACATTACCTCATCTATAGAAGTTGCTAATGTTTTAAGGCAGTATAGCAAACACCTGTGTCCCTCTTTTTTCTTTTTATAAGCTGTTCTATTAATAGATTGTAAAATTTTAATGGTGGTGGCACTATCTACGTTTGTGCCTAATAGCCAAGAAAATTTGGGTATTGTCTGTTCAGTTACATTTCTTGGGAAGGTCACTTGAAGGTTGGCAGTGTAACCATTGCGTTCTGAGTGTATCTGGCATGTCCTAGTGTCTATATTCATATCTGTCACCTCTATATTTGCCATTTCTCTGATCGATTCAAATTCTTCGTCAATTGAGGTAGTTGTTTTATGTACAATTTTATTCTAAAAAAAACATTTTCATATGAAATGATCATATAAAGCAATGTATATATAAACCATAATATACTTATAAGTTACATACCATTTGAATATCTTGCATTTTATCATTATTTGAGATATCATTCATGGAACTTGCTGTGGATGTATAGCTTGCTGTTGACAAATACAAAAATTAAACATACAACCATACTTATCTATAAGTGTCTATAGACAAAAAAGGCATTTAGAAATTGAATAGTACTTACCATCACTATTATTATCTTCATTTTCTGAGCTCTCAGGCAAATAATGTAAGCACATTCTAAGTAATGATGGGTGCATTGTCCAGAGTCTTAGTGTCTGGTCTCTGCCCCAAGTCACCAGTTGATAGTTAGATGGCAGTGTATTTGGTCTCCACACCATAGTTTGTACTGTGTCAGTGTGGCCTACTAGTCTATGTGTTAAAGATCTACCTACCCAAATTCCTATAACTCCTGCCTGTTCTACTCTTGGTAGTCCGCCCCATCCCACCCCAATAGTCAATAACCCACTACCAAAGGGAGTGTATATAGCTCTCCATACAGGGAAATTTGTTGTAATCACATTTTCTGGTCGCCTTGCATTGTTAATGTCAAAATATTTTATACTACCATCATGACTAGAAGTAACAAGTTGGTATTCATGATGCGGACTCCAATCTACTCCATGAATTTTGCAAAGATGTGCAGAAATGTAATGAAGTGGAGATGAATTTTTGCGATAATCCCATATCTTTATATCACCATCATGGGCAGTGGCTACTAAATGAGAGGCTACTTTATTCCACTGCACTTGAGAGGCCCCAGCTAAAAAAAGAGCATAATTAAATAGACAAGCAGTAATTTTAAAAATCTTATTATTCTATGATAGTATTTTAGCTTACCAACAGCACTTAAGGAACAAACAGGCTTTCTAGTATCTCTCAAGTCCCAGAGGTATGTAAAGGTGTCTATGGAACATGTTGCAATTATATTATGGTCCTGTCTATGAAAGTGTGTATCACTGACCACTCTTGTATGTCCTCGAAGTGAACTTATACATGTCAAATCATTTCCCGCTCGCCATTCATATACATCTACATGTTGATTACTCTAGATAATTTATAGAAGACAATAAAATAACATAAATGATAGTCATTATTTATGTGTAATTATTTATGTAAATAAAAATTTAATCCATAATTAATTTTAATTCACTTACCGCAATCGCACAAAGTTTTTGTCCTGGATATGTCTGACACCACTCAGCTCCAGCTGCATCATATTTACTGTGGCGTGGATATTTCTTAACAATATCTCCACCATCATCTTCAAGACTAATAGACTTAATAGCTAACCACCTTCGCCCAGCCAAAAGCACGTTATTACCCGAATAATCAACAGACATTGCTGTGGCCTGCAATTCTCTGTACTCCCATTTCATGATTTCTGAACTCCAATGCACCGACATTGTAAATATATTGTATTACTTTACATAACAAAAAAAAATGTGAGATATTATATTATGGTACTTTAGCAATTCTATGAGAAAGTAAAAATAAAAGCCAATAGAAACAAAACAAGACTATTTTTATATATAAATTGACTTTGACAATCAGCTGATAAACAAACATTACCAAAAGCACAGATGACATGTAAATGAACAAAAATAATCGTAAGGATGCGTTATTAGTAATTTTAGTTTATTTTTCAGTACAATTAATATTTAAGAATTTTTTGTCATTATTTCAAGCGAATATAAGCATTTAAGCTCTATATACATTTTATTTTTGGTATTGGTAAGTAGATATGATTTTATTAGAGACAAAACAAGACATTAGATCGATACCGTAGTTCAAGTTGACATTACTGTGTTTAAGCATTTTGACATCTTCAGCACTAGTATTATTTACGTTTACAATTTTAAAAATGTAAAATGTAAATTTTCGTTATTATGCATGATACAATATCTTTTTAATAATAAATAATTACTGTAATTACAGTACCAGTAGCGATGTGAAGATGAGACTTGAAAATAATCAAACATTATGGCATATTATATGAATAGGTGGCGATATACAATAATAAATAACACATTATTTCGCTTAGTTGCGGGCGTTATTTTTATTTATATTTATTGTGAATATCTTATTTATTATGTGACACAAATTCAAGTAATTTCTTTACTGACCATTAAAATGTTCATTTATCAATCGATTTCACATAACATGTATTTAACTTTTTATATATTTTAGTGTGGATGGCCCGCTCTCCAAAATATTCCGGCTAATAATGAACCTGTGTATGCAATGGTGTTAGCCGATACCCATTTGCTAGGCTCTCACAATGGTCACTGGTTTGATAAATGGAGAAGAGAGTGGCAGATGCAAAGAGCTTTCCAAACTGCACTAACTTTGCACAGGCCTGAAGTAATTTTTATTTTAGGTAATTTATTTATAAGCTTTACTAACTTGGTCAGAGGGAATCCAGTGTTAAGACATTTCATTCACCATTTTTTTTGCAAAATTTTTGATACAATGCTTGATGATTGGTGGAATTCAATGTTGCACTTTGTCTATCAAAGCAGAAAAATCAAAGTAATTTAAACAATCATTACCCTAAGTGGAAAACAAACCCTTAACTGTCAATTTTATAGTCATACTACTTGAGACTAAATATGCAAACAACAGCTTAATATATTCCTTGTATAATAAAAATAAAATACATTTTATATAATTTATTTGTAATGAATTTACTTTTGCAGTTCTGTAGAAAAGTAAGGTAGTGTTTTTATTGAGGAATGCTATAGGCTATAAGGATGCAAAACCACAGGTAAAAAATTGTGACTCCATAATATTATCTTATTAACAGGTGATCTGTTTGATGAAGGGAAGTGGTGTTCTCAAATGGAATTTGAAGATTATGTAAAGAGGTTTAACACAATTTTTGAAGTACCCCATGGTACTTTACTATATGTTGTAGCGGGAAACCATGATATAGGATACCATTATAAGTAAGTTTAGGATTATCAGTTATTTTAGTATTACTAAATATTTTTTTATGTGATAAAACCTATACAATTTAAAACTTTGATATTTGATCTGCATTTAGAAGACTATTTCAATCTTCCACATCTTAAAATTAAATATTCACTTAATTACAAATTTAAATTACCTTCAATAAGTCAAATGTTAAGTATTTTTTATTAAGTATTAATCTTAATATTAATAATATACTAAAAATAAGCATAACTATTTCATCCCTTTAACAATACAAAGAGCTCAATGCTTAATTAACCATATTTTCTTCATAAGTAAGGAGCTTGAAAGGAATGTGAAGATGGCTGGACCTATTAAAGGTGATGTTTTTCGTAGGTAAATACAACAAACTGGTAGCAAACATAGCATTATTAGAAAGAAATTAATTACATTTATTTTGAATATATCATTTACTTTACATTTTCCATTTAAATGAAAAAAATTATAATAAAAAAAACATTATTTTTGAATGAATATTACAAAATTGATCACAACTTAGTTGTTTTTTTTTTAATCCTTTAACACACATGTGTAGGTAGAGAGGCTGTGTTAGCTAAGTAAACAGTTACCTGTGCTTTTATCGCATTACTTAGTAAATATATATTTTATGTTTATCAAAATATAGACATTTATTGTGTTTTTTTTAAAACAAATGATGCACTATGTTAATAAACCTATATATTTTTGAAAATGCTGCTGTAATCATTTAAATAATTGGCTCAAAATTTTTAACCCTTTTAATATTACTTAACCTTTTTAATTTAATATAATAAAGAACAAACAATCCTATACATGTTGTAGCTTATTAATATATATTTTTTAAATACTAGTTAATTTTTTTATTTCTTTTCTAAGGATAACTCCAAACTTGGCAAATAGATTTGAGAACAAAATGGATGCGCCTATCGTTAATCTCGTCAGTATACGTGGAAACCACTTTATTCTAATAAATTCTATGGCTATGGAGGGTGACGGATGCTCATTATGTTCTCGTGCGCTGGCAGACTTAGATAAAATTGCAGGTTCGTCTCATATTTATTTAAAGCGAATTTTTAATAAATATATTTTCGTAAAAACTTTTTCGTATTAATATGAAATATACGCTAAATTCATTCCAAATTTACTGTATGTTCAGCACCCGCACTTCAAACCCATAACTTTCTTAAATCCATAATTGACCCCGTTGTGGCGCAGCGGCACAAGCGCGCGATTGTAAGCGCGATGGTTGATTGGATTCCCACTCGGGGGAATGAATATTTAATATTTTCTTTTCCTCTAGGCAAAGCGTAACGTGGAGTTCCGCTACTCAACACTCACGGTAATAAGTGGAGAACGCAAGTTATTATTCTTGAGGAGGAACGAAGTGGCTTAACACTAGTATCCTAGGCACACTTTGTTATCTACGATTCTACGGGATACAGCGTGAAGCTAACAAAAAGACTAAATAAAACAAATATATGGTCTTCTTAAATATATCTTTCTTTCGTTTTTAATTGAAGTTGTTCCGATCAAATCACTTAGTACATAATACACATAATTATAATATTTTTTTATTTGAGGAAACTTATATAAAAATTATCATACGATAATTTACAGATTTACTAAAATGTAGTAGTGGATCGCCACTCTGCAAAGGTAAAACCAAGCTCGCGCAGTACAGCAGGCCTATAGTGATGCAAGTAAGTATTACATTTGCACCTATATTATAAAAACATATAATTTTTAGTTATCTTTAGGGTTCCGTATTTTAAAAGAAAATAAAAAAAATCATTCAAATGCAAGTCGGACTCGTCTACCAAGAGTACCAGTCCGTACCATTTTCAGAATTGTAGATAAGATGAGATTACGTGGAGGTATCAAGCTAAAATTAATATAAAATATATAGGCCTATTTTCCTTTTGAGCGCCAACAAATTTAAGCTTTCGGTGAAGCTTCCAAGACTAAGCAATCTAAAGAAATGAACGTTAATTAATTAATTTTGCCACTCTTTATGGAACGCCGCGAACAAAACGAGGAAGCAAGACCATAAAAAGAAAATAAAGTGAAGTCAATAAAGTAAACTGATTATTATTGTGAATTTTCAGCATTATCCATTATACAGGGAATCTGATAGTATGTGTCCAGAAGCTGATTCAGCGCCTTTGCCGAATAGGAACACTCTATTTATAGAACGATGGGATTGCTTATCTAAGGAATCTACGGAATATTTAGTAGAAAATTTAAACCCTAGGGCGGCTTTCGGCGGACATACACACCATAGCTGCATAGTCCGTCATAGCTTTGTACCAACTCGAGATCATAAAATCGAGTTTACCGAATATACTGTGCCGTCTTTCTCTTGGCGGAATCGATTGGATCCTAAATATTATTTGGTATGAACATCACTATTTTTATATTTTTTTGCAAATAATGACTTTGATCCAAATTTCGAATATGATTTTTTTATCTTCAAATTCTTATACGGTATTTGTAAAATATATTTTAAATTTTCATGTCAATAACACTTTTAAATATTATGAAACAAGTGACCCGCTCGTGGCTTCACCCGCTTGTTCAATATAATAATTATTTTCTCATCTGAAATAATTTTGTGATCTAATATTATTATCATTTTGAAGACAATATCCATAGATTGAAAACCAAAGTTTCAGCCAATCAATAGAACACTTATTTTGTAGCAATATTACTGCATGGAATGCATACTGAATTTTTTTATTTATAAACTCGATTTAAATAAAACTAACACTAAATGTTAAAAAAATATTTCAATCGGTTAAGTTGTTTCTAAGAGTTTAGCAAAGAATAGATTAATCAAGACGCACAAACAGACGAATTTAAAAAATCACTGATTTGGGTTTTATTACACTTTATAAATGCCCCTAATAATACATTTTCTCGTATATCTTCTATGTACACACATCAATGAGTTACAGTTTTATATACTATAAATTATTTATATTAAATGCTATATGCACTATATTTTTAAAGTATATAACATCGATATTCGACTAACCGTATTGCACATATCTTGTGATGTCTAGGTCGCTTTAATTGAATGCCGTTGGATATCTGTGTATTAATAACATAGGTCAGTTACTCAGTTATAAGGTCGTTTACACATAAACTAAGTTGCTAAGTGCGATTAATGAACGTAGTATGTTACCCTTTTTTAACATATATTTAATAATATATATATATATTTTTAAAACTTTTGTTTACATTTTTTTTGTTATGAGCTCCGTCTTCTCTAACTACCGAGCTATACAGCGTTAAGCTAAGTAAGGTTGTTTTATATAAAAAAATAAGTAAAACGCCAATTATAGAAATGCCGTATCTCATTATAGCGGGGATTACATCTCCGTTACATCTGCACTTGATTAGGTCTAATTGGATGTTCGGACATCGGTTTATATTGTTTTAATCAGATTTACTTACACTACCTACTCTATGTGTAGTGCCCTACAATGTACTAGAACTAATGTGGCTTCGAATAGTCGATTTCCATAATATTTATTATCATTGATTTAGATGATATAGATAATCTAAGTCAAAGATAATAACTGTTATAGAAATGCTAAGAGAAATTCATCTAAATAATATAGTGACGAACGTCTGGCGATCCATGTACATAAATCGCGATATAAATATTTATAGGTATTGACCCCAGTAATTATAATTTATAAGTCAATGCTTGTTACGCCGTAATTATAACTCTTAAGTTGCTGTTATCCTCAAATATAAACAACTTAATTTTCTCTGCGCTAATTTGCTTTTTTTTAAACTAGTGAACCCCGCGCGGCTTCGCCCGCTTTTTTTTATTTCAATAAATTATTTAAATGTATTTAGCGGATACTGGTTATTTAAATATTTTTATGTATAGGTTATTCATTTCATAAATCGTTTAGTATTTTATTAGATTTTCTCGGTCGTAAAAATTGTCGTATTTAATAGAGAAATATTTAGTTATTTCATATCTATCGGTATTTAGATATGGGTGAACTGATCGTGGTTGTTCTTATAGTGGTTTGGTTCTTATAGTTTAGCTGAACAGCTATGAAAATTCTCAACATGCTCAATAATTCGAGAATAATTATGGAGTGTAAGAATTAGATAATTATAGAATAACTAAAAAAATATTTATAGGTCCCGACTGTTAATCCTAATAAACTTTTGGGCTTGTTTATTTTCTTTTTAGTTTTATGCAGACGGGGTTTTTGTTTTTTTTAAATATTTTTTTTTAATTTAAATATTTCTGAAAAGTAAAAAAAAATATAATATTTGATTCTATCACGTTTTAAAAGGTTTCATAAGTTCTATAGACATCATTCAATAGTATTTTTTATAATACCATCCACTTCTTTAGTTTATTTTATAAAATATATTAACTCTATTAATCGTGACCAGCAAAGTAACCTTTTTCTGATTTGTTTGCCTTTTACTACTTTATTAACCGCATGGTTCCCTGAATAGCGTATTGTTTCTAAATTATTAATATTTTATTTTATTCCCACAAGGTCTCTATAACGACTGAAGAAGTACAAATATCAAAATGTGAGATGCCGACGGAAAGTACGATGCAAATGACTGCCATTTTAATGTTAATCACTCTGCTCTGTTACTTGAGGTTCTTCAGTGCGTCGAAAAATGCTTTTAATTACAAACTGCTGTAAGTAAATAACTTACATTATTATTATTATTTATTGTATTTACGAAATTTATTACATTATTACATTTAAGTATAAACCGGTACAAACTTTAAAAATTATTGGAGATCCCAGCGTACGATGCGTGAGCGGGGCAGAGCTCCGCCCGCCACCCTTAAAGCTTAATTTGTCTATATTATTAAATATTTAAGTCTAGTATAGAGTAAATCGTTCGTAATTTGTTCGAGTACAATTTACAAGTAAGTGATGTTTTGCAAGATGAACAGTCCTCGATGCTATTCATTAAAAACATTTATTAAGCTTAACCGTGACTGCTTTTTTGAAGAGGTGAATGAAGAAAATTGTGTTATTGATCCAAAAATGTATCTATTAAACTAGTTTGAATTAATTTTGTTAAAAAAATGTTTTTCATCTACAGTATATTTTTGGTTATTTGTTGGTTAGTTGTCTGTTATAAAAAGTGTTAACAGTCGCCATAGCAACCAACGACTGGGCATTTATTGAAACGAAATGGAAAACGAATTAGCTAAATTTTATATTTGAAATTTATTATTATAGTTGAACTTTAAACTTACGTTAATTGTTGTTACTTACTTGTTGTTATTGTAATTCGGTCGTCGAACCTCTACATTTACTCAATGATTTGTTTTGTGAATATAATTAGTTTACTATTTACAAAATAACCACTACTGCTGTATTAAGCAAAACACGGTGTTAAATTCCGCCACTCGACTGGATTGGAGTCGAGACTTGATACTAGGCTCTCACTGCCCGTCCTCCTTTGTAAAAAGAGTGAGGTCACTATAAGAAAAATTCTTGATAGTTATCAATTATTACATAACATTTGGCCTGTTTGGATGTTAATTAAGTTTTTATGTCACGCGTTTAATGAGTGGTTTAAAAAACTGTTACCGTTTATATCACTTAATATACATATAAGTTATTAAAAGATAGAATTAATTTATTTTACTTATCAGCGTTTCCTTGAAATATTTTGTGGAATAACATATACTTGAATATAATTGTTATAGATAATAAAAAAAATATTACCAAGTTGTAGGTATTTAGTCATTAGCGATAAGTAGAATGCACAATGTTTAATCAATTCATTATTAAACATTTATTATGAAAATTAAAAATCTATCGATCATTTTCGATTTTTCACGGCTGATTTTGACTAGAAAATTTTAACAAATACTTCAAAGGACTTTTCAAAAGATAAAAACGGAAATTTTGTAGGATCTCATTGTTGTCTGTCTGTTAAGGCCATGTCTGAAAAGTCAATCCTGAAATTGGTACAGAAGCTACGATGGGCGAGTTCTACTTAACCGGTTTTTTAAGTAACATTTTGACTTATTAACTTTATTTTATTTTGACCAAAGTATACTTAAATTAAGTTTCAAATTTCAGTTAAACGTTCGTTGGGAAAACCGTTGTTAACGTTATATTTTGTTCTTTTCAGATCCGGTAAGAAAGTTTAGAAGATAAAAAAAAAATATTGTAACGCCATCCACCATGATATTATTTAAACTATTTGTATTATAAATTATAAAGTGCCATATCTGTTATTTTTTTATCGAAATACTCGTCGTCATTTTAAACAATGTCCTTGTCAAAACTCCAACAACATTAGAAATTATATGATCACCAACTTTCACTTAAGAACCAGATTTAGCAGAGTTTTATGCCAACAAGACTACAGAGAAAGTAGGATAATAAATGAAAATGTGTATTCTTATTAAGTATTTATTAAGTTATTATAGGAACGTTTTTAGAGTAATACACGGTAAATTTTAATAAAGATATTGCAAAATTGAAAATATTAAGCATAATACTGAGATACATAATGGTAAACAGAACAAAATAAATGCATTATGATGGAAAATAATCATAATTAAGATGATATTGGTAAATATTCGTTTTCACAATATATCACGACAATATACGGTCTCTTAAATTAATATGAATACCTAAAGCACATTTGTACAGCAAATTAAAAGTTAAACATAAAAGATAAAGCATGTTAGCGATTGAAAATTAAATCATCTTCACGCTGTATCTCGCACACAGCAGGGTAGGCAGAGCGAACTTAGTATTAAGACAATCCGTTCCCCACTTTGTGCCGAATTCTGGAGGCATTGCGTGTTGAGTGGCATAACTCAACGCCGCGCTTTGCCTCCACACCAGAGCGTAGAAATAGAAATATGAACTTAAATAAATATTTATTTTCTTCGAGTGGGTATCGAACTCACAACCGTCGCGTTATAGTCACACCTTTATGCCGCTGCACCATGATGGCCTCAATATTTTTTAATTTTATTTTAATGTTAGCGATGACTCCTAGCTACAGTGGAGTTGTTTCAAATAACTCCTTTACTTACAATAAATAAAGATTAGAAGATCTGAGGCCTGAGAAAATGTGCTATTAAATACAAAATTATGCTAATTTTAATTCAAAAGTTAAGTACATTAAGAAATATTGGATTAAAGCTAAATTAAGTTAAACATATTGTTAATTTTCAATTTAAATAACCAGATATTTTTAACATAATTATTCTGGTATGTCACTAAGACGAATGCCTCCTGGTCGCCGGTACATACGCTCGTGCATCGGCAGTTCTCCCACAAGGAATCTGTCTAAGGCTTTAGTCGCCATACTAGAGTGACCTGAGCTTCGGAAGGCGGTGCTCGCGTCGCGTCCTGCGTATTCCAACATGATCTCATCTCCACCAGGGTGCTATAAGAAATTAGATTGTTAGTTATATATAATAACACCGTATATATATATTTAAAGTTATTAATTATCGAGTTTTAAATATATTATATATCAATGAAAACATTCTATATAAATAAAACAAATTTCAACTTACTTCATAAAGAAAATCGGTTATATCGTATACGCGATCGTATATTACGACCCAGCAATCTTTCTGTGTGTCATGTAGAGATACTTCTGCGAGGGAAATGACGCGGTCTTTAGCTTCCGGAGTCCCAGGTTCAATCTTTGGCGACCATTTGTTAGATTTGGTCTCCACAGACCAAGGACTAACAAAACGTAGAGCGGCCATCGTCAACGCCACGAAATCTATCTCAGTATCCTGTTTCACGGCAAGGGGCGCCGACAGGCTAAGTTCAGGTGGGCTCTGTACGGTAGCCATTTTATTCAATTTCCACTTCCACGATACTTCAATTCAAGGCAATTTCTTTTCAAGGTTTTAAAGTATATTTACAGCTGATATCTTCTGTAGAATGTCAGCAACTGTAAATAATAAAGAGTTCTTGTTTTAATTTTGTTATTCATGTAAAATTTAATTAAAGTATAAATTAATTATTTCTAAACATATTTTAAAATTATAAAACAAGAATGAATTAAACTTACTTAATAAATTATACTTATATTAACAATCATAAAAGTCATATTGAATAAACTTAGGTGTGAAATATTCGACGATAATTTATTGTGCCACAAAATAAGGAATTATAAGGCTTTTTCACGGTCCTTGGCTCACGATTATATTATATAATATAGCATTAATCATATTATTCTGACAATAAAATATCATACCAAAGATAACATTTTTTGGTTAAGGAATAATAAACAACTTTAACCTTACAATACAGTTTATCGCAAAGAAGTGACGTAAATTATACATATAGGAAAGAAATAATTTGGCAACAAGTGATCGACCTCCGTATCCACTTTTCACATGTGACAGGAAGTGTGGACAAATTTTTTAGAAAGGTATAAAATTTTGGTATATCATATTTAAAGTAAATAAATTATTAAAATAAAATATTAATTTAAAGTTAAACTATTATTGAAGGGTTAAAAAAAAACAAGAAAAACAATAATATTTACCTAATAAGTTCACAAGGTCCAGAAAGCTCCTGTTATCTCTGCTGGTGCTCGAAGCCCGGGGAATTACTATCACACCAATTGTCACTGTACCACCACTGGTCGTATTTCAGGTAATTACTAATAGATTCAGGTAAATGCATGGAATCGTTAATCATTGCCACTATCTAATATTGACCGTTCATTTACGAGTAGGGAGTTGTGAGTGAGGTGGCAGCGGTCCGAACGGCGGTTTTATAGTCGGTGGGCACGCGCCGTCTGATGTAATTGTGGCTTATCTTGCGAGCTCGTGCCGTGCGCCAGCGCCGGACGCGTCGACCCGCGGGGCAGAGCCTCGACGCCGAAACGTGAATTGCCTGGTTTACATATGCACAGCTCTTCCTAATTTCACGTTTTGGGATTTGCGATTAAATGTTTATATTCACCTAAAATCAGATTTTGAATCAAAGTTGAATTTCAAATGGATGTTTGATGTGGGACTCATCAAACACCTGTAGTGGCTTAAAAATAGATATTCTCAATTCTTTTTGAAATCTAGTAATTTTTATAAAATTATTGTTTTAAGCTCAAGCATGACTCGAAATATAAGTAGGTAAATTAAAGGCTCTTTAAAATATATGGCTCATAAATAGTAATGGAAAACATTTTATATCGGTTATTACTTTCTCTAACAAAAATTGATGTAAATATGTTTTGTAATATGATAGACCTATCTTCTATTGTCGTACGAGTCTTGTGACGTCCGAGGGCGGTGAATAAACCCGCCGATCTTTTATGATAAAAGAGACAATTCATACAATGAAATAAATGTAACTAAAATATTCCAATTTTGCCTGTTTTGGTATCTTGTGGTCGATATTATTTCTGCGTATATTTATCAACATTTTATAAGGCTTTGGTTCCTAAAAATTCTTTTAGAATTATATTTTAAAGATATACTTAATATAATTTAATACACCTATTAATAAGAGCCAGCATGCACAGAATATCTTTGTCTTTGTTCTATTTCTGATATAGGAACGGAGTATCTCAACAACTACTAACATCTGGGTTCTCTTGAAACTCAAATGCTCTACGCTCTAGCACACAGAAGGAGAAACAAATAATAAGCTTCATGAATTCATCTAAAAAACTATCGATAGGGGCTCACAACGCTATGTACGTACGACAACAAACGAACAAGTCGAATTTATAATAACAAAGCAGAAACACCCAGTTCTAAGCGTCGCATGCAAAGTCTTTACGTATACAGTAGAAAAACTGCTGAACAGGAGGAAAACTTCAAGGATGAAATTCACAAGGAATTCTGCATAGGTCCCTACTGTAAAAACCTGGACCAAGTTAACAAGAGCGGAAATGGACAACTTAGTATCGGTTATGTCACACAAAAACCAGTACAAATAGGCTTTTAAAGCAAGGGTACGCGATCCGGGAGGTATAACAATGAGACCTCTAAAACTATTAGAGGCCACATTAAAAATAGATATAATGTTACAATTGGCTTTGTGGACTTGGATGAAGAGGCAACCAGACGAACAAGCAAGTACAATTGTCCAATACAATTTGGCCATAAAGTAATCACACTCTTTACAGTAAAGGTCATTGCTTCGGTTATATCTTCTCCCTCTCTCTCTCTCTCCACATTTCAAGTTTCCTATTCTCCGATTTGCACTTAAGATCCTATATAGAAATAGTGTATATATATGTATATAGTGCTTTTAGATTTGTTGTTTATAGTATAATGTGGTAGGTAATAGGATAAACAAATATAAAAAAGTAAATTATGTAGCAAAAGGTAATCCAAATATCTGGACTCTTTTACGAATTAAATACCACCGGGATAATTGTGTCTAGTTCTAAGTTGAAGACGTAGACATAGGAAAAATGTATAGCTGATATTTTTTTAAAAGTTGATTAAAGGTACGGGCCACGCGTCCGTAGTGGGTAGTTTTAATATATGTATATCTAATAAATATAACATATATAAAAAAGATTATTGTGATAACATTTTTTTTATAATTTCAAAACTTTTTTTTACTTCATTTAACATTATTAGGTATAATAATAATTTATATTTTTTCATTTAAACTTTATTTTAAATTATCTTTCATTGAACAACCTATTCAAAATAAAAAAAAAATATCTGACGAAATACCTATCATAAAATGTAAATTTTCGTTCGATTACGTTGCTTATTGTTTTTCGCTTAGTTTTTCTCAAAGATGATGTAACAATTGTATTTGTTTAAACTAGGTTGTTTTTGTGCGTGATTCTTTTTTGCGCATTCAGCCAAACGAAAAAAAATGACAGGTATGATTTATTATAAATCCTAAATGACAAAGTCATATGAATAGAAATAAAAAAAAAGTTTGTATGGAAGTTGTCAAGTTCCATTCTAATAAATTTATCTAATACCTTCTTTAGAATTTTGACGACATTTGCGTTTATGAACGTGGTGTTTGGTATTATTAAGAACTAAGGATTACTTAGTCTTAGATGTGGATGACGTACCTATCTAGAATCTCGACTACATTTTTTGACATTTTAGATACCAATTAATTGTCAAAATACAGTGCTATTCAGTTTTCTTTCAGGGCTAGTTAAAGAAATAAAATTAACTTTTGCATAATACACGTTTATCCACATTTTCTTTATCCATTATCAAAATAAATTCTAAAACTTAAAAACTGCTCTATGAATACTAATTTGTTAATGAAAATGTTAATGAATTATCTTTCACGACGTCACATGTTATTATTGAGTTAGGTTTATTTGAAAACAACGCAATAAATCGAATTAATGTGATTGCATTCCTTCAATCAAAATATTATAGGATAGTTGCTACGTCAATTGGAGGCAAAATATACGAAAACAATAATACCGAAACTATAACTTTATATATCTAGTAAATATTTTTTTCTAAGCGTCACTAGTTCATAATAATTTAGTGTCGTCATTAATGTTATAAGTAAATAATCATGACGATATACTTTTCTTAAGATACACAAATAAATGTTTTCTTCTGTAGAATATATGCTCTTTATACAAAATAATAATAAGGCATTTTCGAAGGTGCACAAATAATATTTTTATTTTAAACTTGGTGCTATTTATACGCTAAACGCCAATCATCTAGAAAATTTGAGATCCCCATAATTTCCACCTGTTGTATATTTATCTCTCCTAAAATTTTACTAATAAAATTATATAGATAAATATGGCGTAACACCACTTCCGACATAATTTTATTAAAATATTATTATCGCTTGATGTCCTTGTCACCTTAAGTTACTATAATATATACTTAAAACAAATGCCAAACTGTTAGGATTTTTATCATTTTCTATAAATCAATGTAAAATATAAAAATGATCAATTATTACTAAAAGACTATAACAATTATTAAAAGACTAACTCGTGAAACAAGTATTGCTAAGGATGGCAAAATAAAAAAGAAAATAAAAAATATTTAGTATGTAAATTGACAAAAAACATACCTAATATATTTGAATTTTGAAGGTCGAGAGTTCGTTGCTTTCTAATCGCAAAAAATCTTTTAACATGTATATAGGTACCTAACTTGAAAAAATAGTTTTTTTATTAACTAATTGCTAGATGTGGTTAATTTGGATCCTTTGGTAATATTAGGTATAAAGGGGAAGGACTCTTTATATGTAAATAAGATAATTGAGTAAGTATAAACCAGTTATTATTAGTAAAGGTCGTGCCACAGTAGAGTCACAAACTCTATACAGAGTGTAGGTCCGAACTTTTTTTTATAATATATTTAATGTCATACATGTACATTCTCATTTATGTTACTATGAGTTTTTAATGTAATATAGATTAGTTTGTTCGTTCGTTAGTGCGATGTGTTTTTGGTTCATTTTTTTATATTGAATAAGATCTTTATGTGTCTAGAGTTAATCTTCATATAAGTATTCTTTGTGTTTTAACCTTTATCTGGCGTATTATAGCAGGGAAAATAAAGAGAGCCTAGTGTTAAAAAGTATTTATTACTACTTACTAGGCTCTCCATATCTACGGAATGCAGAGAATGGTGTACCTACCGTTCTCAGCTTTCCGCTTGATTTAGTGACATAGTGTGTTGAGTGGAGGACAGCGGAACTTTACACAAACAATGCTTTTTGATAAATTGTAAAATGAATATAATGTTTGCATTATCTTGTCACACGAGTCAATCATTGAAATCGCGCGCGATCGGGATGAAATTGGAACGTCCTATCTGTAACTGGTAAAGGTCAAGTGTCCATATCGAACAGGTCGAGAACTACCAGATTGAACGTACTTTGAATACTATTCAAAATAATATGTAGATAACTTGTGGTTTCCGTTTAACTCTTCAACATGTTAAATGTATATTTCTAAGAACACTTTTAAAAAGATTTCTATAGTATTTTTTTGTGATTTTTCATTTTATTTTGATGATGATGATCTAGTTTGATGATCTAGTTTTATTTCTTTAATTTCTATACAATATGATTATGCTTGAAAAGGATAGCAAGCTAAAATTAAATCACGCTATTTTCGAGTTTTTTCCATTTAAGATATTACGCGCTGATTGGTAAAATGTCAATGCCACAATATTTCCTATATCAAGGCTGGGGAAACACCTACATATTATATATATAAATATTAAGATAAGTATTCTTTAATCAATAGCCACCGCGACCCTTCTGTATGTTAGTCTCTTAGTGTATGATTACTATTTGTTTATTTCTATCACGTTTCTATCATGTTACTGATGAAATTAAACATTTTTTCTAATTAGCTGCCCAATTATAGTAAGTGGTCATAAGATTGTTTAAAAAAAATATTCTTATCATAAAAAAGATGTATAATGATTGTTGGCATCGAAATATCATTTATAGTGTTTATGTAATATAGCTTATATTTTTATAATATTATTTTAAAATTAATTACTATTATACTAATTGATATCATTATAGAAAGTCGTTATAACGAATGTATAACCGATTATGGAGCTGTTACTTCGTAAATAGTATAGGATGATGCAACATCTATTGTTTACAACGTGTGAACGTACCTGCGCCTGCGCGTGTCCTCACCTCGTCACGCTAGAGTAGGGAGACGAAGGGGGGATAGAATTCCATTGATGCTTTGAGTAAATGACATCTGCCGAAAACTTGCGTCAGACTAATTTTGTATACGTTTCAAATTTCAATACGCTGCTTGGTTTTCTAGTATTGCTGAATTTTCATTTATTATTTAAACATATTATCTATATATTTATGATTTTGCTGTAATATATTAAATTTGAAATATATTTCGTAATAATTATTACAATTCTAATTCTAATGAATAATAAAAAAATTATTCATACATTCTAGAATTTGTAAAATTTTGAGCGATGTTTAATTACTTATATTATAATATTTATATTATAATATTATAATATAAATAATTAAACATCAACATATCTATCTATATTGTCATCCCACATTTTATGTGATTATACTGCATTTTTTAACTTTCTTTTACAATCTTAGATATGATAGTATGTTAGATTTAAAAAAAAACAAAGAACCTTTTGAATATAATCACTGAGTCGCATTAAAACTACAATGTGAGGTACATTGTAGTAGGTACTTATTTTTGCAGATAAAAATTATTTTTATTTAGTCTAAGCGATAAAGCAAGCAAAAACTATATTATAGATAATTAATAAACGTAAATGTTGCTTTAGTAAAAATTAACTTTCGAAAAGTATTTGGACATCTTGGTTATTTGTGATGCAATTTTTTTTTCAATTTGAGCGTGTATGCTGTTGCATAGTGTTTTAAGTTCGAGATACTTAAATACGTACTGAATAAGGGAGTCATTATTGAAATAAACACAAACTACTGTAACTATAACTTGGTGATTATCCCTAGTAAGTAGGTAATACTATAATTGTCTTTGCTGTTAGTGAGCTCAGGACCAGATTTGGACAGGGCCCCGGGGCAGTGACGAAGTAGAGGTCCTTTAATTAAAAGATTAATTTTAAACAATATTATTTTTTAAAAGAGCAACTGTGTGTTGTTGAGTTTCTTGCCGCCTCTTTTCAGCAGAACTGCCTCCTTACCTGGTGATAGCTCTATGTTCATTCAAAAAAATGGTTGTAAAAGTCTATCTGAATGAAGAATGTTTTTTATTTGAAGTTGATGTTTGATAAAACAGGAGCCTACCTACCAATATGGTGGGCCTCGCATTTGAAGCTTTCTTTTTAGCTTCATCCTGTATCCATGTTGTCCCGTTCCCATTAAGATACTTCCGTTCCCCCGTTTTTGCCAAATTCTGGAGATATTAGGAGTAGTATGGTAGAACTCAACGTCAAGCTTTGCCTCCTTACCAGAGCGAGGAAACGAAAATAAAATTTTTGCTTTAACTTAGATACCTTGTTTAAACATATTTTTAATTTCATCTCATAGTAACCAGAAATGATGTTATCGTGTAATCTTTTCAGTTCCACATCAAAAGTCACGGAGCAGAATGTTTCGCACGTGCTGTACATTCATTATTTCTCTATCTATTTTATCTATCTTTTATAATAAATAAGAAATATTTTTTTTATTCAAAGTTTAAAGACAAGTCTTGTGTTGTATATAAGGCGGTGCGATAACTGTCACACTCGTACATTTATTCATAACTTAGTGATAAAAACACAACGACGTGACGTCAAGCGCAAAATGTTTTAACAGGTCGTCGAAAACAAGTTGTACCTATATTATTTTGTATTTTTTTAATAATATTATGAAGGGCAACATGGAACAGTGTAGGCGTACACGCATTGGTTGTGGGCTCGATTTCCTGACTGAGCAATGAAATATTTTCATTTCCCTGCTAAGATATGTCAAAGTGTGGCTTTGAATTACCCCATTCAAAATTCACGAATTCAAGTGGAAAGTGAACAACGGACTGCCTTTGCTCTTAACACTAGGTACTCTCTGCCTCTCTCCTCACTTAGTCACTTTAAAAAAAATAAGATCAGTTTATTTGATGCATACTACACATATCATCATATGTGAGTATTATAATAATTGCTTGCTTATAATAATTGCCTATTTGAATAAAGAATATTTTGAATTGAATTAGTTAAAAAAATATACATATATGAGTATTAGTTAAAAAATCTATACTAATATAATAAAGCGGAAGAGTTTGTTTGTTTGTTTGTTTGTTTGTTTGTTTGTTTGTTTGTTTGTTTGTTTGTTTGTTTGAACGCTAAGATCTCTGGATCTACTGGTTCGATTTACTTTGTTTTTGTTTTGTATGAAAGCTGCATTCTTCAGAAGTGCTATAGGCTATATAATATTACATTACAAATATGTACTAATAAATTAAAATACTTTCTAATTTGACATGCAATTTATTCTGCCATGTTAATAACAACCGTCGTCGCTACGCGACCGCGTTCGTTACCGCGTCATTTTGATATCCGTCATCCTTATGAAAATAACTATAATCGTCACTTTTAGCATTTCATCTAGATTGAAATTATATTTCTATAGAAATTATATTCTTATATTTCAAGCAGGCATAGCCGCGTCCGGGTCCGCTAGTGTATATATATTTTTTAAATTTTAGTTATATATAAATCCAACACAATTAACATCGGTTCTTGTGTTGTTAATTTAATTTAATTTACAACTTATAAATTATAAATGATATAACAACTTTAGTTGTAAATCTTTACCTTATAAATATGTTAAGAGATAAAAAAAAATTAATCTTCCGATGTTACCTACCTACTTAAACAAAAGATAAAATTATGCAATAAACAAAACATACATATGTAGCGTATTATCAATATTTATAAAAAAACCACATTAACATATCTCTTCTTAGTAATAAACGTAACTTACCTAACAAATATTTTTGAATGAAGTTTTTCAAATTTGAGGTTCTGTACTTTTTAAGAAAAAAAGGAATCCTTATAAGATTACTTTGTTGCCCGTCCGTCTGTATGTCTGTCTGTCTAGACCTTTATCTCAGGAACGCTTGGAGATAGAGTTGAAATTCTATCCATATAATATTACCCTTGTAGGTCTACCCTTGATTTCCTAAAAAAAATCATATTTCTATATTTACTGAATAAAGAGGTATGGCGGTTTATATCGTATAAAATTATATTTAGAATCAAAATTTGTTCCGATTGACCTAGAATTACGAAATTTGGCAGGTAGCATCAGCTACAATTAGTACTAGTTTAGGAAAAAATGAATTGTAGTTAAATCCTAAAAAATAATCATCAAAAGGGGGCAAAATTTGGTATTAAAGCCGGTAGTTCAAGTGAGGTATCAGAAAAAAGGGCTCTGGCTACGCTAAGCTTGAATTTCAGAAAAAGCTCGTGAGTTCCAATTTTTGTACGGAACCCTCCTTCGGTGAGCTCAACTCACGCTTGTCCGATATTTTTTAATTTTAAAATATGCTTAGTAAGTTTTTTCTCACACTAAATATCTATAAACACATTTAAAAGTTTTGGCAAACAAAATTTCATAAATATAGAACGCAGATTTGCTCTTGTTAAGCATTTGATCATTTTGGGTGGGTGTGGGGAACGGAGTGTCTTAACACGAGGTTCCCTCTGCCTACACTGCTGGGCGCGGGATACAGAGTAAATGATTGATTTATTTATTTACTTTATATATTTGCTGAAAAAATGATTAACATGGCTTTTGTTAACCGTAGATTACGAGTAATGTACACTGAAGTATCTACGTATAGATACAATAACTGAAAGAATGGATATATAAAATAAAACACACAAAATTAATACATTATCTAGATAACAATATATTTTGTTGTCAACTGCAAACTTAACAACAGACTACAATATAGATATTTCAACAGAATAATAGCACGAAGTACATGTAGAATTTAAAATATATAGTGAATTGTACCAAATGCTAGCTAAAGTTCACATATAATTTATAATATAAAGAATCTTATTGTTAGACAAACTGTCGCGTTGCGCCGAGGACAAAACAATAAAAATAATATGGACGGCATAGAATATTTAGGAATATGTCCTTGTTGATAGCGAAGAGGTGAAATAAGCGATGGTGAAAAATTAAAACAACTAGCGCGAAATAGGTATGTAATTCAAGATGGCGGAGGTTTTTTATATATTTAGTAAGTTTTACGTAAGTTGATCAAGGTGGCGCTTGACAACTAGCTTTATTTAAGTAGGTACAGATACAATATAGGTACATTAGAGCGGTAGATTCGCATACTACATATTGATAATGTTTAAACTAATTACAAATATAAAAATACTTAAAATTTGCAACTATGAAACATAATATAAAATTTAGTAGCTAATAATATATTATGTATTAAATTTTCTCTTACGTACATTGCTTTTTTTATTACAGTACTGTTTCTTGAATTGACATTTTAAGCTTTGGATATACTATACAAAGAATTTATAAAGTGACAATAATATGAAGGTATATACAGATAATAATATACTATATCAATTTTAAAATTCGTTAATTGTTATATTTAAATTGTTTATGATTGAAAGGTTTTAATAGTGACCATAATATGATTTATTAATTACTTTTAATAACGTAAACAACTTATATTAATAAAATATAACTACTAAATTTCATTTATTAGGTACAGATTCAATATACATACGAGTACATATTATATATATTATCTATGTATAAAATTTTACCAAAAAGTCATAATCGTGAGTTATAAAATATAAACGACGTGAAATTGTGATGAAATATTATTATAGTCTAAATTTAAAGCGTAAGTGAAATGAGCGTACAATGTGGTTACATATTTATGACCGCTCATTCATAAACTCCTAAACATTTTATACAAGCAATGTCATAATTATAAAAAAATGCTTAGTTCAATTAAGACACTGGTTATTTCTTTAAAAACAAGTTTTTTTTTCAATATTTACTCACATATATATATATATATATATACGTATTTAAAAATCTTAAATTGGTATCTGTCGTTTATCTCTCACAAGAGAATAAGTTCAAGGACTGTACGCTTTTGGCACTAACTTTATGAAATATATCTTTTTACAATACATTCAAATATAATATTATATTTACAACTTATGTTTATATATTTACATTATTAAATGCTTTTCAGATAAAACAATTAGAAGAAATACATGATATATTTTACAAGGTACAAGTGGGATCGCGTAATAATGGTTACAATATATCTACATCATTTGTACAGAGTTAAAAGCTTTAGCGAAACACATTGAATATCTATTTGTATTACAAATCACGTTTAACATCCAATAAAATACCATATATGAACTTAGACTTAATCTGTCCACTGACATTGTATTAAATGTGTAATTAATTACATATTTTAAATTTTATGACCTTTTTTGTATGTATTTTATGTACGTTTTAAGTTTTTTTGTATACGTTTTAAGTACTCGCCAGTAGATAGATTAAATCGATACTTTTATAAATCGTTTAAATGACAAAAGCTTCTAAACAATTTTGAACTGAACTTCCATTGTAATGTATTCTAATACAATAAAGCCGATTCTGACTAGATATATCTAATAAAAAAATGATAGCACACATTCACTTATAAGTACTTAATATTCTGTTATCAAGAGTGGGCTTAAATCCCTCTCCGCCATAAATCCTTTAACTCACCGCTTTTCTACCAATGGAATGATGTTGACGCACTTTTATTTCCTAAGCAAACTGAGATTCTCTTTTAAGTACCCATCAATTAATTATTTTTAATAAATGTATAATTGCAGATAATTCTACAAAATGATTATATTATAGTTTGCTTAGTCACGCGTCTTGCTGCAAGCTCTGCTCTACTGATGATGATCTACTCCTACTTACCGTCGACAACGATCCGATGAAATGATCCAAACCAAATGCAATTTTGATGGCACATGGACCGCTCGATTTGATATGAATTTAATATAAATTTTAGTTATATTCTTTCTTTACAAAATGTTTCATTAAAATATTTGTCGTGAATCTAAATTGAAATCCACAGTTTTTTAGGATTGCAAGACTGGAGTTGATGGTAAAGGTGAAAATTGCATTTATTGCAGTTTTATTATATTTATTGCAATTTATATTGAAATTAACTTAATTATTACCTTTACCAAGTAAATGGTCGTCTCAGGAATTATTGTAAATAACGACAGCATTGCAATCCGTATAGCTTTTTGAAATAATTAAAAAGTTTTGATTTGAAATGACGCAAGTGAACAGATGACATCACATGATTTGTAATGTATGCGCCGAAGCTCTAGTCGCCCTCTAGTGACCAACTACTAGGTAAGTTTGAACCGATCTATAATCTTTTGTGAATTAGTTACGTAGCACCAATGTTGCCAATCTATTAAATATTAGCTCAACTATGTTATTTTCATTTTACACAACTCTAGTTCTATGGAAGTTAATTGCGGATTGTATTAAAGTGCCTAATCTGCAGTATTTACTTGTGACTTATTCAAGAGTGAATTATTTTATTAAATTACAATTGTTAAAAGTATGAGATTTCTTATAAAATTCAGTCACAGACTACCGGTAAAATTGGTAATACTACATTCTAGAAAAGAATTTCAAAAATTTAAGGACTACCCGTAAAATCCCGGTGGAATAAAGTGGGACGTTTTTGAAGAGTCGTTTAATCTTGGGCAGTGTACTTGGTTTAATTTTTTCAAGTTTCTGCAATATTTTCTCAAGTTTATTTATTATATTTGAAAATTTATATGCCTCCCTTGTGCCATTAATTTTGTATAGCCTATATTTTAATACCTGCCTTTCATTTCAGTCCGTTGCAACGTCAGAATAGGATCTGTTGGTATACATCATCTATTTAGATGCAATCTCCTGTAGAGTGATCATAATTCAACATCGTTAATCACTCGACACTTCTTCGATAACTCCTACGTAATATTATTTTAAACGAGATTTCTTCCTTTATAGATATATTTTCGGACCATACAACAATCATATGTTCGTTTCTATCTCGATACCCTAGATGTTATACCAATATTTGAATATTAATAAGTAGGATTTAGAATAGTGCCGAGTTGTTACCGAGAATCCGTTCAGAAGAGCATGTGACAGCGCAGGTTGGAGTTGGCTATTCCGTGGTGTGCGCGGTGAGGTCGACCTCCGACGTCGCGTTGCCCAGCGCGGCCGGAGGATCGCTGGCGGGGAGGGAAAGTAGATGTTAGGCCTCCAAAAAAATTAAAGCCGTTGGCTTTGGTTCCAAGTTTGATTTCTTTGCTTCGACCACCAAGAACTCTATTTCCTGAAATGCAATAAAAGAAAAATATAAGACACCGCAATAATCTTATAATTTAAATATTATTTTAATCTTACAATATAAATACTAATTTAATCTAAATATTTATTTTAATTGAGTATATTTCTGTTACGCTAAGAATTAAAATACGAAAAAAATTTCAACGCCGTCGTTCCGCAGCAGCATAGCATCTGACTACAAACGAAAAGGTTCTATTCGAAGAATGAGTTAATTTGTTTTCATTGCTTTAATAATAAAGACTCAATGTTTATTAAAAACTCAATGTTTCGAAAATTGAGGGAAAAGTGGGAAAGAAACAATAATTATTTTTAATTTGGTGTATCTTTACCGGCTTATCTCTTTGCGCAAACGATTCTGCTATAAGTCGAGCGACTTCTTGGTGTTGCATGCCTTCTACTCTATGCCCGTCAACCGCCAGAATTAGTTGTCCTACCTCCAAGCCACCTGCCTCATACGCTGATCCATGCTCCTGAAATACGATTAAAACACATTAAGTATCTCTATTATTACTGCCAGTGTAATGTCAAATTAGTTAATATAAGTAAATACAATAACTAATTTTAGAATAAGTCATAAATCTTACGTGAATGTTAATTATTCTGGGCAACGGATGTTTAGTGTTGGCACCACCTTCGATCGCGATGCCAAGGATAGGCTTGGTCTTCTTCACAGTAATATGCAGGTTTCCATGGTGGTCGGGGACAACCCGCGCCGCTCTGCCTTCGTCGATCGTCCCTTCCCCATGTTGCAGGCGCTGCATAGACTGGTGCCTGCGGATCCCACCTCGATCCTCAAGTAAAGCACCACCTTCTTCTTTCATGTCGAAGCTACGTGACAACTTGTGGGCCAATTCCTGTCGATATGACTTACTTAAAACGTTCTTTATCTAAATTTCGATTGGTGGTTTAACTTTGAGTAGTTACTTTACAGAGGTTCTTAGTTTTGATTGTTTCGACATTTCTGAATTTCTTATAAGAATTTATATTTTATTTGGTCCCTGATTATTTACCACATTCACACTAATTTTATAGCACTACGCTAAGACAGCAACAATATATCAGCCTCTAATAACAACTGAGTGCTCTAACTAAGGACAGTGTAGCTGGGCGGCATAGGGCAGTATCTGGCGAAATCTTTACTAAATACTTAGGCTCACTCATACAACCTTGTGCCTCTCAGTTACCAACATGTCAATGATCTTTACGTCAAATGTATCGGGAAGCTGTAAGTGAGATGTGAGCTGGAGGCTTGGAAACATGCGTTTCGATCACTCGGTGGCGTGGTACAAAGGTTACTTTACAAGTGTCTCATGAAAAATATTTTAAACCAATCAGCGCACCTATGCAGCGGCACCATAAAGAAATTGTAACGAATTGTTATAGAACATAAAGCTTACGGATACTTTTTAAGGTAAACCAAATATATTTCTTATTTTTGCCACCATGCATTAAAAAAAAAAGAAAACAAATATTAATTACCACGACCGATTTGAATGTTGAAATACGTACAAACAATACAAATGTGATATGAATTGCGGAAACTATTTTAATTGAAATTAAACAAATCTTTCATGCAGTTTTACCCAGTATTAAGGTTACTTCTACTAACTAATTGATGTAAATAAATAACCGAAACAAATTGTGTGCTTTACTATACTGAATTCGAATGAAAAAATAAATTTGACATAAAAATAAACACCGAAATGAAGTGCAACGACAAAAGTAGTGATAACATAAATAAAACTTCTAACACCAAGCATCGTTCGGTTTTAAAAGCGAGAATTTGGAATAGAAAGTTAAATTTTTAGTATCGTGCATAAAGAGATTTTTCAATGTGCTAGGACAGTTTGCCGATTTGTCTGTCGGCGGGAGGCCGGGCCACTTACTAGAGGTCGTCCCCAGTACCATGACTTTACTTTCTGCGTCCAGCCACCGAGTGATGAGCGCAGCCCCTCGAGATAGCCGCACTGAAACATCACACTCACTCAGCGCCAGGTGCTCTCCATCACTATGCCCCGCTATGCCCCGCTATGCCCCATTGCGCCCAACGCCCAACGCCCCGTAATGCCAACCCCCAGTGCCAACTATCCATGATTTAACAAACTCTAGACTACGAGTCACACCCTAATTAAATGCAGGACTTTTTAGGGAAACTAGACAATTTAATAATCTAATTGTAATGTTTTTGTATGAATATACCAATGATAGTTTGGCTTAAAATTAGCACTCACATTCAACCCAATAACATTGCACACATAGCGAAATCTACATCTAAAAGTATCATATGTATTCAAGTAGCTGGCCAAGCTATAAAAAGATTTTAAATTCATTTCGTTATCATTTAAACTATAATGTTAAAAATATGCTAAATATAAGAAATATGTTTGTACATGACCAGTTATAATGTTACGCGGTACATACCTGATCCTTTTGTCGAGTATACGAGATGCATGAAACAAACAATATAAATAAATACTATTTATTAGATTGAACATATTTTCATACAAATATTTTAAATAGAGGTCTAGGGTAGGTATTTATAAGTTAAAAGATTAGTCTATAATATGTGCTTGCCTGAACAAAGGGGCTCCATAAGTTTATATTAATATAATTTTATTTTAAAAACTATCATCGCCGAAAACTAGAGATCGATATTTTATAGGTACTACGATCAATGCAAAGTATATATTAGGTATAGTCTTTTATAATTGTAAGCACCTTGATATGACATGATCGTTATTTTATCCAATATCTGACTCTCAGGATCCTGGCTGACGGCGTACCTCGTTAGTCTTTTCTATAAACATGGCGATAGTATCGCAACACGCGCCCGCTGCGATACCACGCCGGCCGCCGCTCGCAATTGCCAGGTGTTTCTGTATTTTATTCTCACAGAAACGCCTGTATCTACATATACTCTATAAATATTCCATCGGATGGTTGTGCTCAAGATTATTTATTATACAAAAAGATATCTGACATCTCTACATTAAGCCCGCTTTGACATTTTAGCGCAGCTAAGATTCCTAAGCTTTTATATAGCTACATTTTTTTCCATTAAAATATAAACAACAACAAGTCATTATTTTTCATTATTAATTTTTACACATATTTTTTTATTTACAGTAAACTATAATTATTTAAATAATTATCTTGATTTATGTTCATATTATTGATACGAAGCAATTGTGCCCCAGTTCCCATGGTCCTTTCCAAGCTAGAGTTGCATTTAACGAGGCTCTCGCGACTCGGGATGTAACGGTACCTTGCTATAAGTTCACGAGATATATAGTAAATATAAGTTTCTATATATATTTTATATTTAACTTTTAACAATAGAATGTGATATATTGGTCGCGATCATCTGTCTCATTTACGTACTTAGTGATCTTATATCGAATTACTCCGATATTTGACCACATTCCACATAGTCTAGGTAATTTAATATAAGAGTAACAAGCCTAATATAACGATATTGGTAGGTTATGAACCTATATACAAATATAAAAAAATATATACCTATAACATAAAGATATTATAAGAAATAGTATATCATTATATAATCAAACGTTTAATACTTATTAAACCGTTATTCTATAGATAACCTCGGACGTGAGTTGACGACGCTCAAATAACGCTATCTTAACCACAATGCGTAGTCAATTATGAATGGTAGTACTATATTTTATCTGTGTACCAAATCAAAACATCCGTTACTCATTAGTGTTTTTCATAGGAAATTGGAATATTGTAAAACACATATTATCAGAATGACTGGGTTTTTTCGGCACCTTCGGTCTATTCTCTGGCATAATCTCTTCTATTGCGCTTATTAAAGATTATAAATAATAAACTCATGCCATTGTTACAAGAAATATCGTGAGAAATATCACAATGAAGAAAAAGACCAATTCTGAATATTTTTTAATATAATATTTTTTACAATGCCAGAGCAAATGCCTACTTAATATACCCACTTCTGTAAAAGGGGGAGGTTATCAATTCGACTGTATTTTTTTATGTTTGTTACCTCAGTACTTTTGTAGCTTATATAAGAGTAAAAGATTCAAAATGTTGTTAAAGTTTCTAATAAAATATAAGGAATATATAATAATTAACGTTGGCTCAAATGAAACCAAATAGGTTTTAAAAATTCTAATTTAAGAAAATATTGGGGTCGTGAGAAAACGAGGACAGAACTGAGTTTTTTTGAGCAATATAAAAAGATATTATTACCTCTTGATTTTGCGAACAATGTAGGTACGTAGACTTGTTGTTTACCTAGAACGGAAAAGATGTTGTGAAAACTATTGAATTATTTCAAAATTATAGAACGAAGCAATAGCCTTATTAAGAATGAATCTTACTAAACACTACTGAATGAATCTTACTACTGGAATATTATTAATATTCCAAATTATTACCATAATTTGAAAATGCAATTATGTGTCATGTACTAAAAGGAACGTTTTAATAGTAATAGTCTGTCATAAAAGTCTCGATTGCTTGTGTCATATAAATATATTTACTCATATTAAAGCACTTTAACATGGTGAAGGATTTGAGATGCATCAAAGAACTTATCAAGTTACAATATCCGGTTTATCCAGTTCCAGGTGGATGGATCCGTGGGAATTTTTGGCCACTTAAAAGTCGTAAAGAGGCCGTCGTGACGCAGCGGCACAAGGGTGTGACTGTAACGCGACGGTTGTGGGTTCGATCCCCACCCGAGGAAGTGAAATATTCATTTACGTTTATATTTCCATTTCTTCGCTTTGGTTTCGAGGCAAAGCGTGGCGTTTAGTTCTGCCACTCAACACGCAATGCCTCCAGAATTCGACAGAAAGTCCCCCTGCCTACCCTCCTGTGTGCGGTATACAGCGTGAAGCTGATTTAATTTTATTTTTTTTAAAAGTGTTAAATATAAGTATACTACTTTATTCTCGGTACTTGTAAAGTACTCAAAAGAAGAGCAAACCTCTATTTTGTTTTTCTTGTTCATCAAATGGTACCGTAGTAATGCCGAAATATGGTACAAAATAACGGGGCTTAGAGATGATGCTTAAGACAAGCACCGACGTATGATAACTTCTATTACGATATTTGCATTCATAACACATCTTTTTTGTTTAAAATTTATTTTATTGTTAATATTTTAGGGATTTAAAATTTTAAATCTTTTTAAAAGTTTTTATTTAACGACGTACATAAAATCCTGGTTATACAATAATCAGACTTTAACGAAAGCTGTATCGAGCTTAGCCAAGCTATAGAGCCAGCGATATATCCAATAGTGTAATATAGTGACAACGATATATTATTCAGTTATTCTAACCGCACTGAAAATATTACATAACAAGTACTTTCGAACAAATTATACGTATAATATGTGCGGTTTACTAGTAATCTAATTTGGAAATAATTTTTCTTTTTATTTTTGTATTTTTAATCGTTTTGGTAATTGATATTGGACCTTTACATCCTTCTAAGATTTACAAAGCAGCGACAAGACAGACACACATACATGCAATGCAATGATAGTCTACAATTTTTTTTATTCCATGTCGATAGTAAAATAGAAGATTTATGATTATGAACATTTTATTTATCTATGCCCTATAATTTCCTAGTACTCGTATATGATATTACTTGTACAATAAATGACACATAAGTGTCTTGAACATAATTTAGGTGAAAATGGCTCAGTATGTAAGTGGGTGGTCATATTTTCTTGCTAGCCATAAGCACTTCGTGGTCCACAGCACATGGACAGCCATTCGAGACCATCGTAAACTCGATTCGCATAGCCTTGTTCCGTTGTCGACAGCCGAGTAGTCGCGTACCGGTCACCGCGCGATACACACGTATTACTATTTATAATAAAATACTTCTTCAACTTGTTTACAAATAAAATAATCTGTAAACTCTCCGTATAACCGTGACAGGTGAGCTATCTTACACTTGGTTTAAATTGATTATGTGCTTTAATGTTTTTACAAGGACTTTCAATAACAATGGCAGCATGGTCTTTTGTTCCTGGGTTCATATTTAAGGGTTTTGTTGATACTATGTCAATACGGCGATCAGTCCTCATTCAGATTTTCTTGTATATATTTGTATACTGCATTGACGTAAGTTGGTTTGACCTTATTTAGAGCTGCCATATCGATTTTCATTCGATATTAAGTAACGATTTGAGTTAACTAGACACCACTGTATTGACGATACGTCACACTCACACCGGCTTGATCACAACATCCCTTTTTTGGTCATAATCTTTGTATATATATGTATTTATATTGGGTTTCGTGTTTTATTTTTCTAATTACTACTATGATTATCTATTCACAATATTTACCTATTTTATTTGTTTTTTATTCAAACCTGCTGATTATAAACAACTGCTATTACCTATAATCGATAGCAATTAATGTGTAATCTATATTTTTTTACCGAATAATTGTACATTAATTGGAATATTAAATTGACTTTGAGATTTTGAGATAGATTTTTATCAGTTAGAATCAATTAGATATAAATAATAAAAATGATATAATTAGAAAAGATAATACTGATTGCTGATAGTGGTATCTTATTATTACAAAAAAAACTAACTATATTTGTAGGTACATCTGCGTTTACGAGATGTTGAGTGCGATAACGGTGGTCATTGGTTCTATTCTGCTATAGAGGTTAATGTTACATTGTAGATTATTCCCTATGTAGGTGGTTCTTACTGCGCAGAGGCCATCAGCCTTCCGGCCCTTTTGGGAAAGTGTCGTTGTTCTAAAATTATATTTCAACTTCAATCGACGGTGTGAGTCATTCTCTTTTGAAACTAAAGATATCGTAACTATAAACCAAGAACCGAACCAAGTATTTATATTTTATTTATTATTTATTTGTATCTATTAAATTGTAAATTGTATTACTTAATAAACTTTAATATTAAATCATTATTAAAAATTCTCATATAAGGTGATTTTTATTCTGTCTATGTAATTATATAATAATCATAAGTTCTTGAAATAGATAATAAAACACTTGAGTTTAATCACACAGTTATCTTATTTAATACTCATCATAAACTCGAGTGCGGTTAGACCTAAATTAATAGGTATTGGTAGAGGTACTTTATGGTTATAGGAAGGGAATTAAAAGTTTACTTGTTTTTAAGGTTCCGTATCTAAAAAAATTACACTCTTATAGGATTACTTTGTTGTCTATATATCCGTCTATCTAGTGGAAACTAATAGATATATGATAAAGAAATATATTACAAACTTATATTTGCAATGCATTACATACAAAATGAGTGCATACGTCCGCAAACATAAATTTGTGAATTTTTATAACTCAAGTCCCTGTTGATCTACAATTATGAAATTGGTTCGGGACTCTTGGTGGGCGAGAAAAACTCGCACTTGGCCGATTTGAAACATACATATGGTGCCAAATGGATCTAGTTCTTATATTTTAAATAAAATAAAATTTTATAATGTAGATAATATGAAATGGTATATCAATATAACAGCGTTACAGCTTAATAAGCCTGACATACCGCAAGCAACAGATAATAAATCAAGCCGCAATGAATCAAAGAGAGATTTCGTGTAGAATCAATCTGTGAACGAGTTTCTTTCGATCGTTCGTATAATTAGCACTGTAACACGAGAGAACGGGTTAAGGCTGTTCCTCACTGGAGGCTATGTTGACCGAGATATATGACACTCGTGTACGTGATACTTAGTGAAATGTGACACTTGACTTATTATCTCTCGAAGCGGAATGGAAAGGACAATGTGATTGTTAATGTTAAACTTATTTTTTATTTGCTAAATTAAAATGGTTATTATTACTATTAATTGTATTATTTTTTAGTATTAACTTTATTTTAAACACAAACACAAACTAAGAAATATCAATCAACATGGATAGACACAAATAAACGCAGTATTTTCCCGGAAAGAAAGTATCTAATGCCCATCCATCCGAATCGATTTATCTGTTTTTACACCTGATTACATATAAACTGTATGTACATTAATAACATTAATAACATAACTGGTAAAAGTTCTGTAAAATATACCTATGCTTAGTTAAATGTACGTTATGATTATGTATATTCATATAGTTTATAATTATACATTTTTACCTTTAAATGAGCTTACTAGAATAAAAATTAAATTATTTCTCTATTTATTATAATATGCCGAGATTTAAATAATGTTGTCTTAGAAAAACAAAATTATTTATAGTATAGCGTTACACTTTACCGTTTTATATACAAAATAGCTAAGAACGCACACGACGCTACCGTCTACAATCCCGCTACTCAAACACACTGGCCATTCACTCGAAGTCATAATAAACTATGTTCATAATATTATTTCTTAAATAATCATTACGGGACTCGGAGCAAGATTTCACTTGATTAGTCATTTGGTAAAAGTTGAGTTTAAACTTTGACGATAAGTAATAAAGGAAGTCTTTAAAATCTTGGTTAATCTATATATATAAAAGGACTTGTCCTCACTGACTGAGGTAAGACGCGCGCACAGCCGTAACCGCTGTGCGTAGAAACGTGAAATTTGGACAGATGTTTACTTTCATAATCTGGACATCCACTAAGAAGGGATATTGAAAAATTTTAACCCTAAAGGGGTAAAATAGGGACTCAAAGTTTGTATGGAAAAAAATTAAAATCGATACCGATTCTTATAAAATTTGAAATTTAGATTTTTAAAAGTAATTAATTGAATACGTATTTCATGGTTTTCTAGAATTCACCCCCTAAGGGTGCAAATAAGGGGTTGAAAGTTTGTATGGAAAAATCTTTAAATCGCCACCGATTTTTATAAAATTTCAAATTTAGACTCTTAAAAATATTTCATCGAATACATGTTTCATGGGTTATTAGAATTCACCCCTAAATACGCAACCGAAGCTGCGCGCGTCTGCTAGTATATTATATAGGTGCTTGGGGTTCGAGGTCTTTGACAGGTTTAATATAAATAAGATAGGTAATGGTACTGTGCATAATACTTTTATATTTATCTATAAGCACTTGGAATTTTAAATTTATCATATAATTTCATATAAGCAAATAATAAATCATAAATGTAAACTTTTCTAAGAAATATAATAATATTATACAAGACAAGAAAACATTATTGTAAATTGAATAAAAGAAAATCGAAAGAAACTAATTCACATTTATCCAAGCATGATAATATTGAAAAAATGAAAGTGGCGCAAGTGAGGCGGGAAAATCGCTAAGTCAGGAAATATCAGGTTATGCCGAAGGCGAATTACATACTATGTTACATACTTTCATTAGATTTCGTTCTTCCTGATGATATATAATATAATTGCATGCAAAGACTAAGGGCATTTAAAATTTATCAAGATACCACATATAGAACGCTAAACATCTTCATTTGTTTTTTTTTAATTAAACATGTTTCGTTAGGTTTTGAGACATGAACCAAAATATATAGATATTTTTTCGAAATATAAAAATATATTCTTGTAGTAAATTAACGTTTTAATTATATTTAACTTCATTATCTATAAATATTTTATATTAAAATATATAAAGTAAGTGAGGCGAACAGTCGGGATGCCCGTATGCCCGCGGGCAGACTAGAGTGTTCATTATCACCGGCAGCGCAATTATCGCGACGAGTGCCCGCTCTACGTCATTTTGCCCTGCTTACATTACTAATACATGGGCTTTCATATAAATATTGCATCATATTCTGAAAAAAATAAAATCCTATAAAATCAGTATAGCAGTAAATAAATTAATTTTTGTAAGGTAATTTGTAAAAGTCTTATAAAAATATATTGTAATTTCAAGTTTAAACTTTAAGGTCACAATTTATATGTCAAAAAGTAATTGTAATATAATCTGTATTTACTATAAAACAATATAGGAACCGTAAATTATTTTAATACCCGGTGATAAAATCTAAGGGTGTCAGCGCGGTGACCCCGGAACTCGAGTCTTGGGAACAACCGAGCTTTTATTAGGTCTGAGCTAGCGGAGTCTGGTCTAAGATTCATCTCGCTATTATTTATAGCTAGACGCTTGACACAGAAAGATATTGATGGCTTTTCTTCTTAATAGCTTTCAAATGTGCTAATATAATTCTGTTCACAGTTAAGTTATATATTGGAAATTATTTTATATTTATTTTTATCTAGTTTTTGTTTATAAAACATACTATATAATAAGATACGATCTTAACAGATGGTAAGATTTTCGTTTAACGATAATAATATGACACAATATTCTCCAACTAGATATATAAAAAGTAAAATTTGAATGTTATATCGTTTTATTGTAATATTATTCGAAATAAAATTGAGTTACATCACTACTACGCATACGTACGTACCTATATACATATAGGTACAACACTCAACCAAAATGAAGTTGAAAGTCCTTTGTTAAAAGTCGTGAAGTGAAAGTGGAAAGGAGGCTTAATTGGAAGGAACTTCTACTGTCACGTATCGGGGGCTATTAGAAATGCCTTCATAATGCTACAAGGCTGTCTTATTGTTATGGTCCCTATAAGTGCTCTGGTAAAAGCATTTGCATATCAACGCGTATTGCTTGTTATATCTAAATAGGAAGTTGTAGTTACTTTTATTGTTTATCCGATTTACATAATAAAATATAGTAGCATTGTTTTGTTTTTATACAATTTGATAATCAATTTATCCATATACCTACATTATAAATTCGAAAGTAACTCTGTCTGTCTGTCTGTCTTTTACGCAATCAGGGCCAAACCGCTAATTTAATTGTGGGGTCTCGGGATGAACATAGGATACTTTTTTTTCTCATATTTGTAATATTTTCGATATATACCAATATATAAAAATACTTATGAAATAATTTCATAAATATATTTATTAAATATTCATATAGTTCAAGCGGGCGTAGCCGCGTTCGGGTCCACTAGTTAGTATATACAAATTACTTCTATTATATAAATATTAAAAAGCGTATGACTGAATTGTTTATACTTATTCATTCTAGCGATTGATCACATTTTAATACCTTTGGCAGACAGTTGGCAGACAACATTTTGGCACACATTGTTAACTTAATCATTTCTATCAATTTATTATCAGTATACAGTTTTTCTTATTTCAGTTAGCTTTAACTTTAGAAGTCTACGTAAAAGAAGTCACGGGCGCGAGCTAATAAAATATTTTATTTATCACTGTAGTAAGCAATGAAAATCTACAAAGAAATTTTATAAAATTGTATAGCATCGTGGTGATGAGTGCAAGTCAAGGGTTAAATGAAATGGTAAATTGTAATTTGTATTGCGTTTACTACACTCAGCCTCAGGCTGTCTTTTATATAATCCTACATAGATTTAGAAGGCTACAACTATAACTGTGTGTTTTCCTTTACGTACAAAGGGAGCACTTGAGTATATCTATATACCTAGCGATTGCTATTAGCACTAGTTATTTTCTATCTTAGTCAAACTTTTTGCTTGTCTGTTTTGCGGCCATTTGGAGATATGTAACCTAAAAGGCTGATGCCTGTCTATCCAGAAAGTTGAAATTTATTGGATTAGACGCTATAACCCGTGCCGTCAATATATCGACAACTAGGTCATGACGACATACTACTAGCATAACAATGTTAAAAACTAGGAAAGCTTACATATGAATTTAATTGTAGGTCAAATTAATTAAAACTCGTGGATACACTTTATTTAAAACAAAACAACTAAAGTTTTTCTGTTAAAGCGGAAACATTGATTTTTATTATATGTTTAATTATAAATACAAAATAAAGTACCTACTTCAAAATATATACATAAAATGCTTATGCATAAAATATGATAAGATATGATATTAAAATTCTACTTTCTATTGCGAATAATTTCCCATTGTCATCGGAAGCGTCGGCGGTGCGCACGCGACTGCTTCCGGCACATCTAGACTCCTCTCATGCGAGAGAATACCAGATACTAGATATCAGCACAATCATTTACATACAATACACGTGTTTTATAAGTTGTACACACACTGTTATTTATACATCTTATGGATTTTTTTAAATTTTTATGCTATAAAATTCAATTAATATGAATTATCTTTTTTGTATTGTATTTTTTGTTTACTTCAATCAATATTATTATTGAATTAATTCAATGGTGCATACGATGTTTCCTTTTATATTATTTATCATATATGTATTCTAATTTTATTCTATTTGCAATACAAAGACATTTTACACAGGTATAAAATGAAAATATAAACAATTAAGGTATGGGTGTCGTCGTATATTACATTTGGTATACTAGTTAAATAATTATATGCTATTAAGGATTGAATGTATATTAAGAAACTGAAAAAATATACATAATGAGCGCTTGAGCACAGAGCGAGAGCATTTGTCGAACTCTCGACATAAAACTCGAATTATATTTATTTACTTGTATATTGATATTAATTTTTAGTTATAATTTACATTTTATTATGTATTTTCTTTGTCCTACTTTTATTATTTTATTAAAAAAATAATATTTATACACTTAGAATACTGTAAAGTAGGCATAAATGCAAGAGTTCTCCTCGATTCATACTATATACTAATAAAATAAAGTACTATCGTACTCATCTTTAAATATATTACGTGCTCAATCACACTACGGGGCAGATAACGAAGTAGGGTAATATGGAAGACCCAACCAGATTTTGATATATTTGAAAGGAAAATATTCACATGATTTTTATACTCTGTTTTAATAATTCAAAGATTATGAATAAAAAGTTAGTTTCAAAATTATCATAACGCTGCTTACATATTAATATTTATAATTTATCTTCAAATTCAATTTCATTAAGCAAAATTATCTCCAAACATAATAAGTATAATTAGACTCATTAACATGACAAAAGATCACAGTGATTGTTCTCATTAAAGAGGTTGTATCGACGTCGACCCTGAGTCACGCGGCACAGCCAACAAAACTAGCACAAGTATGAAAACACAGATTTACTGCAATTTGAAATAAAAAATAGATATAGCATTACTAAGTTTATAACTCTGTTAAAAATGGAAGCTGTGAGAAAAGGTAGTACGGAATCAATTGGAGTAATTTTTATATTGAGAAAATTAAACCCTATATTTCATATGAAAAACGCTAATTTTTTTAAATTATTTTTTTAAACTAATTAATTAAAATATCCATTGAATAAATATTAATAATGGAAATGTTGTTTTTACATTAAAGAATACGTTCGTTGCGTTCGTGTAGCCGCTTCCTAACATGTTCTCCCACAGACGTCTCGCTTTCTATATTGCGACATACTCGTAGTACCCGAATGAAATTAACTCGTGATCCTTTAAGAGTATCTTACAGGTAGTTAAATTTTATATTGTTGATAAGAACATAAGAATTATCATTGATTGATGATAAAGAGGGTCGAGCCACAATTTAAACCAAAGTTAGTTATAAATTTTTGATATAACAGAAAGAATAGGTCATAAAAGTAAGTAAATAAAAATTGTGGCTTGATTCTGAACTGAACTGAACTGAACAAAATGAAAGATAATTAGGAAAAAATAAATAATTATATGTAATTGTTAATACCCCTTTCTAAGTTAGATCATATACAATTACATGATCTTATATTTTTCCAAGTACGAAAAAGAAATAAAAACTCGATTTGTTACAAGAAAATATATATTACTCATTCATTTTAATTAAAGCACTGCTGATTGTATCATTTTATATTATTAAATGACGTTTAAATGTCGTTGATTCTCCAATTCATAGCATTTATGAAACAAAATAATATAGATTCAGATTAACGACAAGAATGGCCAATTTTATTAGAAGAGCACTTTAGTGTCAAATTGGTAAATTGTGGTTTCGAAAGCGTCAAATGAAATAATGCTAGTACATTTAGCTACACTTTCGCCGGAGAAAGTCAATCGTGCATTAAACATCTTTGTTTTAGCGGCCGACATAGCAGAACAGTGATAAATTAGCAGATATTAAACTGTTAAATTAATAAATCAGTGTTCATTCATGCTGTATCCCGCACACAGCAGGATAGGCAGAGGGAACCTAGTATTAACGTTCCCCACTTTCTGCCGAATTCTCGAGGCATTGCGTGTTCCTCGAGTGGGGATCGAACCCACAACCGTCGCGTTACATTCACACAATTGTGCCGCTGCGCCACGACGACCTATAATCTAAAATTAAATTTGTATTAATATAATAATATGTACCCATTTCGTAAATAAAATACAATATCCAAATTGTGCGATCATAATTCGCTACAAAATTACATTAGTATATTGTTTAACCTAAATAAAGAGACAAGATCTACTGAAACAATGGGACTGACAATGGCAGTTGGCACCGACAATCGCCTGTTCCATTGTTGCAACCGATTGGCTGCATTGGCATTGGTGCCCACGCTCGCGCTGCGCCGGCGCCTGCGTAACGGTACAACTTTTATTTAGCAAAGTTGTATAAGATTTCGAAATTTTTACTGACCATCTTATCTTACCCAATACTCCGCTAAGTCTGTTATTAGGCTTATTGCGTTGCTAATATCATAATGAGAGAGAAGTGTATAAGATTGACAATGTTATTATAAGTGTTATACTATTAATACTAGTATAGAAATAAATTACGTAAACTGCAGAAATTAACGAGACGTACAAGATTTCATATTAATATTTCTCCCGATAAATACTTAAAGATACACAGACGCTTTTAGCATAGAACAACTAAGTATATAACAAACGTTAAACAACATATTTTTATTGCAGGTTGTTTTTTGAACAAATCGAAAATTTCCAATTTACAAACATGGAGAGCTGGTTAGATGACGTGAAACGAGTCAGAATACCTCGGCCCAAGTTCGAGCGCAAATGCCCCGTGGAGCCCCCAAAAGATTACCTTGAAGATTGCAGTGACCTCAGTGGCAAACGACATCGTCGTGACAACAAGGATCTAGCAAAGGTTACGGAGGAGCTCAGGCGGACACTACAGGAAAAACTATAACCCGTTTACCATAATTTAAGTTTAAAAGACTAATTTATATTACCAGAAAACTAAATTACTTTAAAATATTAAATTAGGTGGCTTACGTTACAGTAAGCCTATAGGTTAGTTCGTTATAAACACAGCGTACACCATGGCCGAATATGGTCATGTCATTATAATTTCAATTTTCTGCTTTTTTAAGATATACTATGCAAAATTATTTTTTTTAATTTTCCTACTGCTTAAAATAAAGACCGTGAATAAGAATGTTGATGATAATGCCACTACTTTATGTTTTCACCGATAAGTATTGTTAGTGTAAGACGAAATTTAAAAAGTATTATAAATTAATTTGTAGAATTGGCAAATGATACCTTTGGGCATTTAAATTAAATAAATATTTATATAAATTTTTGATAAACAAAATAAAATAAAATCTACTACGATTTTGACTGGAATTCAATTACACATAGCCTTATGTTTATTGTTAATTAGACTACTAGAGGACATTTTTATTTTGATTGGAGCTGCAAGTGCCCAGACTTAATAACAATGTAATAGAAAAGAGAAGAGTAAATTGAGAGTAGTTTTTAAGACTGATGCTAGACCTACTATTGACATGAAATAAATTTATTACTTAATAATTTTGTTTTTATGTTTTTCCTTAGAAATCTAGAGTTAGAGTGCTCTCATTGATACAAAATATCATTATTATTTATATTAATATATTTTTTATTTTTACTATTATTTAATTTATATACATATACAAGTGTATATGTATGTAAATAATGGGTAAGTACCCATTATTAAATTATTCTATGTGAAATTTAACATTTATATTATTATTTTTATTGCCATGAGTTTTTATTATTATGAGTCGTTCAATTTTAAAACACAAATAAAATTGTTTATAAATGGACACAGTTTCATTGCAGCACCTTATGGTTCACTTTATTCGTGGATATGAATCACAATATTTTATTGACCTTTATATTGGAAGGCTGATAAATTTATCAGCTTATAAAAACGGCAAAGGCAAACCTACTCACTTTATATTAGTCACTATCGTAAACAAAAAAACTAAAAATAGAGACAGGAAACGGTGTCCACTTCCTACTTTTATTTATAAAAATCAAAATCCAAGGCTCATATTATAAATTTTATACTAAGACCTCATTATACACTGTAAGTTTTAAAAATATTTTTTTGAAATCTAAAAGGCGCGGGTTCAAATCCCGCTACTTTTAAAGTTTTATACGATTCCAAAAAATATTTCTCTTTTTTTATTATATATGGAACAGTGGAAAATGAAAAAGATCTTTAAGCACATTATATTACGGTACTTATTAATAAATTCAAGTAGAATAGTTGATAATTGTTTCATTTCATAACTTATAATCACTTGGTAGAGTTTCAAAAACATATGTAGCGTCTTCTTCACATTAAATTGTCATAAAGAACCTTGCATCAATTCGCATTTGTTGGAATTCTTTTTAATAAAAGTCATGAATAAAAATGTAGAAATGAATTAAGTAACAGTCATTTGTACAAACTCTTGGAAGTAGCAAATGAGAGTGAATGTATTAGACAGTTGGCTCACCGCCAAGCCTTGCTGCCATAGGTAGAGTGATCTACATGAGCGACATCCATTTTTCTTGAAACACGCTCTGTGTTATTCTAATAAGACCTACAAAGTGTATTACGAAAGCCATAATGTGACTAGATGAATGTGTGTTTGTGTTACATTTTTCTTTGAGAATAAGAAGCGATAACTAAGTTTTACTGAGTTAAAACACCTATAAAAACAATAAGTATGTACGCAAAATATGTAATGTTAGTCATTTTAAAAATAGTTTGAAAGAACGATTTCAAAATTAGAATAATCAGATTAACTTTATTAAAATAGCTACAAGTTGTAGATTTTAGTTATGAAATTAAAACTAATTTTTGTTTAAAAATTATTATAATATACGTCCCGTATATTAATTGCATCTTAGATCTTTGAACCAGTTAAAAAAATATATAAATAAGTTACTCTATATAAGTAATAGCAGAATAAATTTTAATTACTTTTTATTAGGGTCCTTATTTAAGTTCAAAATTTTATTTTCCGTTTGCTTATCTAAATGCACCTTGAACCTGTTACATTACGTTCATCACCTTTATATAATAGACTTATTTCGAATATTTTTTTAAATTTAATACATATACAAAATCCATTACTTACGGCTTCGTCGTAATGCTGTGTGTGGAGTGCAGTCGTGCTGCCCTCTCTGGAGTTACATGGCGAAGAGTGTCTTCTAGAACGCCTGCCTTCCTCCTCGTACTCCTGCATGTATAGCAGCTATTACTAATTGTTCGTTTATAAATATATATTTTCTAAAACGCCTAAAGATCAACATACATATACATGCACACAAAGACACCGAGAGACGACGCATGCAGGAAAGAAAATTAATAAGCACTCGAGGGAAGGAGGGAAACACGTTCAAGGAGGTTAGAACGTTCAGTGACACCAACTTACTTAGGACTGCCTCATAAGGGGGCACACAATAAACGATTTTATGCCGAAAACAATAAAGATTTTAAAGGTATATAACAGTGTGAAGCTACGAGAGACCGCGATCAAACTGAAGGGTGAGGGATGATCAAGAGTCTCGACCGTTCAATTGATTTTTGCAGCTATTTTTGTGCGGCATAGTTTTAAGGTTTAAAAATACATAAGTCGAAAGTTTATGGAGTCACATTAAAACAGCATATTAGCAATAATTATAGTTAACAAATAAAATATAAAATGTTCTCAGTGTTTTTGGGTTAAGTTCGGAAATCTTATTCAAATGCAAAAATGGAATAAGTGGTTTGGGAGACGTCTTTGTTAAAGTACTCGTATATTGCTTTGTGATCGAAATTGTATAATTACCAATTGACGAGATTTTCACTTAGTAAAAGTGATGAAAAAAATTACAGTAAGATTCAATATAAGTAAACAAATTTATATATCGTGATTTATATGAATTTAAAATAGTAAGTTTACGTTAAATGAAATATGATAAAAAATATAGCCGATTGAATTAGCAATGACAAAAAAAATACTACAAAATGGTTATTTAATACATATTTATAAAAAAAAACATTACTGGGTTGTCAGTGTGCGTGATAATAAGAATAAAGTAGAGATGAGAGGAATTGCTGAAGTGGAGTGGTCATGTTTATTAAATTCGTAATAAATAAACGATAAAGAAATCTAAAAATCTTTAGTTATACTATGCTATCTTTTACTGTCTACCAAATACAACTCTACCTCCTACCAAGATAATGTTTAAAGCTTGTCAACACGTTAATACAACGTTTCAATTTAGTTTTTTGAGGAAAATAGTTCTAACTAAGTTAAAAACTGAGTAAAATATGATAAAGAAATATAATCTACTTCACTTTAGGTTCGACATTTGAAATGAAAACAATCCCAGAGGAACAGAACTCTACGTTCTTAAATATTATTACAATTGGATAAGATTCTGGCCGAGATATTCTGATGTTAGGTTTTCATAAATGTCTCTTATCTAAGCCTTTTAAGACTGACTCTCTCTAAAATGTTTGAACTAAATATAAAAATAAATGGCAAGTGTAGTGTATAGTGGAAGGGAGAGGGTACCTAGTGTTAAGACACTCCGTTCCCATTAAGACACTACCGTCCCCCACTTTCCGTCAAACTCTTGAGGCATTACCTGTTGAGTGGTGGAACTCAACGCCGGGCTTTTGCCTTGGTGCCAGAGCAAAGAAATCAAAATATTAAGAAATAATAATTAATTCCCTCGAGTGGGGATCGAACCCACGCCTCAATATTATAAATATGAAAGTTTGTAAGGTTGAATGTTTGTTTCACTTTCAGGCTATAAATACGGATGTAGATAGATCCGTTTAGTATTATAGAATAACAAATAGGATACAATTTATTTAAGAAAAATATGAATTGACTATAATATAACAATAAACATAGGCGGGCGAAGCCGCGAGTTGGCAGTTAGTTACATATACGAGTATAATATAGAAAATGTACGTTCGTATAAGCGGGCTAAGTGAAGAAACTTCAGTTAATAGGGCTCGCGCACAACACTGTTGCAGGTTGTAGTTTAATGTTATTTTCCTTAAAAACTACTATGAGCGCCTCTACTTTTCAATTTTATTTTATGAATTATTCATATATTTATTTTTATGAATATATGAATATTAGGAGAAATAAAAAGATGATTAAGGATTTTTCTCTATTAAGATTCAGAAGTCATATAGACTTCTCATATTAATTAATAATAATCTTCATATAAATTTTTTTTGGAGAAGATAATATTTTTTTAATGATGGTTTTAAAAAAACAACATACTTATTTTTTGGAGCTGCACAATTGCAGCTCTGCTACAAACAGGCACTTCACAGTTATATCGAAGTTTTCAAATTAAAAGTACGTTAAAGTTTATAGTATGTTATTATATTTGTAATGTTTTTAGTGTATATATACCATTAATTAATTAATTAATTCTTTAATATAATTTATTAAGAAATCGAATAATTGTTAATTAATCGAATACTTATATATGTGTAGATATATAAAATATAGAATAAACTACATACAATACCTATAACAAAACGGGAGTTACAGACAGTTTTATTACGCATTATACGTAAATAGAACAGGGAGACACATTTCATAACTAAAAACATAAAAAAATTCTAAATTAGAAAATGCTAATTATGTCTACTAATTAATTTTACTGCTAGCTCTTATTGTGATTATAATTTTAATGACATGGCAATACCTTCGCCATGGCACGTATGTCCAGTTGTATATAGTCGCGGAAAGCGACGCGACGCCGACGACGTGACATGGCGTCTAGCCGCTAGTCCGGCGTGCCGAGGACTGCCGTGCTGCCGAGTTGCCGACTGACGCTGACGCGGACGTCTTCATCACCCCATCATGATAAGTGACGCGCACAGAAGAATTTCCCGCCCATACGGCATCATTTTTCAATTGAATACGAGCAATTTGAACACATTTTCTATGATTTGTTCGTGTCTTGCTTATTGACAATATACATTCGAGGAAACCATTTCCACGTGTTTCGGAGAAAAGATTTAATACGAATTGTTGTGAAGTACAACGGGGGAAATTTTTAGGTTAAATTGCTAAATTATTGTAAAAGGTGTAATTTAATGTAAGAATATTTATTTTTGATTTAATTTGATAATTTTAAACTAAAAAGTAAAAAAAAACCTAACAAGAGAGAGTCTGGCTCTCCCACCGAGAGTTTCGTACAAAAAATGGAGGTCTCGAGTTTTTTCTGAAATTCAAGCTTAACTTAGTTAGAGCCCTTTAATGACTTTAATACAGAATTTTGCCCTCCTTTTAAGGATATTATTTTGTAGGATTTAACCACAAATCTATAGTTTTCAGGTTTTTTCCTGAAGTAACTACTACTACGTATCTACCTACCTGTAGAAGCTACCAAATTTCATAATTCTAGGTCAACAGCAAGTACCCTATTCAATTTGATTTACTTTATAGTGTCGAATTATACGTTTTTTGCGATATAAAAGCCAGTAAATGTAGAAATACGATTTTTTGGGAAATTAAGGGACCGTAGATCCGCGATGATATATTAATTTGAATTTCTACTTGATATCTCCAAACGTTCCTGAGATAAAGGCTCTTGACAGACAGACGAAACGACAACAAAGTGATCTTATAAGGGCTCCTTTTTTCCTTAAAAGGTACAGCATCCTAAAAAAATTATTATTTTGTAGTGACTGATATAATTGACTAGAGATTAAAATTATGATTTATATTTATCACTAAACTATTATTTTTACAGCTAATTGACATACAATGACCATTAATTTAAAAAATAAACAAACTGAAAAAAGTTACAAGGACGCTTTTTAAATCTCAACGAATAGCGCGTAAGACTTAATTTCATTAAAGAACTTTTTGTTTCAAAGGAAATAAGGAAATAGGCTATTACTTTAATAAAGGGTTACCTCTACGTTCGCTAACCCTTATAACAAGGGAGTAAAACCACTTATCTTAATGATACATCAAATTCGTGGCACGGATCATGTCTCGTTTGACGTCATTTGGCCATTCGGGGCAGCTAATCTCTTTTACAAAAACGAAAAAGCTACTAGAGAACATACCGCTTTTAGTGTTGTTTTAAAAATAACTTCAGATATGAAATTCGATCACCATCAACATACTCAAGAGTCCAAGATTTAGAAACGATCACGAAATAAAGATCACAAAAAATAAATTATAAAAAATCGGTAGTCTATACTAGTATTTGAATTAATAGAAGCAGGCATTTTATTTTAATACCAACCGCTCGCGGCTTCAGGGCTTGTACTACACAATTATCTTTTTTGTGATTTGAATTACTTTCGTTAAAAATCATTGTTTTGGGTTCTATTACATTAATGTACGCTTCCAATAATGGACTTTGCCCTATATCTTCTATGTACAGACAGCGATGACATACAGTTTAATTATATGTATATATATATATTATTTTTTGTTATATTTATGGATTTTGAATAACAATTCAAGAAAAATTTGGAATTTTATGAAATTCATCGGTTCGGTTATTTATTTATGGCGCTACGAGTGTGCCAGTTGAGCACTAATCAATTCGCCAATGTCACGTTGTATGGAGAACACACAAAGGAGATTGTACGGTAAAAAAGAGATTATATTATGAAATTCATTAGGGAATCATTAATTGTTGTTCTGTCATGAATACTTTAAGGGTCATAATCAGAAAAAGTGACCATTTTGTGTCTTTTCTTGTCCCGCTACTTTGAATGCGTTTTAAAAATACAATTTTAAAGATAGCTTAAATATTTTGCCATTTAAGATAAATTTACTTATTAACTTAAAGATTTTTGTAATATTTTAAATGTATTATGGCTAATAATAGTATTTTTTGTTAGTTGCAAAAATCCTTTCAAAATGCTTCCATACAATTTTTCGTGTCCCATTCACCACTTTACTTTTTAAAAATAGATTTGTTACGAATATTTATGGTTTTATTTGATTTCAGATGTGTTTATATTACTTTACATTATGCATAATATTAAATAGAACTACTTTTATTGATATATTATTTAGTAAATAGTATATATTAGTTAAGTAAATTTGTCCCAAAATATTGTCTTTTTGTTACTCAGGGCTAGTAACGTACAATTAAATTATGAACGCAATTATTTTGAATGATATTTAATATTATTTTTTATTGTGGCACCATAATTCTTAAAGTCAATGCTGTCGTAACTACAACCAGTAGTGTTCTCGCAGCAGTTGAGGGGTTCAAATGTTTTAGAGGGAATGCGTGAAATTACATCTCAGGGTTATAAACGGCTTTTATTTTGGTAAGTATTCTATAATTTCGTTTTCTTGTTTATGTTATTTGCGTCTTTTTACAAAATCTCAAAAAAGAACTTCAGTGCTTGCACATGCAACACGTGGCTTATGAGCAAATATTTAAAAAGGTTAGAATTTCTCAGATTTTATTCTCAATTTTGTTATATTTCGTTACGTAACGGAACTGAGAAAATATGAAGCCTAGTTCATAATTACGTTACCATAGGAAGATTATGTATATAAAAAAAATGCTGGCATATGAAAAAAATAATTAGTGACTTTTGATAACGTGAAGTAACCAAAAATAATGATTTTTAAGTTTTTTGTCTGTTTGCTTGTTTGTTTAATGTGTTTGTGCACGCTTATCTCAGAACGGCTTAACCGATTTAGTTAAAAACATTTTTTTATTCTTCCTGAAATTAGTTGTGATTTTGTAATTTTTTTTTCTCTGGAGATAGTGCATTAATAAATATGTAGCTCAAGCGGGTGAGGCTTTTATTTAAAAACAAATAGGTTCTGTACTAGACAATATACATGAAATATTATTAAATACCTATTGATAACTATTTTTTATTTTCAGTAAGCGTCATGGCTCCTATGTCAAATGCTGATAGACAAAAAAGATATAGAGAACGTCTTAAACAGACCAATCCTATTAATGAAGATATGCGAAATAAACACTTACAAAGAATTCAACTTAATTCCCGTGATAACGACTCAAATTTTGATATATTTTAAAGTGGGTTTAATTTTATCATTAACTTTGTGATTTCTAACTAGAAATATAAGTTTATTACGTTACGAACTAGCGTTATTATATAGTTAATATTGTCACTTTGTTATGTTTTCTTACATTTATAATCTATTAATTCAACGATTGAATCTTTAAAATTTTAATTTGTGTCTCATTAAATAAAAAAAACCAATAGTTTTATTCATATAATATTCTTATTTTGTTGTGTATAATGCCTTATAACATCAGTTTCGTAACAAACATTATCAGTATTGTTACTTATCAGTTACGTTACGAATTCGAAAATGTCCACTTTTCTGATTATGACCCTTAAACGTTATAGGATATTGTGTATTTGTAATTTACTTTTCTGGCAATAAGATGACTAATTATTAACACTAATACTTTTAACATTATAAAATATTTTTTCAAAAGACTTGACACGTACTTCGATAACATTTATTTTGTAAAAATTAAATAATGGTATACAATACTACTACTGATATTTAAAGATGATAATATAAAATACGCATATATCAAATATTATTAGTATAGAATCTCATTTAAATTATTTAATTATTACTATTAATTTTAATTAGAAAATACTTAAATCAATGTAACATATATTACATAGATAACATGACAAAAAAGTCAAAACGATAATTGGGCTCGTCCGGGATTTGAACCCGGGACCTCTCGCACCCGAAGCGAGAATCATACCCCTAGACCAACGAGCCGATGCCCGAGGGATGTAAAATGAAGATATTGTTAAACTATATTCAAGTAAATATATTTAGATTGAAATTATGTATAACGTATATAATATGTAGGTACATGACATGCCAGCAAAAGTAAAATGACCATACATATATTTTTATAAACACTGACTTCAAAAATGTTTATTTATTTCAAGAAAATGGATTGAAAGATAGTAATAATAAATCTATACTATTCTAATAGGAAGTTTAGGAAATAGAATGAATTTGTTGGCCGTTATTACCGACTAACTGGTTTTTTTTGAGTAATAGCCAATTTGACACTAGTGTTCATTAATTAAACAATGAAAATTTAGCCAGATATATATATCTGTTATAGGCTTTACAACAAACAAAATGGAAATAACGGCCACAACAGCAAAGTGAAGTACTACATCTAGCCGTTAGCCTTAGCGCGCACTGGTGACTTTTGTCACGGTGACAATAAATTTGTTGTCACTGACATGTCACCATACTTTTCGCGACTGCGCGCACTTGCGATGACAGTGACGAAACTTTTTACATTTGATAAAATGGATCTCGAAGAGATGGTTGTCTGTGCACTTATATTAAGAAATAGAAAAAAAAGCAAATGTAGAAAATATTGGCTTTCAACTTTTCATTTGTCATAGAGCAATGGCCTCAACTCAATTTCGTCAATCAGTATTGTCATTGTCTATTTTATTTTCATGAAAACACACGTTTTGCCTTGGTGATGAACTTGACGCCATTCTTGAAATAAAAATTCGGTGCTGCATTGCAACATGCTGTTGTTTCATGTTTATGCGGAAGACGACTAGTATGGAAACCGCAAGGGGGAGGTGACATTTAGTTGCTAATGCGCGCACGGGCATACAAATCTATGGACGCGGTGACAGTTGCGTCACCGGCGTGTTGCCGTCCTCCGCGGACAAAAAGTCACCCAATTGTCACGTATCCAAATGCGTGCACCTTCATTAAGTGTAATGTACACGGTGACAGTGACGCAACAGTCACGGTGACAAAAATCACTAGTGCGCGCTATATCTTATACTCATGCAAGAAACGTGAATTACAGAATTCAGTGGTCGTGTCGAAGTGCCACTCCTCTACTTATTTGTAGATATCAAGACGATTAAAATATGAGTGCATTTATTTTGTATCAAATGTATAGATAAAACGTAGATATGTATACAAATTAGTGGTAAAATTAAACATTTTGTATACGACCGTGCAGCCACGCTTAGTATAGCTTTACTAATTCAAGCGTAAATTGTAATTTAAAAGAATAAACGTGATTGTGGGGTTGCAAGTGACACCCAGAACACTGCTGAAAATAAGGCTTTGAGAAGAAAAGTGTCACAGGTTAAATATTAAAGTGAGGGTAATTCTGGCAAAATCACCTCGGGCGGAGGGTCCAGCTCGTCGTCCGGCGGCGGCGGGTCCCCAGCGCGCCACGCGCGCCCGCTCCTGCCCCACACAGCACTTTGTCTTATATCTTACATCAATGATGAATGTCAAACTTAATATCTCTGCTAATATACAAAGTGGTCCCAGCGCCTTTACAGCAGAACCTTTTGACGTTTTCAGAATTTACTCATTATTTTAACTTTTAAGTAGCTTGAAGTATGTAGATTGAAGTAGTAGGAATATCTTAATAGCGGCTAAATTGTTTTTAAGATAGTCTATTGAGTAACGACTTTACGAGCAGTTAAGTCAAAAGAACCCTTACGGATGCATGATAGCCCTATAAAACCGCTGGTGACAATAAATGCGAACGTTTATGCGTCTATAAAACAATCGATTCCGGAGCTGAACAAAAATATTGGCGATGAGCCAATGACACATCTTGCTGGAATCAAGTCATGGAATTGCTATCTCCTATCTTTATAATTACTATAAAATATTAAAAGACGCTAAAATAATTTATTTCAGTTAAATTATGTATTAAACGAATGTCCCCTATTTTTAAATGTCCCTTAATCTTTGCGGTCACCTGTAAGCTTGATCGTGGGGCGGGAGACCCAAGCCGGAGTCTTCGGAGGGCGAGCGATGGTCGACCACGAGAGGCACTTCTGCCGGCACCTCCTACAACAACAATCTCTACCTCATCCTAATATATTATATGAAGACGTTCATGCCGAGTGTTGTGCCAGTTATAAATTTCGTTTCTTGTATACCATATGAAGAATATATATTAAATAATGCCGCTCTGGCGATTTGTATATGTTATGGTGAATGACTAGTTCTGTACAAATTGGACCTACCAAAATTTTCTAAGTTTTCTAGGTTAACACAAAGCTTTTAACAACAACATAATTATTACACAAGTACATTTTACACATCAAATATGCTTTATATGCAACAGAACTCAAATATCTAATGTCATAAGGCTGTAACGTAAAACTTGCAACGCGATAGGACGTACGAGTAATAATAGGACATGATAATGAAAATTAAATTATTTATAATTTATCATTTTTTAAGTATTTCTTTATAATATAATACATATTATATGGAAATATAACATCGTATCGCGTCGCTATATGAACATGCAACATATGAACGCGTGCGGCCAAAGCACTTACCGGATCGTGCAGTTCGTGCATAGTTGTCGACGGCAGCATGTGTCTCTCACTCGCCCGCTACGAACAATTCCAAGCCTCAGGTACGTACGAGTACATGCCAGTAATACACTATTGTATGAAGTGGTTTTAATCTCAGCTAAGAAATTAAATTGTGCTTTTCTCAATTAATATGCCGCATCTAAGTTTTTTTTTTATTCCAAATTATCTTAGGGCTATATAAAATAAGAGTACATCCTCTACCTGGGACTTATTTTATGAACGTTATATAGAAATTTTAAGAACCAATAAGTATTTTAATTAATTCTAGAATCAATTCCATCAGCACTTAATGTTCCAATAATAAAATTAGTTATGTCGTTTGGAAAAAATGTCAAATGAAATAAAGAACCCAGTTGATTAAAATTTCACCCTTCAATGGATGGTATTGGATTTATTATAATGAAATGTATTTTTTTACTTTCTTGGAAATTAATGTAATACTTGAAGCAATTACAAATATAATAATGTAAAACGATCTTATTATTATTTTGTCATTAAAATTAATAAGAGAAGCTTCGCTTTCAGTCTTATTTTGTCAAGATTTTAAAAAAGTATTTTCTGATTGCTAGAAATATATTTTAAGGATTTTAGATTTTAATTATGTTTAAGTCATACACACCTCTTAGTAGGCGTTTGGCTAATTTCGAGTTAGTTACAGTCTAAAATATGAAAGTCGAAAGATATTACAATAATTTTGTCACATGTTTTCTATATTTACGCAGTCAAATAAAATAATTTGATTCAAACTTCCGTCCACATAAAAATGTTTGAAACGATGAAGCTTTGATGAAGCATAATTTTAACAAGAAGACAATTTTGCTTAGCATGGTTTGAATATTCTAACATTATTGATAACAAGATGGTAACAATCACAATTTCCTTGCTACGACAAATTAAAAAAAAATCATGATTTTATTAGTATTTTACTTCTATTTATAAAATATATAAGGTTAAGGTATATTAATTTCACTTTCATTTGTAATATTTGGCGAAGGACTGCTTTACCAGTAAAATAAACATCTAGAAATTCCGAGCGCATTCATGTTTATCAGCGAGCGCGAATTTCTAATTAGAGCTTGCAAACTTGAGATAAGAAAAAATTTACTTAATGGATACAGCCAATTTTAATATAACAATATAGAAAAATCTGAGAATCTTGTAATAATTATTAATTTAACGAAGTATCTTGCTGCATCTAAATTAATTAATATAAATGAAGTTTAAAGTAATTGAGCTAGGTTATAAAGTCAATTAAAAAAATCTATTATTGAATTTCTTTATTGCATTTTAAGCATTCATAGATTGACTTATTAGCTTCATTATGTTATAAATATATATATATGAGTAATGGTAAACATACCTACATACATAACAATATACAAGGTGTAGTAGAAACAAATGGGCGTACATGAAGTTTCTTTATATTATCTATTAGGTACTTAGTACCAAGATATTTTTCTCCCCTCCTTCTGCCGAAATTCAAGATACTGGGTCTTAGTGGTGAAACTTTTTGCTGCATTAGAGCGGAAAAATGAAAATAATCCGAACGGGAATCGAACCCACAGTAAAACAAATATTGAATAAATAAATATACATACACTTCATGATTTTTTCAACACAAAAATGGTACAAATTTTACATTAAAAACATAATTATAATACAATGATTTTGTATTCCATATAAGAAATTCTAAAATTATCGCCAATATATATTTTCAATCAGCCTTGCTCACTGTATAATTTTATGCAAATGAGCAATCGCAGGTACTTATTCAAAAACACAGACATTTTTATCATGTATAAATGTGCACGATTTAGATAGCATATAATAATATTTTTTTGCTTAGTGTCTCTATATTATGCTTATATGACAAGCTATCAAAATCCTAAAGCGGTTTAAACTGTTGATTTAAGAATATATGAATGTACTATTCTAAAGATAATTATAGTTATTTAAGTTACGCTTAAAATGTTATACTATTTTCAAGGTAAATTAATTTTTATATTTATTTTTAGCTCTTGAACCGACATTATTTGGGAATTATACCTGTAGATTTGATAATTATCTATTATTACCTACGAAACAATAATTCGAGATGTCTAACAGAGATGACAACGAAAATTTTATTGGAATTATATAGGTAATAGTAATAGCTTTAGGTGTACTAGCAATGTGGTTATCCTACATGTTATATCATAATTAACCTGTATTTGAACAATGTTGCCACTATTACAAAAACTTGTACACATTTTTTTCATCTTACAACATTAATAAAATAGAGAAATTCAGTAAACAATCATGTAAAAATTGTTTTGAACGAAATATTTTAATCAAATACAGTATATCTTGTGTAATATTTATATACCTTTATATGGGGATCTGGTCCATCCTCTGGACGGCGGTATACGAGCTCGTCGAAACGCGGCCGGTCCTCCGGAAGCAGAAATTCCCGGATTTCCGTCAAAAGTGAATACTGGCAACAATAAAAATCTTTTTAAATATAACATTCGTGACATTTTTTTTAATTATATAATAAACGAGGTCATAATAAAAAATGAGCGTTTGGACTATTAATTTAAATTACATCACTTATGTAAATTTAAAAAAATTTACATTTGATTAAAAAAATATAGTATAAAAATAGTTTTTTTGTATTTGGTTGATTGGATATGGGTTTTTGGAAACTTGATTGGTTTAACTAAAAATAACTACATGTAAAAAAAAATTCATATACTTTTTAAATATATATTTTTTTGTATTTTTTAATCTAGGTAACATTGGTTCATGTTTTTATTAAATAATGCATGTAACTAATCATCCCGCAGTTTTGTCTTATATTACAAAAAAATGGAGAATCAGTCTAGCTAGAGCGTTTGGTATACTTATAAACATTTTTAATAGAAAACTTTTAGACAAACCTAAAAAGATCAACTATACTATATAATATATGTGTATAGTTGATCAAAGACATATAATTAGATAAATAGTTATCTGAAAACCGCAAATATAATTAAGCCGCGTGTAGGTACTATGATTTTATATTTACAATAATTAATCATTTCTTAATTAAAAAAACAAACGTTATTTAGCCGCTAATGTAATTAAGTGGAAATATACGAGAATGGGACGGCGTAATACGTTTTTTCGCGGTTTCTTAATGTTTACGACAGCAAATAAACGCAATTGAGGGTAAATTGCCTATTCATAATTCGCTTAAGAATAATGAGAAAACATCAAGTTGAATGCATAATATACCCATAATTTTATTAAAGTTGCTTTCATGTGTTATTTACAATTATATAAAAATATTTTATTTTAAAAAGAAGAGTATGTATGTATGTATCCCGTACACAGCAAGGTAGATGGAACATAGTGTTAAGACACTCCGTTCCCCACTTTTTGCCGAATTCTGGAGGCACTGCGTGTTGAGTGGCGGAACTCAACACCGCGCTTTGCCTCGACACCACAGTGAAGAAATGCAAATATAAATTTAAACAAATATTACATCTCCTCGAGTGTGGTTCGAACCTACAACCAGTATGTTTTACAGTCACACTTTGTGCCCCTGCCCCTAGGTTTTGATAATACTTACTTTTTGTGGCGTGTCAAGCAGATCCCTCAAAACTGTAAGAAAGGCGTCGGATGTAAGACGTCGAGACGCATATTCTTCCATATAGTAAGCAAGAGCCGGAATGTCGCTTTGAGGTAGCAACGATTTCGCCTTCTGTTCCACCGCCGTTGCTGCTGCGCCTCTACGTTTTCCCCAGCCACTTATTCTGTTACAAAAGTTACAGTATTTATTAAAATAAAATAACTTTACTAAAAATGCATTTAAAATTAATACGTGATATTATAGGGAAAACTTGAAACCTCGTATATTCTGACCTAAATCTCTATATATTTGACGCTGATTTAAATGAAAAATTAAAATAATTATTTAGATGTAAGTATATACATATGTTAAAAAATGACAACATGTTATACGGTTTCTCGGAGTGGAAATTATGTAAATAGATTCCATTCCATTAGAACCACGCGTATGAACATAACATCAAAAGACAACTTGCAACGAGGTGATAAATGATGTACGCGTAGTTAATGTTACTGTAGACTTTCCTACATTAAAACAACCAAGAAAGAGATGTTTTGGGGCTTAAACCTACATAAAAATGTCATCTAAAAATATTTCATTAATATCTATTAAAAATAATATATGAATAAAATATTTTTCTGAAACATTGTCCTAATCTTAGTAATGAAAAAAACGAATGCTTAACTTTTTATTACTAATAGATGTAGAATGAAAGTACCTACTATTAGATATAATTGGACCGTTTATTTTGAAAGTGGTGTAAGTCCATTTTCTTTTGTTTCGAGAAAATTCAAGGTTAGTATGTCGATGATTATGCAATTTCATTTACCGACCGATTTTAAGTTGTTCAAAATATGGGTTTTTTTTGAGAAATTAAACACGGGCTAGTTATATATAAAAAAATTACATTAAATTAAGCATGAATTACGTGATAGCTCATTTTTCTCAAAAATGGACTTACACCACTTTCAAAATAAACGGTCCAATTATGTAATAAAAACATATGCATACTTTATCGATTCACACGACTACATTAAATAAATCATCGAATGATAGTATTGTATTGAGTCTGTCATTGTAGCGCAGTGGCACAAGTGTGTGACTGTAAAGTGACGGTTGTCGGTTCGATTCCCATTCAGCGGAATGAAATATTTAATATTTTCATTTCCTCGCATTGGTAACAAAGCGTTGAGTACCTTCACTCAACACGTGGACACAGAAGATGAGGATCACAGTGTCTTAACAGTAGATTCCTTCTGCTGATTCTGTTATTAGCGGAATATACGCTATGTAGCTACGACGCTTAGTACTACGCGACGTAGTCGTAAATAATCATTTGGCACGACTAAGTAACGTGAAGTTATATAAAAGGTAGCTCAATTGACTTGGAACCGAAAAATAAATTATAATATTAATCCGAGTCCGTACAATACAACTACTAAAACATCGATTTTTTTTAAGAAACGTACCTATATATTCTAAAGTATTTATTATTAATTTAACTAAAGGAATATGAATTGTACTTACTACGAAAGAATTATAAAAACCCATATACCTTGGTGCTGCATCTCGCTCTCCGAAAGCCGTACACGCATGGGGCACTTTCCCAACATCGCGAACGAGTAGAGACATTCTTTTGTGGTATTTGAGTTGTGCGACCGCTTCGTCGTGCGTCACGTCCACGAACGACTGACCGTTGACTTCCAAGATTTGATCGCCAACCTATTTAAAAACAAACGTTTAGTTACATCATATTTACTTACGTTATATTACTTATATATATTTTTTTTACTATAAGATTTTAATTTATATTATAGAGTATTTTGCATTAGGTACAATCATAAATTTAATACCCGATAACTCGATCAGAAGAGTTATTTGTATTATTATTTTGATATTTTCCTTAAGAATTTTCCTAAATAAAAGGAACAGGCACGATTGCAACTGAAATCGATAACAAAGTCGTACCTTGTTTAAAGTTTAAAGAACTCTACCTTGCCTCCAGTTAATGCGAGCTAAGCATGCTCGACTGCTACCACAACAACCAATATTTTTAATAAATACATAGGATAGTAAAGAATTAGTAATATTTATGAAGATTTATTTTTGCTGTAAATTGTTAAATAATATAATGAAAGCCCCAATTTTTAGAATATTTTACGACATTACAACGCCATAATTTTAACGTGTCAGTGATAGAAATTTACGACAAAAAAACAATGGCGAACAATGAACTTAATAAATAGTAATAGCTCGTTTAAAAAGCATCAAGTTTCCTTTATCCTTTATGTAAAACTGGGGCAGTGAAGGTTATTGGAGCTTGATAAGCTAATTTTTCCTTGCCACAAGGATGGAAGCAGTCATGTCAAAACGACATTATGTACAATACTGTGCACTACAGTATTTTATTTAGGTTTGACATGTCAGTCTATAAGATGAAAATCGTTGAGACGACGATATATCAACTTTTCAACCCTTTTATACACATTAGATACTTCTAAAATGTTTAATTAGTAATTGAAAACTGTTTTACGATATAAATTAAAAATTACATGCTTAAAGATGTTTTTTTTTATTTATTATGTGACAGAATTTAGTCACAATTCAAATGAAACAATGGCCTGGCCATATCATAGACATATGTATTTACCAATGTATATGCAATTTAAAACTTTACTAAGCATAACTTACCATGAGCCCAGATCGTTCAGCGACCGAATCTTTATCTACACCAGTTATGTAGATGCCAAGACTATACTCCAGCCCTCCTCTGATCATCAGTCCTAGTGATTGTCCAGGTTCAATACACAAGTCCACCTTTAGAAAGTAAGAGAAAATATATGCTACCATATTGTTAATTTAGTTTTAGTGAGTAAACCCTAAAAATAAGTATTTATATAAATAACTAGAAGCTGAAAACTTTTAATTTCAGATAGGTCATCTTTCTTTAGCATAACTTAAAGCATAAAGTGTATGTTAACAAAATAAATATCTCTACATTTATGCTCTCACTTTATCTCAAGAAGAATTTTTCGTTCTACAACAACACAGCAACGAAACAAAGTAAATTGAGAAAAGTTACTCGTTTTACTTGTAGTTTTTAGTAGAAGCAACAATATACCTACACGTATATATGTAATATGTACATTTTAATTTATTTATTTGTATTGCTAATCTGTATTTGTATTTTATCATCCTTTTAAATGCTTATTAAAATATATAATGGCGTTTTAATTTATAAAAATCGTTCATCAATAGGTATTCTCAAAATATTGAGACAGTAATTAATGAACTGAACGTAACGGACAAACAGTAGTTTCCTCCTACTCACATTGTTATCCGCGGCAGCACAGTGTTTACCCTTCTCTCGGACGTATCAATGTTAGCCTATTGTCATGCTTCACAGACTATGAATCTCTAAAATCCATCACTCTTCTCCACGTTTATTTAAATTTAAAGGTAAAATATACGAGTACAACAATACTAATTACTACTTACTGAAGGCGTTGTAGCGCAAGAACACGAGGGTGTGACTAACGTGACGGTTGCTAGTTCGATCCCGATATTTTCTTTTGTTCTCTATGACACCAAGGCAAAAGCCATACGTTGAGTCCCGCCACTCAAAACACAATGCCTCGAAAAATTTGGCGGAAAGTGGAGAACGAAGTGTTTTAACACTAAGTTTCCTCTGCCTACTCCGCCGGTATAAGCCGGATACTACGTGAAACGGTACATTTGTATTTTTAGTTAGTTATCCGATACAAATCGAACGTAATCCTGTTGCGTAATAGTGCCGACATGACGAAGTAATCTTTTAACCACAACTAAGCTGTCCTGAAATATAATTCATCACACACTGTTTGCGTGGGATGATAGAGCGTGCTCTACATGTTTATCCTGCCACAGCAAATTTTATTAGACTTAGTAATTAATTGCGAAAAACATTAGCTGACAAAAATCTTTAAAGAATTATTTTAATTAAAAGTGTAATTATATTTTGCATTATGTATTAATTACTTTTTAGTCTGTTCTTTTTTTCTCTATGACTGCATCTTTAAGTAAAAAGTATTTCCTTCAATCTTCACGCGCATCCCGCATCAATAAAAATACTTTTTATTTAAAAATACTTTTTATTTAAAAATACTTTTTATTTTTTATTTATTTTATTTAAATCTTTCCGTTCATATATGATGACCGCGTCGCTAATGTTATTTTATAAAATAATAATAATAAATTCTAATAATATATGTAAAACGAATTACAAAGGTAACCCATAAACCAAATAATTCATAATTCAATAAAAGCTGGTGGCATTTAAATATAAGGCAAGGGAAAATGGAATCACGTATTCTGAACTATGCAAGAGGTATCTAATAAGCCCTTGGGAGACGTGACCTAGATGGCACCTAAAGGAGCATTTAAGATGCTTCTCGGCTTATCTAAATACTTCCATTCAGCTATGTACATAGAACGCTGGATGCATATTATACGTATCTAATAATAAATAGCTTTCTTTACATTCCGCTTACGAATATTAAACATTAATTTAACTTAATAAGTTTTAAAGTGTTTTCAGAGTTTCATAACCAAATGATAAAAAAATGGAATCCTTCTAAAAACTGAGATTTATCACATCTTCCAATAATCAGACTATGATTCGAACACATTTACCTAATTTTCATAATTGGCTCTTCTTACAACACTATTAATTAATTAAAATTTACTATCAACTAAAATACCCTTGTTATGGTAATACGACACAAAAATATTTCATTACATATTTTATATATGTAAGTAATTATATATACTATCAATATATGGCTTTGTTGGATAAATTCGTAATATTAAAATTCATAGCTTTCACATGCTGACAATTTGGGATTGTTATTGGCTTTGTGGGCCGACGGATATCAAACATCAGGAAAGGAATTTTTATTAGGCTTTAGCTCTTTGACGATATCAAATAGAAGGGTAGAATTCGGGCTCTGCTACGAACAAGATGTTCGATATATCCCTTTACATTATTATTATTTTTTTCATTTAAAAATGCAGCTAAAATCATTTACATTCTTGCCTTAGTAGTTCAAGTGTTTTACATCTAATAAATAAATATAAATATATAGAAAATGGTACGGACCAAGTGTCTATTGTGCATTAAGTTGAAAAAACAAAGAAAAATTTAATAAAAAATGTAAAAATATAAATATTTAAAAACTAACCCTTCGTATGCGGTCTTTACTTGTTGAGCGTAACGGTCGCAGAGGCGGCGGCGACGCCGGTCTGCCGTATCGGTCCATCCACGAACAAGAGCCTCTACCCACCAACGCACCCGCAGTTCGGACCACCATGGTTAGCTGTCGACAGGACTTCAACATCTGTTGACAATAAATAATATGTTTAATAATTGATTATTAACGAGATTGGTAATCATTTATAAGTCAAATAAAATTATACCTATTCCCGTGTATTTTGAAAAAAAATTGTATAATTGATTTTAGGGGAAATAAACCTCTTTCGTGTTTCCATCTTTGTGATTAATTATATTGACGTATGAAATTATGCTATAATCTCTCATTTTCCCCGAGGATGGTCTTACAAATAACAAGGAATTCAACTTTTCAATACGATAGAAAGGTGTAAATACATGTATGCCACATTTATTTTCATTCGACTATGTCTGTCGTAAGAGCTTTTCATTTCCTGGAGTCATTTCCTTTTCTACCATTCATATACCTGTTCCGTAGTAAAGCATTTTAATTCTAAGTAGCATATTGCTTGTCGTAATTATTGTTCTATTTTAGAATCTGTAAATATTCGTAATCTATTAACTTGGTTTTAGTTGTGTCTAACTGAATCAATAGAATGTAATGTAATTTTTATCATAAATTTAGTCTTGCTCTATATAAGCCGGACAAGCGCCCGTCTGGCTCGCCCACCAAGGGTTCCGTACAAAAATTTGAAGGTATCGAGCTTTTTATGAAATTCAAGCTTTTTCTTAAATAAAGAATCCTACATACATACAATACAACCCTTCCTTAACAATAGGGAAAAATATATACAGGTGATAAAGGCGACGAAGGCTTATCATAAAACGTTTATACTTATACCATAAAATTATTGTTGCTATTCGATCCCCGTCAAACTAATTTTATACCGGCCGTAACGACTGAAATTACGCGGCACGTTGGCTACGATTATACAAGTTGTTTACTTAAACGGTGTTATTTGCATAATATTATTGTGGCGAAATGGCGCATCTATTATAAAAAAATCGGTTCAATTGCCACGATTTTTTTAGTTTTTTAGAGGTAGAAGTGCAAAAGAAATCAAAATTTAAAGAATGGAGGGAACACCTATATGTCTTTATATATGTACAGTTGTACATATTATCACGATGTTAGGCAAGCACATAGTGATAACAGAAAAATGTCTAGGGCCTGGTTTTTTAAATGGGGAACGGAGTGTCTTAGCACTAAGTTCCCTCTGTCTACCCCGCTGTGTAAGGGATACAACGTGAAGTTGCTGGTTTTTTTTAAATAAAGTTACATTTATGAATGAAAATTTTCAAAGCTATGAAGAACGTCTACCGGCTGCCTATCCGTTTAAATGAATCCACATATAGCATTAAAAAAAGTTAGCACAAACGTGAGCTAAATTCCACGTCCCTTGATTAATGATGCGTAGACAATGGACCGTAGCTCCACCGTATTCAGCACAAAAGCTGAGCGGTTCCGCCGGCTTCCTATATTGTTTGTATTCATATACGAAGGTTTAGTTTCATATAAAAAAAAAGAAATTATTTGTACCACTTTTTAATAATTTAAAATGTATTTTTTGTGGTAAATAAAATGGATTGTACAGCCGTGACGGGATTATTTCTTCGATTGTCTCGCTAACGCAATAATAATAATAATAATAATAATAATAATATTCTTTATTGTACACCCAAAAATATAACACAAGAAAAGGAATCAAGATAAGAAAGAAATGTACAAGAGGCGGCCTTATCGCTAAAATAGCGATCTCTTCCAGGCAACCTTAAGGCATAGGACGTAAAGTGTAGGAAAGGGTTGGGAGTGTGAATAATAAATTTAATAAAATACATATAAATAATAAAATATATATATATCCATATATAAACATATACAAACATATATACATAAATAGACATACATACATACATACATACATACAAACATACATACATACATACATTCATGGTCACATAGTACACATATATAGCTTATAGTATAAACAAAATGTAAATAAATAAAAGATAAGAAGCTCAGAAAGTAAGAAAATATTGTTTTAATAAACGTTTAAAAACAGGTAATGATTTTGCCCGTCTAATATTCATAGGTAAATTATTCCAGAGTCGGGAAGATGTAATTGAAAAAGAATTGCTAAGGAAGGAAGAAGAATGTGAAGGAATTTTGAGTGTTAAGTTGTGTTTTGAGCGCAGGTGTCGTGAGTGGGATCGCCCCAAAAATTCAAAACGCTCTTTTACATAAGGTGGGGTCAGTGGATCAAACAGTACACAGTAGAGAAGATGGAGAATACGAGTATTCCTGCGAAGTCGGATTGGGAGCCACTTGAGCTTAGTTCGAAACTCTGAGACGTGGTCATACTTTTTTAATCCAAAGATGAACCGAATTGCAAGATTTTGTAGCCGCTCAAGCTTATTAAGTTGCTCTTCTTTTAAGTCAAGGTAACATGAGTCAGCGTAATCAAGAATTGGTATAAGGAGAGACTGTGCTAGCGCAATTTTCGTTGGTATAGGTAGAAAATTACGCAACCTTAAAAGATAACCAATCGAAGCAAACATCTTCCTACTCACCTCACTAATCTGTGGATCCCAAGACAAATTTTGATCAATAATAATGCCAAGATTTTTAACAGTCTTACTGTACGGTATTGTTTGTCCACTCAGTAGTATAGGAGGTAAAGAGGACGTGTTAAATCTAGACATAAGCTTTGGACTACCAACGATTATTACTTGAGTCTTAATTGGATTTAACTGCAGTCCAAAAGACTTACTCCAGTTGGATATAGTCAGTAAATTATTATTTAAGAAATTTATCGCCGCAGGTAGTTCAGACACTTTGGAATGGCAATAAATTTGTAGATCATCTGCATATAGGTGGTAGAGAGAAGAGATATGTTGGGAAATATTATTAATAAAAAGTGAAAATAAAAGAGGAGACAACACGCCACCCTGCGGAACGCCAGCATTGACTGAAGACCAGTCCGAGTACGAATCATTTATTCGAATACGTTGACGGCGTCCATGCAGGTAATTGTGAAACCAGTCAATTACGTTAGGAGATATGTTAAGAGAAGCTAAGGTGGCAAGCATAAAGTCAAAATCTACAGTGCCAAAAGCATTGCTAAAATCTAGCAACACTAACACCGTGACCTGTTGTGTATCCATAGCAGTGCGGATGTCGTCAGTTATTTTTATAAGTGCTGTAATCGTACTATGACCAGGACGAAAACTGGATTGCAAAGAATTGAGAAGGTTATGCTTTGAAAGGAAATATGTGAGTTGACTATGCACCAGGCGTTCGAGGACTTTGGATAAGAAAGGAAGAATTGAAATTGGACGGAAATCACTATCGCAAGTGGGATTGTTCTTTTTGGGTAGAGGAAGAATTTGAGCTTTTTTCCATGCTGAAGGAAATTCGCAGGACTCAATGGAGAAATTAAGCATGGAAGTCAGGATAGGACAAATGATATCAAGAATAGGGATGATCATATTACGACTCACAGAGTCTGCCCCAACGGCGTCAGAACTGATAGCCACAATATTCTTCTTAACATCACTTTCCGTAAATTGACTAAAGAAGAAGTTAGGAGCGTTAGAAGAGGTAAAAGCAGTGACATGTTTGAGTGTTTTTTGCTTGTCAGTATCATTAATGTTACTTGAAGAAGAGAAATGTTTATTGAGCTTATTTAAGTCTATATTTTGAGGATTAACGCTTCTGCGTGCTTTACCTACTCCTATGGATTCAAGAAATTTCCATACTCTAGAAGAATCATCTTCTTCGACTATGGATTTATGAATATGGCGTCGTTGGTAGTCTCGACACACCCTATTGCAGTGATTTCTGGCTTTGTTATATTTACGTTTATTTTGGTCAGAGGGATTTGATCTGTAGCGTAATTTTGCCATATTTTTCTTTTTTTGCAGGTGTTTTATATCCTCAGTGAGCCAGGGAGCAGGAAGATGTCTCATCCGAACAGGACGTAGAGGAGCATGACAATCGTAAAGATGCAACAGTAAGGAGTTAAAAGTACTAACTTGTTCGTCAATTGTTTTAAAATTTGAAATATCGCTCCAGTTGATTGCAGCTGCGTCTCTCCGCAGTAGGTTCCAGTCTATACCACGAAAATTGCGTCGCAGAAGAATTCTTGATTTGGCCTTAGGGGGTTTAATCTTGTACGATATGTAAATAAGATCATGGTAAGAGAAAGCCAGAGCAGGATATTGACCGTGTTTTTCAACATGATTAATAGAAGATACGAAAACTAAATCGAGAAGTGAGGGTAAGCTATTTGGAAAATTGTGCGTAGCAGCGAGAGGAAGTATATGCATATTGGCACCAGTAACCACTGACTTTAGACGGGAGGCACGATAATCATTTTTTAATAGGCAGGTGTTAAAATCGCCCATTAAAATTGTGTGGTTGTACAGTGGCTTCAGACGTTCCAACAGGGTTTCAAGAGATGGAAAGTAATCGATCGTAAGGTTTGGACTATAGTAAACTCCGAGCAAGACCCTTGTGTGTGAAAAAATTACCTCAATGAAAAGATGTTCTGGGCCACCAACTGTTTGGTGCTGCGACTGGTCAACTATATGAAAGGCAATGTGGGAGCGTAAGTATATAGCAACTCCGCCTCCGGAGCGGCCAATACGATCGTTACGAATCAAATGAAACCCTGGGAGCGAGTAAGAAACCGATTGCAGACATGGCTTTAACCATGATTCTGATACCAATATTGCATGAATATTTTTATTATTAAAGGAAGTAAGGAGATCTGGATAGTGTGCAGGAATACTTTGTGCATTAATATGAATGACATTAAAGTTTTTCAGAACGTCTGAGAAATTGCTATCAATGGTGTCAGTTAATGTGGGAATACTGAGAAAGCTGTCTGTACTACTCGATCCACTAGGAGAGGGAGAAAGGGAAAAAAAAGAATCGTCAAGTTCATCATTACTATTAGCCATGACTTATTAGTATATACCATATATGTTTTTATAAATATATATATATAAAATATATAAGACAAATATAAATATTAAAATAAATAAGAATTATAAATATAAAATAAGATATATGAACAAAATTAAAAAATAAAAATAAATCAATAATAAATAACGCAAGATAGATATATATATATATAATCTAGAGAAGATAAATATATAATCGTTATAATGTATATGCATTTTATTTATTTATTTATGAATAATATTATAAAATAAAATAAATTAATTATTCAAGTATCTATACAATATCAAAAGTTGACTGTACTTATTACTTAAATTTTGTAAACTTTGGAAATGACAATTTAAGAGAATGTGGTTTTTTCTGATAATAATAAGAACTTCAAGCAAGCACAATAGTATAGAATAGAATAGAATAGAAATAGCCTTAACAAACTTAAATATTTACAATATATAATAAGGTAAAGTAAAGTAAAGTAAAGTAAAATACTCTTTATTGTACACCAAACATGTATCACAATCAAGAGAGATAATATTGTTATGATAGTACAACAGGCGGCCTTATTGCTAAATGAGCAATCTCTTCCAGGCAACCTTGGGGTAGAGGAGATCATTAATTAAATGGGAAGAGGTGCACTGAGTATGTCATTATTATAGATACGACAATACATACACTTATAAAAGTAAACCTACACATATACATACATACACAAACGCATACACACATACACATATACATACACACACACACACATATATATATATATATATATATATATATATATATATATATATATATATGAAAATATATAAATACATACTTAAACATATTATTTGGGTACATAAATATATAATAATTGCATTTGTTAATTATTCTTAGGATTATAGTGTCATATAATATTCCTTAAGTCTTTTTTTAAAGGTTGGTAATGTTTTAGCTTGTCTAATTGTTACTGGTAGAGAGTTCCACAAGCGTACGGATTTGACTAAAAAAGAATTTGTGCAAAAGGAAGATGAGTGGGAAGGAATTTTTAGAGATAAGGTATTCTGGGAGCGGAGAGAGAGAGATCATGTGATTCACTTAAAAACTTGAATCGTTGTTTAAGATATGAAGGGGAAAACTGGTTGAAAAGAATGTTATACAGAAGACAGAGAACATGTGTATTCCGGCGAAGTCGAATTGGGAGCCACTTGAGCTTTGCACGAAATTCGGAAACATGGTCATATTTGCGAAGTCCAAATATGAACCTTATGCAGATATTTTGGAGACGCTCAAGCTTGTTTAATTGCTCCTCTTTTAAGTCGAGATAAGAACAGTCAGCATAATCAAGAATTGGTAATAGGAGGGATTGTGCCAGCGCAACTTTAGTAGGAATGGGTAGAAAGTTACGTAATCGACGTAATGATGCAATAGCTGAAAATATTTTTCGGCTAAGCTCACTGACTTGTGGTTTCCAAGACAGATGCTGATCAAATATAATTCCTAAATTTTTGACTTTCTCAGTAAAAGGGATAATTATTCCGTCAAGCGATATATTAGGTAAGTCGTTAAGAGGAATTTGACAAATAAGCCTTGGGCTACCTATTATAATTGCTTGAGATTTTTTCGGATTAATCGACAAGCCCAGAGATTTGCTTCGTATTGAAATGTTTGTTAGTTCTTGAGACAGTGTTGTTATAGTAATCGGAAGGTCGTGCAGCGAACACTGACGATATATTTGAAGATCGTCAGCATAAAGGTGGTAGGGAGAAGCAAGATTGTGACAAAAATAGTTAATAAAAAGTGAAAATAAGAGAGGAGACAACACGCCACCTTGCGGTACGCCAGCAAGCACCGGTGACCATTCAGAACAGGAATCCTGAAACCGGATACGTTGCTTGCGTCCATACAAGTAAGAGTGAAACCAATCAATCACTTTAGGAGATATGTTAAGAGAATACATAATTGCCAGAAGTATATCAAAATCTACGGTATTAAAGGCGTTACTAAAATCAAGTAAAATCATCAATGTCACCTGACGATTCTCCATGCCTAATCGAATATCATCTGATACGTTAACCAATGCAGTAGTCGTACTATGACCAGGCCTAAACCCTGACTGTAAAGGATTAAAAAGGTTATTGCTTGTTAGATATTTACTAAATTGCTGGTGTACAAGACGTTCAAGAACTTTTGATAGGAATGGCAGGATTGATATAGGACGGTAATCAGACATAGCGGAAGGATTGCGTTTCTTAGGCAGTGGTATTAATTGAGCCTCTTTCCAAGCTGAAGGAAAGGTACAAGTATTTATAGAAAAGTTAAGAATTGTCGTTAGGATAGGAAGCAGGATATCAAGGATTGGTATGATCATTTTACGACTAATACAATCAGAACCAACAGCATCAGATGTAATCGACAATATATTCTCCTTAACACCACTTTCAGTGAATTGAGCGAAATTGAAGTTAGGATTTTTAGGAGTGGGCAAGGCGCGAATTTGACTTTGGGAACTTAATTTAGTAGTTACATCAATTGTAACAGAAGGTGAGAAATGTTTGTTTAATTTGTTTAAATCTAAATTACAGGAGTTGATATTTTGTTTTGCCTTCCCAACTCCAAGTGTTCTTAGAAAATTCCAGATTTTTTCTGTGCTGTCTTCTTCAACAACAGACTTGTGGATATGGCGTCGTTGATTATCCCTACACACCCTGTTACATCTATTCCGAGCTTTAACATATTTCTCACGGTTAATGTCAGATGAATTACTTTTATATTTGGTCTTTGCATTATTTTTCTTCTCTTGTAATTTTTTAATATCGTACAGTTGGATGATAAGCGAATTAAAAACTGATACCTGATGTTCTAAAGTACTTTCTTCATAGACCATGTTCCAATTAATTATTTCAGCATCCTTACGCAAACTTTCCAAATCCATACCTGCAAAGTTACGCTGGAGAAGAATTCTTGATTTTGCTTTGGGAGGTTTAACTTTATAAGAAAGAAAGATGAGGTCATGATAAGAGAATGCAGTTGCATTGCATTGACCATGTAGTTCAACATGGTCAATGGAAGTGACTAAAATTAAATCCAGGAGGGAAGGAGTACAGTTCGGAAACGAATGAGTAGAAGATAGAGGGAGAATGTGCATATTAGTGCTATTTATTACAGCCTTTAACCGACCTGCTCGACTATCGTTTTTCAGGAGGCAGGTGTTAAAATCTCCCATAATCACTGAGTGCTTATACAAAGGAGTCATTCTTTCAAGTAGCATTTCAAGAGATTCGAAATAGTCCACTGTAAGGGATGGACTGTAGTAAACGCCAAGAAGGAATTTTGTATGCGTGAACATCAGTTCAATGAAAAGATGTTCCGGACCGGCGGCATCACTTGCATTATATTGGGAGTAATTGAGAACTGTAAAAGGTATGTGAGCGCGAAGATAAATGGCAACTCCTCCACCGGTACGACCAGTGCGATCATTTCGAATCAAATTAAATCCAGGTAACGAATATGCTATTGATGGCAGACAAGGCTTTAACCATGACTCTGATATTAATATAGCGTGCGCATTAGTATTTTCAAAAGAGGACAGAAGATCAGGATAGTGTGCCGGAATACTCTGAGCATTTATGTGAACCACATTAAAATTTTTTGGATAGGGAGAAAAATAGGAGTTCAAACAGTCATTTAAAGAAGGAATGCTTTGAAAGCTATTTTCAGATGTACTTTCTGAAACAGAAGAAAAAGACAGGAAGGAATCCGTATCATATAAAGTGTCAGACATTTAATAAATATTATAAAGTAACGTTACAAATAGATTGACAATAATATAAATAATAAAATAATTAAATTAATATATATATATATATGCACGAATACAAAGATATATGATATGATAAGCTATATACTACACAGTACATATAAATATGATATAAATGTATAATAAATAAGTAAATACTATTAGTAAGATTGTGATTGTAGAACTTAACTAATATATAATAATTAAATATATATTAATAAATAATATAAATAAAAAGAAAATAAATAGTCTTTAAGTTTTTGAAGTTATTGGTTTTTAAAGTTTTTAACCCACCTGCCAGCTGCCAGAAAGATCTTTTACAAAATGCCATTTATATAATGTAATCCATGCAAAATGTTATACATTCATACTAGTAGTGCTATTATTATTGATATAATTTATTGTAAATGCTTATAATGTTACTGTTGCTTATTATTTATATAATAAAAGCTTATTATTTATAAAAAAAAATAAAATAAACGATACTTGAGGGTAAAAAAAAAATAAAATAAATAAAAATATAAATAAAATGAAGGTTGGCATATTATACACACAATATGTAGCTGACAGATTGAAAGCAAACAAATAATAAGTAATTATTTCTTTACAATTCGTTTCGGACGTGCAGTTGTTGTTGTGTGTGCAATTTTGTGTGCGGGAACTATTTTAGGTGGTGACTTAGAAATCATTAAGTTTTCCAGTTCAGTGACACATTCGATACGATGCTTTGCTCCGTCAGGTGTTACTACATGAATATTGCCTTCTCTTGTCCAACACTTGTTGACACCGAAGCGCTGCCTCGCCTCAAGAAATACAGTATGGCGTGGCTTTGTTAAGAATTCGGACTGTGTGATGCCAGTACCTTTCAACTTGGTCTTGGCGTACCAAACCTTATTTCGCGTAGTAACATCCACAAATTTGATAACAATGGGGCGAGATTTTTCCGAAGGCCGTCCCAACCGATACGATGATTTAATACTGGCACTTGAAAAATCGGTTAGATCCAAATTATCACCTATGATAGTGACAACCCTATCCAAAAGGTCTTTCGATTTTTCTTCCGTGATTCCATGGAACAGCAACATTTTTCTGCGTCTACGCATCTCCTGACGGTCCATTTCACGGCTAATGAGTTCTACCTGCCTCTGCAGGGTATTCAAAGCGGAGAGAGTGAAACTCTTGAAGTTACCAAAGTCGGCCGCCAACGAAGATGTAGTAATAGGAGACGACGATTTGTGTAATTCTTGTTGGAACTCATTCATCTTCATGTTGAACATCTCACTCATAGACGTAAGTGATTCTTTTATTGCTTCCATGTTGTACAGTAGTGGTAGTTACTATGGTTATATTCAATTTAATAAGACTTTTTAAAGGACTATAACACTGGCTGGCGGGTATTATAACTTAGCAAATCATTTGATGTGGGAAATTCACAAAAAAACTGATTTTTAAGAACAATAAAATACAATATTGGATGGAGATAACAAAACCGATGTTCACTCTTTCACCTCCTACCCGCAAAAAAAAAAGGTAAAAAAAAAAAAAAAAGGTACTTAAAATCTAGACATCGGTAAATTGTTTGTTTTGCTTTTCAGCATAGGCCTCCCCCAGATCCTTCCATACTTGACGATCGTGTGCTTTCCTCGCCCATGTTGCTCCCGCTGATGCTTTTATGTCGTCTTCCCATCTCCGTAGTGGTCGTCCTCTTTTCCGTTTTCCTTCCCTTGGATACCACTCTGTGACATCTTTAGCCCATTTCTCGAACCCACTCCGGATAATATGCCCTGCCCACTTCCATTTTAATTTTTTTACTGTGTATGTTACGTCTATTATATTAGTTTTATTCCTTATGGATTTTAATGTTAATTTATCTTTTTTCCTTATATACAGTATACTTCTTTCCATGTTATGTTGACATATTTTTAATTTTTGAATATTTTTATTAGTAAGGGCCCATGTTTGGCACCCATACGTCATGATAGGGAGTATGCAAGAATTGTATGCTTGTCTTTTAACAAGCTAACTTTCAAGCAAGCACAAAAATAAACAAAAATAAAAGCCATTCCATACCCGTAAGCCAACCGAAACCGATTTTTTTTCACATATAGCATGAACTCTTTTAACCGAATGATCGATTCTCAATTAAAAGGCAGGAACAATTGAGCTGTGCTTAAAATAGGGAAAGCGGTGTTAGGATATTGATGAAACCATCTTTTTTTTTAATATTTGACTACTTATAAGAAATTATAATAGATTGCGATAGTGTTTAATTGATAAGTTGAGTTTTTGGAACACGTCTGAATGAATTGATTTAGTTACGGATTAAAATTTAATTTAATAAATGTTTTATAGAAATGTAAAAATTAGCTTGTCATTTACAATTTACTTTAATTTCCCCCAATAATGCAGAAGATACGATAAAATTGCGATGCTTTTTCATCGTAGCTTTAACTCAAAAATGAGAAGTAGAAGAAAAATGAGAAGAAGCGTATAGTACCAAATATCAACAGCCATTTTAAGGTAACTCCCAAAACATTTTCACACATTCTGCCTAATAAAATATACGAAATGACCTCCACACAGTAAAATATGGCGAAATAAAATAACAATACAACAGACATTGTCGTTTTATTACCTTTTACTTGGTAAAATATACATGTTGTGTTGCCTTTATTCGACTTTCATATTAAATATTTATTGTAAAACTATGAACTTTACATATATTTACAGCAAACGTAATAAGCCACACATAAATCAAAATTAATAATTTTCATGACTATCATTCTTACGACATCAAAATAATTATTTTGTAATGACGAATAATCTATATATATAAAAGGACTTGTCCTCACTGACTGAGGTAAGACGCGCGCACAGCCGTAACCGCTGTGCGTAGAAACGTGAAATTTTGACAGATATTTATTTTCGTAATCTGGACATCCACTAAGAAGGGATTTTGAAAAATTTTAACCCTGAAGGGGTGAAATAGGGGTTGAAAGTTTGTATGGAAAAACTTTAAAATCGGCACTGATTTTTATAAAATTTTAAATTTAGATTTTTAAAAGTATTTAATTGAACACGTGGTTCATCGTTTTCTAGAATTCTCCCCCTAAGGGTGCAAATAAGGGGTTGAAAGTTTGTATAGATTTTTTTTTAAATCGGCACCAATTTTTATAAAATTTGAAATTCAGACTCTTAAAAGTATTTAATTGAACACATTTTTCAAGGTTTTCTAGAATTCTTCCCCTAAGGGTGCAAATAAGGAGTTGAAAGTTTGTATGGAAAAATCTTTAAAACGCCACCGATTATTATAAAATTTGAAATTTAGTCTCTTAAAAATATTTAAGGTTTATTAGAATTCACCCCTAAATAAGCAAGCAAAGCTGCGCGCGTCCGCTAATAATGATATAATTATATAAAATATCATTAAATAACACATAAGTAATGTTTAAATAATGTTACATACAACATGAGTAGACACATTGTTTATTATACACATACTAATATTGTAATAAGTTACAGTACCTACAATGCTTAGCTTTCTATTTAAATAATCCTATCCTATAAATAAATACAACGATTCGTTTTCGGTCAAACAAACAGCAAACTGAAGTTATTGATGCGAAAAATGAAAGAGAACGTCGATTCAACGTTTAGCCTTGTTTCTGCGTTGATAAAGTATCGCTGTTGATTGCCAATACAAACAGGGCCCTTTCTTAATCAAAGTAATTTGATAGCAGCAAACTTCTTTGTTTTACTTATAATTAGAAAATACCAGAGTTTGGCAACAAAATTGGCTTTCCCAAAAGTAATATTAATTTGTGTTTTTATTTTCTTTTATATTTAAGAATTTACCACGTAATATACACTAGGCAATGAGGAGCTTTGATAGAAACTAGCAGAACAAAAAATATATCATAAATATATTATTAACAACTTAATTTTGTTCATAAATATTACTGTTGAAAGTTGGTAAATTAACATATTAAACACAATTTTATTCACAATATATACCTAAAGTGGATATTTTCGGTCGGGTTTCAGGAAAACAGTTAAGAAAAACGATAAAGCTTGTTAGGCTTAACTGAGCTTGGTCACGGAATAATTAAAAAAAGTGGTAGCAATTGGCTATGCTTAATTGACTTAAACGTTAGCGGCATACGATATTCTCAATTTTTTAAAAAATATTACATTTTGTAATGTTATTAACGTTTTAATATTTAAAAACTTCGTTTAAATATATGTAATTTATTGTTATTTTCTCAATCATAAAACAGCAGGATAGACAGCGAGAAGATAGGGCCCAGACACTATGTTATCCCGTTTCGGACCTAATTCAAGGCAAACTCAACACGCAATGCATCAAAAATTCGTCGGAGAGTAGGGGTCGCAGGTAATTTAACACTAAATTATCTCTGCCTATATTCCTATGTTTTCCTATTCCTATGTTACAGTGTAAAACTAAAAAAAAGAATGATACCTCCTTGGTTATCCCAGCATGCCTATTTAAAAATAAATCACACTTATATTGAAGTTAAAAATAGTGACCATTCAAGTACTATATAATAGTGTTCAGTGACAGTTCCAAAACCATTTGATGTTGCACCCATAATGAGCGGAGATAGCATTCAGAAGCGGCTTAGAACGCCTCCGCGCTAAGTGGAGTCATTTGGCCTTGCCTCAGAAAAACATGCCAACGGCAACAGGTTTTAAATACACTATAGAATTTATTTTCACAATATTTTCATCTAAATATTTTCTTATAGACATTTTATACGGTAAATATTGTTTGTTTTACGAAAACAAATATGTTTTATAAGCAATATAGAAAGTGGATAATCATGCGGCGTTGAGTTCCACCAATCAACGCGTTCCGCCTAGAGAATTCGGCGGAAGGTGAGAAACGAAATTGTCGTAATGAAAACGGAGTGTCTTAACACTAGGTTGGCTTGGTCCTGGCCCCCTTGCGTCGCCCAGCGTCCCAGTTATAATACAAATCTTTAGAAACGATTTCCTACGATCAAACTTAAAATTCATTATGCTGCTGATCGTAAAGTCTCAATTAATAGTCATCGGTGTAAATAATTTAGAACGCCACAAATAGGTATAAAGCAGAAATAGCTGGGTTAAGGTCAAATGTCAAACAAAACACAGAATTTGTATCGGATACAGAGACACGAATTTAATAGCTAAATGCACGCGATATTATTTAGCAATACTCACGAAATTCATGCGTGCCTTCCTAAATTATCTATTAGGAAGTACTATTGCTTAAGAAATGTAAAGGAATTAAGTAGATAAATTCAATTTGCTTATAGATTACTTCATATTTACAAACCATATTCTTCTAAATATTAATACATAGTCGTAAAAATAAAAATGAAAAACATAATAAGCTATACAGGGTGGAAGAGGCAGCGCTTCTTTTACTGAAACTGCATATAGGGTAAAATATTTCAAACCCAGAATTAAAAAAAATAATCAAGGTACCTCAACGGTTTGGACGTAGGATTTTTTTTTCATTTCACGATTTTTATCCGTACCTGTATTTCGTGTCACGCACACATACGTATGCGATGTTGCCGCTTTGACAGGTAAGTGTGTGCGTGCCTATGTTATACTTTACAAATGGCGTTTTATTTTAAAACGATAATTTTATTATTTATTTTGTTTGAAAAAATAACTTTTTCATTTTTGAGAATTATTTTTTTTCCGAATTATATTAGGCTTTTATAGAGTAGTTAAAACTGTGGTTTCATTTAAAGTGGCGCTGACAATTCCACCCTGTATATTGCAATTACCTTAAGAGCATCCTCGTGAGATATTCCCGAAAAGGGTGTTCCATTGACCTGAAGAATGGAGTCCCCAGGGCGAAGCCCAGCTCGTTCCGCCACTGATCCCTCTTCTACTCTTGATATATATACACCAACACCTACGATATGAAATAGTAATTTATATTGTGATAAAGATATAAACCTATAATGTTCCAGTTTGTCTTATAAATTGTATGATAATGAATGTATGAAAGTTGGTTTATAAATTTGTACGAACTTCGCTTTAGCCCATTAACTATATTATACAAAGTTAGAGTTAATATTAGGTACAGGATGTGAACGGTAAATAAACAGAGGATTAAGGTTTTAACAAGACTACGTTTTAATTTAAAGCAATCGATAATAAATTTTCTAATAAAACTAATAATGTTTAAATGTTATGTAAATTTATGCGTATTAATAGAAAGCTTATTTTAGTTTTTAAGTAAACAATAGTATTGCAAGTTTCCTCAGTTAGAGATAAATATATTATATTAATAAAATGTAATAAAAAGAATAAAGAAACGTAAATAATAAATCCTGTCATAAAAGAAAGCCTCGAGGAGGCATTGAAACCTTTTGAACGACATAATTCCTTACTAAGTCCGGGAAAGCGGATAGATTAGTGTTTTGTGGAGAGCCGTAGATCACTGATTACAAAGCTCTGCAGCCGCTCCTGGTATTTATATACCTCTTATATGAACGCTGGTCGATAATATGTGCTTCGCGTAGCACGTCCTACGCAAACTTATGTTTTATAACCTAACATACAAAAATATACAGATATGTTTGTCTGTTGACTGGACTTGTTACAATATTGAGAAATGTTTTTAAAACTATAACAATAATAAATACGAGTATAACCTACTGTGAATATTTTCCCGACGGACTGAATAAATCCTAATCAAATAATTAGGTAAACGTAGTATACTTTAATATAACGATATTATGAGTCTAACAATCACAGTTATAAATCAAAATTCATATATTTATGAAATATGTGTCAATGTATGTGTATGTATAGGATGTTCATGCTCTACCTACATGTGTATATAATAATCAAACAGCTAATCAAGCCTACTAACTTTTACCTGCTTCCTTCCCACCCTTGACGCAGATTCCGAAGCCGTGGGAATCTGCGGGGTCACGGCTCATGGTTACCGTACGCGTGGTGGGTTCCGCCGGCGGCGGCGCCGCCCCGCCCGACGAATATGGCCGTTCCCTCTCTCTGTCACCTCGATAAATGGCCTACGAATAAACTTGGATCATGTAAGTATTATAATAGGATGTTAGAAACTAATATTAATACATTATTTTTATTTGACACGGATTATTCGCGTTTAATTTCTTACAGTGTTATTATCCTACTATCATCTTGTTCTCCTGATCTTCGTTTAGGGCGCCTACTTACATTGTTGTACATATCCTTTTAAATTTTGTCTCTAAGTAATGGATAAAAGTGACATACAATTAGTAGACTGTATACATAATATCTATGGCATAATAGATGTATAATGTTAGGATGACAATCTACATTGTAATTATAAAGGCTGGCCTAACCAATAAGTTACTACAGCGATAGAAGAAGACTAACTCATACCTAAAAGACGAGTAAACATATTATAAGAATATAAAACTTGAAACATAACACGAGAAGTCTTGTCGAATTATAGCCAGATATTTAAACGTAAATTCTCGTATATTTACAGTGACCTGTTCTGTCCTCGACAATATTAAACTTGAATGAAACAGTAAAATGAGGTAAGTACGCAAAGTAAGTAGTTTTCCGCCGTTCTTTTTTAAAATAGTGCCAAGAGTGTCGTCTGTGCCAGATAGGAGGAGGAGCTCTACAATATACAACTGCAACTAAAACGTGCTTCCATTTGTTTGTAAAGTCCCAGATGAAACAGTTCTAAATCTTTTCTCCAGCGGAAATCGCAAACAATATCGTGAAGTGAAAGCATAAAGCTATCCGGCTTCGTAAGAAAACATTGCGAAACTTTAAGATTGTTTATAAAGCTATTTACTCAGATAGCGTCTGTTTTCAGTAAATCTTCATTTAATTTGTAGTTTATTTCTATTTCACTTCCTAATTTCCTTGTTGGATTACAGTGACTCGTAATCAGTCGTTTATTGTGTAATATGGCATTTTACGTTTTAATTATTTTATAATTTTAATTGTTACCTACTACAATTTAATTTATTATGATTTTTATGAGTTTTATATAATTACATATGTGATAATATATGTACTCTTTGATATTGTCACTTAAAAACAGTTAGGAAAATGAAATTTTAGTTTTTTAATGTTTTGTAGATATATTAGGCATATCTACTTCTCTTATAAACTTTTATAAGGACTAAATCCTCACTGATCACCTGATCAACAAAGAAAATAAAATTTACTTTTTTTACTGATTTGTAGAAATATTAGGCATATCTACTTCTCTTATAAACTTTTATAAGGACTAAATCCTCACTCCTGATCAACAAGTGAGCTCCCACTGATATCTTCATCAATCACTAAGAAGGTTGCTGACAGCTCACACGAACTTTACAACGGTGTCGATCACGCCACAAAAAGGATAAGAAAGTCTAAATCGTTTCCTTTGTAACACTGCCATCGACGAACCACTAATAAAATTTACGTCGACAACCATAGAAATACTCAAAAAATAATGAATAAACAGTGTATGTGATGATTTATTAAATTCACAACCACTTATCGTGAATTAATGTGAACACTTACTTAATCTTTTCTTTTCATTCTTTTTAGTTAGATGAATTATTCTTAATTGAAAATAGATTATATTTCATCTTTCACATTCATTTATTTTATTTTAATAAGTGTAATTAAAAAAAGATAATACTTAAATACGCTCTTATATAAAATGTCTCGTGTATAGAAGATAAATCACACAAACGCTAAATGAGCAAGAAATTATTAAATATCTATAAAATTATTTTACAAACATATAGGCCAATGCAATTTATATTATATTCAGTGAAGCATTATTTAAAGAATTAATGTTGATAATGATAAAATTAAATCACTTTTCGTAAATTACGAATGCTAGATAAATATTTATGTAAAATTGTTATTTAAAAACAATAGTCACGATTACGCAAATTATATTTTATACAGAATATTATACAGTATTTTATAATATAAAGAACAAAAATTTTATTACCTCATAATTTTCTTTTGGATCCAATGTGGTAACGAAATAAGGCACAGCACAATTTTATTATATCGCTCGATACAGAAGCACATCACGCACTGTTTTATTTTTTAAACATTCATTTCTATAACCCTTGTACTGTGGTCACTATCGATTATTGAATGAAATGTTCGAGAATAAGTTTCTAAAACCAAATATTCATTCACTCAAATAGAATAAAGGTCTCATAAAGCACGTAACATCGCGGGAATTTTCACAGGTGACCCCTTTATGTCCCTCTTGGCATAAATCCGATGTACTCTTGACCACTAAAATTCAATTATATTTCTTTGCCACGAGATGAAATACTAAAAGCTCTTTGTATGTATAGGTTATTTAAAATTATATAAATGAAAACAGAAAATTCGATACGTTATTGTCCTATGGTTCACCGCCAACTGACAGTAATGTTTTAGTGATGGCCATGGCATGTCGAGCCAATTAAGGACACACCCGTAAAACCCCTGGCTTATAAATATATTTTATAGCCAAATAATAAATGTATAGATAATGCAATTCAAATGTACGAATAAAAGTAACATTAAATGTAAACTAAGCTAATTATGAATAGTTATTTTGGTTTGGGTAAGGCTGATGTAATTTTCATAGATATACTAGACATTTATTATCTGCTTTATATTTAATATGAATTTAGTATGTTTTTTTTTTATTTCGGCCATAGAGGCTTGAATCTCGAGTAGCCCACACTCTTTCTAACCAAATCTTTAAAAACATATATTTAATTTTTCATATTGACACATTATTAAACTGAAAAATAAAAGTAAAGTAATAATAATACTAATATGATAATATTGTGGGCTCAGTCTATTTCCATGCCTCTTAAACGCTGGTCACCTCGGTCATGAATAACTTAGTGCTATCGACTGCAGCCGCTCGCATCAAATAATTTACACAAGACGGCCTTTATAAAGCTTCTAGATTCTAGAATTTAGCTATATTTAGAAAGCAAATACTCGGATGAAACGTGGATACCAATATTCAGGTTTTATAACATTTTCTTAGTATTGCCACATTGTAAATGTTAATAAATATTGTATTGCTTATTATAGTTGGAATTAATGTTTTTATAATAAATAAAATCTTTATTTCCATCTTAAGATAAAGCTATACTATTATTATATTTTCACGAATAAAGGTTTTCTTTAAATTTATTTATCGTTTAATTATATAAATTTTCGCAAATATTATCTTCTGCACGCCTTAAATTACTAATATATTTACAAACAAACTAACATGATGTGTAGTACTGCTGGGACTGCTGGCTGGTGAGTGTCGCCGCGCGGGCAGCGGCGCTGGCAGCGGGGCCGGCAGCGGTGCTGGCGGGTGCGAGGGCGGCAGCGCCTTGCCCAGCGCCGCCGCCCCGCCCTGCCCGAACAGACGCAGCACTTGCTCAGGCGATATAGGCCTCTTCTTGCCATTTGCACTGAGATGATTCGTGCTATTTCGTAAACTAGCCCCACCTGTTGTTGTAGTCATTAATTTGATTAATTTAATAAATGGGAAACGATTCTATTCATAAATGTGAATTTAAAAATATATTTATTTATATTTAAATTTTATTTGAATCTTCTAGCAATTCGCTCATTAACCGAGGCAAGACTTATTTTATTCATCATATTTATAAATTTATTATTTGGTTTAAAATGGAAACATATAAAAAGCTGGTACGCATAAGTAACACACTCGTAACATTTTGCTACGAGCCTTAACCTCAATTTCATTTCTTATGCATCTAATAAAACTTAAGCGTCCTTTATTTGGCAATACATTTCTTACAAAATCGTATTGTTAAGTTTTTATGTATAAAATTATAAAAATGTTTTTGCATACAAACTAGAAAGATAAATCCTGTTTCATAACTTAAGAAAGAAGATGTCTTTTAATAATAATAATGATTACTTCATAAAGATATACTTACAGCTAGGTATATAAAAGCTGTATAAAATATTCTAAAACTTAAAAACAATGTTAGCGGTTGTTTTTCAGATTTACTTACTATTACGAACCCAAATGTATCGCACTCATATTAATTGCCGTTCGGTCGAGTAACTGATCCGAGCGATATTATTGTGCCAAGTAGTCATTGATAAAATGAAAAATCTCGTAGATATGATATCTATATATCTATCATTCTTGAAATAGTCTGATTTATTGAATACATTCGAGTATTAATCATTTTATATAACTTTTCACTTTTACATTAAAACTGCATTTAATAGAATTAGTGTAGTGCGTAGTGAGTGTTTGTACATAATATTTATTTATTGCATATATTATCAAGATTTAAAAAATAAATTAAATATTTTTTAATAATAGATGCACTTCCATATCATTCGATTCATATGTCATTTATGTTTATCGCAACTGCATGTCGACAAGTACCTGTTAAAACCACGGTAGCTTAGAGTTTGTGTTTATAATGCAACTCGTCGTTACATTTATATGTGTGAAATTGTTAGTGTATTTTGTATAATTTAGCGATTTTACATTTTGTGAATCCGTACAAAAAATTGTTATGACAGTTTTGTGATAGAAAAAATAACAAATAAAAAAAACAAATAGTAATATATTGAAGTTTTATTTAAAACTAATTTTAATTAAGTAAAACAAATAGAAATATACATATGTGAGGATTTGTACCTGGATTGTTAGCTATCGTAGAAGAACCAAGGTAAGGTGCCCTCGATAATTTTCCTCCTGGATAGTGATGTTGCGAATATTGTGCATGGTGGCCATGGGAAGAGGCTGGCCTCTCCACTATCGTGTACGAGGTGCCAGGCGGGGAGTAGTACACGCCGCCGCGCGCCCGCGCCCGCGCGTCCTCCGCCTCGTAGCTTGTGTGCCGATTGTCCTGTAACCACTGGTTGAATCCAACATCCTAATAAATAATACTTCCCGATTGGGAATACCTGATTAAGCTTAAATCCTTCGTAACAGTCCTCTGAGGGCTTACGCTAGCTAGCTTACGTTAAGTTTAGTGAGAGAATAGATTGGCTACGCGTACATAATTTCTATTTATAATTCCTCACCTTTATTGTCAGTGCGTCAATGATACAAATAGACTCAACCACAGTAATCTAAGGCCCATATAAAATAGATTTTATATAGCAAAACTATATGATTATAAATATGTTTAATAGAGTTTGCACTACACATTGTTGAACACAGTTGAAAGAAGTTTCAGTCATTCATTGTTCCATTTACCTGCTGCGAGCGCGAGTGCCTGGCGAGGTGGTGCGCGGGCGGGTGCTGGGGGGTGGCGGAGCGCCAGCCGTAGCCCTGCGTGTAAGGCGGCGGCCAGCGCGCGCCGAACTCCGCCAGTTCGGAACCCTCGCCTTCCCCCGACCTCATGCCGGGGGTCACCGATCACTCTACGATACAATGCCATAAAACTTTAAATTTTAATGCAGTCATATTACATTGTAAGTAAATTATGATAAGCACATGTGAGTTTATCAAATTATACATTTCCTGTCATAAAGCAAATATAATAAATATTTAAATGCACATAAATATATACTTATGTATCTTCATAATTTTTATTTAAATATATTTTTTTAGATATTTTTAAATGTCATGTAGCGTACGACAAGAGTTGTTTGCTTAATGCTGTAGCTTATACTTTTTTTATAAGCATGAATAGTTTTGAATGAGAAAATCTTTTTCTTATACTTTTAGGTATAAGAAAAAGTAATTTGCGAGGCGCGTGGCACCTGGGCGCGGTCCAATTTATGAGCCCGCTTACTTGAGCCAACACAATCACAGAACCAGTAAATTTAAATTTTATTTGAAATCTTCAGTTACTCGAAATAATATACATTTAGTTTGTACTTCAAAGTTGGCTAAGAATAATTTCATAATGTTTTGCTTCAATTTAAGTATTCTTGATTATTCTATGTTAGTATAAACTTTTTCATTTTTTATTATTTGGAAACTATGCACAGCAATAATTCTCTTATATGCCTATATAATTATACATTATTTATTTTATTTAATAACATCTATCTATATAGAAATTTAAAGTTATGAAAAATATACATATCACACAGCTCTCAGTAGGTACTTATGTATTGAAGTATAACTTCACCACGAACAAGTTCGCGGCAGTACAGCGACCACCACACGTTTACTTCCGCTCGTTTCCCTAATGAGTTCAAGTTTCAAGGTACTCCAAGTTTGCCGACTTTCCTTGACATGCTAACTAAGCACGTTGTTGTTATATTATTCTTTGTTTTAATGTATACTAAATCGTTTACTGAAGTTTTTTGAATAGTGTTCACATCAATCTTCATTTTCAACAAAAAGTAATATGTTGTTATTTAAAATAATTAATGGTAAGTTTAAAATATTTAAAATAATAAGTAGTATAAATCCTAAATAATTTTTTGACTATATATCCATCTATTAAAATCTCATAATAACCCCACCGAACCACTAAGAAAGTTATTATTAAATTTCAGTGAAACCATTTATCGTCCTAATCAATATTCTTACACCTGATTATTAATTTAAATTATATAATATTATAACATAAATTCATAATTTGCGGTAAACAAGATTAGATGCAAATGATAATTCGCAATATTCGTTTAATTTTTTTGACATTCCCACTTACTAACCTGAAATGCCTTTAAGTTTTATAGTTAGCATTCGAATGATATAATCTTGATATTCTGAGATACAAGTATTAAATGATCGTGTATTGTGCCTTTCAAAAGTAATGTACGTTCTTCAAAATAGACAAAACTAATGACAAGTAATTGGGTGATTTCGGCGCCTCATGCCAAAAGTCCGCACTGCGGTCTACGTATTCTTTATTCCAAATATTTCCGATATAAGTCAATGGGTTATATATACATATGTGTATATAGTATTAGGCATTTATGTAATTTTTTATCTATTTAGTACTCGTACATATATATTTCATATATTTATTTATATGTAAGTACTTACGTTTTTTATTTATATTTATGTAGTTAATATTTTTCTATATTTATATTTATAAGTAATTTTAACACGTACATCCATAAACGTTAGCTTTTATACTTTGAGACCTGCAAAATTTAAGCTTTCTCCCACAGTTATAAGTTGACCGAAAGAATTCTCTGTTACTCTCTTTCTCTGTTCTCACAGTATTTTAGACTATGCATCAATCTTTTTTATATAGAAAAAAAATCAGCTTCACGCTGTATCCCGCATACAGCAGGGCAAAGGGAACCTAGTGTTAAGAAACTCCGTTTCTGGACCTGCCTTATCTGCCTACGCGTGTAATTTCAAAATGTGCAAAAATATAAAATACACAAGTAGTCCGACGATAATATTTAGTGTTGATAAGCTACGATTGGACGTAAATCTGGCAACACGCCAATCAGACTCTGCTTGACTGTCTAGTCGCATCCATATTAACATTTTGTAATATAATGTATGGACTTGGTAATATTAAACTTCTAAAACCCTGCTACATCCTTATAAAATCTTTTAGCAAATACGGACAAACATTTTTTAAAAAATTCCATTACTATGGACCTATTAACAATGCTATTTATAAATGATACTTTGGAAGTAAATTTATTTGTTAATGTGCAATTTTCAAGATAATTAACATAAGACATGTGTAGTAACGAAGTAATTCAGGATTTCGATGCAGATGCAGCTGTGCTGGCTGAAAAAAGTATTTAATTCATTTTAGAAATTGTATGTTATCTTTTATCGAGAGAAAATAATATCTTTTAAATTGGGAGGAAAATATAGAAGGGAATACCTTAACATTACATTCCTTACCTATGTATATACATACATATATGCGAGAAACGGTAAAGACCAACAGGCAAACACTATTTTATTTTTTGTTAGGTTAAAGGGGAAACCTCCAATTAACATTTTAAGTTGCAGAAATACGTATAATTAAATAATGAAATAATAATTGCCTACAGGGGTCGGTATTATGTCGCAATGATGGAGCACTTTGTGAATTCTAATGCTGAAAGCGTCACATCACTCTCAACTAGTATGGTAAAACAAGGTGAAAATATACCTATATAGCTTAGGTATACTTATGCAATTTCTAATGCATTCCTTGGTACCGTATATTATCTTATACACATTTACTTTGACTTAGGTATACAAGAAGGGTATAATTTATAACTTAATCTATATATATAAAATCGAAAGGTCACTCACTCATCACGAAATCTCAGAAACTAAATGTGCTAGGAATCTCAAATTTTGCATAGGAGTTATTTATAGGACGTAGGTGCTCGCTAAGACGGGAATTTGCAATATTCTTCTAAGGGGTTGTTTTTGGGGTTACTACAAATGCTAGTAGTTTCAAATTTTGCATAGACGTCACTAGGACGTAATCATGGAGACAGAAATTAATAATAACATAGTTCACGCGGGCGAAACCGCGAGCGGGCCGCTAGTAAGAAATATTGACCTTCTTAAAGTAATGAGTATCAAATAGAAAATTTATTGATGATAGTTTTCTGATGAGGCCAGTCATGGGCACGCCTGTGTTCTTGCACCATGTACCTATATAAACGCTACAGATTGTGGGTTCGATTCCTACTCGAGGAAATAAAATATCTAATATTTTCAGTTCCAGGCTCTGGTTACAAGGCAAAGTGCGGCGTTGAGTTCCGCCACTCAACACGCAATGCCTCCAGAATTCAACGGAACGTGAGAAACGGAGTGTCTTAACACTAGGTTCCCTCTGCCTTCCCTGTTTTTGTAAATGTTTTTTATTTTGAAAAAATAGAAGATATATTTTTTGTATAATAAATACATAGGTAGGTGGTAGTTACTTATTGTTAAAATGCTCTCGTTCTCCACTTGTTGCTAATTTTACTGTCGAAACTGCTATCGCTTTTTTTTGGTGATGATATTGATGTCAGAATATCCGATTTTGATAATATATTTTGTATCATTATGTGTCGATGAATATTTATTTAATATGTCTACATATATTCTTGTTGACTTTATATTATACAAGGACTAACAATATAAAATTAGTTACTTCTAGATCTAATATTTGTACTTATTTCTATAAACAACATGGTGTTGACATTTAAATGAACACCGCAGGTGGTTTAATGACGTGCAATCCTATGACGTCACAGGTGTCCCAGGGGATAGGGGTTCAAGGCCGAGTTAGTAGGCCAGTGGGGCACGGACGGAGCTGGGCTACAATACTACGAGACCACAGCTACGAATATTATTTGTAAGCAACTCTGCTATTCTAATAACGACGCAACAGCTACTTTTGAAAATTATAAAGTTTTTTAACTTAACTTTCGTCATAAAGTTGAATTGTTAACACAAAATTCTTGTTAATAATTTATTATTGATAGTTATATTAAAATTTAATATAAGTGTAGATCAATAAGTCAACTAAAAAAACTATATACTATGAATAGATATTAAAAGTTTGTGTTGACATTTTAACGTCTTTTAAGAATCGTAGCTTGTTTATAGCACAGTCAGCCGACTATGAGTAACGAAGGTGGGAGCAATCATACGGTCCACTGCTCATCATCCGAATATCTTCTGCGCGACCGATCTCATTTGCTTTACATCAAAGCACTAGTCCGCTCTATACGTTAAAATTAAACTTACGTTGCAATCATTAATCCTTTAAAAAAATATCATTATATAATAGTTTAGTATGTAAATATAAATATATAAATTATTTAAAAGGCCACTTAAATAATTGTGTAATTAAGTAGATATGTAAGGACACTCCGTTCTCCACATAATTATGCCCATAGTATTTAGCTTCCCCTCTACATTTTTATTTTTTCCCCATTTTAAATTAACATAAATAGATATTTGTATATAATATTTTACATTGTAAATGTACTGTTAGCAAATGATTGTTCCATTCATTTCAAAGTTATCGCAAATTCTAATAAAATTAACAAAACATTTGCTAAAATATTGGAAAATTTTAATTGATTTCGAGTATAGAAACAACCCTTCATTAAAATTGTTTAAACGTTCTCTTGATATTAAAAGCATAACGTCATTTAAAGCGTGCGCAATCGGCATAACTTAATTACCAATTTTAATACAATTTTATTTAAGGGTGAAGCCAATAGGTGATACTAGGTCATACTAAATTTATTAAAACTTAAATGTAAACATTTAAGTTTAAGCACATTACATTTAACTTAAATGGAAACATTTAAGTTTAAGCACATTACATTTAACTTAAATGATAAATTTAATATGTGGCCTAGGTCGACCTTACATGGTACCTTGTCAGTCATTCAGTAAATAACTAGTTTTAGAATATCATGCAATTAATGATAACATTACTTCCGTAAATAAGCAATTTGTCTTGAGCCATATTAATATTATAAAATATTTAAACACGGTCTATTTTGTATGTTATAAGGATGCTGTGTCCGTCATAAGTCATCCATATTAGCTTAATATGAGTTGCAGGAGTTACGAAGTTACGAGCACATAAAAATAAAGGTCCCTGTATCGGTAGTAAATGTAGATGCCTAGCCTACTTCAATATATGATATTGCAGTGGGACGTATAAGTTTTGAGAGTACCAATTTTGATATGTGTACACTATGTACCTACTAGATCTATAGAGGCTAATAAATATCTAATCTAACAGAATAGCAACAATGCTAATTCTTAAATTGGCTTTTTGTTATCAATAAATTATTACACATTTATATAAGAGTAAGACACTCCGTCTCCACATTCCGCCAAATTTTTAAAGCATTGCATGTTGAGTGGCGGAACTCAACGCAGCCCTTTGCCTTGGCACTATATGAAAATATGAATTATTAGTAATGCGAAGAAGTTAATTAATATTAATAACAAATAATTTATTGATCCGAGTGGGGATCGAACCCATAACCATTGCGTTTACAGTGACATGCTTGTTCCCCTGCACTACGACGTACATATTTATTTACCCAGTAATTTACCTAGTAAATTATCCAGTTCAGGAACGGAGTGTCTAAACACTAGGTTCCTTCTGCCAACACTGGTTTGGAGGGAAACGCGTCAAGCTGCTTTTCAACTCTATTAAAAAATCACTCAAAAATCTCACGACTTAAAATAATAACAAATGACAAATCCAGTTACTTCGTTGAAATATATCTTGAATTGTGTCAGCAATATAGACAATGCTACAATGTACAAGTAGCTGAGTGCATCCTGTTGATTAATGATTTACGTCCTTCCACAGACAGCATTTGTTTGAAAAATCAAAAACCTTTTATTTTCCGTTCTAGTTTCTTAATAAATATTTTACAATTTGAATGACTCATAACGTAGACGTTACATTTGTATCTAATTGACGCCATTGTAGCGCAATTAAACTTTAAATTATGAAAATGAACACTACAAAATACGAATGTTAGTTCAAACTGTATTGAGGACAGATGTAATATGTATATTGTTGGTATTTTTCGTCTTAACAAGACAAAACCGAGGCTAAAGGAGTACCTTTAACCATTTTCAAATTTAGTTTTTTTATTATAAAAATATATTTTCTAAATATATAGATAAATAAAATATGTGCTTAAAACTTTACAAACATATTACAAATTATACTGCTGTTGGACAAACTGACATTTCTAAAGAAAAATAGCTGCTAAAATATGCATATCGAGAACTATGTAGCTTTGCGTGTTACTTTAACACTGTTTTTTTCTGATTTCATTTACATGAGCGAACGATCGTGTTTAAAGGTGTAATTATTTAATATCGTTCATTATTAAACAAATAAATTCAACGATGTATTAGTAGTAGTACGAATATTTTTTTATATTAATTTATAAAATTCTCTATACATTTTTATTTTCTAGAATTTTTTTTTTATAAAATTAAAAAAATAATTCATCCAGATCTCCCAAGTGAGGACGGCACGTCGGCCTCAGTGGATAATTACCTAATAGGATTAACAAAGAGGACTTTAGACTAGCCTTAGAGTCTAAGGCTGGATTTCTGTCGTAGAAATCGTAGTAGTATTTCGCTCAATATCTATGTATATAGCTGTGACGTATATTATATATATTTTGACCTTGACACCTCAGGTAGTGCGAGAAGCCATATAATTTATTAAAAGTAAACACTTAAGTGGATATATTTTATTTTATGAACATAATTCAATTTAAATAAATTTGATACACTTTTGTTTTATTTAAGTAAGAATAAGTCAAATACTACGTAAATAATAACTTATTTGGGCGTGGGCGAAATTACAATCGGTATCTCTTAAACATACAGTTTAAGAGATACATCTGGATTATATGTTAAATAAAATAACAGTCCTATGCTTCCCGACTTAAAACAAAATTAGAGACTTTGTGTCCTGAGTGGGGATCGCATCCACAACCATCCCATTAATAGATAGATATTTCCCACCACACCACGATAGCCCCTAGCTACGAGGAACATCTAATTATGTAATATTTAAATATAATATTTACTAGAATTAATGGAACGGACGACCTCTAGATCTAACACAGACCAATAGCGATTGGTTATTGTCGCGAGTCGACAATATATTGTATTGATTAATTGATCTTATATATTCTTGTTTTAATATAAAGCAAAACATTTTGTTATTACCATTACGCAACACAATGCCCAATTACATATATTGTACATAAGTAATTTTCTGTCCACTTGTACCTACTTAAAGAAATAAATATAACGCTAAGAATAATTGAAATAACCAATAAGCCTTTACAGGAAATAAAATTAGAATTGTTGAAATACAATAGGAAAAAGTTATGAAATTCTAAGAAATCTAAACGAATATTTTATACATTTACTAAGCTCTAATAAATTATATTAATTGTAGATTTTACAATAGTGGTATGTTGTCAAAGGTCTTGTATATTATGCATATATGCACTAGAAATTAAAAAAGAGAAGAAAAAAAAAAGTGATTTATTAAATTTATATATTTAAGGCGTCGATTAAGCAAAAAAATAAAAAACTAAAAATGCATATGTTATAGTAAATATATAAAATTGAAAGTAATTATTATTTAAGGTTACATAAGTTCTGTAGTAAAAATTCACTCCGTTTTTATTGCTTTGTTTACGACATTCCAGCCCCTTTTAGAAGCCTAATTTCTATTCGTAGAGTCACTATTCTATTTCAACAAAGTCGTAAAACTTGCGTAAATCCAGTTACTGCATTAAGCGTTGTTTAGAACTTGTATATAAATTATAATTTGAAATTATAATAGAAATAACGTACATTCTTTAAAATTGTGTTCTTTTTCAACTTTGAAAGTTATAATATTTTATATAAAAACAATTTTTTTTCAAAATTGTCGTTATAAATCTTTATTTAGGGCCTCATCTCAATCGGTTAAAAGTTTACATTTAAGTACAGACATTCGTTCTGGCATCCAAGAAGCATCGTTACTAAAACAAGATTATGTGAAAACCAACATGATTATTCGCTAAGAGGAACCTATCTCACAAAGTACGCGAGATAACTGTGCCGCGAGATAAAAGCACTGAGATAAAATGTGCCATACATAATAAAAAGAATATTAGTTATAATAAATTCTTTATTTCGGGAATAATAAATTCTTTATTTCGGGAAAAACAGTACAGAAAAACTTTAAGCTTTTTTTTAATTGCAATGCTTTTTTTTTTAATTTTCATTATTCTTAATTTAAATTCGTTTAAGCTTTTTACACTATTCCTAGTTTTAATTTATTTACAACTATTTCCCTTTAATATGTATCCCGCACACAGCAGGGTAGGCAGAGGGAACCTAGTGTTAACACTCCGATCCCCACATTACATAAAAATAAAAAATATATTTTTCACTTTTTAGTAATTTGTTTTGCAATAGCGCTAATCCACCATCAAAATAGTTAATTAATATTAATTTGGGTTTTGATTGATCAAGGTCTAAATTTTACCTTAAAATAAATGCTAGAACTTAATTTATATGACGCATTTTATTGTATTAAAAAAAATACTTTAAGCCAAAATTATAAAATATAATATATTTATCTATAAATTATAAAATATATTATATTTATCTACAAAAAAATGAATACTACTCATCCTATCATCTACGCAACCTCTACGTAAGCTACGAGTTACGTCGTAAAACTATTTTCTGAATGATTGACGTCATTAACCTTTCATAATATAGACTACACATTTATTATTCTTAAGGTAATTCTGTCCGAAAGATTTCACTTTTATCATGTCTTATATTTCAGTGGGTGTGCCATAATCAGATTGCGGCAGTCGTAGAGCTTCGTCGTAGACATCGACCGCTCCCACCAACTAACCGATACTATTACCCATCTATACATATTAAGCTTTAATGAATGCCAAAAAATATATATAATCAGCACCTATATAATACGAAATTCAAGTATTACAATACTACATTTTTATGTGATTCACGTTCACTTTCAAATAATGTGAAAAAAACAAATAAATTATAATTGAATGTATTATAGGCATAAATGAAACAAGCTCACCTTATTATTTCATTTTGCGCGCTACGTTACGCGACATGGCTGCACGGGAGCGACACAAAGGCTTTGTTATTCACATATCGGGCCCGCGGGCTCACGTGGTGGCACTGCACACGCAGCCGGTGGCGAGCGGCGGGCGGCGGTCGCGCGCGTTGTTGTTGTGAGGGATCGCTGGTGGCGGCGCTGGGAGGGGCGCGCCGCGGCTGCGCGGACCTCTCGGCCTCTCTCAGTCGATACTCCGGCCATGAAATTTTCAGCCAGCTGTCAACCGGTGGCGGCACGCAGGTGCGCGTCGGGTACCTAAAAGCCTATTTTAGTTCGCCCATAACCATTCTTAACTGTCAAACTCGCATTAACGTTTACATTTTGCGGATAGTACTAGTCAGTAGTCACCTATTATTTTAACTACTAGATAGGATATACCTATGTATTATATATGTACTTATTATATTAAATGAAATATTAGTTTATATTTAAGTGATAATAAGAAATAGCGCAACTAAAATGGTAGTAATATTTAGTAACGACGGAGCTTATTTATAATTAATACTTATTTCTTTTATTTTTAACCACATTTTCTGTGCCTACTTTATCTACCTTACTTTTATCGTATTAAGATAATAAAATTTGACTAAGTCATATATTACCACTCAGTACCTACTAACTATTCCCAAGTTAAGGTATAAGAAGGAAAGTCGCGAAAACTAGATTTTTGTTCTAGTTAAAATATTTACCGGTAGATGGCGAGCATTATTAAACATTATCATATCAACATTATCTCTATGAATAAATAAACACATCTGCGATTTTACGACGAGTTCTATGTGTTTGTGAATTCTTTATCTCTTTCGTTACGCTTGAAGCCACCATGCAGTCACATTCTTAATTTTTTCTATTCTTGTCACTTTTACAATTTGCCACCTATATCTGATTTTAGTTGGTGTTTGTAAATAATCGTGTACTATAAGATATAACACTGTCATTGCGAAGGGGTACAGGCGTGTGACTGCAAACGCGACGGTTGCGAGTTGGATTCCGAATCGGGGGAATGAATTATTATTTATTAAAACTTTTATTTCTTAGCTGAAATATGGAGAAAAAGAATATCGTTGAGTTTCGCAAATAGATGGAATAAGTGGAAAACGGAGTGTCTTAACACTAAATTCCCTTCGCCATATACAGCGGGAATCTAAAAAATATATAATAGTTTATCATCATCATATCAGCCAGGAGAAAAGTGACAGCCAAGTAAAGAGAAAGAAGAAACAAAAATTTTACCCCTTATTAGCACCTTGCAAATAATATCCGATTATATTTTACACTATCGCTTATCGCTAATGTGAGTAAGACTTTCTGTGGCAGAACTCAGAACCCAAATATATATATAACGTAAAATAATGGAGGTTGTTGATTAAATATTTATACATATCAATATCTAATAAATAACTGGTCAAAAGTAGTTTAAGTTTTTTTTAATTTCTAAGGAATTTCCTTCAATGAAAATCTAAATTTATATTATCATTATATTTTATTATACAAAATATATAACCGTATAACACATTACGTGGGGACACTGGTCAGCTACGACATTACGCAGAAACTACAATTATTTACAGAACCTCAAAGAATTTGTTTACAATAGTGGCAAAACCGAAATATGTTTAGAATACTTTCATTCATAATATGGCAATACAATTGATTTAAATATGACACAGTTATATTAGAATTTTCATGAATATAGTTAAAATAGGTTAAACCACCATTGCAATACCTCCAAACTATTACATCTGCGGGTAACATGAACACTTATTATTCTAAAAGAGTATTATCAATATGTCCCAAAAACAGAGAGAGATAGATATATAAAATATTAACAGTAGTATAGGCACATTGTATATTTCAAAATGCAGTTAATGTAATGTAAAAGGTACACAACAAGTGTACAAATAATTTAGCAGGTTATATTAGTCTTTTCATTTAGTTTCATTATAAATAGACTACCCTATATTCGACTTCATCCCCTCCAATATAATATAACAATGAGTAGAAAACGTTACGTTATTAAGTATCATTCAAAATTCGGTTTAAAGATGTTAAATTTTAAAGCTTCTAAATTTATATATAATACAAGAGGGAGACAGCACCTTGCTATTACATTAAATTATTCGCCTTTGGCTTAGTATTAGCTTTACTAGAATAACCTTAGTTAACGAGATTCTTATTAATTAAATATATATCCAATATATACATATATTGACAATCACAAAAGTCCAAAGTATACTTTTATAACACTTAAATTACAGGTGGCATTGAGAGCATGATATTTACATTTAGGTACATTTTTATTATTATTATATTAAGAGTGTCCAAAACACTTTTTTCTATTCTAAGAACACACAAACATCGCATCTCTCGCTCAGTCACATACAACATGCCAAACATTAAGAAAAATATTTTTAAGCATAAAAATGTCATGAAATGACCCATATAAATTAATATTACTAAATATTAAGTAGCATTGAAACAAATCTATATAAATTATAAATACATATCAATAAACAATTTTCTAAAGAGAAAATTTGAGTATACATCACAGTATCTAAATTAATTAATTTAAAAAAAAGAACAAACACACATACATATAATTTACATGTGACTGCGTTATGCGATTTAATTATTACAAGGCAGGCACATATTTATTAACTCTATATAATGAGATTAATGAATGATTTTGTACAAGCAATGAGTGTTTCAGTCCATTTATTCCCTTCTAGAAACCACGGATAGCACTTTATAACTTTAATGGGCAACAGCATATTGAAGGGATGTTGAGGTATAATCAGGTTCTTTTGTTTCTGGCTTTGCCGTTGATAATTAACTCTTCTTGTTGGCTCTTGCGAGGTCGTAGAATAAAGTTTAAATTATAAGCAGTGTTTACTGCATAATAAACGTTTGCGTTCGCTGGTAGAACCATTTCTGTAAAATAAATAATACCAGTGTTATGTAAAAGAGGTTCCGAAAAGCTTAAAAGCTAATTATATTTTTTATTGCCGTAGCGTTTGGCACTCTATTCTCTCCGCCTACCCTACTTATAGTGATAAAATAAATTGAAACAGTTTAATTGCCATTTATATATGCTCTATATATAGTTATAAATTATTTTATAACAAGAATAAAAACCGACTTTAAAAATCATCGAATGTTCCAGATTTGCGTAAAAACTACAGAATGAATTTAGATGAAATTTTACAGTAATACTTCTGAACGACACAAACGTTACAAGTTGTGTAAAAAGTTAAAACTGTTGTATGAGTGGGCAAAGCCGCGTGTGGGACGCTCGTTATATATAAAACGCATAATAAAAATATATATGTACCTCTTTCCGGCAAAACTTGAGCTAATGTATATCCATCAGGATCACCGTCGAGATTCAACTTGAGCATCGCATTGCGTATTACTTGCGGCGTGCGCTCGTTATTACTCAACATAATAGATTTATACAACACTACTCCGTCTGTTTCCACGTTGTCGGACTCGTAAGTTACTCGAATTATATAAAAATCGGGTCCACTTCGCGTATTCGCGTGAGCCGGACTGTTGGCCACCACTTTGCCGTTTGACTGCTTCTGGCCACTGTTGGCACTCGACAAGGACACGTCCAATGAAGGTAGAGAAGATGAAGATGATCCGTGAGATAGCCTTGTCGGTGAAATCCTCCGCTCCAAGCTATCCCGTTTCCAAGCATGCGTAGCACCGTCGGTCTCACAATAAAATTGAGAGCTATTGCTAGAACCAGTACTGGCTATAGAATCGTTTTTCCTGTGACCATGATTATTATTTTCGTTCACTTTTTTCTGTCGTCGATCCTTAGGTGGGTCCGGCTCGATCTGACACGACAAGTGGTACGCCTCTCTATCATCCAACACGATGACCGAATCAAACCATCGATCAAACATAGGGTCAGGTGGTAAATGATAAGCATTCGCAGCACCCTGTAACAACTTAATTTGCGCGAGAACCTCAAACTCTTTTCGTCTTTTATCAAAATTTATTAACCCATCGGCAACGGTGTCGTGAATGGCAGTGTCGATCATCGTGAGATCAGTTAGAAATGTACCCAAGTAGGGAATCGTGCCGTGACTGACGCCTGGTGAACCCCGCTCGTGTAAAAGTTTTTGCAAATGCCTATCATTTTCACCGACGGTGTCCGCAAACTTGGCCGTCCCTTCCCTCATTAACAACTCGCGCTGAGCCCATCTATTATTGTCCTCGCTAAATATCCTCGCGAGCTCGTCGAACAGTTCCGTCTTCTCTTTCGACAGGAGAGCCCACGTCTTTTTAAGTCTGTACACGTTGTTACTCTGCAACCCCGAAATTATAGCTTTTAGAGAAGAAAAGTTCTTGAGCACCCTCAGTTCCCTAGCGATATCGAGCCAGGCGGCGAGAATGTCGGCGCGGTCTGAGGGGCGGAGCTGGGGCTCGACCAGGACTGTGGATATGACGCGGAAGGACACGGCATTGAACTGGTTGACTGTGGCCAGCACGGTGGCGGCGTCGTGCGAGCGGTCCTTGTCGCGCCGAGACCACACGGCGCCGAGGCACTGGTGGGGGACGAGCTTCTTGAACAGCTCCATGTCCATGCGGGTGAGCTGCTCGGCGAAGTGCCGGTGCGGCACGTGCGGCAGGCGGTACGTGCTGGTATGATGCGCCGGCACGCGCATGCCGGCCGCCAAGCACACTCCGCCCGCTGTCGACCCATTTCGTTCCGCACTGAATACTGCTAGCTTCTGCAACACCTGTGGAACACGACAAATATAAATGTTTTAGCAATGTCAAGTATATATTATCATTTGTAGTAATAACATGTTGTAACAGAACAAGGAAATCAAAATTATTCATGCCCCTGAGTGGGAATAGTACCAACAACGATCGTGTTTAGTCAGTTAGACGCTGTCCCAAATAGAAAATTATAACTATTACAAAATAATTAAATGTAAGAAATAACCTTCGAATGTAGCTCAGAACCAGGCAAATGAAGCTGTGTGAAGGCGAGAAGCTGCTGCAGTGCGGGGTGGTGCGGTGGTTGACGAAAGTCCTCCGGGTAGGTGTCCAACCATACGTGGAGACATGCCACCAGAGTCCTACAACATTACCGTATTGTTATATCCTATTTCCTACTTCATATTATTAATCAAATATTATAAATATAAAATTTTGTTGTTATTAAAATAAGATAAAGCGGGCGAAGCCGCTAGTTATATAAAAATGGATGTAAAACATCTACTATCTTCTATCTGAATGGACTTTGTAAGAGCTTGTTTAACAAAGATATTCCTGGATATCTATTTTAAAACATTATTCATATATTCAAAAACTGCCCCGCAGATGGGAATCATTTAATATTTTTATTAATATTATTTATTTCTTAATATTATTTTCATTAAAACGAAATAAACATATTTAATTTATAAACTGTAACGCCGTATTTTACATAACACTTTTGTACGCTATTATGAGCTGTCTAAGCAATGAGCGGAAAGAAAGTGCAATAAAGTATGAAAAGCGTGGACGTGTACTAACTTTCTATGTTGTTGTGAGGTATCGACGGTTGCGGGGAGCACATCTTCTGCGGCCAGAGCTTCGTATCGTCGCAAGAGCAGATCCAATACTTGACTACATTCCGCAAACGAGCTGCATCAATTAAAAAAGGAATATAAAATAATAAGAATCATATAAAAAGGGATAATAAAAGATAATTAGAATATTACTCTTATTGTGTACACAAACATACCTACACTAACAATAATACTCAGTAAGGAATTATAATAAATCTACAAGGCTCCATTTCTTAGAGGTGAAAAAAGGCCTATAAATTTAAGGTGAAACTTGTATTTTAGCTTTTCTAGTTGTTGTTCTTCAAATAATTTTAACAAATATTAGGGCGTGCGTAAAATTTCCTTATTTTATCTGTATACACAAACTACTATCCTCAACGCCTCGCTTACAATTATTTTGAACTTATTTTTTTTTTTTTTTCACAGTACGTCATAAATTTATCCACTAAGATAAAACGCTAAAAATATCTAATACTTTTCTGCACTTTCGTATGCAAAAAATCTCTTTTCTTTTCAAGAGCTTCGTGCATGCATCTAGTTTAATGAACAAGTGACACTTACCGATACGTAGCAAGGAACACGTTGACATAAGTGGACTCAAGCTCGCCATCGTCGGTAGCTAGAGCCTCTACCAGCCTCTCTACTGTCCCCGCTTTTACAAAACGCACACGCACCGTTTCCCACTCTAAGTGAGAAATCTCATCGTCGGATTCCTGAAATTTAATTTATAAAATATTATAAGTATTTGTTTATTAAATAAATAAATAATTTACTTTAAAAATTACAATCTAAAGCCAAGTTTGTAAACGATAAATTATATACATGTGTTCAATTATAAACAGCTTACAAAAATTTCAACTTACAAAGATTAGTAACCGTATATAATATTAATCATGTTTACTTCGTGCATCGTTTAGTTATAATAATCTCTTTTAATTTTAATTACATACTAATACTTTGATATTAATTATACTGAAACTAACCGTAACAGGTAAATGGCATTCGGCCTAATATTGACCTATGGGTCTGGTTCAGTACTTATTTTCTATTTATCTCGTAAAAGAGCACCATGTTTAATGTACATTACTGAATCGATATAAAATATCGTAATAATACTTTTTTTTCTTTTTTATATGCATAAAATAAACAAAATGGCAAAGTTAAATTATCTTTATGCTTAAGTAAGTATAAGAATATAGTCATTTCTACATTTCCCTTAAATCTATTGTCGTACCTATTTGTTTTCATAAACTTTACGCTTTAGTGGAGCATAAAAGGAAATATTAGTAATGCCTCTATTATATAGAGTATGTACTTATAGTCTACAAAAAGACTCAATGGATTGAATTACGAGTTTAAAGATATAACGCAATTTAATATTGCATTTTAAATGATATTGCAGTTATCAAAGTTCAAAAGAGAATCTCGTTTGTATGTAAATACTACATTTAGTCTGAGATCCATCTGCTAAATCGTTTCGAGAATAACAGAACAATTACATCCACTTTATATGTAATTACACTATAAATATATGTTTTAAAATAATATATTAAGATATTACAAATACGTTTATTTATCAAATTTACACAAATGTTTACGTAAATGACTAAACATTATCAAAACACTAAAAATTAACTAGCGTACCACTTTATCAGGAAAGGTATCATATTATTAAGTAGGAAGAACAGATGAAAAAGAATATTAGAAATAATATTTTTATAAAGATCACATTCATATTGTGAATGGTCCCTGATCTTGGCCAGATGCATGGATTTTCGAGAAAAAAAAGTAGTTCAAAATTTATTTATGATATCAAAATCGTGAAATTTAACGAGAATTAATCCCCTTTATACTTTCATTATATTTTAATTAAAAGAAGAATAACATGATACACACAATACATAAATTTTCCTATTACAAATTACTTCCAATAACAAAAATAATAATAAATAAAAACAATTCGAATCAGCTTTTTATAATATTTCCTCAACCACTGCATTGTTTTTGATATTAGTTCCACAGATAAGAAAAACACAGTAGTAGCTTTAATTCGAATATGACTATAGCCAACATCGTAACCACAAACAATGTTATCGAAATTGACTGAATCATCGACGTTATTCAACTATTTTACCATTAAGTAGCCATGCCGTTAGTCATAAATATTTTCCGCTAATTCTAAATGAGTTGTAGGCGATTTTTTTTATTTTTTATTATTGAATTTAATATCTTTTAAATATTAATTCCACATTAATGTCATCTATCTATTCATGATTATTCTTTTCACTACAAATTAAGTAATCAGAAGTTAGTAAAACGCTAGTTGAAATTGTCGTAAAGTAACTCAAATATATCTAATATCGTAAGATATGAGTAAAATCGATTTAATAAACAAAACACATTTTTAGTAAGCATCAACACTATTAAATTCAATTACTATTAATTTCAATTACTTACTAAAATATAATTAAAAACATTTTAGACATAATTAAAACAAAATTGCTTTACGACAATCAGACATAAAAGGCAGTCTGAGCACTTCGTGTAATGCCCATCTTAGTAGTGTCTCAAGTGGCTTAAAGCCGGCTATTACAGAATTTCTACTAACCACGTATCTCACGCTTTCTAAAAGTTAAGGTGCAAAATTTTTTTTTATTATGTTTTAATTTTGAGTATAAATATTTCGTAATAGGTATATGATGGATTAAAGAAACTCACACTAGAAGCAGAGCGCGTCGGCCGATGGTAGCGCACCTTCTTGAGGTAGACTGTAAATATTGCACCGTCCACCCGCTCTTCGCCCCACAATCGCCATGTCGGCTGCTGGAACATATTATCAGTTGCTAAATACCACTTAAGTTATAATTATTAGTATTCATCAAGGCTAGTATACGAAGGAACCTACGTAGTATTAATACACTCCGGTCCCCACTTTCTGCAGAATTTTTCAGGCATTGCTTAATGAGTGAGGGAACTCTACGCCGCGCCTTGCCTTGATACCAGAGCGAAGAAATTAAAATATTAGCCAGTATGAGTTATTTATTCCCCGAATGGGAAACGAACCCACAACCATCGCCTTTACAACAGACAAGTTTGTGCGGCTGCGCCACGACAGCCTCAAAATATATAGATACTTAAAAATTTACAAATAAACGTTGACCTATATATAATTCCATTAATTTACTTTCTGAAAGGTAAAATCTTTATAAAATCCCCACTTATCTATAACAAATAATAAAAATATGTCACATGCCATTAACAACGAGTGTTGAATATGTAAGTAAAGTAAGTAGGTATATTATGTGATTCAATCCTTACATAATCATCATCAAAGCAACTGGAGAATAGCACAGGCTGAGCCTTACTGACGCCGCATATCCTCCACATGGCCCATGGCGCGACGTCACGCGACGTCAGCGCTCACCGCTCAGCTGAGCGCGGGCATCGCCATCACTTTCACTATCACACACCACATCACTATCATACAATACCTATAGCTGTTCATGCTAATCTCATTCTATTTGGTTCAAACGTCTACTAAGTAAACTGCTTCGCGAACACGAATGTGCGTGACGCGGGTGAAATCGTACTCGCGTGGCACACTTGCTAAAACTAGCCGGCACAGTTTATTTCCTAGTTAACTCGATCATTATCATTCATTTCTTATTTTCATCAACACTGTCCATTCGTTATTATTAGAATAAACATTTACACTCTTATATAACTGAATTTGTAAGGTATATATTATATATTGTAAATTCCATTATCCATCGTTATTATAACAACACAGTAAACGTCATACTTAAGACACTTTCAACATTTGTTTGTTAAATAACACATACACTATAACATTCTTTAAAATCCAATTTTGTTTATAAATACTTTGGAAATAAGAAATCGAGCACATAAGTATGGTAGCGCGGCGCGACGCAAAGCGTGAACGCAGACGACTGCTCTCTAGTGGAGAGATCGCGTGAAAAACTCCGATGGAACACATGAATGACGCTTGCATCTCGAAGGTGGCAACCATGACTATGAAAGGAAACAAAGCTAGTGTGCGTGTATTAAATCATCATTCCGTCATACTTAAGAAAATCTTATACATTACTTATCGATCTACATAAATATATATTACTAAGACATTTTTTTAACATACACATACTAATGACATACCATATTATATAAATATGATGTATTATATGTACCTATATATACTTTTTGCATAAATATTTATCCACGTTTTAGTGTAATCATATCGGACGATCGTTATCATTTTTTTGCTACTTGCATAAGAACAAAGAGTTTGAATATAATACCTTACATATTTAGACTTTAAAATATCGTGTTCCAATGCAAGATGGAATTACGATACGCTTAATGCTACTAACAAATTTGAAAACCAGTAAAGCGGGAAATAAAAATAAACAACGCGCATTCCTCTTTTTTCCTATTTTTCAGCTTCCCGATGAATCCCGCATATAACAGCGTAGACAAAGGGAGCCTAGTGTTAAGACCTTCCGCTCCCCAAATTTTGATTCGAACGAATTCTGGAGCCGTGTTGAGTTGCGGAAGTCAACTCGACTCCAAAGCGAAGAATTGAAGATATGAAATATTTAATTTCCTCGAGTGAGAATCGAACCTACAACTGTCGCGAAATTTACAAACATAAATTTGAAATGTCATCTGCACCCCTAAACAACATGAAAAGTGTTTGTACACCTCATGTACGTGATAGCTGACCTAGTACATTCGTCAAAAGAGAAACGGGTCGAGTATGAAATGGGGCCGGCCGCAGCTGTGTAGCCTCTCCGCGCACCGGTTTATTTCCTTCTTGTTTCCGTTTTCATCAAAAATAGCTTTATTTGTATCATTTCACGACCTAGTTGCAAAAAAAAATAGTATTACCCCAATTAAGTGTAGCCTAATTATTTATTTTTATATAACTGCGTATGAGCGGAATCAGCAAACGCCGCTATCGTGACTTAACTGAGAAGTGTATCTTACAGTTAATTCCCAAGTAGTTCCTTATAACTATGAGATCGACTCTTACACAGTAATGTTTAAATATATTTTAGTTTTCTGTTTAAATACGACGAATTTCTGACACTCATGTCGTAAATAAATTATTGATATTAAAATATTAACCAATAATAATAAATAAGTACATATATTAGTTTTTTTATTTAAGTACCTAAGTATATTTATTATCTATTGTACCTGAATACAAAAAGAACCATGTAGAGATATATGCCAGTTGCATTTATATTGCTTCGACTAATTATGAACTCCAGCAATCCCATCATATCTAATTGATTAAAGCAATCGACATACTATTCCACTTTTGTATCGTCAGTCGATGCTGTAATTTGTATAGTTATATATTTTAATAGTGATTCCTAAATATACGCTAGTTTCTAGTTTCTAAAAATATGACAATATAATTTTAATTATTTTCACGTGAAAGAAGTAACACTTAATCACATTTCAAGTAATCTATTTACGTACATTAATTTTTTCGTCACAAATTTTTAATTATAACACCTTGCTCTTCAAATGTATAACCAAAGATTTTGCGTCGCTAATATTGAATAAATTAATAATTAATTATTCAAATAAATTTCAAAACAACATAAAATCAAGCTTTATCATCAAAACTTTCTAACAACTTTTGCAACTGGTTTTAATACTTAAACAGTTATAATGCGAAAGTTTTTTCCAGTTACAAATTCCTTATAACCTATATACCTACATATACATGGATATAGGAAAGATAAAAAAATAAACAGCTTTACGCTGTATCCCACGTATAACAGAGTAGCAGAGGTAATTTCGTGTTAAGACTCCCCGTTCCCCACTTTCCGCTAAATTTTTCTAAGTTTTGCGTGTTGAGTAGCTGAACTCAGCTCTGGGTTTTTGCCTTGGTGCCAGAGCGAAGAAATGGGAAATGGAAAAAGGAGATTGAACTCACAACCGTCGCGTTACAGCAACCCCTTGTGCCACTGGGCCACAACAGCTTAAAAAAAAATTACGATTAATATAAAATTATAAACTATATTATCCAGCTGTCAGACCAAGTATCCAAAACCGATATAGACTGTTATAATTACCATTATAAACAGCAGAGCACGATAGCAGTTAGCAAATTATAGCAAGGTCAACTTCATTTATGGCGAGTAAAATACACGCCGGCGAATGTCACAATAGCGACGCGGAAACCTCGTACCTACCGCGGCCTTTGACGACATTGATAGACATTAAATACAGACGATAGTCTAGTCACCTGCATCGTCAAATACAGTTCATAAACAAGGCCAATGGTGGTGCAGGGGTACAAATCGAGGGGTCGACTCGAGCAAATTAAGTATTCAATTTATACTTTCATTTCTTCGCTCTGGTGTCGAAGCAAGCCCGGTGTTGAGTTCTGCTACTCAACACAAAATGGGGAACGAAATGTCTTTTTCCTTTTTCACGCTAGGTTCTCTTTGCCTACCCTGTTGTGAGCAGAATACGGCTTGAAGCTGTTCATAAACAATTATGTTTATAATTTTATGTTATAGAAGTTATTGCTAAATATCTTCTTATTGTAAACACAAAATCTCGAGTCCAACGAAACATCAATATAGCAGTTTCAAAGCTAAAATATCATTAACTCAGTTAGGTAGCTAGAGTTAGTAAGTATACTGTAATAATAACTATTATGGCATGTCACGCTTAATAATTTTTTTAATTAGTATACTGAAAACAAGGTCGAATTAACTCAATTTGCTGCTATTACATATACCTACTCAAATTTTATCTATATTCAAGTACATATAAATACATAATATTATATGAAGTATTTCTGAACAAACCACGTGAAAGCCTTTTTTCTTTATAACTATTTATAAAATGCAACCTGTTTAAAGGTTAATTTAAAGGTCAATAGCTATTGGGAGCTTTCCATGACAAGGATGAATATCGATCAGTAATAAGCGGTACTGTAGTTCTATAAAAAGCAGATTCTACGAATGGCAGTCTCCACCCATAACACCCCGTTCCTCCATAACAACGTTTATAAGGGCCCGCTGTCGCAGTTACTGCACGAAATTGCTTTAGTGGTTTGCAATGAAAGTTTGCACATTCGCCATGTTGGAAATAACCAAATAAAATGTTCTTTGTTTCACATAAATCATTGTCTTTCTTAAATACAATAAAGAGTAATTCAATAGGTAATTATTATTTCTATGATATTTTGTTGTAATTTAACAAGGAGTAATAAAAGAACAATTGCTGTTAGCTATGACTTTTTTTTAAATCTATGATAATTTATCTGACTCACTGATATAAATATTTGCTATGCGAAGATAAAATAGTCATGAATAAATAAATATATGATAAAAATAAGAATATCTATAAGATAAGAAAATTTTAATAACAGGTTTTCTTAAAAATAATGTTGACACATCATTTTTAAGAAACAAGAATAAAAACATAAAAATGAAAATATTTTTAAAAAATACATCACATATTATAATTTTAATTATTGAAAATATCGATTTTTGATGTAAGATTATAATGTTTGGTTTTTATTGCATCTAAACTAAGTCTAAAGTTAGTAGTTTGTAGTATACATATACTACTGTTAGTTAATTATTTTTACGATAAGACTATTATAATTAAACACTTTTAATAACATTATCATTGCAATTAATGTAGAGATCGACATTACAATATTTATATTACCATACAATCTGGTGATAGTGTAGACTGTAGGCACTCAAGTGGTCACAAGCGTGACCGACGCGCTCGGTCAGCTCGACGAGCCCTGCGTGGTGAGTTAGCGACGACGTTAAACTGACATGACCTTACTTTTGACGACAATCATTTTTATATGTTATACTTATTAGTACTGATATCTGTATTAATGTATTGAATATTGTTTTCCAGTAATTAAAGGCAGTGGCTTCCCACTAACGTTTAAAATAATTTACAAAACATAAGCTTATTTAAAAAATATTTTCCAATGGCGTTAAGATTTTCTTGTCTTTAAGCATTTCCCACTCAACGAGGTGTACAGGGGAAACGTGGTAAGAGCTCTTTCGAATTGGACTACAATGGCCTTTTTTTTTAAATTAGCCCTTGCAATTTTGATAATTAACTATTATAAATTTGTGTTATAAATCTCCATAGGTATCATTAAAGGTAGCAACACGATTTCACTCACTACAACTCGGTAACTAACCAACTACTATAACAAGTTAATACTTAATACTTGACGCGACGAGGAAATCTAGTAATCCGCTTTCTCGCTAACTACACACTTTACATTTAAATGTTGGCTTACAAAATAAAAAGCTAAAGAAAACACAGTTAAATTTCTAAAAAACTCTAATATTGCTTTTAAGAAAAAAAGTTAATAAAATAAAGATAAATTGCACATAGAATAGATATAGTTGTATTTTAACTAGGTAATTAAAATCCAATATTATCTTTCTTAGATTTTATTTCAATATAATAAATAATGTACGATTTGTTAAATTGTATATATATAAAAACTAGCCATACATTGCACAGCATAAAGTTTTGGTGCAAACAATAAAATCAGCTGAGCAGAAGCTGGACTGAGGTCGTCGCCCTCCACACTCGCAATCGATAGCGCGGAGATCGTCGTCCCGTGTATAGGAATAACCGTAACGTCAAGTTCATTCTAAGACAATAAACAATGCAGGCTTATTAATTTAATTATTATATGTTTCTATATTTAAATCAATAGTCCTTTAATTGCTCGTAATACCAAAATACGTAAATACCAAAGTGATTAAAGTCATTGACAGTAAAACTTACTTAGAAACGTCAGTTGCTTGTAATAACTATTAGCCAATAGTATATCTACTAATTTTTTTCAGCTTCACGCTGTACCCCGCAAGTAGCAGGATACGCAGGGGGACCATAGTGTTAGACATCCTACTTTTCGCCGTATTCTGGAGGCACTGTGTGTTGAACGGCGGAACACAACACCGCGCTTTGCCTTGACACCAGAGCGGAGAAATTAAATTATTTCATTACCTCGAGTCGAAATCGAACCCACAAGCTATCGCGTTTACAGTTTACGCTTCTGCCTCTGCGCCACGTCTGGCCTCTTATCACAATCTTATTATGCATTTAATCTTTGTTATTAGGTTAATACAAGGTTATATTTTTTATTTTAAATATTTATGGTAATATTATAATAAATCTATGTTCATTGAACACATATCATATGTATTTCCTTTAAGCCACTGTGTCTGACACAGTAATTGCGGTACGTAATTAGTAGGAATCTACCTTGTTTCACGGATGACACGGCACGATGATTCATACGTTGTGTTTAGAACAACGAAAATGTTTACAATGTCTACTTCATTGTTTAAAGAGTGCTCTTGATAAAAAAATTTTTTTTCAAATTCTATATACAAGTGAATTCTGCGTAAATTTAGTACTATTTAACTATGAAATGCGGATTTTGCGGCGGTTTTTGAACACTGTTTTCATTTCAGTATTGAAATGTTGAATCATGAATTTTAAAACCTAAGCATCCATTATTTATGCATATTCCCATAATATACATAGCCCCAGAAGTATATAAAGAATAGAGTAAAATATAATTTATTTATTTTCTACAATCATTAACAAAGAGGTTATAGAAAATTCAAAATGAACAGTGAAAATTATCAAATCTTAGATGAAATAAATAAGAATAATATAAATGACTAACATAGAAATTTGTTGAAATGTATTTTTAGAGTTATTAATTTGCAAAAGTAACTCTAATGATTTCTTAATCGCTATAAAGATATTAAGTAAGTAATTAATGACGTCGGTAGGCTCTCAAGTCAGTAGCGCCGTGCCGTAGACTGCGGCTCTTGAGCACGACCTCATGTCTAGAGGAACGCGACCTATCCTACTTAGTCGCTCTACGTGCAGAGGCCAGTAATTGCTAAATCACTTTTCACTGTCCTTCACGATTTTTATGTATTAAAGTATAATTACAATGCTCTACATTATTTAAATATATTTTTTAAATAATATACGTAATATAATTATTAATTAGATATCGTATTGCGTTGTGAAAGTGTGTAAACGCGAACCTTGTGATTTATGGTAGACATTCTTAAAGGTACAAATGGTTAAACGTATACATTATCTAAAGCCTTGACCTGCATTGCTAACAGTATAGAAGATACCTTTAGGACGCGTCCAACAATCGGCAAATGTGCATTTATTAAATAAATATGCTGGTGATATATAAAGAGATTATCGATTATTCGTTATTTCCAATTAAAAATATATAGGAGAATAGTAAATATGAATTATTACATTGCAAAAAAACTATGTCGTATATAAATTGCCAAATCTTTCTAATTACATGCCATTTACGGTTTTATAATCTCTTTCAATTAAATTATAAATAAATTGAACATTAAAATTGTAAGCACAAATGGCATTGATTCATCCTCATGTAATATGGATGAATATGATACATCAATTTCCTTTATTGATACAAAAAATAGTAAATACAGAAGTAAAATTGTCATACATACATATATGTAATATTTCATTATAGGTAATTTAAATTAAAAGTCTATAAACAAATTCTCAAAGCTAACTAAATATAACTTTTTACCTCTTTAAAGTCACCATTCGTACACCATTGTTAATCATTGTAATAGTAATAGGTTTTCTTTGACCAGGATCGCAACTAACCTTGACGTACCATCGCGTTTGCGACTTGCGATTTCTGGTGCGTCTGCGGTCCAGGCTGCGAGAGTCGCGCTGGTGGGCTGGCGAGCGCAGCGCGTGGCACTTGGCCGCCAGCGCCTTGGTGCGCTCCGCCAGCGAGTGTCGGAACTCTCCCCCCGTACACCCCCGGACTAACATCGCTTAACTACACTAACGCGGACTAATCGTCTCGAGAACTGTGTGACACATCATATTCCAATATTTCTCACTTGATTGCTAACTATAATAACCAGAACACCGCAGCCAAGTTTAAAACGTGTTTTAAATCATATAGGTATTTTGTTAATTATCTGAATTGTATAGCGATTTTAATTATTTTCTCACATTAAACGAAGAATAATCATTGCAGTTTTTCGTTTTTTAGTTGTTTGAAAAAGTTAATATTGAATAAACTTTACATGTTTTAAGACAATAAAGAGCTTAATTTATTTAACGTAATAAGTATTGTACAAAAATACAACTCCAAACTACAAGGTCTAGGCCAGGAGTCGGTGATAAGGTTGGAAATACCATGTTTAAGATGATAGACTATCATAGTTTGATAACCTACACTCGAGTAAAGCAATCACACCAAGGTTAGCCATTTAAATGAATAAAAACTGCGTTATATTTAACAGACTAACTAATACATATTTAAGTTTTGTAACTAGATAACTAAATCCTTATTCAGAAATATAATATATTAACACGTAAATACATAGGTACTACGTGCATGTGTACAGTTACAATAAAGGGGATATCCTCATTGAAGAGCTACTAGCTTGTCTCTTTAATCATAACCGCATAGGATTTACACAACACTATAAGATATCAGATAGCAGTTCTGCATTGAATAATTAATTGTGTATTCGAATAATAATAAAAAGTAAAAAAATATTTGCAGAAATATCCAAATAACAAGAAGTGGGTCGACATCTAAAAGAGGAAATTGGGCAATTGAGGAAGGGAGTGGTGCAGTGTACACGAGTTACCTTGCGTCTTATACGGACTTATCTATTTAGTTTAGTAATAAATTTAGTAATTCTAATCGAATTAAATACACATGTATGTTTGTTTATATGTTTATATAGATTTTGTAATGAAGTGTAACAAATCGTCTAACTACAAAAATCGTCTAACATACAAAACTATTGTTCTCAAACTTTTTTTTATTTAAATATTTTTATTTAAATATTTGGAAAAAAAAAATGATCTAAGTATAGCCCAATATTTCGAAAACCCTAAAATTGCAGACCATTATAATGATGTATATGTATATGGTACAAATATTTGATAATGACGTCCTATATCCTATACCATCTGTTCCAATTTGTCTATCGATCTGATAGTCAGACAGTACAATATGTGTTTAACATAGAAGAAGAACAGAACAGAAACAAAATAACAGAAAAAATAACAGAATAGGTACTGTTCAATATAAAATTATTTTAATGATATATTAAAAAAAAAGAAAATGAAGATTTAATTTTTGGTAACCTTTAATTATTTTCTCAAAATAAAAAAATATATATTACATATGCACTTCAAACGAAAACAAAGTTAAACTTAAATAACATATTTTTAACAGATAAAGACCCACCTGGCGTGACAGATGCATATAATTTAACTGTCCCAAATAACTGTCAAACAATTTTGGATCGTAATGCATTATAAAACAGTTCATTTAGTAAAGTTATAACGTTCGGACAGGTGGTGCAGGCCATTTGTCAGGTGAGTATTTTTTGTTTACGCCCGTATTCTTCCTAAATCTTATGCCTGCATCTTCAACTAATTTTATACGATTAAATAGATTTAGACAACAAATTATTCGCTATGTAAGGTATAATCTAGTTTGTTTTTTTTCCTTTTTCCAATATATAAATAGATTTATTTGGCGAATACACATATAAAACTGTTGTGCCCAATTTAAATATTTTAAGTTAACATTATATTTTGCACATTCATTATTCAATGTTGACTCCAATACTAATTCGATAGAAAGTCATCATGAACATTTGAATACTAAATATATTACGTAATTTTGATATTCATTTTTGTATTTTAAGAAAATAAAGATTCTGATTCCGCAAAAACATATTAAGATAAATTCCTAAATCAAATTGGTTTTACAAACGAACCCTGTCTAGCAGTGTTGTGTTAGCAACGCGACGTATGTAAACCGGTAATACCTGAACATTTATCACTCTGATTATTGACACTTTTCTGACAAGATTGTGAACACTTTTTAAACTTGACATTGGCATAATACACTAAATATTTTTATAAAATCGCCGTATGTATGAAAACAATCCCACAATCACAATTTGATTTACTTATTCGATATCACTTAAACGCACTGCGCGCAATGTTTCTCAATTCGTTATTCTAAAATAAATTTGTTTAATATACAATTTTTATGTCATGATTACCAGAAAACTGCGTTTTATATAATTTATTTCACAACTAAGGCCTCTCGTAGACCATGCCCGCCGGCCGGTGCGCGACGTCTGCGGTTTGACACTGCTCCGACGACGGCACGTAGTTCCTCTCTGTCGCACGGCGTCGAAGCGACATGGAATATACGCATGTGCACAACAAGGCTTTTCCGAGTCATCAATGATGTCACATTACTACTACGTCCGTATAATAATGTAATATTTATCCAGACAGAGACACTGATGATAAGCCGTGACGTGATCTTATCCACCTCGTAAGATCATTTTAATCAATACTTAGTCTACAGTGTGTGTGCTGTGTGTTGTACGTTATAATATTTACATTATAACATTTTCAGAAGGAAGCCGCTAATATACTCATACTGTCATACATAAGGACTAAATACACTTTTATTTTTTTTGGTCTTTACAATATTTTTATTAACATCTTTGCTAAGGTTAATAATTTTAAAGAAATTTTGCTTTACAATGTAGTAGAAGAAGTAAGAAGATGAAGAAGTATACATTACAATGTAGTTGCTAGTTGTGTCCACGATCTTTTAGAAATTCAGAGGTAACACTGTTAAGAACATATTAATTTTATATTAAGCCATTAGAAAATATCTTTTCAATAAGATATTTGCCATCAGAAGGTTATTAAAATTTCCAAAACCTTGGGGTGATATTATTCAAAACTCTTTCAAAGAAAAGCTAAGAGCGCTTCCTGTCTCCCTCTTCATTACAAATGTCCACGTTTTAGTGGAGATATAGTTAGGACGCGCCCTAATGCTCAATGTCGTTAGTTATAACAAAAGAAAGAGAGCACAAGGGCACCATCCCTTCTGTCCCATCCCTCCTCTAACGTTCCACGTAGCTATTTGCAGCTCCGTCCTCCACTTCACATATTAAAATATTAATTATTTAAAAATGATAATATATTATATATTTCAAACAAAAAAGGAGACCGTAATCACTATTTAAAACAGAAAGTGTAATCACTATTTAAAACTCAATCCATAATTGTATTTTTTCTTTATTTTCAATTTATTTTTTCCTTGAGTTTCTTACATAAACAGACCTCTTGAAAAGCTTACATTATCAGACATTTGATTTTTCATTAAATAACGAGATAAAATAACCAACGAAACAAACTTTGCATTGAACACTTTGTTTACAAGACGTCAGACGTTATATAATAGACGTTATTAGGATTTTGAAAACTTTGTTATGAATTTTAAAAATAATATTGCTATTTTAAGAAATAAAACTATGCTAAGAGTGAGTTAATGGTGTAACTGCCCTTTTAATACTTCACAGTGCCGGGCTAGTAATGACGCTGTAACATGGAAGCGAAACGTAGGTATTACAGAAGAAGAATGAAATAAAAATATAATTCCATAAAAAATATGCCATATCAAACATAAAAATTTGGAAATAGGGAAGAAGTATTTTTATTTATTATAAGCAATAAATACCAAAAATAACACAATTTTAGATATTGTAGGGGACCAATAAAAAGCGATATTCTTTATTGCTTAAATATACATTTACATTAAAAACTATTTGTTTTAAAATAAATGTAATACTATAGTGCAATCTAACTCACTAGTACTACATTAAAACTTTCATTTTTCTTTATCATCGCCGTTTACATAATCATAGAGGCGTAAAACAGTTTGTCGTTATAACATTATTAATTCAAGATTTAAGTTGCGTTGCGTGCGCGGCAAATATTGAAGGTCTATTCCATTCACTCATACTTTCTACACAAAAATGCGTTCTCGAATTATATAACGTTTCGAAGTTCCCTACGAAAATGACTTGTGCGTGTGAATTTTGTATAACTATATCATATGTCTTTTATAAAACGTTATAAATTTCTATTTTTATAAATATTTAAATTGTGTGTTATATTTTGTTTGAAACGAAATATTTTTTTTAATAACAAATCTTGTTAAAGTTTTAAGTTTAAGATCACTTGATGATTGTTTCAATAAAATGGTGACAACCTTTATTTTAAAATATTTATATGTATAACTATAAATACTTTGCGTTACACTATGACATAAACATTTACTTCCAAAATATATGCAACTTAATATTTTTTTTATGTTTTGTGTCTATGATTCAGTCCTAATAGACTCATCTTCAGTGAGAGTGATTTTTAGTACTCTACTAGAGTGCAAATATTGTACGTCAATGAGTTTTTCATTGTATTTCATAGAGCAAAGTGAAGCGAGGGGCGAAGACCCCTAGTTTTTGACTACGCTATTATTTGAATTTAAGATTCATACTATACTTCATACTTCTATGAAGTATAAATCAGTTAATTTTTTTCCCACACAGCAGAACAGCCCTATAATTAATACTTATAATTTATACACATTGTAAGGGGGCGATATAGATTTGACACAAAAAAATAACTTTATTTTAAATTTTAAGTTGAAATTATTTACAACTATAGAAATGAAAAATGAAATGTAAAACGTCTTTATTCAATAAATAGCCTAACTATTCGGTGTTTTTAAAATTCTTCTATTTTATTAACAAGCAAGGATATAATATGGCAAATAATAAACTTTTATTAAACGTAAAAAAGGACAATACTTCGATAGGTTGCATTTAAAAATCCTATTAGGACTATATTTCATATTATTGTATACAATTTACTTAACCAGTAGCAACAAGGTATTATTCGATGATTGAGTACCGTGGAGCAACACGCAGGTCCCACGAATTGTTTCAACACTCGATTTTCTCGGAATAACTTAAAAAGTGGCGCAATTCAATTTTAATAGCTATTGTACTATACCTTTATATTTAATGCTTTAAAACATATTTTTTTAGTATTTTTATGTACATTTATATGTTGTAGGATTCCCTCAATGTACCTAACGTAAAATGAGTATTGCCATCTCAGGTCAACAAATGAAAAAGAAAAAAAATTGCATGAAAAGAGATCCAATAACTGTCAAATTTTGAAAATATTTTGTTATCCAAATTTTTTGTCAGCATCTTTGTACAAACAAAATATATTTAGTTAGTTGGTACATTGCTAGAGCAAATTACTCTTCGATACGGCCATAAGGCCAATGTTTGTTTTTCTATTAGGCTCTATTGAGGTGGACTATTATGACTATTTTTTTTAATAAAGTGTGTTTTTTATGTTAGATCAAATAGCATACACCGTTGTTACTGTATAAGTGCATAATATAATGACTGAAACTTTTACTAGATATTTGTACTTGGCAGTGGCTGTGATAAGGGATTATCGTGATGATGTTTTCTACTTACACTATTTTGTAAAAAGCTTGCTATAATTAAATTATTATTTAATTTGGCTAAATTATTATTGATAATGCATTGCAGCTATAATGAAGCAATGTTGTTGTTATCAAGATCCCATCAAAAAAATAAATGTGAAATAAAAGCCAAGTTAAATGCTCGACTTCACCGACAAAAGAATGGGATATCCTAAATAAGAACCGTTTTTCTGCAAGTAGTGTACTCATATTCCACTTCTGTCTGAGGTTGATATTTGTTTTGGTGTCTGATGATGTTATTATTTTTCAGATCTTTTTCGGTATATATTATGTATAATAGTCAATGTGTTTACCAAATATCATATTTCTGGGTCACCTAGAAGTGCGTTAGGTTTTTGATGAGTGAGTAAGTGAATGAGTTAAATTGTAGAAATTTTATATAAGTACATCACAAGCTAGGATGTTTTAAAATTTGTTAATTGGTTTACAAGTTATGAAGAGCTCAAAAGTAGCTTGAAATGTTTTGTGGAAAATACACATTGCGCGTTTCCAGCTTTTTAACTTGGCTAGCTTTTTAATTTGTAAATAATAGTACAATGTTATTAATAATTTTACGTATTTGTATAGATAAGTATATTATTAATCATAAAACTAACATATGGTATACGTTCTGTCATTTATAAATTTCGCATATTATGTAAATAACTAAATACCTAGTAGCAATAGAGTTTGAAAGAGGAAAAAGTCTATTTACATAATTATATTATTGTGTTCATAAAATATTAATGTGTCATATAATATACAAAGTGTTATTCTAATATAAAATGGCAAAAACTTTAACAACTTTTTACTTTCTTTATATATTATTCTTATTATTTCAAAAATATAAAATAAATTGTAATCTTCAATTTACTGATCTTGAACGCGTGGATAAAATACATTCAAGTCAACAATATCATCATTATAAATAGCTTAAACAGAAAACGCCTTCGAGTTTAAACATTTTGTCAATAGTGATTCAACATTCGCCGTAGACAGTCGGCAATAAGTAAAAAGTTATAGCAATATCATTGTGTAGCTATCACAAGATTGCAAGTGTACGAATTGTGATTTAGGTAGAGAAATAATAAAATGATATTAAACAAAAGTGATATTACCAAGCTCTCCGCATCCTGGCTCATCTTTTTCTACGCATGGTTCCCGTAAAGGACTCGCGCCGCTGCGGCGCTACAGCAGACCAGGTAAATAAAGGCACTGTACCATTGCACGTCACCACAATAGGCCACATTCCATCACTGCATCCGTGTTCAACATATGATCGCTCCGGCCGGTCCCTATGACGTCACGCGCTTTCTCGCACCACAAGGTTGTATTGCATTCGTATCACAACACTTTCCGCAATTTGTAAAGACGCTCACTTATCAACAAAGTCGAATCGTCTTCGCTCGTAAACCAATTCGATTCACACAATCGTACAGAATATTGTTCTCGTGTGAAAGAAATGCGATCGTATAACGTAGGTAATGAGTTTCGCGCACGAAGTGAGTGAAGCACGTCCGCTTCGTGGCAGCGCCGCCGTCGCGCGTGCACGTAACGGCACAGAGCCCCCGCCACGTCCCCGCATCCCCAGACCTCCGAGCCAGCCCCGACTGCGCTCGCGACTGCACACTTGCTAAGGCTAACGAATCACAACGCAGGATGCCACACGCAAACCGATTTCTTTCATATAGTTTTTGTACTGAATAAAAAAATACCAACTAAGTATCGATATTACTTATACTAAGTTTTATTTCGCTGAATAGACGTTTCATTCAGATTTTATCATTCTATTCTGATTTTAAATTTATATAAATAATAACCGTATGTACATTTATTTTTTTAATTGTTATATTTTTATTGTATTATTTATACTAGCTTGGATTGAGCTCATTTTATACATCATTTAGATAATGTAGGCAATGTCCACAGTATAGGCAATGCCCACAGAATTTTTTTAGAGTCTCGTTGTTATCCCGCATATAGCAAGGTAGGCAGAGGGAACTTGGTGTTGAGACACTCCGTTCCCCATTTCTAACACCTCCTTGCTTGCCTCGACACCAGAGTGAAGAAATGAAAATATTCAATATTTTATTTCCTCGAGTGGGAATCGAACACACAACCTGTCATACTTTCTCCAGAATTTATTACGTCCAGAATTCGGCGGAAAATGGGAACGGATTGTCTTAACACTAGGTTCCCACTGCCTACCGTGCTATGTGCGGGGTACAGCTTTATTTTTTTTAATGAAATTTAGCACATTTGTTAAAACCTATGTTGTGTATAAAATTAACATTCTTGCAATTTTGTGACTGCCTCACTCATCAAAATACTAACAAACTTTATATTTGGTACCAAGGTAGACAGACATGTACAGAGTGTTTTCATCATCACCTTTTTAAATGAAACCACACTTTTAACTACTCTTTAAAAGCCTAATACAATTTTTTTTTTCAAATTTTTTTTTCACACAAAAGAAATAATAAAATGATCGTTGTAAAATAAAACGCCATTTGTTAAGGACACCGCCGCACACACCTCATTCCGAAATCGAGTCGGAGGTATTGGCGATAAAGTTCAAAGTTATTTAACCTTAAATAGTATTTTTGTAGTTTGTTTGTTTGTTGTAGTTATTATTATTTACGTTATTGGTATCTACTATCTATGCGTAATTGCGTCACACGAAATACAGGTATGAATAAACATCGTGAAATGAAAAAAAAATCCTACGTCTAAACTTGTGGTATCTTGATTAATTTCTTTAGGTATGGGTTTGAAATATTTTACCCTATACGCTGTTCCTGTAAAAGGAGCGCTGACGCTTCCACCCGTATTGTATCTACAGTAGATACCAGTGAAATTAGTATAAAAGTGCCTGGGTTTTTGTAGGAATTATTTTGCCTTGTTTTCTTTTAAATTTGCCTGAATTTTCTATTGAACGTGTTTTTAAGTATTTATTATGCTGATTAAAATAGATATATAGTATAGAAATACCAAACGCTCTAGACTGATTCTATATTTTTTGTAATTTAAGACAAAACTGTGGAATTATTTTAGTTATATCCATCCATACTTATATTATAAATTCGAAAGTAACTGTCTGTCTGTCTGTCTTTTACGCAATCAGGGCCAAGCCGCTAATTTAATTGTGATAAAATACTCATATAGAGATACTTGAGGGTCTCGGGGTGAACATAGGATACTTTTTTTTCTCATATTTGTAATATTTTCGATATATACCAATATATTAAAATACATATTAATTTGACATGCAATTTATTCTGCCATGTTGATAACAACCATCGCTATGTCGCCGTTGCTAAGCAACGATTTGCAAAGTTTGTTGTTAGAAAACGTCACCCAAAATGAGCTTGCTTAACGTATCTCTCTATTGAAAACTGAAAATAATGTCATAAATATATTTAATAAATATTCTTATAGTTCAAGCGGGCATAGCTGCGTTCGGGTCCACTAGTTATTTAATAAAAACATGAACCAATGTTACCTACATTAATAAGAAGAATAATTATGACTATTTTTTTTATAAATGGTTCTTTGTGTCAGAGTCCCATTTGGTGAAGGTGACAGACTAAAAAATTCTGATTTTCTTCTATGATGTATTTTTTCAAATATCTCTCATAGTACTTAGAAATGCACATAAATCTTTGGTTTATGTGAATTTCAAATATAAGAGAAGTAATAAAACAAAGACAATCTTGCAATATGCTTTAAATTTTAAGATATAGTGTTAAGTGTAAAATGTCGTTCGTATCTGTCAGTTACTCAGATTGACTGTACCTATATGAAATTAAAGATTTGCGTTATATCAGAGTAGCATTGCTAAATTAGACTTGCATATCTATTATATTTTAGGTCTATGTTGATAACCATAAAATTAAGATTAATTCAATTAAACTATCGTTATTTTTTGTTATAAATACTTATAATTTCATTTCTCTGTTAAAAAAATTATCATCAACATCAACTGTCTTGTACAATATAAGATACATACTTTTAAATGATTTGCAGTAATACTCTTAACATTAAGGCTATTTGGTTTAGGCAAAAGGCCCATTTAATATAACAATTGTCAGGCCCGTATGTATAAACCACTGAGCTGACAGTGCCTTATAAATATGTGGCTAAGTTGTTTAGTTTTTATTTTGTATAAATGCACAGTAAATTAATTATGTACAAAAAAATCTTATAACTATTATTGTTTCGCAGTTGACATCTCCTTGTCTGAGGTTATGAAAACAGGCTTGCCATTTACGTCCCATGTTGACTTGCATTTCTTAAAGGCAAATGTTAAATATATTGCTGGAATAAAAAAAAATAGATATTATTAATAAAAAATATATTATGTCAATGCTAAGTTTTTAGCATTGAAAATTATAAACTACTTATTTAATTAAAATTTAGTAACACACATATTTAATCTTTTGTGGTGCTGTGACCCAAGTGGTCCATATTTGCAGGATAAAGCATGAAACCAAAAAATATTACATATTTTTCTACTTACTGGCCACATCCCATTCACACTGGCTCATAGTCCCAAGTGAACCATTTTTATTTTCCATATTTTCATAATACTTTTTTGCATGATCATATTCTTTTTCTTCTGCAATTAGTTCTTTCTCTGAAGTAGCAGGATAGCTTTCAAAGCATTTAATCTTATGTAACAAATCTCTGTATTTTCCAGAAAATTCATTATAAAATTCTGCAAAACTAGCTTTATATACACATTCCAAACCATATTCTTTAGCCAGCAATTCTAATAATTCAAAATTAACTATAAATTCAGGACAATCCACTACCCCTTCTAAGTGAAAATTATATTTTCCTCCAAAGAGAGGACAATTTTCCTTAGGATTGAAAAATAGCTCAATGTTGAAAATCCTGTTTCCAAATGTGCCATCAGGTGACTTTTTTGATCGAGTAATTATTTCATATGCATCTGTGGTTGTTCCAATGAAATAACCACCTGGTTTTAAACATTCTGATATATTAGACAACATACAACGAGCCTGACTTAAACTTTCAAAACTGTAATGCAACCCAAATTGGCAGCTTACTACATCAAATTTTATTGAAGGATCATTATATTTATCACGTAAACTATTTCTTGTACAGTCCGTTGCAATAAATTCAGCTGTGAATAAACGCCCAGAACGACGACGTAAGTCTTCATATCGACTTTTACATTGCTCTACTGAGACTTCTGCAATATCAGCACAAATAAGATGATCTACATGAGCTTTTTGCCATTTACTTAAATCACCTCCTTTGCCACAACATATATCTAATATTTTCAAACGTCTTCCATAATCTTTCTGTCGTATTTTGTCAGTATACTCTTGAATGAGTACACTTTTTACCCAATTATTAAAATTTCTAAGATAAAAAATAGGTGAATTAAATCTTTCTTTCAAGTCTTTTTCTATTATATGATTATAGTGCGCAGCAACAATATTTGCATGTGAAACTTGTACTTTATTAGGTATATCATTATCATCTCTGTCAGATGCAGGCCTTTTTAAATTTTTATGTGGATTTATGCAACCATCTGAATTATCACCAGTAGCAGAGTTTTGTGCATTTTTTGATACATTAGACATTTTTTTACTTAGAAAAAACTTTTTTATATTAATGTGACCTATTATTTAAAATTTTAAGAAGTCTATTCATTTACTAAAAACTTAATAATTATAATTGGTGTACAGTAATATATAGACGAGAGTTAGAGGTTTATTCACCTTCTTAGCTCTTCAGATGATGGTTACAATTTACTTTGTCAAAGGCACATTATATGAACAAGACACAAGGAAGATTAAAAACTAAAAGTAAAGAGATAAGTTACACAATAATAGATATTATAAAGAGGTCCAGTAAAAATACAGTCTGCTCCTGTAACAAAATAAAAAAATATCTATATACACAATAGTAATCAACAATAATTTTATACCAATTTAGAAAGTAGTAATAATTTACATAGATGAACAATGTGTCACAACCAAGAGAACAAGCTGGCTTGTGAACAGGTTTCAGCATGACATTCCAGCCAGAGCCCTTTCATCTGATACCTCACTTGAACTATCGGCTGTAATACCAAATTTTGCCCTCCTTTTAAGGATATTACTATTATAGTGGGTTTACAAATAAATGCTGATAAAATTAAGTTCATAGAAGGTAGAAGCTATAACCTAAAACTTAAGAAGATTGTCATTGATACACATCTTTTACTTAGCTTACTATAAGGCTACAAAACATGGACTCTTTACATATATAAAATAAAAATAATTTATTTCTCCACACAATGTAAAGTGTACAATAAATTTGTTGTGTATATTTAGGTACATAGAATTTTTTTTTTTTTACAATCATGTGAGACTGACGCTTGTACTAAGCTCTGAGCTTGTGCTACTAGTTGCCAGGTTCTCACTCTATGCAGATATGCACTGGATTATTAATAATAATAATAATAACTTTATTTCTCACACGATACAAATTTACAAAAAGTTACATTTATCTGTAGGTACATATAATACAACTTACAATTATGTGAGACTGACGCTTGTACTAAGCTAGGCCTGTGTCACTAGTCGCCAGGTTCTCACTTGTGGTAGGGGATTAAAAAATTGATGTATACCAATATGGATAGTTCAAGTTGTATGTATAGTTCAAGGAGGATTACAGGATAGCAACTGCATTCATAGGAGAAAATAGATACATATAGAAAATACATGACCATTTGGAGGTACAATAACTACTTGCTAAAAATTACTAAAAAGTTATTGCTAGCGATTACATACGTAAGTACGAGTATGAATATTTAGGAAGGTGTGGAGAATAAGTGTGTGCTATGTTGCGCGTGTGTGTGGGTGTGTGTGTGTATGTGTGTGTGTGTGTGTGTGTGTGTGTGTGTGTGTGTGTGCGAGTGTGTGCGTTGGTGTGTGTGTGCTGACATTTATTGTACAACATAGACTAGGAGAAGAATTTAAATTTAGCTTTATTTATTATATTTTTATATATATTATAATTCTCAGGGATTTAATATTTTTTCTGTGGAGCTATACGACATAGCTTGAAGCCATTTGAAGAGTACTTTTTTATTTTCGATTTAGTGAGGCCGTAAAATAATAATTTAGTGTTTAATTTATTATATACGAAATTACCGAGATAACAATAGAATTTACAAGCAAATTGTGTTCTATAGGTAGGTATAGGGCACACTGTACCTTTTCTACGTTTTGTTGCAACTAGGCTCGGACTATATGTCAATTCGCTATGCTTTTTTAATATTGTATGCAAGATAAAAATTTGTCTCACAGTTAGCACCTCCCATAAATTATAAAGATCTTTTGTTGGAAATAGACTCGGGAGAAATGCACTCACTTTTAAAATGGCTCTTTGAGCTCTTTCTACTTTTATCATTTGGGACTTGTATGATCCACCGCATGAAGTAATACAATAATCAATAACGGATTGACAAATAGCGAAATATACAGTTCTAATTATATCACGGTCAGCAATGTGGCGCAAGTTTTTGAAAATCACAATAAGCTTGCGTAATTTAGTTGAGAGGTTATTGGTATGCGTTTCAAAACTTAAATTGTTGTCAAAATCTACTCCCAAATATTTGACCACCTCAGCCCGCTGGAGTGGGCTACAAAAACAGAGAGAATTTATCGAGATGTTACAGGTATGTGCTAATAGATGAAGATTTGATGGAATCGGTGACTTATGAATGGAGAAGGTAAGATATTTAGTTTTTTCAAAGTTTAGTGTTAGGAGATGATCGCAACGCCACTTCTTGACCTTATTGATACCCTCTTGAGCATGATAAAAGACTTCAGCCCATGAGTTAGCCTTGAAGATAAGGGCTGTATCATCAGCAAACGTAACGATTTTACCGTTGACCATAGGGAGCTGACACAAATCATTTATATAGATTATAAATAGGGTTGGACCGATTATATAAGGACCAATGAAGCAAAACATACGATAAGAGCCACTTGAAAACCAATAGAAAAAAGTATACTCAGAATAAAGTAAACTGAAAAAAATAAAGAAGTAAGCACATACAAACAATCATAATGAATGCACTCACAGAGGCTGTCAGACTGATATGGAGATGGGCCGGTCCCATAGCCCATAGTACAGATGACATGGATACTATTAGCCAAATAAAAAGGTCAAATAGGGAAATACAAAGTTGGACAACCCTACAAAACATGGTTAGATGACATAGCTGATGCTGGTGGTGGAAAAAGGCTAAGAAGGCTCAGAACAGAGTTGAATGGAACAAGCTGAAGGGGGCCTACACCCAAAGAGAGGTCCATATATAAAAATTCAAACACTACTAATACGTTAACTTTATATAAATACTACTAACAACGTTTGAATTGTTAAATTAGATTTTGAAAAATAGGCTTCATTATTATTAATATACTTAAAACAACCCCTTAAACACATTAAAATTACATAAAGAATTAAACATTATCTATGACAAAAGTAATATTAATAAAAGAGAAGACTTTATGAGGAAGAACAATTGAACATGAATGAGGCCATTGTGGTGCAACAGTGCTTTGTTTGCAGTTTGTTTCCCATTCAGGGAAATGAGATATTTTAATTTTCACACTGGCAGCAAAACTGTTGAGTCCTGCAACTTGTCACATAATGCCTTAAAAGTTGGGCAGATTGTGGGGGCACTATTTCATAATACTATTCCCTCCTACCCTGCTACATCTGGGACATCCTTGCCTTTCTGGCAGGATCGGATTTTCTTTGAAATTTACACAAAAATGACTTTCCTTTAGTCAATATAAGATTTTGGCATTTTAAACATGGATAAGTTGACGTAAGCATTTGGAATTGACGGAGTAGCGGTGAATACTATTTTTTTATTGTTTATTTTTGGATTAGACGATGTCTTTTCCTAGACGGGGATTGCCTCGTCTTAAAAACAAGAGGTTACATACCAGGGGCAGGGCGATAAGGTAGAGATGAGTTTCTTTTTCTAACTATAATTATGAAAATAAAATCAATTTAACCTAAAGAATAGCACAAATACTTACTATAACAAATCGCCTTATTAGAATGGAACTTTAATCTTTTTATAATATTATACTACAGTAGTCTTTGACAGCATTGTACTACTACAGAATTGTTAATTGTATATTGTTTCTAGTTACCACTATAAAAGAGGAGAAAATCAGAAAAATAATCGAAGTCCCTGAGTTCGAACTTCGAAACGCTAATATCAAGCTAAAATGATTAAACGAATAACAAAAAAAATATCAAATGTCAGCAACTCATGTCTCCAAGTTTGCCAGTTAACATATTTAAAATGTTCAGTTTTATCTTTATTTCATACAATAGAACCAACGTGAATCTTTTTTAAAATATATCTATCTAATTATTTATAAAAATAGATATTTCAATTTATTTTTAATTTTATAAGCATTAAAAACGTTCCAAATGACTTTGTCACATGAGGCGAAGTTAGCAACTTATGCGAGCATTGAACTGCTTCACTTGAAGTTGCTGCGATTTACGAACGCCGCATGCGCACTCGTCATATCGCGGCACTTAGAAAAATTGCGTTCGGTCGACCGGCCTCATGTAATCTCTAACAAACGACGTTATACGTAGGCAAAATGAGCGTTGAAAATCCAGCCAGTGATAATGATTTCGATTCAGTGAGTATTTAAATAATTGTGATTTTAATTGTTACTTTCTTTTATTAATCATTTATGATAATGCAACGTGTATATCTTTCTGTTTACTGGTGGTCGTCCAGACTACAAAGCGAAAATTTTCTAAGTCCCAATATGGCGTCTACTATAGTTCTCGCATAAGAAGAAGCTAAGCGTCATTTCGTTGCGATTTTTTGAAATACTAATGTTTTACTTATTTATTATTTAAATAAAGCTCATATTGAAGTAATTCTGCGGTATAAATAAATATAATATCCTCAACTAAAAATCCCGATTATATGCTATTCACAGGGAAAGGTAAATGGAAACAAAAGTGAACACGTGAACGGCATCCACAACGGGTACAGCAGCTCCGAAAAACATAAAAGTAGTCACAAGTCTTCGAGCAAGGACAAACATCGTGATAAAGATCGTGACAGAGAGCATAAGAGCTCCTCGAAACATAGTAGCAGTTCGAGCAGGTTAGATGTTCTAGAAATTTCTTTTTATTTTTATTCTCACATTTATATAGTATTCTTGATTTTGTATATTTAGTCATAGTTTTTATCAGGAATTGAAATTTAAATTTAATACTGTGCAAGTTGGTAATCATTTTTATTTTACCAGGGATAAAGAAAAAGACAAACATTCAAGCAGCAAAAATCATAGCAGCTCTCATAAGTCTTCAAGTAAGGATAAGGAACGGGAAAGGGACCACAAAGACAGAGATAGGCACAAGGATAAAGATCGTTCTGAAAAAGAAAAAGATCGTAGCGACAAGGACAGGGATAGACACAAAAGTGATAAAGACAAACATAAGGAGAAAGACAGGAGTGATCGAGACAAACATAGATCAAATGATGGGGAAAAGAAATCATCATCAAATTCTTCTTCAAAAGACAAGGAACACAAATCCAAGGATCGTGACAGAGAAAGAGATGAGAAAGATAGGCACAGAAGCGATAAGGATAAACACCGCAGTGATAAGGATAGACACTCCAGTTCTAAAGATAAACACAGGTAAAAGTCAAATCTACACATTTCATAAAATTGACACTGATCATTGTAGGAATGTGGAAGAAATATGACAAAATCTATTATTATAGGCAATTTTTTATCAATGTAACTAAGGTGAATCTCAGAAACTGCTTAACCTATTTAAATACAGTTTTCACTATTGTATTTTGTCAAACTTCCTATAACGTTGTTTTGTTTTATGCAAATCACTTTATAGAATTAACATAAACGAAGTTCTGATTATTATGGAATCATGTGGTTCAAGCGGGCAATGCTGCAAATGAGTCGCTAGTAAATATATACATTTATTATTAAAAGTTCTATAATTATTGTTACATACAAATTTATATAATATTATATTTAATAAAATTTATAAAGTATAATAATTAAAATATCTTTACTATAATCTATATCTTCTATACTTATAATAATATTGTAACAGATTAGTGTCTGTACATGGAAAATATATAAAGAAAAAATGTTATTGGTGGCATTTATTAACATATCAACCAACCAACCAATATAACAAAACCCAAAAACAATTACTTTTAACTAATAAATGGGCAGAACATTTAATCAAATTATTTTATAATTTATTTAATATATTTCTAAATTTGCAATGTTCTACAAGATAACAATATTTATATATTTTTTTCTATACAGCTCTAGTAAAAGTAAGGAAAAAAGTAGCAGTGAAAAACATTTAAAAATTAAAAGTGAAGACAGTGAAGAGTACCCTGTTAAACATGAACCTATGGAGGTAATTAAAATATTACATAGACAAATTTATTAATTACACACGTAGTGGGCAGAGGGAACTTAGTATCAAGACTTTCTAATTTTCGAGACATTGCATTTTCAGTAATGAAACTTAATGCAGCGAATTGCTTTCTTACTAAAGTGAGTAAATAAAAATAATTTATCCCCCTAAGTGGATTTCAAAACCTGCAACTCTCACTTCATATACTTATTATACATATTTATATACTATATGTGCTACTTATATTTACATCACTTACATTTTTCATTCATTCACACATCTTATTCTGGTTGTAGGTAGAAGAAGTTAAAGTTAAAGAGGAAATCAAAGTGGATGTGGAATATGATGGTTATGCCGGTGCCAACACTACTATGTCCTCTTGTGACTATTCAATGTCCCAGTTCAAAGATGAACCTCTGTCAGAACTTCCTGCTGATGATGAAAGTATGTCTGGTGAAGAAGAAAATATACCACTAGTAAGTAAACTTGTAACAAATCTACTTAGTTTGATTCAAATTACCACACAGTTGATATATAAATGATATTGCATTATAATTAAAGTATTTAAATTGGCATATTCATAGTTAACACACAAATAACATCATTAATAATTTTTATTTATTATAAAAAATAAAAGTGAATATTACCAATGTCATATGGTAATATTCACTTTTCGTAATATTTTTCACTATTTTCATTTAGTTGGATCGTATTTCATCTAAGAAAAAGAGAGCAGCCAGTGAAAGTGGAGGGGAAGAAGACATTCCCTTACTTCAACGCCAAAAATCAAAAAAGAAAATTAAAAAAGGTAACTTAAACTCTCTTGTGTTGAGTTTTCCAAGTGTATAGTTGAACACTATTATTTTGAATTATATTTTTTTTCTTTTGTTTACATTTCTAATATTAAAGTTTTCTTTGAATAAACAACAAATAATTCTTTATTCCTTATTACAAAATATATTTCTAATTATTTTATATGATTCATAAAATCTTTTAATATAAAGAACATTTAAATTTTTTTAGAATCATATGATGATTATGATGAAGAAGAAGCACCTAAGAAGAAGAAAAAGAAAGCCGAAAAAACTAAATCTAGTAAAAGTATGAAATCTGAAACCGAAAATGGTCCTAGTCCTACAAAACGTAAGAAAAAGGAAGAAGAAGAACAAGAAGTTTGGAAATGGTAAATAAATTAATTATGTCAAGATTTTCAACCTAATTATATATTAATTAGGTTGAAAGTCACTATAAACTATTGAGCAGAATGTGTTATGTATTTGAAAGTTCACGACCTCTCATGAAAGCTTGCCTTGGTGCAGCAGTACAGCGTCAGACAGTAAACACGACTAAACATAAAGACGACTCTGGTAAATAAACAAAGTGTCATTGAGTTTTGCCACTCAACCCACTATTTCTCGAAAGTTGAGTTACTAAAGTAGGAAATGAGTCTCAACACTAGATTCCTCTCTGCTTTACCTGTATGTATATACTATGTCCATAGTGTGAAACTAAAAAAAAAAATCTATTGAGCGGTGAAGAGTCGAAAATCAAGTAAGTTCCTCCTATGTATACTGCAAAACTCGAAATAAAGTTTTTAGGGTAACCATTTTTGGGTTTATAATTTACTGCTACTATATTTTTGTTATAGCAATAATGTCATAGTATGTTCAAATTATGACTAGATGGCGCTACAGTACTGTGATGCTCTAACCTCAAATGCCATAAGCTTTAGGTTATATCTGGCACTCATTAAAATGATTGTCAGTGTTAGAATTACGTTCATTCAATTTAAGTCAATATTGAAAGTAGCTTCCAAAAATATTCAAACAGTGAGACAACTACGACATTTTCGAAAAGTGTAAATATTTTCCAAATTATATTATGAAAAAAATACTTTTTTCATTAAGATACTCTTATCTTAAAAATATACTAAGCTAACGTATGAAATTTTATAGGTGGGAAGAGTCTAAAAAAGAAGATGGTACTAAATGGTATTTCCTAGAACATAAAGGCCCACTGTTTGCACCTCCTTACGAACTATTACCTGAAAATGTCAAATTCCGCTATGATGGTAAAGTAATTAAACTGTCTCAGGACACTGAAGAAGTTGCAGGGTTCTACGCGCGAATGTTAGATCATGATTACACTACCAAATCAACATTTAACAATAATTTCTTTAGTGACTGGCGGAAAGTTATGACACATGAAGAAACAAAACTTATAAAAGATCTTTCAAAATGTGACTTTAAGGAAATGCAAGCATATTTCCTAAGTGTATCAGAAAAAAATAAAAATCGTACAAAAGAAGAGAAGGCAGAACTCAAAGCAAAAAATGAAGAAATTCAAAAAGAGTATGGTTTTTGTATAATAGATGGACATAAAGAAAAAATTGGTAACTTTAGAATAGAACCACCAGGACTTTTTAGAGGAAGAGGAGAGCATCCAAAAATGGGAATGCTTAAAAGACGTGTAATGCCTGAAGATGTTCTAATTAATTGTTCAAAGGATAGCAAAGTACCTAAACCTCCTGCTGGTCACAAGTGGAAAGAAGTTAGGCATGACAATACTGTCACATGGTTAGCTTCCTGGACTGAAAATGTTCAAGGTCAATCCAAGTATGTTATGTTAAATCCTAGTTCTAAGCTTAAAGGTGAAAAAGATTGGCAAAAATATGAAATTGCTAGAAGTTTACATAAGAGTATAGACAAAATTAGAGCAACATACAAGGCAGATTGGAAAGCTAAAGAAATGCGTGTCCGTCAACGAGCAGTGGCGTTGTACTTCATTGATAAGTTAGCTTTGAGAGCTGGTAATGAAAAAGACGATGATCAAGCAGATACAGTTGGTTGCTGTTCCCTTCGAGTTGAACATATTGAATTGCACAAGGAGAAAGATGGAAAAGAATATGTTGTAGTGTTTGATTTTCTGGGTAAAGATTCCATTAGATATTACAATGAAGTGCCAGTGGAGAAAAGGGTGTTCAAGAATCTCGAGTTATTTATGGAAAACAAAAAAGGAAGTGATGACCTATTTGATAGACTAAATACACAAACACTAAATGAACATTTGAAAGAGTTGATGCCGGGACTGACTGCTAAAGTCTTCCGTACATACAATGCATCTATAACTTTACAAATGCAATTGGATGAACTTACGGATCCAGATGCTTCAGTACCAGAAAAAATTTTAGCATATAACAGAGCAAATCGGGCAGTCGCTATCCTTTGCAACCATCAAAGGGCCGTCCCTAAAGGTAAGAACTACAACATTAAAATATTTTACTAAAATAGCATTTGCAATTATAAAGAAAAGCTAAAGATATTTACTGTTAATCATCCATAAATTGAAATAAGTTTTGATTTTTTAATGAAATATGTAATAGATATTAACAGCAAATCGCACATAGCCAGCTTAGAGTGTAAACCCAGCCATCAGCCTATTTAGTAAATTATTAAGAGACAACATATTTCTAAATAACTATATGAGCATATATATGTATGATCAGAAGGTTTTTACATTTTCAAAAATTAATTTGATTTCTCTACTATATAAAATAAAATAAAGGTAAATTTTGTATTTTTTTACACTTTCAAATGATATAAAAACAATACATAGATTTAGCAGTCTTGCACTCTAAGCTGACTATATACAAATATAGGTAAAATTATTAAGATGTTTGAAATATTTTTGTTTTTCTCTATCTGAGTACCGCTGTTATTTATACAGAGTTTTTGTTAGCACAACTTTAAATGAAACCACAGTTTTAACTATTCTACAAAAGCCTAATACAATAAAAAAATATATATTTTTCCCAAAAATGAAAGTTATTTTTTCAAACAAAATAAAGAGTAAAAATTATCGTTGTAAAATGGGTATGGGTTTAAAATATTTTGTCCTATATGCTGTTCCCGTAAAAGGACTGACGACTTCACGGTGGAACTGACGCTTCCACTGTGTATATTTTAATCATTTTTTCTTTGTGTAGTTTATTTTGTTTGCAAAGTTATTTATATTTATATTCCTTATTACCTAGCATTGACAAATATAATTTTACACTCATAAAATGCATTCCACAGGTCATTCTAAGTCTATGGAGGCACTAAAAGAGAAAATTCAAACAAAACGAGATCAAGTGGATGAGGCCGAAGAAGACCTTAGAGATGCAGCCAAAGCTGCCAAAAGAGGCTCAGTTAAAGAAAAATTAGCATGTGATAAGAAAAAGAAGGCATTAGAACGTCTTAAAGATCAATTAAAGAAATTAGAATTACAAGAGACTGATCGTGATGAAAACAAAACAATTGCTCTCGGCACCTCAAAACTTAATTATCTCGACCCACGTATTTCTGTTGCTTGGTGAGTTTAGTGTATTTTATAGTTTCATACTATGTACTACATATAACAGAGGACACTGGGGGTGTGTAGAGTGCTGATCTCAATGACTCATTTTGTGTTACTAGTGATAAAATGAAAATATTTGAACTTGAACATTGAAGTGAGTAGTGAATAAACCCACAATGTAACTCACTACACACTTGGCCTTCTCTTTTATTAAAATACTTTTAATACTTTAATTTAAGATATAAATGAATTTGCTAATTTTGTTTATTAATGACATTTGTTGTTTCTTTAGGTGCAAAAAGCATGGTGTACCAATCGAAAAGATCTACAACAAAACTCAGCGGGATAAATTTAGATGGGCGATCGACATGGCCGGACCCGACTACGTTTTTTAAGTTCAATTGTAGCATTAGCTATACTTTATATATTGTATACTATTTTCATATCTGCATACGTTCCACTTTATATATTTGTCTATACTTTCTGTTATTTATTGATTTATGAATTTCTGACCAACGTTTTAAAATACATGTATTAATTGATTAATTTTTTTACATTCTTGATTATTTAGACAAAAAATCTGTTCCTTACATCTTTAGGATCCAAATTAGAAGTCTGATTCTAATTTATTTTAGGCTATTTGTTTTGTTGATTCAGGCTTAGTGTTAAGTTAAAGTTAGTATTACTTGCAACATTTAGTATAAGATTGTACAAATTTTACAATTGTTTGCGTAAGTAATGGCACATTTTAATTAAGCGGACTTTCAACAATTGTAGTAGACACCCATTCATATTTTTTTACATTATAAGCTAATATAAATATTTTTATTTCTACATTACACAAATGACAGTGCTGAGTAATATTAAGATCAAAATAGTCATTTTGGTAATCGAATATCAATTTAATTTGTATATATATTGTGTGGTTGTCTGTTGTTCATGGATGGTCCTAAATACGATCTCTGTTTAATCTAAGATCGTACGCAAATCGCAATGTCTCAGGCTCGAACGACTAGAATAATGTAAATTTATATGTATTTTTGTGCACAATGTGCAGTAGCAAATGTTGTAAATTAAGATAATGTTATTTTATTTTTATAAATATAGGACCGAAAATTATGGCAACGTGAAGCCGTCAGTGTTACGAAGGTACAACATAGGTAAAATTTGTATTGTTACAGTGATGTGTGCATCTTGTAAATAGTCAATTTTTACCATGTCATATTGTGAAATGAGATTATCCCAATTAAAACATTGACATTAGAATCTACGTATTTTATTATTTTATTTATTATCATTACAAATATAACAATTATCGAACAATAACAATAAGTCTTACATCACATATCATCATCATCATTGTTAACTATCTCTTGTCGTCTTCATCGAAATAATTCATGTTTTCAAGTCCTTCAGGCATGTATGTGAGTCCAGATTGTTCACGATGTCGCATATTATATCCTTTTCCATATCCTAAAATATTTTTTCATTGAGAAAAAATTGACATTAAATTGTATTGTCAGAACATATTTTACAAAGAAAGATTAGTAAAGATCTCAAGATTACTCATATGTTTAGAAATTGTAACTTTAGCACTTGTTATTGAAAGGTAGTGTACTTTACTTAAAGTTTTTACACATTGCTTTTTAAATTACAGATTAATATAATCTTTTTGTATGTGCCTCCCACTTACAAAGAGTGTTTACAAGTACTTGTGTAATACAAGCATTGCTGGACGTGAAAGAAAGTGTCACAATATTTATTTAAATTGAGCAAGTGTATTCTATTAAAAAAGAAAAATTAAACCTTTCCCATGGAGTTATAATTATTCCTTATGACAATTTCAGTGAATATGATTTAAGCTAGAAATCTAAAACGACAAAAGATAACTCAATGTACTCACCCAAATCCTTCATTAATCTAGTAGGCGCATTTCGCAAGTGTAAGGGAACAGATGGCAAGGGTCCCTTGGCGTCGGTCAGTGACTTCTGCACGCGCCTCATAGCTCGGTACACCTGCGTGCTCTTGTCCGCGCGCGCGAGGCGCACGGCGCACTGCGCCAGCAGCACGTCGCACTCGGGCATGCCCACATGCTGGCAGCCCTGCAAGCACGCCACTGCCTCCACCAGTGCGCTAGGGTCGGCTAACCCTACAAATTATTTTAATTTCAATCTGTATCCCATATACCAGTAGACAGAGGAAGCCTGGTGTTAAGATATTCGGTTCCTGTTCCTACTATTTAGCAGTAATTATTTTTAAAGTGTGTAGTTTGTATGTACTCTTTCTATGGGAAAATTCTACTGCCAATCGTATGTTTTAGGGACTCGTTGGTTTCTAACAAGATTGGGTCCACCCATGTCCTCGAGTTTTATGACCCTACGCCAAGTCTTGCTGGAAGGGCCATTCTCGGTTATGGTTACTGAAGTGAGAAAAAAAATATCTCATCCGTAAACAATGTTTTTCTGTGACATCCCTTTGCGTATCGCTTAAATAGTTGTTTTTATGTTACCACTCTATTCCTTTTAAATTATCAGTTAAGAAATAACCGATAATTTAAAACAGGCTGCTAGTCCTAAATCATGTTTTAAAATACGCAACATGGTTCTACGTGCTACCTCCAACTCTCGAGATAAAATCTTTTGCTTTCGTATTTTTTACATTTTTAAAGTGTAATTATCACTTCTGCCAAACTTAGGAAAGAATAATACTTTTTAGAAAACAAAAATCTCAACGTTCCGTTCCGCTATAATGCCACGCTTGTGGAGGCATATATCTCAAGTAAAAGAAGAGAGCACTATCGTACCGATATCCTCGGCAGCGGCCCTGACAAGCCGTCTCGCCACAAACAGCGGGTCCTCCCCTGAGTGCAGCGCGCGCGTGGTCCAGTACAGCGCCGCGTTGTCATCCCCCGCGCGGATCGACTTGTGGATGGCGGACACCACGTTGTAGTGCTCCTCGCCCTGGCGATCGTAGAGGACGTGGGAACGCTGGGAGTCATATAAAGACGATAGTTAGGAATGCCGTATGTAGCAAGGTGAGTGGCAAAGGGAACTTATTCACAAGAAAACATACCCCATTTTCTACACAATTTTCGAGACGTTGCGAGACAGAGCTTAACGCCGTGTTTTACTCTTCCTAATAGAGTGATGAAAACAAAATACTTCTTTATTCTGATTGAACGGGGCTTGAACCCATAACTGTCGCGCGGACGCTGTTCCACAGCGCCATGACGACCCCTATACACGATGGCCGATTGTTACAACAAATCATTGAAGTTGGATTTAGAGTCATAATTTTTGTTAACATTTGTCACTGGTCAATAACACATTAAAAATGTTCTTAAAATTAATTTTACCACCATTAATTGTATCCCACTCTAATACGTTTTTTTTATTAGATTCTTTAGAAATCTGCAATGTATTAAAACTTATACAGATTTTTTCTGATATTTGAAACAAATAGATATATAATTAATATGCATTTTACCTTGATGCCATTCTTCAAATCTTCCAAACCAATAAACTTTGAGTTATTTTTTGTTAATGAAGTAGAACCAGCATTCAGTACAAGTTCTAAAGCACCGAGGGCGACCCGCGCGTCCCCATCGCAAACTTCAGCTAACCATCGAATTGATTTCCTTTCTATTATATATCTTAAATGAAAATAATAATACTATGAAAAATATACAATAAATAATAATACAATGAAAAAAATCAAAATCTACAATTTATATATAGTCTTGTGGCTATGTAGGTTTGAGTTCCAAGTAACAGTAACACTCAAGAAATAATGTCTGGAAAATCAGGTAGTGCAAATGAAGTATTTGAACAATAAGTTTCTTCTGCCTACACTGTTACACATAAAAAAGTTTTTTTGTAATCTAACCAACTTACTTTTCCTTATCATAATTAGTATCCAATTTTTCATCAAAACTGTCAACTATTTGAGCTAAATTGTTTCTTAAGACAGCTCTTTCTAAAATCTGCCATACTTCATCTATAGCAAGCTTACTGAGTACAATAACTCTACATCGACTTAGAAGAGCATTGTTCAAGCTGAATGATGGATTTTCTGTAGTGGCACCTATTAAAGTTATTGTTCCATTCTCCACATGAGGAAGAAATGTATCTTGTTGTAACTTGTTAAATCTTAAATAAAAATATTAAGCTTTTTATAATATTACAAAATATTGGTATTTTAAAAATGTAAAAAAACATATTCTATGACTGTAAACATGATTTTGGATGTCTTCCTAAGTTGATTGATTCCCATTGATTATAATTAATTTTCCCGCTCAGATACGAAACAGTTTAACACTGAATTTGACCACTCAAAACACAATGTCCCAAATTCAGGGAGCAAGAGGGAAAAGAAGTTAGTTAACACAAGGCCTTCTCTGCCTATTCTACTGTATGCAAATGGTTACAGTGCTGATAGACATTTTGAAATAAATAAAGTAAAAATTTCACCTATGAATTTCATCCATAAACATAACAGTTTGTCTTTGGAATTGAGCTTCATTTTTAGCTATTTTTACAGCTTCTTTAACATCATTTATACCAGACATTGTAGCAGATAATTTCACAAAGCGCATGTTATTTTCATCTTTGCAAATATTTGATATTACATTTGCTATGGATGTCTAAAATAAATAATTGCAATTTTTTTATAATAAAAGAAGTTCATTAATCTGAACATTTTATGAATATTTTATGCTGTACATAAGAGTGTTCATTGTCACATTTAAATAATAAAGAGTCCAGACCTTTCCACACCCAGGAGGCCCCCACAATATCATGTTGGGTATTTTTTTCTTCAATAACATAGAATGTAACATTGATCCCACTCCAAATGACTCTCTCTGGCCAACAATATCATCCAGACAGTTAGGTCTCATAGATTCTGCTAGTGGAATACTTTTTTTTTCATTTAAAACGGGAGTATTTGTTTTATTTTTAAATGATGATTTACGTTGTATTTGTGGGGAAGCCTGGAACTATACGTAATATATTATGTAATTATATTAAATTATATGTATTACATTAAATTGCTTCATTTACCTTAGATGTTGATGTGCTACTAATAGGACTTGTATCAAATTTGGATCTTTTGTTCTGAGAGGTTTCTTCTAAATGAGAACTATCTCTTTTAGTTTTATTTTCCGACAAAGAATTAAGAAAAAGACACTTATTTACATGTTGTTCTATTACTCCCGTTTCAAATTCTTTTTCGCATACAGGACAAAGCAATATATTATTGTTTTCATTCATATTTAGAACTATTCAATTATCAAATAAGTATTTAATATTCAAATTAGCAATTTACTTTTATATATTTTATACTGCGCAATATTTTATTTTTTTAAATAAAATAGGTTTTCACATTGATATTCCATTTAAATACAAATAAAACGTTTACAATTATATTTGATTACTTAATTGACATTTAGTTGTATGATAAATAACCAAATTACACAAAACCCGCTAAATTTAACAACGAAATAAACAATAATTAATGATCAACGGATTATTTAGCAATAAATTTAAAAAATTTAAAGTAAAATATTTTTTATATTTATTTAATATATGTTATATTTAAAAATTAAATAATACCATAACATTTATTGTTATTTATACATTTTTTTACAGGAATTCTACTTTGTATTTCTAAAAATATAATTCAATTAGGTAAGCAAAATGTTTATTGTTGTTTTTTTAATTTCATTAAATCCGTACTTGCTGTCAGTGTCAGACCGCAGACGTCACGTCAGTATTCAATTCAATTCATTCAAGTTCTGCAGGTAGTGCTTTTACTACTACCGCTTACGTGCGGTATGCTGTCAAAGTTACGTTTACACATTGCGGTACTTAGAAAGTTCCACGAAATATGTTTTTCATCGTAACGTAATTTTATTATATGTTTTGGTTCAATGACTAAGCTCAAATGATAGCTCTATTATAAATTGTTATCCTAATGAAGAGCTTTTAACAGTAAAAGTAATTGATAGTCATAATGGAAACAAAAAAATCTTTGAAGAATCGTAAACCTTCCAAAAACTTAAACGAGGTCACCGAACCTTCTGAATCCGAAAAATGTTTTACGAATAAAACCCTAAAAATTTGTCAGAGAGAAGTGGTATGTAATTCAAATGTTTTATTTATTTTTACATTATATTTACGTCTATAAAAGTTCATTTTATATTTAAGGGAGACGGAGCACCAGCTGAAAATGAAGTTGAATCTAAAGAAAACATACAAAACACTAGAGATATATATCATGCAATTTCGAGCATATATCTACGAGTGGAAATTGATATAGTTTTTATTGGATTATGGATATTGGCACTTGGTACTAGACTTTATAACTTGGAAGAACCAAAATATATTGTGTAAGTATCTTTACATCTGATTTGATAGTGAATGCTTTTAAATTAGACATTGTAGCTATCTTATATTATCATTCTTATAATATTTCTGGATTTATTTTTTGTTACACTTGTAGATTTGATGAACTGCATTACGGAAGATATGTTTCTCTGTATACCAAAGGTGTATTCTTTTTTGATGCTCATCCACCATTAGGAAAACAGTTGTTATATTTAGCAGGGCATCTGGCTGGTTATGATGGCAATTTCACTTTTGACAGAATAGGTTCTCCATATAGTGATTCAGTCCCTATTAAAGCATTGCGCTTAGTTCCAGCTATAAGTGGAAGCTTGATTGTACCTATGACTTATCAGTTAATGTTGGAAATATCTACTTATCAATGGACAGCAATACTAGCTGCTCTTTTAGTTTTATTTGGTAAGTTACTTAAGTCATTTGATTAATAAAATAACAAGATCTTTCAAAACTATTTCTTTACTCATTTGGTTATTTGGATATTCAATTAGCCATAAATCTACCAACAACGTTATAAATTACTTGAAATGTTTTTTTACAGAGAATTGTTTTCTGGCACAGTCCAGATTTATGCTGCTTGAGAGTATTCAAATATTATTTGGATTAATAGGTATTATATGTGTTCTAAAGAGTACCCGTAAAACTGGAGCTATCTCAGTGGTGCTACTTAGTGTTGGTGCTGTTGCCCTCGGTTGTTGTTTCTCGTAAGTGAAAAAAAAATATTACTATACATAATCAAAGTTAAATAACAAGATTATTTATTCCATTTTTCTAATGAAACAGGATGGATAGAATGGATCTAATAAGATCAGATAGAATAAAAAAAGAAAATATGTTTAAAATACAAATATTTATACTTAAAACCACTACCTACTTACTTTTATCAATATTGGATGTGGTATATGTATATAAATACTGCCCTTTGGTAGTAGGGACAAAAATCAAGAGTCTTGAGACAAGAATCAGTAATTACCTAAGATTATTTGACTATGATATTCAATATTCTGTGGGGAACAGTGTCTTACTACCAGGTTCCCTGTGCCAACCCTGCTGTGTGCAGGATAGAGTGTGTATCTGATTTAAATACTTCATATTTGAATTCAATAAATAATTTTCCTTTGTTAATCTATTTGGTGTGTTTTGATTTGTCACCTTAAAAGACACTTGTTTATTCCATTGATATATTTTTTCTATATTAAAATAATTATAATTCTATTCCATAATTAAAATATTTTTCTTTTTTTTTCAGTGTTAAATACTCAGGACTATATACATATTATTTAGCAATATTTTTAATTGGACGTCAAATGTGGAGGTACATAGGGAAAACCGAATCTGTTCTAAAACTTTGTTATTCAGTAATATGGAGATATGCTATCCTTATATTAGTCCCATTGATTGTCTATATAAGTGTATTTTATGCTCATCTTTCGATGTTGCCTAAGGCTGGTCCACATGACAGTGTGATGACTAGTGCTTTCCAGGCATCACTAAAAGGAGGCTTAGCAAGTATAACTAAAGGACAACCGTTACATGTCTCACATGGATCTCAAATTACTCTTAGGTATGTATGGTTAAGGAAAGAAAGGTTAGAAAATTACAACAGACATTAAAATTTGGAAATAACGGTATTTGAACCAGCACCTCTTGCAAACTTTCCATGAGACAGTGGGCTTCAAATCCTGCTACAGACAAGTCTAATGTTATGTATCCAAGCATGATTTTATCCAATTTATATGTTTTTCATATAATTTCGAGTATAAAAATAGTTTTTGAAAACTTGAAAACGAAAAGCCTTAAGAAATAGAAAGACTAGAGAATTTTAATTATAAATTTTCTTCATTTGGGAATCCAATCTAATTAACATAAAAGTATTATTTACAGACAGACACTACCCTTCTACACTACAATAGTGTCAAACATAAAATAAACAGTAAACTTTTAATTATTTTTCAAAATAATTGTAAATTTAATGTTAATATTATATATGACATGTATCTACTAGTAAATTCTCATTATAAGGGTAGTGTTGTGGAAATAAGGCTAGGCTATTTATGATGTATAGATATAGATTTACATATTTTTACTATTTTATAATTTTTACCAATATACAAAAAAAAATATTATACACAGACATTCCCATGGCCGAACATGCTGGCTACACTCCCACGCGCACGTATACCCAGTACGCTACACAGACGGACGAGGGTCCTCCCACCAGCAACAAGTAACATGTTACAGTTTCAAAGATGTTAACAACTGGTGGATAGTGAAACGTCCAGAACACTCCTCTTTAGCCGTCTCCCACCCGCCGGATGTGATACGCCATGGCGACACTGTTCATTTACTCCATGGTATTACCAGTCGGGCGTTGAATTCTCATGATGTAGCTGCTCCTGTATCGCCGCAATCGCAGGTGTGTATTCAATTGTGAGAGTTTTGTAGAAAGTAATTGTAAATTATATACTTAAAAGTTAATGTCTATTTCTATGTTGAGTAGCGAAATTGTGAATGAAAATGCTTTGGCAACTTACAAATAAATATTAAACAAGTGGAATTTAAGCCTACTACCTTCGCGCAACATAAATATTTCTAAAATTCTGGACAGAATTTTGGATATTTTAGGGTTTTTTTAATAATATATACCTATACTTAGTATTAAAAAAATAAACAATTATAAAGCTGCAAATTAAACAATAATTGTCCACTTACAATATTATTATTTGAAGACTTTTAGTAGTTTTTATATGTTAATTTTAAACAATGATCACAACCACAAGAATACAATTATATGACATTATTATTCTAAAAAATAAATATATTTTAGGAAGTATCTTGCTACATCGACTACAACGTATCAATGCCGGCACAGAATTTATGGCGAGTGGACATTGTAAACCGCGAAAGTGATGATTCCACTTGGGACAGTATAAGGTCTCTCGTAAGACTTATCCACGTGGAATCAGGGTCTGCTCTACGGTTCAGTGGTCGACAATTACCGTCATGGGGCTTCCACCAACATGAAGTCGTTGCCGACAAAGTGGTTACGCATCAAGATACTATATGGAATGTTGAGGAACATCGGTATACAAAAGGTGTGTGTTAATTATTTATTAACTTTAAACATAACCATAACGAGCTTGACGCTGTTTACTATACAAGATAGACAACTTTATCAAAAATTAAAAATAATTTAAATATTATCATACCGAGGCCGTCGTCGAGCATGGGCACTAGCATGCGACTGTAATCGCGAGGGCTGTCAGTCGGGTCCCACTCGTGGGATTTGGTAATGAAATATTTTATATTTTCATTTGCACGCTCTGGTAACGAGGCAAAGCGCGGCATTGAGTTTCCATTCAACACACAATGCCTCAAAAATCAGGCGGAAAGTGGTGAATGGTGTCTTAATAGCGCAATCCGTTCGTATCTTTACATTTCCCTTTACGATTCCCAGGATCCCTCTGCCTTCCCCCTACAAGCGAGACACCGTAGCGTGAAATTAAAAATATCTAGAAAACATTAAACTGATTGGACTGTTTTATGGGTATACCTCTATATAAATATAAAAATTATAACTATGTATATATTCATATAAGACTAATTTTAAGTAATGCTAAAGCTATATTTTTATGTATGTATTAATAATGACTATACAATACATGTATTAACAAACGAAAGGCAGGGATCACGAGTCAGTAAGTAAGTATAGTGTAAGAAATAATGAATGTAAAAAAACACTACTAATAATAATATATATATTTAACAGCTGAAGATAGACGTGAGCGTGAACGTGAGCTCGTGTCAGCTGAGATGATCCCCACTGCAGTGACTCAGCTCTCCTTTTGGGACAAATTCTTGGAACTTCAGTACAAGATGGCGGCGCACGCTTCCGACGCGCCTCATGGACATATGTTTGCGAGTGAACCGGCTGAATGGCCGTTACTTACCCGCTCTATTGCGTACTGGTTATCACCTAATTCTAATGTTAGTTCCTTTCTTTTTTAACATCCCGCTGTTTCCCTCATATAGCAGGCCTACCCTGCTATATGTGGGAGAAACTAATGTTAAGACACTCCGTTCCCTACGCACCGCCTAACTTCGAAACGAGGTGATAATTTCGTGGTTAATCTTCAGATACTTTGTGAATGTTCATGAGTCAAATTGATTATCAATCTTATTAATATGTATGTTTTTATTATCCTTAATAATAGCTACAAAGTGATTTGCAACACATACATTTGGGTTTTTTTAGATTTGGTCTTATGTTTACCTTGCATATTTAATTCCTAATTTTGTGAATCATTTAAAATTTTAAGCTCTTTATTTTCAGTAAAATGGGATATAGTGCAGTTAGCATTAATTTAACTATATGAGGACATGGTGGCGCAGTTGGATAGTGTCAGTCAGTAACTGGGATTGTTGTGGGTTCAATCCCCACAAATTGAATTTATCATATTTAAATTATTTTCATTTGCGGCACTCAATGTCTCGAATTCAGGCAAACCAAGAAATTGGAGAATGAAGTCGGAGACCAGGTCTACTACTTTAAAGGCTTCAAAGTAGCTTTTTCACGTATATTCTATTTTTAGACTGAATATTTAAAGAAGCAAAAAAAATATGCGCTATTAAATTAATAATGTGCTTTATCATATTAAATATATTTTTTTTTTATTTCAGGCTCAAGTACATTTAATAGGTAATTTAGTTACGTGGTATGCCGGCACCTTCTCAGTATTGCTCTACGGAGTCTTACTCTGTGTTTACGCGATACGACAAAGACGTACACACACCGACTTACCTCCTTACGTATCACAAAAATTCTACGACGCTGGTTGCATACTTTACCTAGGATATTGGCTACATTTCTTACCTTATTTCTTTATGGACCGCACTCTATTCTTACACCACTATTTACCTGCCTATATATTTAAAATACTCCTCTTGGCTCACGTCATAGATCACATATATTATGTCCTATGTGTTAGAGAAAATATAAAGTCATTCACTCATATATTCATACTGTGTGTCACAATATGGCTGGCGTATGTTATTATTACTTTCAAAAAGTTTTGTGCACTCAGCTATGGTAATGTTGATTTAACTGAATCAGACCTTTTGAACCTTAGGTGGAAAGACACATGGGATTTTATACTTCATAAGAAAAATTAAATTTATATTAGTCACACATTAAATGAGCAATAAGTTTTAAATACTCTTGATGTTGTAAGTTAGATTTTTATATTATTTACTATATAAAATGACAATGGCTTTATATTTTTGTATCATATTGTTTTAAAATAACAATCAATATGTACTCTAAATTAATATATTATAAGGTCAGCATAACTCTACTCAGCTGCCATTTTAGTTATGTAAAATTATATATTATTTTAATTCTTAGTATTATAATTAAGATTTTTATATGTAATATTTTTATAAGAATTTACATTATTAGACTGATGTTAAAATACTGCCGTCCAAGAAAACTCATAAATGAGTTAAATAAAAGTGTATATTAAGCTTTATTGTTTTATTTTTACTCCATTTATATTTTACACCACTGAGTCAACATCATCTTTAAAATACAATAAACAGATTTGCTTCAAATTTAAGTGTTAAACAATGCAACATCAAAAGTAAAAAGTAAAAGGTTTTTTTTAATTAAAAAAAAACTACACCTCTTACACCTCTTAGTAGTTCAAAGATAGTGGTAGTTTTTCACCGTACCATAAATACTATATGTAAAATTTAATCTAGTGTACACTAGCAAACTTGAAATTTTACATATATTGAAATTGAAATTTTCCTTACATTATTGTAATTTGCCTCAATTTTAAATAACCTTTAACATTATTCTTAAAAACTTATTTAATTATGAGTGTTTTTACTTTAAAGTATATGAGCTTGGATATGTACTTTTAGTTGCGCTACCTCTGAAAGGGCCCCTCTTTCAAGGTAGTAAATATACACGCCGAGTTAAATACATATTAGGCTAATAATCCTTAAAATTTCAGATATCTAAAAATTACGTAAGTCTGGGTACCCTGGAATCTTAGGCTACAGTGTTATAGGGGAGGTTTAAGTTTTTAAACAAGTTTTTGTATGTGGAGAAAAAAGGAAAAAATATCATATAAAATTATTTATTGTTAAGAAATTAATCAATGATGATTTAGTGTTACACTTCCATTGGTTGCACTGAGCGAATTGACACAGATTCAACTTCTAATGGAATTACACGCTGCTTCAAAACTGCTGTTGTTCCCAAGGGATATCTGTATGAACCTTGTTTTTTACCCTGTAAACATTAATTTAATTTTTTACCCAAATTCATTTCAATAAATTTTATTTTTATTTCCACCTCTTCACTAACCTTAACATTAGCTTCTTCAAAAGTTCTCAAATACTGTGCCGGTCCAGTATTACGAATAACACATAGATCCACATTAGAACCAGAACCAAGGTCATTGAAAATACCAGCTGCAATAGCATCTCTCACTAGTTTTTTGCCCTCTTCTTCACTCATATTTGGTTTCCAGTTTGATTCAAAAACAGCCATAGCTGCTAGAGAACCAGAACCTAATAAAAGTATTTTTTTTAACAAAAGAGTAATAAAAAATTACCTATAATTATTTATAAGTTGCAGATTCTCACCCATTGTAGCATAAGGAAGTTTATCAACAGATCCATGAGGATAAATACAATAAATATGAGGGCCAGTACTGTCAACACCTCCAAGAACAAGAGCAGCTCCAACATGACCTTGGTAGCGGAACAGCATACGTTTTAGCAATGTTGCAGCAGTTTCAACTGCAACTGTGCGACCAGTGTGCAGACGCTGCAACTCTAGTTGAGAAGCTACTGTTTGTGTTGTCATTTCAGTGTCAGCAGCCGTTCCGGCTCCACAGCAATACATGTTACCCGCCAAGTAGTGTATTTTTTCACAGTTCTTATCCGAAACTACAGTATTTTCTGTTGCTCTGGTATCAGCACCCAAAATTACACCGTCAGCATAAATTATACCAACAATAGTGGTACCGGTCTTTGTTGCTTTTGGTGCTGGAAATCCCTTTTGTGCCAGAAATGCATTTCTATGACATAAATAACATAATATTTTAATTAGTTAAAAGTAATAGTAATATAGCCACAAAACGTAATCCTGGATACACACCTTTGGCAGTTTTCGAAAGAAAAACCTGGAGCGGGGACATCTGGAACCAGTACTGAAGCCATAATTAATAATAGTATAAATCCAACAGGAAACAATTAAGTACTCCTTTTAAATTTTTATGAAATTACAAACTAATTCTAAGTGAGTTTACAGAATTGGAAGTGACAGATGAAACGGCGTTCATAAATATAGTCATAGTCAAATACTTTTTGACTTTGACAACAAATGAACGAACTAATAAAAAAATCATAAATATTATTGAGCTAATACTCATTTTACATTTACTTCGCAATAAAAATTGTAATCATAATATATTATATATAAAATACAACATAAGTCATCATAATTATTACTTTCTCTACACGCTACAATTGCTTCCGCTATGATTTTTTTATCATATTTATTAGTAGCGATCCGCCAGCGGCGTTTGCCTGCTTTGTTGTAGCTTTGATTACCTGCAGTTAAGTAAAAATTAAGTCTTCATATCTATTTTAAAAGTCTATGAATATTCCCATACAATAGGCACTAAAATTTAAAACAAAGACATATTACACATAACGAGTTTTTTTGAAAACAGTGTTGAGCAAAAAGTATTTGAGAACACATAATAAAAATTCTGTAACAACGAAACATCAGCTTGTGTTAATCATAAATACTAATAACAGTTTTTCTATATAAAGATTCTCGTTTCTATCAAACCAAATTAATACTATGTTTTTATTCACCCCAAAAGGCGTGTCTATTTACCTCTTTTAGTCTAAGTAGAAGTAGTAGTCTAAGATAACCCCAAATAAATGGTAAAATTGTGTACAAATATTTGCATTTTCAGATATTTAATTAACAGTTTGTTTTTATTAAACTGTGTACTGTTCCACCGACTATGAATAAACAAACAAATATATTTATTTTACTTTTCATTAACTTCATATAAATACAGTCTTGCATTAATAATGTTTTTATTTAAAATAAAGAAATAAAATAGTAGATTTATTCATAAAAAGCATTGGATATTTATAAAGAATTTTCTGATTGTTTGTTTATTCATTCCTGTCCATCCTAATTTGCAGAACATGACTTATTTAGTATAAAAGGATCTATTTAAATTTTATTTGTCATATTGTTTTTTAGCTTTTGCGTTTCTGTAATGAAGATTATTTTAACATTATCAACGAATCCTTTTTTAAGTATATATTTTTAAGTACATATATATAAATTATTTTTAACGTATTTTAGTTTGTACGAGGCTATTCCCGATTGGATCTTGTAAGATATAAGCCAAAGTAAGCCTTATGAAGATAAGTTAAAACTTAAAAAAGCATCGACAAAAATATAGTACTTAGGTTGCATCTTTTAAAATTGATGCTAACCAATCAGAGAAGGACGAATTGCTTTCATCGAACTGTCAACAGTAAATTGTCAAAGACGAAGAAAATGTATCACACATATGATACGATAAACGGCCCGTAATCCTTGTTATTTATTCCTTATAGGTTAAAATAGTTCCTAGATAGACTTCTCCAAAATGTTAATTAATAGTGCACTTGTGTGCTTCATATATTTCTTATCCACAATATTTTTAACGCTTGCCAGTCGAGATTTTTATCAAATTCTCGGCGTGTCGCGTTCAGCCAACACGAACGAAATTAAAAAAGCTTACAGAAAACTGGCAAAAGCACTTCATCCAGACAAAAATCAAGACGATCCAGATGCTTCTCAAAAATTTCAAGACCTAGGAGCAGCGTACGAGGCTTTGTCTGATCCCGAAAAAAGAGAAATGTATGATAGGTGTGGGGAGGAGTGCCTCAAAAAAGATGGTATGATGAATAATAATGATCCATTTGCAAGTTTCTTTGGAGATTTTGGTTTTCATTTCGGTGGTGATCAACAACATCATGAAACTCCAAAAGGTGCCGATGTTATTATGGAACTTAGTGTTTCTTTAGAAGAACTTTACAACGGAAACTTTATTGAAGTGAGTAATATTATTAAGTAAAAATTTGATCAAATAAATCACCTTCACACTATATCCTGCACACAGAAGAGTAGGCAGAATTTTTCGAGGCAATATTGATTGGCGCAACTCAACGCCGGGCTTTTGCCTTGGTGCCAGAGCGAAGGAATAAAAATATTACTAAATAATAATTCATTCTCAAGTGGGAATTGAACCCACAAGCATGCCATTACAGTCACACCCTTGTGCCCCTGTGCCAGGAGAGCTCAAGTATCATTATTAAATGAAATGAATCTTTATTTTATAGTATTTTTTATTTCTAATAAAAATTAAACTTAACTATCAAAAACTTATATGTATATTATAACATTTTATAGATTACTCGCAACAAACCTGTAATAAAACCAGCATCTGGTACAAGAAAATGTAATTGCAGACAAGAAATGGTAACACGAAACTTAGGCCCAGGTCGGTTCCAAATGATGCAACAAACTGTTTGTGATGAGTGCCCTAATGTTAAACTAGTCAATGAAGAAAGACTTCTAGAAGTTGAGGTATGTATATTTTATTACACAAATTAAACATTTAAAATATATAATAATTTTATATAAAAATATGTTATCATATCTAAAATTTATTATTGTTCATTTTATTGATAATGCTTATCAATAGGTTTACAATCCTGTTTAAAGCAGTTACTTAATTGTCATTTAATAATAGTAACTAAACAGAGTATTATTCATTTATGTTAAGTAGGTATTTAACAAATGTATAAGAATTTTGACGTAGCTTGATGAGAATCTATGTCTTAGTCAGAGTGCCTGGTTGGTTTCCAGGAGGTGCGGGTTCGAGTCCCACTATGTTCAAATTTTAATATGTTTTCCAAATAAGTATTTAACCTTCATCCATTCACATCTTTTATTAAAATTTGTATGAATAAAATATTGTATAAACTTATTTTTATTTGTATATGTTTTTTATATTTATCATTTCATCTTATATTTCACCTTATATTGGGAAAAGTAGGCAGAGGAAATATATACTAGGTTTCCTCTGCCTTATGCATGTAATGCATGTGCCCTGTTCAACAAGATTCTATTAATTTTATGTATATTAATTATTTATCATAGGTAGAGGTAGGAGCGCCAGACAATCACAAATCAAAATTGAGGGGTGAAGGAGAACCTCACATGGATGGAGATCCAGGAGACTTAATATTTGTATTTAAAACAGAGAAACACCCACAATTTACACGCAAGGGAGATGACTTGTATACAAATGTAACAATATCATTACAGGTAATGTTATTTGAACAGAATGTATTTCATAACTAAATAAATATTATTTTAAGCTGTCTTATATTAAGTGACTTTCACAATATTTATTTTTTCACAGTATTTCCAGGTTTATCATTGTGCTGCATAAATAAATTGCATTGGAATTTTCACTTTAATAATATTTATTTTTGAACAGGATGCTTTGACTGGTTTCACATTAGAAATTGTACATTTGGATGGACACAAAGTAAGCGTGTCCCGGGACAAAGTGACATGGGCAGGAGCACGTGTGCGCAAGAAGGGTGAGGGCATGCCCAACTTTGAAAATAACAACTTACATGGAAATCTGTATATTACATTTGACATTGAATTTCCGAAGAAAGATTTCACTGATGAAGAAAAAGAAGGTAACATTTGAGCGATATTAATTAATATTTTAATTTTTTTTTGGCTTTGCACTGTCTTGCAGATTAGACAGTTCTGTGACATTTTCAAAGTTTTACTAATTTTACTAGTTTTAAAGAGTGACTGAATTTAGCACATTGTTTTGTTTACCTGAGTGAATGAATGAAATTAGTTTAAATTTAATCACTCTTTAAAATGGAAATTGGACCCACTACTGTTGTTTTTACTTCAGATGCTGTGCCACTCTGCCGCAAAAGTTTCAGAATATAAATATTGTTTAATAATTAATGATTATGTTTTGTGTTGCAGCTTTGAGAAAATTACTACAGCAGTCACCTAACAACAAAGTGTATAATGGACTCTAGTAATACTTACTGCCAATTATATTTATTATAAGTAGTGAAATGTGTGTTATGTCATGAACAATGTTGAATGTGGAAATAAGATAATGTTCTACTTGGGGGTGATTAAAGTTTTTATAAACTAAAACACTTATTTGATTACGACTTTTTAATCATATTAAAAAAAATTGTAAATAAATCATTTACATATGTATAACTATAAACTATAAAATATTTAAGATATTATAAAATATTTAACACAAGTATAATTCCTTAACTATAAAATATTTTTACTTTTACTTAAGTTTCAAAATTCAGAATTGGCATCAGTGGTTAAAGGTAGAATTTTTACTTTTCCATAATATTTATTCAATATTAATTTTATATACAATGAAATATGTTTCATATTCAGCCTTGCATGCAAATAAACAAACCATGAACGAAAGGTGTTTAGATTATGAACATTGTATGCATTATGTTATTTAAATTGTTTAATACTTTCGTTTCAATATCTTTTTCTACAACTACAATTTAAATAAAATATATAAATTATTTAATATAAATACATAAAAACGATAAACTAAAGTTATTAATAACATAATACCAAAAAGGTGTGATGAGAATTTCTCTCCTTAAATATAATTAAAACATATGCATTAAGATTTAAGATTCATAAACATATCTTATAATTCAATTTATAACTAAAAGGAACAAGAAAGTTGCGCAAATTGGATGGAGTTGATTAATTTATACTTATTTAAAAAGTATGCATCTCTTAACAATAACTGTTGGCACAACTTCTTAATAGATATGTTATCAATAAATGTCTTTTTATGTGATTAACCACGCACATGTAGACACAGCTGTATATAACAATAATAAATCTATATTATATATAATCCCAGCGAGTTTCACATATTAAAAAATTATAATATTATCATTTCTCCTGCTTTTTAAAGAAAGTCTCATGCGATATGAAAGATCTCACTCATAATTGGAAAAAGGGATAGTGGAGTCTTCAGAGTCTCATGACTCTGAAGACTCCACTATCCCAGGTTATTTCTGCTTAGGTGGGTAGATTCCACGGGACGTAAGTACTATGTGACAAATAAGGAAGAGACGGCCATGGGCGTATCAAATATAGTAGTTTAATATTTTCCTTGGGTTCCCTTAGCCTGCAGTAATCCTATGACAGCCGAGTAACGCTTAATGTACGAAATAAAAATTTCCACTTAAATTATTTTATAATGTAGCGCAACTGAAAAGTGGTGATGACGTGAAAAAATTCGAGCTGATGTACATATTATTACGAAGTTAAATAGCAAAATGAAATTAGTAAAAAAGTCAATTTTCCCAACTTTACCTTAAAAATATCCGTTTTGTATAAAGTTTTTTTTATTTTTCAACCTTCATTTCATTTTTTTTAAAGAAAAATTCTGGACTGTGCACCAGAGTATTCTTGGATCAGGATCTTATGCAGGATCTTAACAGAATCAGGTTATACAAGGTGTGAATGTGCATCAAAATACGTAAAAATTGCTCGACATAATACTTAAACGTCTCATAAGAGCCTCCCATTTAACGTGTGACGTAATTTATGGCTCGGCACAAAAATAAATAACATAATATTATTAAAAATAAACTAAGAAACAAGACAGGAGTCGTGGTCGTGCGGCGAGGCGGCGTGCAGCACGGAGTTGACGACGGCGCGCGCCAGGTAGCCCAGCGACACGCCCGGGGCCGCCGCGCCCAGGGAGCCCGCAGCGCCGCCGCTATCCTGTATCATAAGGTTCCCGGTCAGATATCAATCGGTTCAAATATTCTTATACAAACAATGAGAGCATTCATACTATAATACCAATCAAGTTTCGGTCTAATCACGCAATATAATTTTTTCTCATATAAAAATATTTTAACAGATTGAGTTCGGACCGAGAACGACCCGTGACTGATATTATAGTGTGGTTCCGGTTTAAAGCATTAATAATCAACTTTATTATTATCGAGGTGGTCGTGGAGAAGGGGGCAGCGTCTGATTGTAAACGCGATGGTTGTGGTTTATTGATAATAATAAATATCAAAATTAATATTTTATTCAACAGGATATTAAATTTTACGTTTCACAAGCACAACTTTTAAAATAATTCACCAAAATATAATTAACCATAATCATGTCTCATCGGCATAGCGTTTAACTGTACTATAAACATAATGGCTGCAAGTTCCATTTTCACTTGAGGGAATAATTATGTTCTTTTCCTCACTCTGGTAACAAGACATAATTCAACGATATCTAATGAGCACTGGTTCCCTCAGTCCCTCAGATAAAGACTAGATTCCATCTGCCCAAACTGTTACATGCGGGAAACAGCGTGAAGCTCACAAAAAAGAAACATACCTCTCTATGAGTCGCATTTGCGTCATCCAGCAATCTGTCCAGATGTAACGCATGTTGTAAATACAATTCAGGGTTTCTTCTCAATATGGTGGCCAAAACACATAGCAGCTCCACACACAGCTGTCGCCGTTCAGCGGAGGGCACGCGCACTAGCGCTTCTTCTACTAACAAGGCAAATGACAATTCCGATCGCGACATGTTGACAAGGGTCGGCTGCGCTGGTAGAAGGTGACCCTATAAAATGTTATACAATATATAAGTAATTCGTTTTTATTTCCATGTGTAAGTATATGATACATAAATATGTTCGTATGTATATATTTAATTGCGTGTTCAATGGCAGAACTTAACGTTGCACTTTTGACTCCCTTACCAGAGCAAGAAAAGTAAAATTACAATAAATGCGAGATGTTAAATATACATATATTAATATTAACCCAATATATTATTTAAAATTTCGAATTTTCTAGTTTTTGTTTACCTCTATTATTAATCCTTCA